>NC_138341.1:132170496-133370496 GCF_046562875.1 Panthera onca
TTGTTTATTTTTGAAGGAGAGAGCGACAGAGTGTGAGCGGGAGACGGAGAGGGGCAGAGAGAGAGGGAGACACAGAATCCGAAGCCGGCTCCAGCCTCCCAGCTGTCAGCACAGCGCCTGACGCGGGGCTCAAACTCACAACCGTGAGATCATGAGCCGAAGTCTGACCGCCTAACTGGCTGAGCCACCCAGGCGCCCCCATATATGCAGATATTTTAGCTGATTTGCCCAAGAACCACCTTTTGAGCCTGGGCTGTATTCTACCAACACTGGCTCCAAACTGAGATGTTAGGAAACTAGTCTAGTTGTCAGAGTCCGCGAATTCAGATGTAAAATGTGGTGGGAGGTGAGGCTTGAAAGGAACGTGTTCTGGGGACTTTGCCCTGAGAGGTCTTCATCGGTTTGAATAGATCTCCATTAATGGCTCTCCTCTCTGATTTTCTCCTGCCTGGCTCTCTCTTGGTCTCCAGATCTTAACTTTAGAATTCCTGCCTCAGAACGACCTGCCGTGGCCGCTACAGCTAAAAAGTCTTTTCCTCACATCCCTCTAGAACATTGTTCTAATTTGAGAGTATGCACAGGATGTTTACATTTTCTTAACTTTTGTGCCAGATATTTTTCTTCATAATTTTTTGGTAGATTATTTCTTCTCCCACTACAGTGTAAGTTTTATGAGGCCAAAGGCCTTAGCCTTCTCGTTCACTGTGTATCCCCAGCCCATAGTGAGAGTTCAGTGTTTTGCCGACCCGGGGGCACCTGGGTGGCTCAGTCAGTTAAGCGCCCAGCGCTTGATTTCAGCTCAGGTCGTGATTTCACAGTCTGTGGGATCGAGCCCCATGTCGGGCTCTGTGCTGACACTGCAGAACCTGCTCGGGAGTCTCACTCTCTCTTGCCCCTCCCCTGCTTGTGTTGTCTGTCTCTCTCTCGCTCGCTCTCTCACTCTCTCAAAATAAATAAATACACATGAAAAAAATTTAAATATTTGCTGACCGAAAGAGTCCCTGATTTTGCTGCAGATCAGAATAATAGAATGGATATTCAATTTATATCCCACCTAATTTTGTTGCAGATTTTATGCCTCAATGGTAGAATGTTCTAGAATTTCTCGTAATTGTTGTTGGTATGAAGTCTGCACCTTCAGTATCAAGGAATACAGCAGTTAATGTAGATTGACCCCCTTAAAATTAAATTTTATTTGATTTTTTTTCTTGTAATAGGTAATAGGTATACTTGGTACAGATTTGAAGGTACAAAGTTTATACATTGAATAGTAAGTTTTCTTTTCATCCTTGTCCCCAGGAATCTAGTTCCCAGAAGCAACTACCGGGAATAGTTTATTCCAGAATAGTATGTATCTGAATACTTTTGTGTGTGCATGCATGCGTGTGTGTGTGCACATGTGTGCAATATGTAATTGCACACTCTTCTGTGACATAGTTTTATTATTCAGTAATATATCCTGCTTTTCAATAATTTAGACAAGATTCCAGTGTATAAATATATTTTGTATATTTGATTATTCATTCTTCTTTCCTTCTTTCCTGTAATTTATTTTCAAATATGTGCATGAAGTAGGTGTTTTTATGCCCACTTTACAGATCACAAGGCTGAGTGCCTGAGAGGTTCAGTTTTTGGTTAAGTCACCCAGCAGCTATGTGACAGAACGTGAGTTTGAATCGAAGCTGCCTGTCGGTTGTAGAACATTCAAGTAATTCTTCTCCTTCTCTGGTACAAGAGGTGCCACAGATTACCCCTCCTCTCACCCAGTGGTGACCATACTGGGAAATAAATTCCTAGAAGTGGGACCTACTGTCCGAAGCGTATTTCCATGTACAGTTGTATCAAAGTTGCCCTGCCATCTATGAGAATATGCCTGTGTCCTCTCATCTTGCAAAAGTATGCTCTCTTGAGAGCTTTTTCAGAGTTGTGCTAATCGAACAAATGAAAGATGGACCCATTTGTATATAGATTTTCTCTCTTCTGAGGTTGAGTTCCTGGCAATTTTACGATTAGAATCTTTTCAGTTTTATAGTTTGTTTTTGTTTTTTGTTTTTTTTAGAGTGACGTTCTACTTAAAACGTAGTTGCTACTAGGATTTAGAAAGCCGTAAGAGATGATTTACTTTATTAGAAGAGCACCTTCCTGGGTAATGCTATGTAAGAAGTCTTTCATTAATTTACTTATTTCTTTTGAGAGAGAGAGAGAGAGAGATGTAGACGTGGGGGGAGGGGCAGAGAGAGAAGGTGAGAGAGAGACTCTCAAGCAGGCTCCATGCTGTCAGCGCAAAGCCTGATGCAGGGCTTGAACCCATGAACCCTGAGATCATTACCTGAGCCGAAATCAAGAGTCGGATGCTCAACTGACTGAGCCACCCAGGCGCCCCCGTGACTGTGTTTTTTATGTTTATTCCAAAAATAAAATTATAAAACTGAAAATTGGATCAACGTATATTGGGTAAAAAGATATTTACTGAATCAAATAAATATATATTGACTAATGCAGCCCAGCCAATATTTTTATTAACTTGGCCAGTCTGGTCACATGCTTCAAACGGGTCTGGCTGGGAGGCGCCATCGATGAGATGCAATTTCTGCACATTCCATTTATGTGGTTCCTAGATACTAAGAACCAGGAGACCTTGTTTCGGGCTGTATCTTGAGCCTCTCTTTCCTTCTTTTCTTTTCTCTCTAAGCTCCAGCCACCAGCTCCTTTCTGTTCCTAGGGGACAAGCTCTTTGCCATGCATGTCCTGTGCTCTCACCACTTCCTTCTATCTGTCATGCCCTGTGGTGGTTGGTTCTCACTCCAGTCATCGGCTCAAAAGTCACCTCCCCAGGGAACTGTTTGTTGACCATCTAGTTGCAAGTGGCCTCTGTCAGGTATTCTCTGTCTCGTCTCCATTTTCTCTCGTCCCATGATCATTCCTCACAACTGTAACGATTTTTGGAAATTATTCCTTGCTTTATCTCTCACTTTTTTCTATTGGCCTCTAGGCATCAGGAGGATAAGATGTTCAGTTTTGTTGATGGTGGAATTCTCAGTGGCTAAGATAGTGTCTGGGCACATAGTAGGAGCTGAGCAAACATTCAAGTATGAATGAAACCCTGAAAGGACATATTACGAAGCAGACGGTAACCCTAGAAGATAATGTGTGTCCGTTTTTGTAGTTCCCACGAAACGCCCAGAGTTTCGTGCACTTCCGTTGTGGGATTTTTTTGTTGTAGCCCCTTTTGCAGCATCCAAGCTGCAGTCCTCGATGCAGGCAGACAGACATTTCCAGGAGAAAAACCGGGCGGGCATCAAAAGGGCTTTTTTTTCCCCGTGTCCTGGTACTGCTGGCCATCTGCTGTGACCAGAGCAGGTCACTGAACTTCTCACACCTCAGCTCCCGTTGCAGCAAGATGGAGATATTACTGTCTGACCTTCCTGTCCCACCACCTGTCCACCTCCGGGCCGGAAGTACAGTGGTGCACGGGGAGGAGCGTGCCCGAGCACACAAAATATCCTGTTTTGTCCCAGACAGGTCTTCCCAGTGGCCCTGCCATCAGCCTCCTGAGTGGAACATAGCAGAGAAAACTTAGATTGCACTGTGCTGCTGGGACTGGTGTCAGACCCCAAACAAAAACAGATGACTTTTTAAATTTATTATTCACCTCAGATTTCCAGAAGAGAGTTCAATTTCTGGCAAGAAAGAAATGAAACAGAAGGAGGGAGGGAGGGAGGGAGGGAGGGAGGAAGGAAGCAAGGAAGGAAGGAAGGAAAGAGGCAAGGAAGGAGGGAAGGAAAGAAGGAAGGAGGGAGGGAGGGAGAGGGAAGGAAGGAAGGAGGGAGGGAGGGAAGGAAGGAAGGAAGGAGGGAGGGAAGGAAGGAAGGAAGGAACGAAAGGGAAGGATAAGGAGGAAGGAAGGAAGGAAGGAAGGGAGGAAGGAAAGGGAAGGAGGGAGGAAGGGAGAGGGAAGGAGGGATGGAGGGAAGGAAGGAAAGGGAAGGAAAAGGGGGAATGAAGGAAAGGAAAGGGAAGGGAAGGGAAGGAAAAGGAGGAAGGAAGGAAGGAGGGAAGGAAGGAAAGGAAGGAGGGAGGGAGGGAGACAGGGAGGGAAGAAGGGAGAAAGGGAGGGAGGGAAGGAGCCCACTCTGACTACAACAAAAGATGGCTTCTGTGTGTATATGTATCAATTCTTTTTAACTAGTATTTTACATTACATGTGCATGGCAAAGAAATAAAACAATGCAAAAAAAGAATAGAATGAAGAGGCAGTTTCTCTCCTACCCTAGACTTGTCTCACTTCCCAGGTATACCATTCTGGGGGGCAGATTCTTGTCTATTTGTGTGAAGATGTGTGTGCATAGGCACACGTAGAAATACAGGTGGTTTTGTACGCTTCATTCTGCACGCATGGGTTCATGTTTAATGTTGTTGTATATACCCTGTCCCTTTTCTTTATGTCGAAGCACCTTTTAGAACTTTTTATCGATGCCCATTGTTCATTTATTTGGCTGTATTACAAATTCTTTAATTAGTTAATACCATTATTGGACGCTTTAAGGCAATTTCTCATTCTTGTTGGTTAAACAGTGAAGCAGAGGACATCCTTGTGCACACCTGTTTACATACATGATACTGTATATCTAAGGTAAACCCTAAAAAAGGAGTTGCTCTTGCAAAGTGGTGCACATTCCGATTTTGATAAATAGAGCCCGTTTGCCTTCAAAGAGGTTGTATCAGGTGTGTTCCCACCGAGAGCGCTCAAGAGTACAGGACTTATTTCTGCCAGTCCTAACTTTGTGTGTGTGTGTGTGTGTGTGTGTGTGTGTGTGTGTGTGTAACTCTTGAAAGATTTTCTCCTGCCTCCATTCCTCAGCTCAGCCCCCACTCCCCAGAGCTATTCTGCTTACTGCAGATTGATCATCTAAAAATACCAAACCTAATCCTGCCCTACCTGTATTTAAAATATTCTCAAATGCCTTCCCTTTACACATGAACATAAGGTACTCCAGACGCTGTGATCTAGACCCTGCCGTATCTCATGCCACCCACGTGGGTGTTCAGATCAGCGCGTCCCCCAGGTCAGTGTTCAAGAAAAACACGCCCTCCTGAGTTTCTCCACTGGCCAGGTTCTCTTGCCTTCATTACTGCCCATACACATGTGGTTTCGTTGATGAGACAATTCTTCCTCTTACTTTTACTTTCCCTACTTTTTTTCTCATCCAGAAAGTCCCAGCTGGCGTGTCGTTGGTTTGGAGATGCTTCTCTTGACACTATGATGCCATCCCCTGGATCTCAGGGGTGGGAGGAGCCCCTCACCACCTGTATCCCTTTACGTTTAAATTTATTAAGATTAACTTAAAATTAAAAAAAAAAAACCCTCAATTCCTCAGTCACACTAGCCACATTTCAAGTGTTCGATAGCCACATTTCATTAGTGGCTACCGTATTGGGCAGCACAGATACAAAATGTTTCCATCATTGTAGAGAATTCTGTTGGGCAGTGCTGCCTTATTTTTCTTCATGACACTCATGGCTGTTTCAAAATATATGCTTTGAGAATATCGTTTTGATGATGTTACCCTCAAGAATCTGTGGGCTCCACAGGGCACGGCATGTTCCTCTCTGGCTTTTTGCTTTTTCCCATTATGGGAGTTCAGTAACTGTTGAATGCATGAATGAATGAGTGAATTGAAGAATTCCTCCAAGCTCTTAACTTTATTGTTGTGCTTCGTTGATCAGTAGACCTCCTGGGTAGGGGCTGAGCCCTCCATGCTTTTACCCACGGCCCCTTCAACATTCCAGTTGGGAGCCTTAGTAGGACCCTAATTCTTACACCATTGTAATCTGGGAGTATTGGACCTTTCCCATTGGGCTTGACCCTTCAGCACCCGTGGCCTCACTGTGGAAAGGTTGCCCAGGTTTAGATTTAACCTGTGCAGTGGGCATTGTGCTGGGCCTCCCAGATGTCCCCCTGCCCTGCAGGGACTGAAACATTCCATTCTCCAGCTGGGAGTGCTCAGAGCAGTGTCGACTGGCAACTTGCAGCTAAGCCCTCTGCCCCTGCTACCTGGCCAACAGTGGGGATGTTCAGAGGTTATGGTAGAGGGCACATCACAGCTGACTTGCACCCTTGACTCCCTCCTAGCTGTTGCTCTTGGGAGCCCTTCTCATTGAACTTCCAGAATTCAAATCTCCTTCTTAGAATCTGCTTCCCAGTAAACCCAGCTTGCAACAATCCGATTTGTAATTGAAAAGCCACAGCTTTAGCTCAGCCTTCCAAAGAAGGTTCCGTGATGTCTTGCAAGAATATATTTTTGCTTGATTTGTTGGCTCATGGATTCTCCCTGTATTTTACCTACTTGTCCTCAAAACTAAAATGGTTCATTGATTTAATTTCCATAAAAAGTTTGGCAGCTTATTTCCTTTATTAGGTTGTTAAAATGCTCCAGTCTCTTCAGTAGAATCATCTAGGGAATGAATTAAGAAAATACCTTAACCACTTTATTACATTGAATCTGGACTCCATAAATTATTAGTATCAACTTTTTTTTCTTTTTTTTCTGGGAGGAAGCAGTTCCCTATAAACAGTAGGCAAGATTTATATGCATATTACTTTGGCTCTTCTTGCCCTGAAAGTCCTGATTATAGTTCCTTGTCCTGAGTACCTGTTTACGCCGTCATAAAAGGAGAGTTCTGGTTATAGCTTGTGGCCAGAGGGAAAAGGAATGCTTTTGTCTCTGTATTTGGTTCTACTTTATTCCTGAATAGGGTGTTTGGCCATCAAGTAGCCCGCTCACTTACAGGAGACAATTTGATATTTTTTTTCCATAACTGTCAGTTTCATTGGGCAACTGTGAATTTCTGGGGAACATTTGTAAAATAGACAGAGTTACAGAAGATATGCTGACTGGCAGATGTTTCAAGATTGATTAAAGATTTAGAAAGAAGTACATTTCCCCGGGCTGCTGGGCTACCTTTTAATGAGATTGACAGTTTTACACATGGGGCTGAAAAAGTTCTTTATCATACAGAAATAAATTTCTAAAGTTAAATCCACTTGAGAGAGATGGGTGCAGGATAAAGTGTGTGAAGAAGATTGGACATTTTACGGGTGTTTAACTTTGAAGCTTATTTTTCAGAGATAGATGACGTTGAATATTTCTAAGATGAAAAATCCTTTTGTTAGACTAATTGCTCTAATGTTAACTCAAAGAGTGGGTCAGCTTCCTGCAAGTTGGGGTCATGCGTTCCAGGGAATTTGGAATCGTGGTTTTAGATGGGCATTAGGCATATGGAGCTGGAAATTAGCAATTTTTCATTTCATCTTCCAAAGGTTCAAACTGAAAAAGGCATTGGCATATTAGTTGGAAAAATGACTAACAAGGAGAATTTAAGGGTTATTAAAAAACGTTTCTTACCATTCTGACTTAGAGAGGCGTGCAAGTGAATATTTTATTAAATTTAAGGATAACATATAAAAAGAATAATATCTTCAAGTTTTGAAACCAGAGGATGGAGAAAAGGGACAGATTCAATGGACACTCAAAGTAAAAGAGAGTTTAAAGAAATTTTTTTTAACGTTTATTCATTCTCAAGAGACAGAGAGACAGAGCATGAGTGGGGGAGGGGCAGAGAGAGGGAGGGAGACACAGAATCTGAAGCAGGCTCCAGGCTGTCAGCACACAGCCGGACACGGGGCTCGAACCCACGAACTGTGAGATCTTGACCTGAGCCGAAGTCAGGTGCCCAACCGACTGAGCCACCCAGGCGCCCCAAAGTAAAAAAGATTTCAGATTGATTTGTCTGATCCCTATATTTAAAGATGGGGAAACTGAGGCCAAAGAGATTTAATGACTTTGCCAGAGCTCTGGCCCCTCAGGAATCAAGCTGTGAAGTCTGCGACCTGGGGGGCTAAGAGCATGAACCTCGGTGATGGGTGGCAGACAGATCTTTCTAGGCCACTGACTGACTTGAATTTTGGACAGGTTACTTAATCTCTCTTAATTTGTTTTCTCAGTTAAATGGTGTCGGTAATTACAGTTCCTGTCTCATACGGGTGTGTGAAAATTACATAAAATAATCGATGAAGTGCATTTTGTGGCTTGTAGATTACTTTGAAAAGCAGATTCTGAACTTGGGGAGCCTGGCTGATTGTTCATGTGGATTTGTAAGCCAAACATTCTGTCAGGAACATCATGGGTCCTTAATGAGTCAGACATGAACACCATGCCCCGGAAATGTGGAGAGACTGCTTTGTGGAATCAACAAGGCTAAACTTTTGGTCCGCTTCAAATGTCAAATTTAGTAGTCTTGCCTTTGAAGAACACGCTGGTATTTCACCCTTTGAATATCTATTTCCAAGCTCTTATGGTTAGGATGTAAGATTGTGTAATTAAGGTGTTGGGAAAGGGCATCTTTCAAAGGGAGGAATGGACAGTTGAAAGGTAGTATAATCAGTTGTAAGGTGAAAAATCGCCAACTGAAAATTTGGAGCCTTCAAATTTTGCTCTATTCTACTTCGTTGTTATATCTCCTGGAAAATCGTCCTGATATATTGTGGCCTATGAGCAAAAACAAATGGCAGGGAAAAGAGGCATTTTGGTGCATATGTGTGCACATAATATATTTCTGTCTGGGCACAGAACAGTGAAGAAAGGAATGGTTTCCGGTAGTAACTTTTATAAAGTAAATGTGCTTTCCTCTAAGAAGTGGGGCCGGTGGAGGATAGGTGGGGTGGGTGGTCATCTGCTTTTTACTTGTATGCTTTTCAATTTCTTTATCTGTTTGTTTATGTATTTTTATTTTAAAAAATTCTTTTTCAATGTTTGTTTATTTTTGAGGCAGAGAGAGAGAGAGACAGAGAGCAAGTGAGTATGAGAGGGGGAGGGACAGAGAGCGAGGGAGACACAGAATCCTTAGCAGGCTCCAAGCTCTGAGCTGCCAGCACAGAGCCTGACACGGGGCTCGAACTCACAAACCATGAGCTCATGACCTGAGCTGAAGTCGGACCCTTAATCGACTGAGCCACCTAGGTGCTCCTGTTTATGTATTTTCATAATGCACGTTCATATCTTTTGTAGTATAACAAAAACACATATTAGGACCCTAATTGGCCAGAGCCAAAGAACATTGGTTGGGAGATGAGATTTTTACTGAATTCATTTTATTTAAAAATACACTGAATATCCATTCTCTATATAAGGGCTTATACTTACATATGGTGTTGTCCTAAGAGATCTCATGTGGTAATGGCACTGAGCTTTCCGCTTTTGTAGCTGTTGGGACTTTGGACCACAATGGATCACGTTTGTCCCTATGTAAAGCCATTCATTTGTCACGTTCGCTGTGTGTTTTCCTTTGGAGGAGAGCTAGCTAGGCCGCAGTACTGCCTGCACCTTAGCAGAATTATTATGGCTTCGTCAGAAACATTAGAAGACATCTTCCGAGTTAGAATTAAATAATATTTTCCTTTAGTGATCATTATTAACGTTGTTTTAATTAACAGCATTGATAGCTCAGGGTTTCAGCAACATCTCGCTCACTGTCGTAAATTAGAAGATTAAATTGTCTTTTTACTTATCATATTATCAGGGGAACAATAGCAACTCCAGTTTGTCAAGAAAGAAAGATGGGATTTGGGTTCTTCTGCTGCGATATTTCAATATGGCAGCTTTGGGAGTAAGAGAAAATGGGAAAAGGAGGTTGGGTCAGATTTTCAATTCAAACTGATTTGGAATTACAGTTTGCCTTGATAGTTTGTTCACTTACTTCTAGTTTTCTGTGTTACTTTGCAAGTGTTGGGGTTTGCTCTTATGAAGCAAAATTACATTAACTGTTTTAGAGCCATGGTCCCAATGATCTGTATAAATTGTGTAGTCAACGTATTTTGTTTAAGACTGTCATATAAAGCAGAGAGGGAAAGGATCGTGCCCCCTTGAGGTTTAAATACAGTCTCAACACCTTACATTGTTCTCAGTTTACAGGTGAAGGACTTGGGCTTACAGAGAATCATACTATAATCATCCTACTCCAGGTTATTCAGTCTAGGAACGAAAGGAGCAAGAATTTCAGACCCATGCCTTTCTCTGCTTAATCCCTATTACACTAATGCGGTGTCTTTGTCCTGTCCTTGTCATTTTAGTATCTGTAATAGGACTAAGCTGAATACCTTGAAATACTACTGTAGGACTGCCTTTTGAAAATATTTTCTTGACCTATTTTATTTACCCGATTCTCTAAAAATAAGAAGAAACTTGGGGCACCTGGGTAGCTCAGTCGGTTGAGTGTCCGACTTTGGCTCAGGTCATGATCTCACAGTTCACGGGTTCGAGCCCTGCATTGGCCTCTGTGCTGACAGCTCAGAGCCTGGAGCCTGCTTCGGATTCTGTGTCTCCCTCTCTCTCTCTGCCCCTCCCCCGCTCATGCTCTGTCTCTCTCTGCCTCGCAAAAATAAAGAAACGTAATAAAAAAAATTAAATATAAGAAACTTGCAAAGTTGCTAGTGAGGAAAAGAACTAAAAACTGGATGTGAGTAAAAGCCAAAGTTGTATGACAAAGTGAATGTCATACAACTGGCTTGAAAAACAATGGAGAGACAGTACAGCTGGGGTGTTTGAGCATTCTTTGTGAGTTTATTTATTCCTTTAAGAAAATAGAACACTGGGATAGACTAGGTTCCATAAGCAGAATGTTGGGAAGAACTTTAGTGACCAAGATCATCTCATTCAATATAGTTAACTAAATTTGAACACTGGACACAAAGAAAATAAGAAAGACCACATCAGGGTCAATAAATGGTTTTTCCCTCTTTTTATCATTATTGTTTTCCTGGGTTTCCAATATTTTCCCTTGTAATAAAATAATATGAACCTAATACCCCAATATAAAATTATCATTTTAGTACATATACTTAGCATTTCCCCCCACCCATCTAAAATTTCACATCCTCGCAACTATTAGATATTTACATGTCATATCCTATGTATCTTCTAAAATGGATTGTGTTATAGTGTAAATATTTTTCCAAACAGTTACACAATCTTTAAAACTATAGTTTTGAAGTCTATGATACTCCATGGAGTAAGTACATAATTACTCGCTAGTTAAAACAGTTAAATTGTCTCTAATTCAAATAACACTCAGGCTTATAAAAACTTGGACCATGTTTTGGATTGTTCCCTTGCAGTGGAGGTGATTAGGAGGCTAAAAAGTTTGTGTAATTTTATGACCCTTGATACACGTTGAGAATTAGCTTCCCTAAGGGCCCCACCAACTTACACCATCGTCAGCAATGTCTGGTGGGACAAAGACCAGTTTTTCAGACTAGAAATCTGCCAGCATGCCACAGATGGAGCTGACATTCTGTTCGCTTTGCAGTCGTCCATCCATTCACTGGTTATAGGGATCGGCTGAGAATCCCAAGGTAAGAAATAAAACAAAGTCACGCCTACAGTCCTCAGTACATGGTTCGGCTCTTAACATAAGACTATGTACAGTGTTTTAGGGAAACCAAAGCAAAAATAAACTGTTGGGACTGTATCAAAATGAAAAGCTTCTGCACAGTGAAGGAAACCTACAACAAAAGTAAAAGACAGCCCACTGAATGGGAGAAGATTATTTGCAAATGACACGTCGATAAAGGGTTAGTATCCAAAATACATAAAGAGCTTATAAAACTCAACACCCCAAAAACAAATAACCCAATTAAAAACGGGCAGAAGACATGAACAGACATTTCTCCAAAGAAGAGACGCAGGTGGCCAACAGACAAATGAAAAGATGTCCATCATCCGTTACTGTCACGGAAATGCAAATCAAAACTACAGTGACATATCACCTCACACCCGATATTAGAATGGCTAATATCAACAACGCAGGTATCCACAGGCGTTGGTGAGGACGTGACGACAAAGGAGCCCTCGTGCGCTGTTGATGCAAATGCAAACTGGTGCAGCCACTATGAAAACAGTATGGGGGCTCCCCAAAAAGTTTAAAACAGAACTACCCTATGCCCTAGCAATTTCTGTACTGGGTGTTTACCCAAAGAATACAAGAAACCCTAATTCAAATAGAGACATGGACCCGTATGTTTATAGCAGCATTATTTACAAGAGCCAAATTACGGAAGCAGCCCGGGTGTCCATTGATTGATGAATGGATAAAGCAGAGGTGGCATATTCGTATGTGTGTATGTACACATATATATGATGGACTATTATTGGGATATGATTGGGATGGAATATACACACAATGGAATATTCTTCTGCCATAAAAAGAATGAAATCTTGCCATTTGCGACAACACGGAGCTAGAGAGTGTAATGCTAAGCGAAATAAGTCAGAGAAAGAAAAATAACATGTGATTTCATTCAGATGTGGAATTTAAGAAACAGAACAGATGAACAAAGGGGGAAGAAAAGAGACAAACCAAGCAACCGACCTTTAACGAGAGAGAGCACACTGATGGTTACCAGAGGGAAGAGGGATGGGGAAGAAGGACCCTTCTCGCGATGAGCGCTGAGTAGTGAAGGAATTGTTGAATCACTGGATCGTACACCCGAAACTAATAGAACACTATGTTAACTAACTGGAGTTAAAATAGAAATTAAAAAAAAAAAGGGGGATGTATACGTTGTTTCGTGACTTCCGAATTTAGACTTGAGGGAGGGGAGTGGAGGTGTGTTCCTCCACCAGGGAGGGGTGTTCGAGGACCCGCAGGGAGGCCAGTGTACCCGAAGTGGTGCGAGCAGCGGGAGAGGAGAAGATGCCATCAGTGGGGGTAGGACTTCCTTGGCCACAGGCAAGGACGTTGCATCTTGTTCTGAGCAAGAGGGAAGACATTGAACGGTCTGGGGAACGCCCTGGGGAATGGCGTGTGCTTTGGATTACGTTTCAAAAGCATCGCTCTGGCCGCCTGCAGACGCCACAGGCAAGGGCTGGGAGTTCATGAGGCAGCGATTCCTGTGCTCTGGGCAGCTGGGACCGTGGTTATAGCTGTGGACGTGGGCGCCGTGAGCAGTAGTCAGGTTCTGGATATGTTGTAAATATAAGAGCAGGAGGATTTCCGAACAGGCTCCAAATGCCCTGGGAAAGAAAGAAGAAAATTTAGGGGTGACTTCAATATTTTGACTTGGTCAACTGGAAGAATAAGATTAATATTAACTGAAATGTGGGGAAACGGGAGCTACAGCGGGTTTGGGAGCAAAGATTAAGAATTCAGCATCGAGCAAGTTAATTTTGAGAGGACTATTAGGCCTCCAGGTGGGAATGCTTAGAACAATGCCTGCCACTTAGTAAATGTTCACTGTTACTATTGCCCTGACTGATGTTATTACTAAGAACTCTGTGTGTGTGTGTGTGTGTGTGTGTGTGTATTTATACTCTGTGTCAGCAGTAAACAACAGTGGATGGGTTCCTGTCCCTGTCCTCGTTGTGCTGCTGGGAAGACACATAAATACTCAGAAATTATATATGAGAGCGCTGTGTGGGGCAGTGTTGCTTTGGGGGTATCACTGACCCTGCCTGGGTCCAAATCATGATTTCTATGAAATTAGTACTTTGCAGCGTACTTAGTCTTTTTATATCGCTGCCTCATCTGTAAAGTAGAGATATCCACCTTCTTTTTATAATGCATCTAAGTGCTCAATAAAATTAGCTTGGTGTGAACGATGCTGTAAAATCACTCATTTGTTTTGAAAACCGTTTTTGAGGGTCTGCTGTGTGCCAGGAACTTGGATGGCATGGATGTGTATAGTGTGAGCAAGACACTATACCTTCAGGGAGATCCTAGGGCGCAGGGGTGGGGAACACATGGTAAATAAATGAGACCGGTAGGTGGAGCTAAGAATTACGTGAAAAATGAAATATATTCTAGAGCTATGCTGTCCAACAGGAAGATAGTGTGAGCTGTGTGTATGCAATTTAAAATTTTCTAGATGGCACATTTAAAAAAATGCAGCAGGTGAAATTTACTTTAATAATATATTTTATTTAGTCTAATATATCCAAAACTATCAGTTTAACATGTAAAAGCATAGGGGCGCCTGGGTGGCTCAGTTGGTTCAGCGTCCGACTTCGGCTCAGGTCATGATCTCATGGTTTGTGAGTTCAAGCCCCGCATCAGACTCTGTGCTAACAGCTCAGAGCCTGGAGCCTGCTTCGGATTCTGTGTCTTGCTCTCTCTCTGCCCTTCCCCTGCTCACGCTCTGTCTCTATCTCAAAAATAAATAAAACATTAAAAAATAAATAAATAAAACATTAAAAAATTTTTAAAGCATATAAAAGCATAAAAAATTGTTAATGAGACATTTTTACTTTCTTTTTTCTACTGAGTCTTCAAAATCTGAAATTTTAGTCACTACAGCACGTTTCACTTGGTCTAGCCATATCTCAAGCGCTCGAAAACCGCACATGGCTAACGGCTGCCATATTGGACAGTACAGAGCTACAGTGAGTGGGTGTCTGCTTTAGATTGAGTGGTCAGGGAAAGCTGAGCCCTTGTGACCAGAAGGACCCGGCCACGCAAAGATTTGGAATTGGGAAAAGCCCTCTGGGTAGAAGAAAGAAGTAGGCAAAGAGCCTCGGACCAAAACGGGCTTCCTGTGGTCACAGAACAAATCATTAAGGACAGTGGGGCCAGAGCCCGGAGGACGGAGGGACCAGTTGTATGAGACTGAGGATCTACGTGGGGCCAAATCTTGTCGAATTTAGAGTCCACAGTGAGGAGTGGGTTGAGAAGCAGTGGAAGGATCTGTGTAGGAGGTGAAACGACTAAGCTGTCACTAGCCGCTGTGAGCAGAGAGGGATGTGAGAGACAGGAATGGGAGGAGCCAGCCCCCTCGGAGATACCTCCAGTCCAGCTTTGGAACGTCAAGGATGGCTTGGAGGAAGGCTGTCCTAGAGAGGGCTTCTCCAGGCGCCGTCGGGTTGAGATGGGATTGTAAGACACAGAGCGTGTCTTGGCCTCCCAGGCTTCAAACGTTTTTGACCACGTGATTCATTCAATTAGAAAAAAAACACTCCTGATATCTTTATACTTAATTATTCATGGCCTCTATCCATACATTACATTGTTATATTTTAGTAAAGCCTGTTTTCTGACTTATCCCAGACACCCGCACACAAGCACAAAGTTTTACTACTGTTTCCCTTCACTTCGCTGCACCCCGATTTGGAAGTGAGTCTTGTGGGCAGAGGGAATTCAGGCGAAGGCCTGAAGCTGTAACCAAGCGTGACCCACGTTGAGAGTAGCAGCAGTTCAACTCTGGGTGGGGGGAGAGTGTTGAGAGGGAGGTGGGTGGGCAAGGGGGCGATGGTGAGGAAGTGTTCAAGGTTGTTTCTGCAAAGCACTTCAAGGCCTAGAGCATGCAGGGCGTATATGCTCTTGGAAAGGTTTTGACATATTTCCCTGTATGAAGGGAGGCCGCTGGCGGGCTGGAAGCTGGGGAGGTAAGTTCTTTACATTCACGTTCCTATGTTATTCGTCTGTCACACACACGGAGCCAGAGCGAATGGGAAGGTTTAAGGCAAGGTGATGACAAGATTATTTATTGCGGACTAGAATATTCTCCTTTGCCTCTTCTCCACTTCTCTCAATTCTACAGGTGGGAAACTAACTCTTGCTGGTAAAGACTATAGTTTTGATCCCAGAGAGATTTCATTCCAGGACAGCCTGCGTGCCGGCTCACCCTGACCCCTGCCTCCGCAGCTCCAGGAGAAAAACCCTGCCTAAGGGCCGATCCAGTAAAAACCATCCACTTATCCTGGAGACCTAGAGATGACCACCGGAAGCTTTCGGCGAGAGTTCCGGACACTTTTAAAAATACCAGTTTACCTTTCCTTTTCTTTGCAGTCTTTGTTTGTTTACATGCTGTGGCCCGAAAATGATGCCGCTCTGAGAGACAAAGCCGTTACACTTTTTCTTTGCTGTGGGTTCTCTTTTCTCCCCTCCTTGATTAGGCAGAGTGACTGTGGAAGCAGCTGTTTCCCTGTCCACAAATCCTCAGTAATTAACCCTTACTCTTTATACTTAATCCTAAGATATATGTACTTGAAATATCGTAACATTTAGAGCAGTCTATTCTACACTTTATAGTTGCATGATTTTTAGCTTCTTACTCAAATTAAAAGAGAGAATAAACCTTTTCATGTTAAACTTCTGGTCATGGTTAAGTGCGGTGTTTTGTTGCTAATCTCTCTAAACCACGGCCAGAGATGTCTACTCAGAAAACCACTTTGTAATAATGACTAATTGGGAAAATGGACAATATTGTTAGAATGTTGAGAGAAACATCATGTAGGCTTTCTAAACGGATTCGGCATGGGATCCCATGACCTGGTTTGAGAGGGAACATTTCTCCTTCCCGATCTGCCAGAATCCAGTCAGCTCCTCCTTTTCCTGCCTCGCCTGAGTTCACTTACATTGCCCCAGGTTGGGCTGCATTGGAAGGCTGCCTGGCTTTGTGTGCTCACTGGGCCGAAATGACTCTCCCTGTGTCGCTATTGGGAGCACACCCTGTCTGCAAATGCATCCACTTGATTTCACTTCTGGGCTTCTGGAGTGTTGAAAGAGCAGCCCATTAGAATGGGAATGAGCCAGAGGGCTCAGCAAGACCGGCTTGATCGACATTGCCTGCCCGTTGTGCTGCGCTGACAGTGCAAAATAGCATTTGTGTGTGAGGACAGTCAGGGCCACCAGACTCCAACAGTTAACAACAACAACAACGACAGTAATAGTTACCATCTATCGGATATTCTCTGTGATGTACGCAGGGCGAAGCTAAACATTTGCGTGTACTTCTTTATGAAGCTTTACCATGACTTTGTGAGCTATGCAGCATAACTTTTTAAAAAGATTTCTTAATGTTTATTATTTTGAGACAGAGAGAGTGCGCGTGCGTGAGCACGAGCAGGGGAGGGGCAGAGAGAGGGAGACACAGAATCTGGAACAGGCTCCCGGGTCTGAGCTGTCAGCGCAGAGCCCGACTCAGGGCTTGAACCCGCGGACCGTGAGATCATGACCTGAGCCAAAGTCGGACGCTTAACCAGCTGAGCCACCCAGGTGCCCCATACGCAGCATAATTTTTGAGGATGAGTGTGCTCATCCTGGGTCTGAATGCTGTGTTGACCATTTCCTTGTCATGTGACCCTGTGGGAATGGCCTAACCCCTGGAAGGACGTGGTTCCCCATCTTTAAAAGGAGGATAACAATAGTAAGGGCACTCTAGAACTGCTGTATTGAGCAGGATACTATAGTGCCTGGTACATAGTAGGTGCTCAGTAAAAGTTAGCTGTTTGCTAATAAGAACGTTGGGAGTTCACGTGAAGCAGCCTATTTAACTTGCTCATGCTCACGCAACCAATAATTGCCTCTGGTTTTACCAAAAGATGAAGTCAAAGAAAGTGGGGTAGAAAAGGTGCCAGGTAGCTGATAACTTAAAAAAAAAAAAAAAGTTTTTCCAGTACTCTAGTGGGTTATCCATAGTCCCCTGGGGGCATTCGACAGCCTTTGCCTTGGTCTTGATCAACTGTTGACCACACTAGGTGAAGGGTCGTAGCTGGAGTTTTTATTAGTTATGATGCCAAGAGGCAGAACATCCAATTCGAAGGGAGGGATTGACTCACGAGATTCAAAGGCCAGGGTGCATCTAGCTGGGGGCGTGGCTTGTCAGGAGGAGATGATGTTGATGAGGAGTGATTCTTCATGAGGTTGCAGGACAGCTGTGGCACTTCCAAAGCTCGTATCCTTTCAGATTCTGATCCAGTGGGACAGAGAGTATCTTTTCGCCCTCCTAACAGTTGAAGAAACATCCTGAGCATGGCACTCAATGGCCACAATTACTCATAAATCTGTCACTGAACCAATCATGTGGTTCAGGTGATGGGGTACAAGACTTGCCTATGGCTAATCAGGTTCCTCCCTTGAACCTGAGCACAGTCGACCTTAACAGCAACCAACAGAGCAGAGGTGGTTCAAGGGGGAATTGAGTGCTGCTTACCAGAGGGAGTGGATAGATGCCAAGTGACATAAATATAGAAATCCACCCGGGGCACCTGGGTGGCTCAGTCAGTTGGGCATCCGACGTCGGCTCAGGTCATGATCACGCGGCATCGGGCTCTGTGCTGGCAGCTCAGCGCCTGGAGCCTGCTTTGGATTCTGTGTCTTCCTGTCTCTCTGCCCCTCCTGCTCTCTCTCTCTCTCTCTCTCTCTCTCTCTCTCAAAAATAAATAAACATTAAACATTTTTTTAAAAATATAGAAATCCACAAGACAAATGAAATCAATAGTGAGGACACTGTCTATGAACCTTCAGAGAAGCCTATTGCCTTACTTTTTCTTCCTCTGTTCCCGTCAACTTTTCTTTCTGCAGATTATTGCTTATTCAGAAAATGAAGGAAAAAGGAAAGGTTTATCATTCTCCAGGGAAACCAGCCAACTGTACTGCGGCATTGTATATTTTCTGTGGGTCCCCTGAATATTGTGGCACATCAGTTATCCTTAGACCATCGTGACATTTAATGGTAATTAGCAGAAATGCTAAGGGAGTGACTCACCTGGACAGTTACACTTTGTAAGAAATGTGAATTCTGAATTTCACCATTACTTAGGTCCATTTGGGAAGCTGATTCTGCCATTTATACCCTGTTTACTTAACAGCGGTAACAGCAGCCAGTGGTTTAATTATAGGCTCACCAATTCTCTACCTTTGGACAGCGAGGGTATAAAAGTGGTTGGTGAGAAAGAAAGCATGGCTTTTTTCTTTCTTTCTTTCTTTCTTTCTTTCTTTCTTTTTTTTTTTTTTTTTTTTTGAGAGAGAGCACACATCAGCGGAAGGGGCAGAGAGAGTGGGAGAGACAGAATCCTAAATCGGTTCTATGCCCAGTGCAGAGCCTGATGCAGGGCTCGATCTCATGACCTGAGCCAAAATCGAGTCAGGATGCTTAGCTGGCTGAGCCACCCAGGCACCCCAAAAGTGTGGCATTTCTAAAAGCAATCTTTCATATTGAAATCCTGCACTTTGCTTTACCATTCCAAAATACACATTAAAAAAAATTTTTTTTTAATGTTTATTTTTGAGAGACAGAGACAGAGAGAGACAGAGCACAAGCAGGGGAGGGGCAGAGAGAGGAGACACAGAATCCGAAGCAGGCTCCAGGCTCCGAGCTGTCAGCACAGAGCCCGACGCGGGGCTTAAACTCATGAGCCGGGAGATCATGACCTGAGCCGAAGTCGGACACTTAACCAACTGAGCCACCCAGGTGCCCCAAAATACACACTTTTTAAAAATTTTTTTTTTGTTTACATTTTATTTATTTTTGAGAAACAGAGTGAGACAAAGCGTGAGTGGGGGAGGGGCAGAGAGAGAAGGAGACAGAATCTGAAGCAGGCTCCAGGCTCTGAGCAAGCAGTCAGCACCGAGCCTGATGCGGGGCTTGAACCCACAAACTGTGAGATCATGACCTGAGCCGAAGTCGGATGCTCAACCGACTGAGCCACCCAGGCGCCCCAAATACACACTTTTTTAAAAAAGAAATTTGCTATGAAAGACCAGTTCTATTTTAGTGATGATTACAAGATTTTGGCCTTGGTCTCTGTGTATTTACTGCCACATGGTCCTGAGGAAGACAGTCACAAGAGCATGTGGCAGCTGGGAGTGGAAGGACAGGAATGGAAGGTATAAAGGAACGGGCAGCAGTGTTAAGCCTGTTCCAGAACTTTTCCACTGACTGTTTCATATCAGGCCCACAATGTAGGTTTGTTTGGTAGACACCTGCGGGACATCTAATTGGTATCTCTTTCCTCCTTATCCATCTACCAGCAGACAGATCCCTGGCTTATTTGGGGTCGTGGTATGCCCGGCTAAAATTCCTACATTTCTCAGGGTGGGTGCAGTCACTCAGTAGGGCTTCTGGTAAAACCTTTTCGTATCGGGCAGAACCCTTTGGCAATTCGTCTTGCTCTTTGCTCGGAGCATCACGGGGAAGCATTGCCTGAGGTCGAGCAGCCATCCTGGGACACGGGCTAAGAAGCCACAGTGAGTGGTTTTCTGTTACTCAGTTCCTAATAAGTAAAATAATACCATTGGTGGTTTATTGAGCTTTAATTCAGAGTGTGCTGTCTTCCAAGCAGAGTGCCAAATGTTTTAAATTCATTATTTCATTTAGTTCTTTTTTTTTTAATGCTTACTTCTTTTTGAGAGGGAAAGAGAGATCAGTGTGGGGGAGGGGCAGAGAGAGAGAGGGAGACACAGAATCGGAAGCGGGCTCCAGGCTCCGAGCTGTCGGCACAGAGCCCGACGCGGGGCTCGAACTCACGAACCGCGAGATCATGACCTGAGCTGAAGTCGAACGCTTAACCGACTGAGCCACCTGGGCGCCCCGCAAAGCTTCTCTCTTCAGCAAAAGTTGGCTTTTTATGGTGGGCCTGTGGTTGCACTGGTAGGCAAAATTGAATGAAATACAAGCTAAATAAATAAGTAAAAACTCTACCCCCTAGGAAATGTTCATAACTCTACTTAATTTCAGAAGAGTACGGAAATCAGAATTCCATGTGAGCCGGGAAAGAGCAGGGAAGCTGTTTAAATTCCTTTGTCCCAGATTTAAAACTGCTCATCATCTGGGCTCTAGCTTTGTCAGCTCTTCCAATTTTTGAGGCAAAACTGGAATCTCAATTTTATGTGGAACTTGATTATAAAATATTAGTTCTTCTTCGTTTCCTGTTTTTGTTACCGCTCTGTGGGCAAAGAAGTTCTCTGCACCCATGTGCTGGCTGCCGTTTTGTCACTCCCCATCACTGGCTCATTCCTCTTATTCCTTCGGCAAAGTGTGGGAGGTTGAAGGTAATTCAGAAGTGAGTCACAAAAGGGCCAGAGAATAGGACTTTCAAAGGAAGATAAAAGACACTGAGATTATTCAAGTCAGAGGAGTGGGCTGATTAATATGTAGGAATTTGAAACAGTTGATATGACTAATTATCCTTTATTTTCTAGAGGATAGTACAAAAAGGAAAATGGATCCATTGTGGAGGAGAATAATTATGAATGAATGTGAGAAAAATTTCCTGGATGCTGGGAGTTCCTGCATTTTAGATAAAACAGGAGAAAAGGCTTATTTGGTGAAGGTTTTTAAAAAATAAGACAGGGTATCAGAGGGATTGGTTTCTATGGTTTGAATGGCTTTGGACTCATCTTCCATCTGGAATTGTGAGGCTGTGACTCCCTTTTCTGAAGGGGTTCCCTAGCCGCACCCAACGTGTTCATACTCACTGTTCCTTGCAGGGTGCAATCCAAGGGAAGGGCTGCAAAGTCTTGAGTGATCTTGGATTCTGATTACTCGAGAGGGTCTCTGCCCCCCACATGCCGTAACTTCTCTGGCCAATGGACACCCCTTTTGAACACAGGGCTCCTTTTGGAAATACAGAAAAGAAGTTTCCCCTGGGGACGTCACGTCTTCCAGCTTGACGGATGCCACCCTGACACTTTGGTCCTCCTTCGTTATTCTGACTTAACTCCGCGAAGCCCTCCTCAATCCAGCACTGCGTTGAGCCGGAGCATTGACCTTTTCCACTCGTCAAAAGATGTCAAGAGTTTTTAGGAGTCCACGGTCGGTCTTTGGTTTTCAAAGGGCAGAGGCATTCCAAGGATTCCAGAAGTGGCGGTAGATCCCTTACTAGCTTTGGTTCAGGTGTGCTTGAAACATTTGAAGCTGAACGGGATCTTCAATATTCTCTTTCCTTTTGCTGAAGAACCTCAAGTTATTTTAAAATATACGGAGGGTTGCCTAGTAACTACAATTTCACTAGCTGTGGGAGAGAAGTTTGCTCTTTTTTTTTTTTTTTTTTGCACCGACAGACTTGGCAAGAGTTGCAGGAGACAGGGTTTATTGAGCAATTAAGGAAGATAAGGTGTCTCTTTGGGGCTTAGAGGTCACGCGAAACTGATGTTAGAGGGAGCATGGGACACCGGGTTCCTGTCTGTGGTAATTAGGAGCAAGTCCAGGGAAATCTTTTTCTATATCTTTGTTTATGCTGAGTAGTTTGAGTGAAGTGTATCACAGGGAGTGGAATTACGAAAATGTTCTGTTTCTTCCTTTTTCTCTCCATCTGTCCTTCTCTATTCCTCCCCCTCCCCTCCCCTACTCTCCCTCCCCTGCCCTCCCCTCTTCCCTTGCCCTCTCCTTCCTTCCTTCCTTCCTTCCTTCCTTCCTTCCTTCCTTCCTCCTTCCTTCCTTCCTTCTGTCCTTCCCTCCTCCTTCTGTCCTTCCTTTTTTTTCAAAAAGTGTATTAATCTGTTTGAGCTGCCATAATAGAATACCATAAATGGAGAGGGGGGGCCCTAAACAATAGAAATTTATTTTCTCACAGTTCTAGAAGCTGGAAGTCCAAGATCAAGGTACCAAAGAGGTTGTTATTTGGGGAGAGATTCCTTGCTTGCTTGTAGACAGCTGTCCTTACATGGCTCTTCCTCTGTGTGCGTGGGAAAAGAGAGCTCTCTGGTGTCTCTTCTTTGTCTTATAAAAGCCATTAGTTCTTTAAAAATGTTTTTTTAATGTTTATTCATTTTTGAGAGAGAGAGAGAGAGAGAGAGAGAGAGAGAATGAGTGGGGGAGGGGCAGAGAGAGAGGGAGACACAGAATCGGAAGCGGGCTCCAAACTCCGAGCTGTCAGCACAGAGCCTGACGCGAGGCTTGAACTCACAAACTGCGAGATCGTGACCTGAGCTGCAGTCAGACGCTTAACCTACTGAGCCACCCAGGTGCCCCAAAGACATCAGTTCTATAGGATTAGGGGCCCACCCTTGTGACCTCATTGAACCTTTATCACCACCGTAAAGTCCTTATTTCCAAATATAGTCACGTTGGGGGTTGAGGCTTCAACATGTGAATGGGGGCCGGGAGGTGGACACAATTCAGTTCGTAAGAAAGAGCATGGAAACTGGAAGTGTTCTGTTCACCTGACTTCAGGCTCTGAGATCTGGGTTAGTTATGACTGATTTCATAAGTGACTTGACTTCTTGTCTTAATTCTGCTTCTTTTAACCTGGTGGGAGATAACAGAATGATCAAGATGAAGCGTAGTTGGTGCCATCACCTGTCTTTACAGCACTCGGTGCAGGTTTGTAACTGACTTGCCGGGGAGCGGAAACACCGGACTTTGCAGAGTCGTATGGGGATCACGGGGGTTTTATGAACCTACAGTCGTCTCTGCACCTTCCTGTATTCCGGGCCAGGGTGTGTGTTCCCTCTCTCCCTCTCTTTTAACGCTCTTGACCTATAAGGAAGAAGCCTGAGGGAAAATGCAGTTTAACTGAAGGGAACCACTGTAGTGTGGGATGCGGGAAACCTAGACCAGAATCATCCAAAAAATGTTAATTAGTTGCCATCCCTGAGCCAGGAACATGTACTCCACACAGCATGATGAAGGAGATGAGCAAGGAATGTGCCCCTAGAACACGCCTTTCCACTTTATTAAATCTCGGTCTTCTAGAAGTGGAAGGGCACTGAACTCTGAAAGAAGTGTTCTTTTAGGGAAGGGAAAATGGATTGACAGTTTTCCAGAGGGCTGGGTTGATTCACATTGGTTTTACGTTTGCTGTGGGCACAGTTTGTTTTAGGGAAAGCCAGCTAGCATCTACCCTTTCAGAGACAGTGACCTTGTTCTTTCACCAAGTGTTCCTTGGAGCCTCTGCATCGGATGAATTGTTAGCCGGACTTTTCTGTCTTTTCTTCTGAATTTTTTTCTTGTGTTCCCTTGAAGCCCCATGCTCTGCTACCCCATCCTTCTCTTTTCCATGTCTGACTGACTCTTCCTCGATTTCTACCCATTGATGCCCCCTTGCTCTCCTTCAGGAACATATGCTGCTGTAATATTTTGTTATTAACTTTACATGAATAATGCAAAGCACATTCTCATTATAGGAAGTTAAAACATTACAAATAAGTGCCAAGGCTAGTGTCCCTTGGCAATATCATCCCTGCCTTTAATTTCTTACCAGGGGTAACCATTGTTATTAATTTGCATAATGTAATTACAGATGGTTTCTAGGCATATGCATAAATGTATATGTAGCCCTAGAAATAGAGTTATTTGGTATGTGTGTTCTTTTATGTAGATGATATCTTGTATTCCATGTTCTGCAGGATGTTTTATTTACTTACCTAAAGGGAAACATATGTGCATAAGCAGAGATTCAATAGGATGACTACTCCATCATAGTTTGTACGGTGGTATAAATTAAGAACAGTGTCTCTGTCCATTAACAGGGACCAGCCACATGATGTTAATTATGCATACTATGGAATTGTATATAGTTTAAAAAAGAATGAAGGAGTTATAGAATGAAACGTATACATATGTGTTCATGCATTATTTATTTATTTTAGGATTGTATTTATATATATAACATATATATGTGTGTGTATGTATATACATATATAATGACATGGGAAGATCTTCTTTGTACACTGTGCATCATATCTATGTTTTCCTCAAATTATTTATGACACAGTACTAAAATTTTTGACACGTGTTTTTCTTGTATTAGATTGGGAGCAATGAGAGGGTAGGAGCTGAAATTTTCATTTTTGTCCTTCTAATCTACCTTGGCTCAGAGTGAGCTTTCATTAAGGGCTGTTGAACAACTGAAAAAGAAAATATTGCCTGGATAAATAAATGTGTTGTACAGGGACAAATACATAGATACATTTTTCAGAATTGGAAGGAATTTTGTTAAGTTACCATAATTCTGGTTCAGTGTTCAAAATAGTTCTATATGGATTTGATTTCCAGAAGTGGAAATTAACTCTAAAGTTATTTGTCTGCAATTGTACATTTTTTTAAAAAAAACTATGTATTATTTTCCTATTGCTGTTGTAACAAATTATTGCAAACTTAGTGACTTAAAAGACCACAAATTGTTGGGGCACCTGGGTGGCTCAGTTGGTTAAGCATCCTGACTCTTGATTTCGGCTCAGGTTATGATCTCACAGTCCTGAGATGGAGCCTCACGTTGGGGCTTCATGCTGGTCATGGAGACTGCTTGGGATTCTCTCTGTCTCTCTGTCTCTCTGTCTCTCTCTCCCTCTGCCCCTAACCCCTCAAATTAATTAATTAATTAATACTTAAATTAATTCATTATACAAACACACACAGATTTATTATCTTACAATTCCAGAGGTCAGAAGTTTGAATTGAGCCTTTTGGGGCTCACGTCAAGAGGTCAGGAGAGCTGCATTTCTTCTGGATGCTTTTAAGGGTTTCCTGCATTTTCCAGATTCCAGAGGCCACTTGCGCTCCTTGCCTCGTGGCCCCTTTCTTCATCTTCAGAGCACCTCTCTCCAACCTCTGTTTCCATTGGCATGACGTCTCCTTTTTCTGACTCTCTCCTGCCTGTCTCTTATAAGGAAATGTGTTATTGCATTGTGCCCACCCCGAGAATCCAGGATGCGTTCCCCATAGTAAAATCCTTATCTTAATCGCATCTGCAGAGTATCTTCTGCCGTGTAAGGCAACATCTTCACAGGTTCTGGGCGTTAGGACGTGGGCATCTTTGAGGGATACTTTTTTGTCTACCGTACTATGCCTTGTCGCTGTTGGTTACTAAAATCTTACTGTGAGATCTTCTAAGGGGGACTGTCCTAACCAACGTCAGTCACTTCAGGTGCAAATTTGTAGTTTTGAGCTTGTGTGCTCTCTACTTTTAATCCACTTCAGGAAGTTAACTCATGTGCCAAGCAGACAAATCATTCCTCGTATCGGTTGCCAACGAAGAGAGTCGCGGTTCCACCGAAGGGAGCATGCCACGGTGGGTTCCGTGCCTCCTGAGGAGATGCTAGCTACCCAGAAATGCCTGCTGGTAATACCGAGAGGTCAGATTGCTGGCGATGAGCCAGCCGTGTCAGGCGATGGCATAAATGTCTAGAGTATGCTTTTATGCAGTCCCGTGGTGCTGCAGTAATTGGGTGGTGCAATAGCCCACAGCCATCCTTGACACGACCCTTCTGTTTCCAGCTGTACTTACTTCTGACCCTTAAAGTGGACAGGGAAACAAAAAAGAAAGGTGTGTAGGAGAGTAAAACGTTCACTTGCAATGTGTCATGCCCCCTCAGGCTAAAGATAGACAGCGGCTCGAAACCCATGTCCCGCGTTCTCCTTGCCCTGCGTGTAATTCCTTAAGTGGGCAGAAGTGTGTCTGGTTATATAACCCTGTTATAGTGGAGAGAGAAGCTCTGCTTAAATATGCATGTGGAGAACCCATTGTCAGCTACAGATACATATTTAATTACTGTAAGAAAAAAACTCACAAATTTGAGTATGAGGTGGGGGTTGATTTTATTCAAATTAGGGTTCTAATTCAGTCTAAAAAGAACTGAGCAGTGTTGTTTAAATGATTGCCTCATAGGAGAGACAGTATGCGTATATGTATATATAGCCCTGCTTTATTTAAAGAGGCTTTTAGAGCAGATGGGAAGACATCAGTGAGAGAAGAAAGTAATTTAAATTTAACCCTTTAGAAATACTGTAACTTTAGGGACATTCTGTTGTCTTCTTTGGGTCTGGTAGAGCGTGCTATGGTGCCTGAGCTCTGTCTTCTCCGTCTAGGGTGTTGTGCGAAGAGCTTTAGTCTCACAAAACTCAGGTCCCTCCAAGTGATAGAGAAGGGAACCCAACCGAGATGGTTTGACCCCAGGTCTGTGCTCTACACGGACCCAAGATCTAGCCTAGCAGTGAGTGAGGAAACATTTAACACAGGTGTTCATTCATTCGATTACTAAGTAGGCACTTACTCCTGACTATGATCAGTTTCTACTCACAGAGCACTTCTGACAACCAATGCGTGTGTGGTTTCCCCACACCGGCCAGTTCTCCAACCCTCTGGACACCAGCTGGTTTCCTAGAATTCAGTTCAGTTCTGACACTAACTACCCAGAGTTTGTGCAGACCATGCAGGTTAAGAGCTCACGCACAAGACTGCCTCCCACTTTAGATGCCAATCGTACTAGTGGGTCCCCAACGTTACCCATAATTTTGTCTAATTTGACCTCAAATTGGGGGTTCCCATGAACCCCTCCTCGGGTTTGATCATTTGCTAACACGGCTCATGGAACTCAGGGAAGCACTTTATTCTGTTACTGGTTTATTATGAAGAATATAAATGAACACCCAGATGAAAAGGTACATGGGGCAAGGTCCTGATGGGTCCTGAGTCCAGGAGCCTCTGTGCCTGTGGGTTTGAGGTGTGCAACCCTTCTGGGACATGGGTGCATCCACAAGCTGGAGCTTCCTGGAATCCCATTGTTTCGGGGGCTTGTGGGGGTCTCCATACACAGGCATTATTGGTTCACATTGGTCAACTTTGGTCATTGGTGACTGTCTCAATCCCCAGCCTCTCTCCCCACCCTGGACGTGAGGGGACAGGGCTGAAATTCCAACTCTAATCACAGAGCGATTAGCGTGGTTTCCAGAGAAACCAACCTGGTTTCTCCCAACCTAAGGAGTCATCTCATTAGGCTAAACTAAGGTGTGGTTGAAAGGGACATAATATAAATAACAAAAGATGCTACTTACCTCTTTCACTCAGGAAGGGTTTTAAGAAGTATGTATTAGGAAATAGGGATGAAGACCCAATATTTATTTTTTACTGTGTCACAGTATCACAATACAAAAGATACAAATTTTTGCTGGACTGGGAAACACAGAAGTTAGATTTAGTTCCTGCCCTCAAAGAATTTACAGAGTAGGGGGACCCACTTCTGAACCAGCAATTAAGTCTTTAACATCTTTGCATTAAATTCTGCAACACTGAATTTAAAACAGGTTTTTCACAGAAGCAGTTCTGTTTTTACAAACTGTTCCCATGCTCAAAATTCCTCATATTGTCAAGTTTCTTGAAAGCCATGCGTTCACGTTTAAATACAAGATATATCAGGATTCATATTTTTTATTTTATAATATTTTTCCAATTGTTCTGTTTGAGAATTTGAAAATATACGTTGCAAAATTCCTAAAGAATTAGCAGGGCTGACATGATTCCAATGTGACTTCCCATGCATTGCGCAATGTTAAACCACTGAGTTTGAGAGATTTGAGTGGTAACCCCTTCTGTGTCTCCAGTCACGGTTTCATTAGCATTTGGTTAACCCACTTGGGTTAACTGGCCTCTGTTTCTTCACCTGAATAACGGGCATAGCTATGGATTCTTGCAAGGATCAAGTGCTATCTTGTAGAAGTTCCGTGAAACAAAGTAATGCCATAACAGGTTTAAATTCTGAAATAAATGAGAAGCATCATGATTTTGGCAACACGTGATACCAAAGCAGCCTAACCTCCACGCACGCTGGAGTCATTCACACACCTTGACTTTGAATGAGTCTTTGAAGTAAATCCTGGCTTTGACATTCACAAGCTGTGTGGCTTTGGGCGGTGATTTATTTAACAGCTGTGAGCTTTGGTTTCCCTCTTGGTGCAACGGGTATGGGACTAGCCTTTTCCCTTGTAGGATTGATTATGGTAAGGGTGCTGGTTGGGATGGTAACATGCTGATGTTGATGGTAATGACTCACTGTCGTTGTTTTTTGGCGGGTACCATGCTGCGCACTCTACACGCATCACCTTCTAAGTGTTCTCTGTGACCCCCTATGGCAGGGACAATTACAGTCTCATTTGTTTTAACGGAAGGGAAGGAAAACGAGGTGTATTGGCATTAATTAACAAGTCCAAGTGCACCTCGGTAGGAATTCGCACACCTTGGACTTCAGTGTTGTCTTGATGGACTTGTAACATGTACTGTGTCTCATTCTCTGTGTTTATTGCCCTCTGGTGACTTGAACAGCATTCTCTTGTATGAAGATTAAAAGAGATGTAGTACGTATTAAATGTTCAGCATTTGTCCAGAGTAAATGCTAGTACATAAATACTGTTTAATTGGCATTACACTTATTTTGCTCTTATCTGTCAATTATAATCTTTATCCCGTTACTGCTATTCCCTTTAACATTAAGAACCATCGGGAAATGACTAAATTATTTATTCTCCTCTACAGAGACACAAAAGTGAGCAGGGCCCATACCAGAAATGATGAGGGATGACCAGATTGCTATAGTATCTACTAAAAGGCAAAAACGCATTCTTCATTTAGGTCTAAGTTTGAAGTGGAATTAGGACTTGCAGTCAGTTTTTTTCAAATAACTAGCTTGTATTTTTTTTTTTTTTTTTGATGTTTCATTTATTCTTAGAGCGCGAGCAGGGGGAAGGGCAGAGCGAGAGAGGGACACAGAATCCGAAGCAGGCTCCGGTCTCCGAGCTGTCAGCACGGAGCCCGACGCGGGGCTCGAACTCATGGGCCGCGAGATCACGACCTGAGCCGAAGTCAGGGCCCCTCGGCGCCCCACCTAGCTTGTATCTTGAACACATACCATGAAGTCTGTAACACCGTCCTCTGGAGGTTCAGTTAGGAAAGAGAAATGGGTTGTTGAAACATGATGCTGTACCAGTTCATTTGAGAGTGAAGGATGCATCCAGTAACTATTTGTGAGTTTGCCGGTATGCTGTGAGGTAACCAATTTGTCCGATTTTATCTTTGAATTAATACTTGTTTCGGCTTCAGGGAGATGTGACGCATTGGAAATTGCATATTACCTGTGGCAAATGTGACTTGTAGGCTTTTAGTTACCACCCGACTTCAAATTGTTAAGAGAGAGAATTCTGGTGGGTTTTTTCTTTTGACACGTTTGCCTTTGAAAATCACGTGTGTCCTAGCGTTCGTGGTGCGCTACGAAATGCCTCCTGATGCTCCTTGACCTACAGCTTCTGCTGAACATCGCACTCCTGTAGCAGTGCTCAAGCCTTTGGGTCCTTCCTCTTCCGGGCCGTTGGACCAAGACATCTCAGTCAAACTCCTGGCCTCGCTCCCCACATACGCCCCTCGTGTGTCCTTCGCAGTCAGCTGTACCTCCATCCTTCCAGTTGCTTGGACCGTGGACTTTAAGTCATCCCTGACTCCTGCCTTTGTCCCACATTTCATTAGTACCTCCTTAGCAAATTCTATTAGCTCTGTGTTCAAACTGTATCTAGGATTTAGTTCTTAGCACCCTCACTGTTACCGTGTAGGTCAGAATCCCATATATTATCACCTGGGCGAGGACGGCAGCTTCCTACCTTGCTTTCTTGCTTCTATCCTTGCTTGCTTCCTTAGTTGAGATGACACTTGAGACTGAAAGTCAGAGCATGCCACGACTCTGCTCAAAATTCCACCAGCCCCAAATCTTACGAAGAACAAAATCCAGAGTCCATCTCTGGCCTCTGAAGTTGCACACAACCGTGGCTCTGGCCCCTTCTCTGGCTTCCTCTACCACTGGTCCATTCGCTGCACGAGCAGCGTTACTTTTCCTTAATGATGGCAGGCGGGCACACTGCCTCGGGACCTTTGCACTGCCTGTCCACTTGGAATGTTCTTTCTCTGTATATGCCTCCGCCTGCTCCCTTACATCGTCTGGCCCCCTGGTTGAGTGACTCCTGGCAGAGAGCCCTGTGAGCACCCTCTGAAGTAGTATGTGTCTTCTCCCATTGGCCTCATGCTCCATTTCCTGGTCCACGTGTTTTTCCACACTGGTTCTCCAATTTTCCAACACCAGTGGGGTATTCAGTCCCTTTCAGTTCTGATGCTGACTCCTGGAGTTGGCACAGACCCCGCAGGCTAAGCAAGGGCTCTACCCAACAAGACCAACCGACCGCACGTGCCGACTGCAGATGGGATGCTCGGGCTACCCACACTTCTGCCTGCTGACTACGAATTTGGGGCTCCCCCAGCCCCCTCTACAGGGCTAGTAATTTGCTAGAACAGCTCAGAGAACTCAGAGAAGCACTTTGCTTGCATTTACCAGATTATCGTAAAAGATGTAACTCCAGAACAGCCAAATTGAAGAGATACCGTGAACAAGGAATGTGTGGAAATTCCATGTGCTCTCCGAGCCCGCCACACTCCCAGCACCTTGATGTGTTGACCAATCCCAAAGCTTCCCAAACCCTGTCCCTCAGGGGCGTCTAGGGAACATTCGTTACATACGCGTGGTTGATTAAACCGTTGGCCGTTCGTGATTGAACCCACCCCCGCCCCCAGAGGTGGAGAGAGAGGGTTCCAAGCACAGGGTTCCAAGCCTCTGATCACGTGGTTGCTTCCTCTGACCCATCAAGAGTCACCTCATTAGCATAAATTTAGGCGCTGCTTATGGATAATAGAAGAGGCTCCTAAAACTCGGGAATTTCCAAGGCCTCTGAAAGCTCTGTGCCAAGAACTGGGGACAAAAATGAAATCTCTGTTTCTTGTGCCACACCCACCAGCCGACTTCATCTTGCACTTGGGTGTTGATGGTCTACGTCTGCTGGAATGAAACTCCGTAGCAGCAGGTGACTTTTCCCAGTTTTGCTTCTGGTCTTAGTCGTCACCCAGAACAGTGCACTGGTGCACTCAGTCATTACTCAGTAAACACGTCGAATGACTTACTTAATTGAATTAAATTGAATGTTAATTAGCAGTCAATAGTTAATGGAGAAAGATCACAGATCAAGGCAGAGATGAGTAAACTCGTGCTCCACGAGAGTCAGAACCATGAGAGGGAAGACACGAGGTTTTCTGAAGAGCTTTCTAGGTTGAGTGTCAGTCCTTTGCGACACTCTTTTATTTCTTTAACTTAGCGAGTTCTCTGAGTTCCTCCTGTCTCCTGAAAATAATCCCTCTTTTCTTAGGCAAGGTTGAATGGGCTTTCCATTTGTTGTAAGCCGAAGTACCTTGGTTAGTGCAACCCTAATAAGCCTCGAAAAGCAAAAGAAATGTGCCCGGCCCATGATCGGTGCTCGGTAAATGTTTTCTAACGAAGGAAAACACCCAAGCATGCCCCCTGCACTGCTTAGATCAAACCAAGTTCAATGTCTTCCCATTGTAAGGAGGGCTGAGGGGAGGAACATAAGTTGTGGGAAGGGAGGAGAAAAGGTTGTATAAGGAAGTCTGGGACTAGAGGAGAGGCAGGGCATTAATGCTGAAGCAAGAAGTGAGGGGGTAGCTGTGCTGTAGGTAAAGATGGGGTTTTGTCCGTTTGTCCTCATATGTCGGTCTGGTCCACTTATCAACATTAAGCAGATATTTGCTGATAAATGTCCTCATTTGGATGCAGTGGAAATTAACAGGGCTTGCCCTTGAAACCCCTGTAGCTCCCAGAAACCCCAGACTTTTCTTCTCTGACCACATACTCTCCTCGAATGACCTGATTTTAGGTATATCTATTCTGGTGACAGATATTGAAACAGATCGTTGTATGTTTCCCTCCTTTCGTAACTGCTAGGGAGCAGCGAGGACAGTGTTGGTTGCATTTTCTTCATGATTCACTGGGGAAAACTGAGATGCAGACGAGCTGGGGAATTTTTATGCCCAAGACCACACGGTGGAAGGAGGGTGAGAGTTTCAAACTCAGCTTTCGGCGATTCTGAAAGCAAATTCACATCATTTCTTGGGGTTTTGCTATGTCTCCTCTGCTGCCTTACTTTATCTTTCTTCATAACTTAATTTTTATTAAGATAATTAGCATGCTCTCGCTTGTAGCTGACATCTCTATCAAGTTAAAAACCAGACCTTCACAAGAACACGAAAAAGGTTGGGTTTTTGTAACTTTTCATTTGTGGTTCCTGGTTGTAGTTTGCTTTCAGCCAGCGGACAGCTCTTTGGAGAAGAACATTATTCGAGGATGTTCATGAGTGGGAGATGGTCACCGTCTGGTGAGAGAGCACGGCCACACTGTTGTGTTAAATATTCCAAGTGGCACTGCTCTGAACTCCCGGGGTTATTTATAGCGGGTCTAATTATGAATGTCCTTGCCCTGGAAGGAAGCGTTTTCTCCAAGGGTGGGGGACTGGCTAACAAACTCCTGAGCTCCGACAGTGGAAGGGAGATGCCTGTTCCTCTCAGTTGGGTGGAAAAATCTTTAGTCTTCTGGTTGACTGTGGGGCACAAAGGAATATTACCTGGACATAGGGAGTTTCACTGAATGGGCCCAAATTACTGTTTTTGGACTCAAGCATTAAAATTCTTATTTCAGGGGCGCCTGGGTGCCTCAGTCGGTTGAGTGTCCGACTTCGGCTCAGGTCATGATCTCACAGTTTGTGAGTCCGAGCCCCGCGTCGGGCTCTGTGCTGACAGCTCAGAGCCTGGAGCCTGCTTCAGATTCTGTGTCTCCCTCTCTCTCTGATCCTCCCCTGCTCACACACTGTCTCTCTCTCTCTCTCAAATAAATAAAGGTTAAAATTTTTTTTAAAAAATTCTTATTTGATTCTCGTGCACCCTTTGAACACATTTATGCAGGGAGCAATGACGATCAGAGAAAATATTCATTGAAGTGCCCCAACGAGTAGGTAACCCATATTTTGGTCAGTTTTTATTAGTTTATTTCTTCAGGGCTTGTAATAATTGTGGGACTCGTTTCTGAGTGTGAGGTGGGGGTGGAATAAAGAAAAATCTAGATGCAGCTCTGGTTTTGAGGTATCAGTACCTGTTACGTAACCTTTTGGGAGTTTCTTCGTTATTAAGGTGGAGACGGTGATCAGAGTACCGTCGTTGACAGAGTTAAATAGGCTCCGTTTCTGCAGAAACCCAGAGCTGAGGCTCTCATTAAATATTGGCCATTATTACACATTTGAAATTAAACCACTTGAAACTCATGCTGCCTATTTTTACAGCTTAAAATTTATTATTATAATAATGTGGGCAGCCCTTTCATCTTAAGTGAGATCATAGAGGGGTTTGTTACAAGTTGCGTTCAGGTCTTCTCATGCTTCCCATTTGGCGGGTCAGTTTGTTTCGAAGATTTGCCTGCAGATGTGGGGCTAAACACTAAGAAATTAATTGCTTTTTAAGAAATTCTAAATGTGTGCGCCACAGTGTGGGATTTGGGGGCGCTGGTTCCCTGCTACAGGCTACGTCGTTTCCTTTCTGTTCTAACCACTTGTTCTGAGTTTTACTGGAAACCTGGCTGCCTCTCCTGATTCAGGCCTCCCCTTCTCTTATTGATCTCTGTCCGAGAAGTCTGCACAAAAGCCACCAGGAGTCTTTTGACCATGGCTCTTCATTCCTCCCTTCTAGGTTTGATGAGGTCAGGTTTCAGAATGGCCGGCTCGACAGTTTTCTCCTTCTTCTGTTGATGGTATTGGATAAAGCCATGCTGTTTCAAGGGCATTTTTGCTTCCGTCTGAGGGATGTCCTTTCTCTGCATGGTGAGGGGCGAGGCCCCAGAGCTGGGACCCCGACAGTCTGGCACCGGGATTCACGGAGTTCTGACTGGTGAATATTCAGGAAAGAAATGGATTTGTTCCCTTTGATCCAGAGCCGGCTGCCAAGGGTGCTGCGGGAAAGTGAAAGAAAATGTGGGGCTTGACAACCTGGGTGTTATTAAGCACGTTAGAAATAATGATTGTCTCCTTAGGAATGAACTTTCTTGCTGTCGACTCCTAGTTATAAACCAAGTGAGTATTTGGCAGAAACCAAGCACAGTTGGTTAAAAAAAAAAAAAAAACAACTTGAAAACACAAGAAAAGATGTCCAATTGTCGCATGCCTCCTCGAGCCATGTAATTAAATTAGACTGTGTTATTTCAGAAATACCCGGAGCGGTTCCATCTTCCAATAATAGGTATCTCCTCGTACACACGCTCGGTCTGAACTCCGAGAAGACAGGACAGCCGCCTGGTGCAGAGAGCGGCCTTTCTTTCTTTCTTTCTAAACACCAGTGTGAAAGACCGGTACGGTTCCTTATTCAGAGGGAGAGACGTTTTAAAGTCAGTTGCTTACCGCAAACAGGTAATGTCTGTGAAATAATGAGATTTTATTAAGGCACAGTTTGCCTGATCTTTCGTCCTGCCGCAGAGCGATTCAAAATCCTTGTGGTTTCTGTACAGGTCCGATAAGGATGCTGACATAATCGTACTTGGAGCAGAAAGGGCAATCTAGAGGCTTTCTTTCATTAATATTTCTCTGCAAAACGGACAGTTTGAGCAACGTGCCTAAAAACGCGGATTTGGTCTCCGGACGATATAGATGTCTTTTACTTTGGCAGCTGTAATTCAAAGTCCAGTGGCAAACTTGAGGAGCAGTGTTTCTGAATTTGCCTCCTCTCTGGGAATGACGGCTTTCAAAGTTTTTATTTTATTTTAATAGGTGTTTTATGGTTTGGCAAGTGAAGATACATCTTAAGTGTATATTCCTATGCTTAGAATTTCATGAAACTTCTGGGGCACCTGGGTGGCTCAGTCAGTTAAGCGTGTGACTTTAGCTCAGGTCAGGATCTCCCGGTTCATGGGTTCAAGCCCCACGTCCGGCTCCGTGCTGACAGCTCAGAGCCTGGGGCCTGCTTCGGATTCTGTGTCTCCCTCTCTCTCTACCCCTCCCCCATTCACACTCTGTTTCTCTCTCTCAAAAATGAATAAACATTAAAAAATTTTTTTAAGAATTTCGTGAAACTTCTTCCCATTTACAAATACCTGGTTGTCCCAAGCTGTCAGGTCCCTTCCTTTTATAGAACCGTGTGTTACGATGGCACCTGCAGCCTCTGTTGTGTATACTCCTCTGTATGGTCCAGAAAGAAATCTCGTACCCATTACCAGTCACCCCAATTTTCCCTTCTCCTCAGTCCCCTGGCAACCATGAATCTGCTTTCTGTGTCTGGATTTGCTTCTCTGGGACATTTCATGGAAGTGGAATCATACAGTATGTGATCTTTTGCATCGGGATTCTTCTAACTTACTATAATGTTTTCAACTTTCATTCACGTTGTAGAAACTTTATTCCTTTTGACGGCCGAATAATATTCCATCGTATGGCTAGACCACCTTTTGTTTATCAGTCGACGGACATTCATGTCGTTTCTACCTTTGGGCTATTTGTGAACATTTGCGTGCAAGCTCTCGTGTAGACATATGTTTTAATTTCTTCCGGGCATTGACTTTGCTTTTTCACCTAGCGTTCTGTCTTGAAGGAGACCGTTTTGACAGATTCAGGGTGGCCACGGTCTTCTTCGCAACTGTGTGGTCGTCCGTAACATCCTTGTTTTGCTTACCGGTGCCCTGATGATGGATATTCTAGTTGTTTCCAATCCTTTGCTATCACGAATAATGCTACTTGAACACTCTTGCACACCCAGTATTTCACACATATAACAGTTTAAAGGTAAGCTCAATTTCTACAAGTGGAATTGCTGGGTCAAAGCATTTGGGGGAATATCTTGCCAAATTACCTTCATGGAAGTTGACCTCATTGCATTTCCATCTGTTAGGAAGACCCTGAGGAAACATTTCCATCTGGATCTGGTATAAAGGATAGTTGTGACTTTCCTCAGTGATTGGTTTGTTTTCATTTTATGGAGAATTGACTCATAGCTCATCAAGTCTGTACTACGTTACCACCGTTATTAAGTATATGGAATGGGGTTGTGGGTTTTTATGTCAGTGTTTCATTTTTGTTCTTCTCATGATATTGCAACAGCATTACGTTGGATATTAGAACTCTCATTCAGATGGGTCGTGAGTCAACTTCAGTCCTATCTTTGGACCTCAGAGCTTTAGAAAACTGAAACTTGCCACAGGAGCTACATGATAGGCCAGGGAAGCTTTAAATTTTGGGTGAGTTTGAGTCCTGTCCGCTACAGATAGGACACCTAAGGATAAACTAATAAAATAAGAGAGAGAAGTTGCCAAGTCTGCTTCATTTCTTAACATTCCAGAGTGGGAATGCCTTTCCACGGTCTTGTAATATTCAACAGCTTCCTACACAGCTTCTCTTTGGTTTGGAATACAAGGGAGATGAGAGTTGAGCCCTTGCCTCTACATGTCACTGTTGGAGACAGAGTCTTGGGGAAATTGGTTCCAATTAGCTTTTAGTGCCGAAGCTCTCATTTTCTTCCTATTCTTTGTAAAGGCAAAGGCATTTCTACCAAACTTTGTAGAGACAAGTTTCCAAGAAAGCAAAAAGGAGGAATTTATATGAAAGCCACTGGCTCTACTGACAGTCGTATTTATTTGTTAGGCATTCATTTATTTCTTTATTCCGTTGGGGAACTATTTTCTTGTGTGCTCACCATGATTCAGGAATTTGAGTGATGCATAAAGTAGGCACTGCCCTTCACAGAACTTACAGTCTAGAAGAGAGAATTAAAAAAAAAATTACCTTTCAGGGGTTCCCTGGGGGGCTCAGTTGATTGAGCGTCTGACTCTTGATTTCGGCTCAGGTCATGATCCCAGTGTGGTGTGGGATAGAGCTCCTGTGTCAGGGCGTCAGGCTCCACACTCAGCTTGGGATTCTCTCTCTCTCTCTCTCTCGCTCTCTTTCTCTCTCCTTCTCTCCCCCGTCTCTGCCCCTCTCCCCTATTCCTGCTCTCTTTCTCTCTAAAATAAAAAAAAATAACCGTTCAGTATCATGGCAAGTCAAGGTGCTTTGGGCCTAGCCTCTGACAATTCATTTATTCAGCAATTACTTACTGAGTCCCTTCAATGTGGCAAGCACTGCGCTGGACCTGAGGAGAAAACAATGAAGAACATAGACAAATTTACTTTCTGCTAGTGGAGGTTGCCTTCTTTTTTTTATCTAAAAACTTTGTTTTTAATACTTATTTATTTTTGAGAGAGACAGAGCGCGAGCAGGGGAGGGGCAGAGAGAGGGAGACATAGAATCCGAAGCAGGCTCCAGGCTCTGAGCCGTCAGCACGGAGCCCAACGTGGGGCTCGACCTTGGTAACTGTGAGATCATGATCTGAGCTGAAGTCCGATGGTTAACCGACTGAGCCACCCAGGCGCCTCCCACTCCCTTTTTAAAAAAAATTTTTTAATGCTTGGAGGTCGCATTCTAATAAGAGTGCCTGTCACTTATTAAAGGTTCATTATGTGCCAGGCATTGTCCCGAGATGCTTTAAATGTCATCTTAAAAGCCCAACGAGGGAGGTACTATTACAGTTACTGCATGAAGTTCAGAGAGGTTGATCACTTGCCCCAGGCCACACAGTGTGTACGTTTTGGAATCAACATCGGAGCCTAGGCAAGTTGGTTTTGGAGGCTGCGCTCCTGACTTCTGTCATACATGCTTCTGTGCGTGGTCTGTGTGGATATTGGCCTGGGTGTGACGAAGGTTTCCTAGAGGAGGTGACGTGACCTGGGGCAGATCAGCCAGTTTGAAGGGTGCGAAATGGGAACCTCGTTCCCCATGGAGGCTTGACACCAGGCGTAAGAAAGAAGGGGGGACGGTTCCAGCAAAGAAGGGAGCCTGGTGGTGGGGAAGGCTGCAGGTGGGGATATACCTCTCCTGGCAGAAAACGTTGACGTCTTGTGCTCCCTTGAGACTTCGGCGCCGGGACCGTTGCTGTCCACAGCCTCAGTTGTGTTTCTTTTCCTGCTGATGAATCCTGACTGTGCCACTTTTTTCTCTTGTTTTCCTTGTCGCGGTTGCCGGTGACTTTTCTAGCCAGGCTCCCATTTAGGCAAGATGCCAGCGGACTTGGGGGACTGAAGTCTGGTGACATTTTCTCAATTTCCAGAACTAATTGCTGCCGCCTGACTTAGAAAATACTTGGAAGTTTTTGAGTGTCTCGCCCTGGGACTGCGGGCATGTCTCGGCTTGTCGGGATCTGTGTCTACCTGACTCCAAAGGATCCTATCACACGAACAGCAGGAATGTTTGGTCATTGTGATGCTTGGTTTCCAACGTGACAAATACTTGCTTTCACTGCATTTTAAAATTCTTTGGGTATGTATGTTGCCGTATCAAACAGACCTGATTTTGATCAATTCATCCTCTTAAATCTGGGATACAGGCTTCAGTTTTGAGAATGCTTTTCTTTAGCTGATGTCATCTTTTTCTCAACTTGGACACTGTTGACATGTTGGGTGAGATAATTATTTGTCTTAGGGACCTATCCTATGCACTGGAGGATGTTTAACAGCCTCTGCCCACAAGATACTGGTAACACCTCCCCAGGTGTGACAAGTAAGTATGTCCCAGACGTTGTCAAGTGTCCCCTGGAGGGCAATCTCTTGTCCCCGGTTGAGAACCACTGATCTAACCGTACCGGACTCTTGATTATCATCTACAGTCTTCTGTCATTTAGATATAGATATAGACATAGACATAGACATAGACATAGATATAGATATAGATATAGATATAGATATAGATATAGATATTTTACACTTTATTTATTTTGAGAGGGAGAGAGACAGAGAAAGAGAGAGAGGAGAGAATATGAGCAGTGGGTAGGGATAGGAGCAGAGAGAGAGAGAATCCCAACCAGGCTCCATGCTGTCAGCACAGAGCCCTATGTGGGGCTCGAACCCACGGAAATGGCGAGATCATGACCTGAGCCTAGACCGAGAGTCAGATACTTAGCTGATTGAGCCACTCGTGTGCCCCCAGATATAGATATTTTTTAAAATCTGGGTGATATATAGTAAAAGGCCATTTCACAGAATTGTAATAATCAGAGATTTAAACATCTTTTTCTAACCTGTTACAATTAAATTAATATGAATGGTGGTAATAAAATAATAAAGCACAAAATTAGGAAAAGAACTTATAAAGAACAAAATAATAATAATGTTTATTGAACTTGCACAGACCTGTGCAGTAAGTGCTAGTATCACTGTTTAACAGACAGAAACCCTTAAGCTCAAAAGGGTATTTGCTCAAAGTCAAGCTGACGGTATTTTTATTAACCTTGATTTATACCAGGCTTTCTATTTTTACAGCTTCAGTTGTACCTCTCTTCATATTAAATTTGTGATGTAACAAACAATATTTTTATTTTTGATCATTATTTATTATCTGATTTATTCCTCAAGATAAATTGTTATTTTTTCTAAAGAAAGGTCAAAATTAAAAGATGAAAAATGTGTGTGTGTGTGTGTGTGTGTGTGTGTGTGTGTATGTATATATATATAATTTTTTTTTTCCTGAGAGAGAAGGAGAGTGTTCGTTTGCAAGCTTGGGGGAAAGGCAGAGAGAGAGAGAGAGAGAGAGAGAGAGAGAGAGAGAGAAAATCTTAAGCAGGCTCCATACTCAGTGCGGAGGCTGACAAGGGGGGGTCAGTCCTACAAGCACGGAATCAGCACCCGAGCTGAAATCAAGAGTTGGATGCTCGACTGACTGAGCCACCCAAGCATCCCAAAAGATGTAAATTATAGTTTTTACTGAGTTTTATAATTTTAGAGACAGTAAGTCCCTCCGATGCTGTTTTCAAGCAGCATTGTGTTTGGACAGCAACTGCATTACATATAACGACTTCTTTGATAATCATGTCAGTTTTTGCTATTCTGATAACGACTTAGTTAAGTGTTACATTATTGTCAAGAGTAACTTCATTCCCTGAAGAATGACTCCACAAAGAAAATGGCCGGTATGGTGGGACTACCAGTTATAAAAAATGGACGGTTCTGAATTTTTGTTTTGTTCAGATGTTGTGGATTTGAGGTCAGAGTGTAGATCGTGGTCTGGGAGGCGGACAGACCTGATTTCAAGTGTTGACTCCATAATAAATGGAAGTCTTAGTATGACACATAATATATTAATATTCATATTAAGTCTCTGAGACTTAGAGTTTTCACCCATATAAAGGGAACGTTAGTAGGTCGTAGCTCACACAGTGTGAGTGACACACGATAAAGTTCTTGTAGGATAATTAGGTGCCCTACATGAAGCCAGCACTCATCGAAGTTGAGGGGGATAATGTGTCACAATAATGTGTTGGCAGTGTTTAATACCACTCATGCGTAAACCAAACCAAAACCAAAACCAAAAAAACAAACAAACAAAAAAACCCCCAAAAAACCAACACCAAAACTCAGAAACAAAAACCCAATCAAACCAACCAACTTTGCAGATGCTGTCAGTTTCACATCGTTTCACATCAAGAATAGTTTTGAAACTGTGGTTTTTTTGTTGTAAATTGCCCATGAAAATCTATAACCAATTTCTCCCTGGCCATCAAGGGTTCCTTCTCTTGAATTCTAGGCTCAGAATTTTTTACCACATGACTATCACTCCTCACCATTCTGCCCTTTTCTGGCAACATCTGTTCCTTGTGTTTTTTTGTTGTTGTTTTTTTAAGAGTGCCTTCTCAACCATGGAATTCATTTCCCTTCCTTTCTTTGAGCGTGATACTCTAATTTTCTGTACTCAGCCCTCTCACAGAATGACTTCTACTCACTGTTGTCCCAATAATGTGGAGGAGTGAGTGTTGCCGAAATGTTTCCTTCTGAAAATCATTACAGTAACTTCACTTCATAATAGGCATTTTTTAGTGAAAACCCCTACTTTTTTTTTTTTTCCATAGTGGATAGATCTTTTTCCAGTTTGGTTAGAGCCTGTTTCTAATTATAGGAATATATTTGCTTTAGTCTATAAGGGAAATAGAACCGTCTTGAGGTTCTGTGGTTTTAGGACAAAACCCTTGATGTTTGAGAACACTGATGTGACAGATAACCACTAGAGTCTTTCTCCATGGCATACAAGGTAACATTTTGTGGAATGCACTGTTTAAGGAAAAAATATGATTTTGTCATTGTTTCTTTTAAAAGACTGCCTCTCGATATCGTTTTCATGTTTGTATGCTAAATAACTTGGGCTTGGGCTTTTTTTTTTTTTTTAACGGTCTCTTGCATATAGATGTTAAGGCTTGTCTGGAAATGTCAGGTCCATTACGAAATTCTGGAAGTCTCTTTGAGTTCTGAGTGTGGCTTTTCCCCATTCATTTATTCACTCAGTCATTCAAAATAAAGAAATGAGAACCCAATGCTCCTCTAGGCCCTGAGGATTCAAAGTAATTAATATAAAATATGATTTTTTTTCTTACATTCCAGGGACGAAGGCAGACCGTAAATATGCAGACAGATCAATGAGGGGGATTATTTCAGATACTGATTTGAAGTGAGCGTGCGCGGGGGACAGGGGGGGTGCTGTAGATTTGGGTGGTGGGAAGGTGGCTCTGAGGAGGTGACGTTCTGGTCGATTGTGTGTGCACCGTTGGTCTCAGTTGTTCCCCTGACCTTTACTCTGAACCTTTATTGTCCCGTCTGTCCTCTTTGACCACGTGAGATGAAATATTAGCAAACTCGACACGAGCAGAGGCTTATTTAAAGCATTTTATACAGAGGCCGTAAAAAGCATTTACCTTCTGCTCTGGGACAGACGAACACACATGCCTTTTCCTCTTCTCCTGCTAAGTGCCACTAAAACCCCTGGACATTACGTGTCAATCAAACCTAAGGACCTGAAAGATGGAGAAAGCCAGACAGGCTGGGACCTCAGGACGCGGGGGCAGCACCGCGGTGAGTTTCCTGGGTTTTCTTCTTGCCAGACTTGGAGCTGGCATAGCTCGCCAGTAACCCAGAAATGCCCGTAGGTACAGGCGAAGCAAAAATGCCCCAACGCAAAACCTTTCTTTTCTGGCCAAAGGATCAGAAAATGAGGCAGCCTAGCAATGCAGAAAACCTTTAGAAAGTAACTACTCTACGTTAGACACCACGGAATAGACTGTGGCCACTTGCCAACCCGTGTCAGCAAAGGCTAAGTAAGGATCCTAGACTTAAGCCCTTGTGACACTGGGTAGAGGAGTACAAACTTTTCCGATACCCTCTTAAGTGCGGTACTTGAGAACTGTGAATTAAGCTGACAAAAGACTTATGGGAGAAATGACATACCAATGTCATTGCTATTTTTACATGCATGGGGACTTCACAGAAACAGTAAAGATCCAAAGAAGTGGTTAGTCTGGAGTCTTATATGCCATTTTAACAGAGAGTAACAATTTGGGGAGAGGTGACTAGGAAACGTAGAGTAGATTAGGGCTGTGTAGTAAGGTTTGACTCAGCTCAGACTCATCTCAGTGCCGTCTGGTCTTCCTGGGACAAGATGCAGAAACACCTTTAAAATACAGGTTGATGTCACCTTTAAAGGGAAATTTACGCCTTGCTCTTAGGCAGAAAGAGGTAGGGCAGACAGCTTTTGCTGTCTCTATTGTTTTCCACTTGCCTTCCGCTCAAAATAATCCTATGCCAAAGTGGCGTATTTTAAAGTCATATATTGCGATCCCCTTCAGCTGTAACATGGGGCTCTATGAGTGGTGTCTGTGAAGGCCAAGTCGGGAGCCAGGACTTCTTCCCCATCCGTCGGTAATTAGTACCCCCCCCCCCCCATCGTGGTGTCCGTGGAGGCCCGTGAGAGTTGGGACTTTGACTGTCGTCCAGTAGTAATGAGACCACTCCCGGTGCAGTGTCCGTGACGATCGTGTGAGGACACAGAACTCTCACCGACCCAAGTGTAATGAAGGGCCCCCTCAGGCATCAACAACCCCAAATAGGGAAGCTGGATTTCTACAGCAGTAACAAGGAAGCACACTCTACCTCCCACCCCTTCCCGTATCAGAGTAGGGTTGGAGGAAGCCAGCTAAAATAGAAGGTTTAATTAAGATCCAGAAACTTAAAACACCCAAAACGTCCACATTGCCACAACAACACGTACGTGGTGTACCAGGAATGAAGAAGACTTCAAAGCGTAGTTGTCGACACTGAGATGACAGGCATTCTAGGTTTATGTGGCAACGATATTTAAAGAACCGTAATGAAAATTCTCCAATGAGTAATTACAAACATGCTTGAAACACACACACAAAATAATAGAATGTCTCAGTAAAGAGCTTCCCCGAAAGAAATAAGATAGAGAGGAGAACCAAGTAGAAATTTTAGAACAGAAGATGCAGTAATTAAAGTATCTGGCGGATGGGCTCAACAGCACTATGGAGGGGAGAGAGGAAAGATAGAACAATAGGAAGTCCCCAGTTTGAACAACTGTGAAAAAAAAAATTCACAGTTTCAGGAACCCGTGGAAATATTACAAAAGATCTAACAGTCGTGGCATCTGAGCCCAGGAGACGAGAAAGAAGGTAGGACCAAAAAAGTACTCAAAAGAAATCATGGCTGACAGGAAATATGGCACAAGGACGTTCACTTGTCAAATGCTGAAGAAAGAGCCATCAACTCAGAAACTTACACCTACGAAGTATCCTTCAAGAATGAATGGGAAACAAAACCTTCTCAGATGAAGGGAGACTAAGAGAATTTGTCACCAGCATATCTACTCTAAAATAATTAAAGGAAGATTTCTAAACAGAGAGGAAAGGATAAGAGAAGGAATGGTGGAACATTGGGAAAGAAGAAGGAACTCGGTACGCAAACATGTGGGTGAATATAGTAGGCTTTCCTTCCCCTCTTGTTTCCTAAATCATATTTTATGATTGAAGCCAAAATTATAACACTGTTCTGTGTAGTTCTCGATGTACATAGAGGTTTTTTTTTTTTTTTTTTTTTTAGATAATTATAAGCCAGAGAAGTCAATGTGAGTAAAGGGTGATAAGGTTTATCCCAAAGAAATGACGACTTCCCTTCCCTCAGAACTCTGTGTGTGTTTATAGCAGCTTTCTTAGAAAGACCCCGAGGCTAGAAAAGACCCAGCTCTTCCTCAAAAGAGGAAGCCATTGACTAAATGGCTCAACCAGCTGTGGTATGTCAATACTGTGGGATATTACCACCTAGATGAATCTTCAGAGAAGCATGGAGAGTAAAAGAAGCCCAGCCCAAAAGGATACACGCTGAATGACTGAATTTGTAGAACATTCTTGCGATGCCAACACAATAGAGATGGCGAGCGGATTAGATGAGGCTTAAGGAGGAGGTCGTACAGGAAGGAAGTAGGTGTGGCCATCAAAGAGCAACATGAAGATCCTCGTCTTGAAGGAAATGTTCTGTGCCTGGACTGTATCAATGTCAACCTTCTGGCTGTGATATAGTACTAAACGTTCTCAAGATGTTACCTTTGGGGGAAACTGATCAGAAACATAGAGGATTTCTCTGTAGTATCTGCTGCCACGGAATGTGACTCTACTGTTATCTCCAGATAAAGACATGGATTAAAAATGAGAAGCTTTTACATTTTTCTGCCCTTTCTCTTGGACTTTTTGCTTGCTCCGGGAGAATCAGCCCCAGCCTACCATTTGGAGAATCCAAGACCACGTGGTACGGAGCTGAGTCACCCCTCGCAAAGTCAAGAAAATCCAAGACTTGACTGCTCGTGTGTGAGTGAGACCATCCATGATGAACAGACAAAGCCAGGTCAGATCGGCCATTGTATCCATAAGGAATGATTCATGGTTATCGTTTGAAGCTGCTAAGCTCTGTTGTGAGTCTTCTGCAGTAATAGTTAAGTGACAGAGACATTTCACCGAAGACCTGAAGGTTGAAAGGAGGCAGCCAGGTGAACAGCAAGGGGAAGAAAGTTGTGGCAGGTTCTCCCGTCCTTTGTCAGAAGGGCATGTAACATTTTGGGGGCGTGTCATGAGTGAAGCAGGAAGTGGTGGCAGGTGAGGTCTAATCAGGTGGCCGCGGTTGGACTCTGTAGGACCAGGCTATGAAACTGGAACTTAGTGTTGGTGATTTGGGTTTGGCGATCACTCGAAGACTGCTCCGGAAGTGGCTTTGGAAGCCACAATGAGATCATTTCTTTTTTAACTCCACCAAATACTTAGTGGGGACGTGCTACCAAGTGACTTTGTTCCATAAACGTTGTCCGTGATCATTATCACCGCGTGCCAGGCATTGTGCTGTGGGCTGGGAGACCTAATGATCTGTCTCTTCACACTACAAAGTATGCTTTGTGGACTGTGCTCTGTGCACTGCCGTTTCTCCAGTGTTGGGGTAGGGCCTAGCATGTAGTACATGCTCAGTTAATAATCGCCAATTTTTTTTATTTTTTGGGAGAGAGGGAGAGAGACAGTGCAAACAGGAGAGGGCAGAGAAAGAGGGAGACTCCAGGCTCTGACCTGTCAGCACAAAGCCCAACGTGGGGCTCGAACCCACAAACCATGAGATCATGACCTGAGCCGATGTCAGAGGCTCAACCGACTGAGCCACCCAGGCACCCCAATAATTGCAAAATTAATGAGTAAATGAAGAGCCAAAATGTGTGTTGTCCTTGTTTGCATGCAGACCTAGATATAATGAGCCACTGACTGCTCTTGACGGCTCCCCAAGCAATGGAAACACTTTAAATGCACTAGTTCGAAGTGCCACCTGGGTAGCTCAGTTGGCTGAGGGTCAGACTGAGCCAAGCTCAGGTCACGGTCTCGCGGTTTGTGAGTTCAAGCCCTGCGTCCGGCTTGTGCTATTAGCGCGGAGCCTGCATCTTCCGATCCTCTGTCCCCCTCCCCCACTAATGCTCTCTCTTTCAAAAATAAATGCACTGATTTATTCAGTTCTGAGAGCAGCCCTATGGGAAAGATGGTATTTTTCATTTAAAAATAGAATAAAATCTTATCTAAAAGGCTCATATCTACATTGTATACATAACTTCCTATTCGTTATGTTTGATAACGTAATGTTTATATAAACCTAGATGTTGAACAGGCATAACAAACTCACTGCATCATCAAATTCCACATCGTCTCTACAAACCCTGGTGGCCTTGCAGGCTTGTTGAGCTGGGTCGGGGGAGCTCCCTACTTCCCACTTGCTCAAACTAAAAACCTTGGAATCGTCCTCGACTCTTGCCTTCCTGTCCCTACACCCAGTGCCACCCGTGAATCTCTCTGTTTCTGCTTTCCAAACAGATCCAGACCTGATTCTGACCACTTCTGCCTTCCTCACTTCCGTCCTGGCCCCGGTCCCCACCCCCTTCTGCATGGCTTACTGGGTGACAGCCCCGAAGTGGTTTCCCTACTTCTGCCTTCAGACCCCTGCAGTCTGTTTACCGTACCTCAGGTCATATCCCTTCCCGTCCCACTTCTCATCACTCAGGGGACAAAGCCAAAGTCTCTCCCAGAAGATCACGGGACCTGTACAGTCCGACCTACTCTCACCGCCACTGTCCCTGAATTGTCTGGACTTCCACTGGCTCCCTTGTTCTTCCTTCTGCCTGCGGGTGTCTCTGCTCAACACCCACTTGGTTCTTTGGCCTGGAGAAACGGGCAAAACGTATCTGCTCAGTTCACTCCCTCTTCTCCTCCAGCCCCTTCTAGGTGTTCGTTCAGGTGACAGTTTCTCTGAGAATTCCCCTGATTATCCCCCTGAAAATGCTCACCACTGGCCATTTCTGTCCACTTTTCCGGGTGTGTAATTCCTTATGACATGTGATCGGTGTCCTGTAAGACGCATGTGTACATGTGCATGTACCCTGTTGTCTTATCCATGATCTGTAAGCCCGGTGAAGGCAGTGGTTACTTTCCCGTTTGTTTACAGCTGCAACCCCCAGTCAGTGCCTGGCAGGGGTAGGGGCCCAGTAAATATTTGTCCAGTGAATTAATGATTGATTTCAGCACCCAGTGATGCCCATACAGCAGCTAAGATTTTCTGTCATTTTTAAAAAATTTTTTTTAAAATGTTTTATTTAATTTTTTGAGAGCGAAGGAGAGAGAGAGAGAGCGCGCAGGGAAGGGCAGGGAGAGAGGGGGCTACAGGATCCGAAGCAGTCTCTCTGGCTCTGCACGACAGCACAGACTTGGGGCTCGAACCCACAAACCGCGAGATCGTGATCTGAGCTGAAGTCGGACGCTTACCCGACTGAGCCACCCAGGCACCCACAGCATTTCTTTAGAATAGTTTGGCTTTTTTCCCTAAAAGGTTAGTTAAAAATAAAAGCTAAATATACGGTTGCTGTATTTGTGTTTATTTCCATTATCTTACCTTGTGCTTTTTGTTTTATCCATATTACTCCTTTTGATCTCCTTTTCTGTGTTGTTTTACTTTCTCTTTTCATTACGGCTTTTAAGATCGGTTTGGAAAACTTATCCTTCAGTTTTCTTTTAGTGGTTCCGATAAGTATTAGCATGCATTGATAAAAAAAAATAAACAAATAAAAGCCAAATAAATGATTTGAAGTGCTTATGGCTTCTTCAGACAGTTCTTTTGTTCATCTTCCTCTTCCTCTTCCTCACTCCTCGTCTCCCTCCCACCTGGTAGATCTGGAGAACAGAGAAGAATTGGAGGGGAAAGTCAAGGGGCACATAACTCTCTCAGCGTTGGTTCCCCCGACACCGGCTGGTTTTGTACTGACAACCGGAGGGGTTCCTTGGTGACGAGAACATTTGTGGCGGATATTGATTCCAGGAGAAGTTATTTAAGTCACATATTACTTGTTCGGTGCTTACTAAAATATGCATATCCGCATATTGACAAGTGAAGGTTGTATAAAGGAAGAAAGCCTCAAAATAAGGCTAACGCAGTAGGGAGGCTCTGGGTCTTGCAGGTTCTGGAATGTCTTAAGACTTTCTTTGGTTTTTACCCACAGGCAACAGGCAGCCACAGAATGTTTTAAACAGTGGCTTGATGTGGTCAGATTAGGGTTTTAAAGATCACCCCAGAAGCAGTGTAGGAAACGGAATGAGGTGCAGCCAAAATGGAAGCAGGGAATCTCAGAACTCGGATGATGGTGACTTAGGTTAGGGTGGCGGTCCCCAGCAGAGCACTCAGGACATTCCAGGCTTTGCTAGAAGGAAAGTACACAGGGCTCGGGTTGCTGGATTGTGTTCAAAGATGGCTTTCCAAAACAGGTAATATCACGATTCTCATACAGATGAGGAGTGAACATGTTACAAATTCTGCTTTAACTCATTAGTTAAATGAAGGAATAATGCAGAATATTATGAGTAGTTTAAAGGGTAACCTGAAGACCCACACATTTCTATATCTGGCAGCGTGAGATCAGGGTTGTTGGCAGTGGGGGAGGGAAGTCGGTTGAACCTATTCTGAACGGGACAGATGTCTCTTCATGGACTAGAATTATGTTGCGTTTCTATGAGTTATCTACAATTTAGATGTAGAATAGCGCCCACAGAATCAGAGGCAGATAACCCTAGTGGTGTGTATGCTATAGAATGCACAGTTTTCCACTAAAACAGACATTTTTCCCAATAGTTGTGTGTGTGTGTGTGTGTGTGTGTGTGTGTGTGTGAGAGAGAGAGAGAGAGAGAGAGAGAGAGAGAGAGAGAATGAGAAATAGAAGGGTCAAGTCTAGCCCACAATCTTCTTGCTTGAGCCCCTGGGCCCTATCTGTTGAGTGAATATATATATACTGGAGTAGAAACAGATTAAAAACCAGGAATAACCTACTTTTGAAACTTAATAATTTACTAATAGCATTTTCTATGGTATACATACTGTTACAATATCATTTTTAATGATAGCAATTTCCAGTTTACAGATATGCCATAATGAATTAAATCAGTCCCCTGGAACATTCAGAGTGTTTCAGTTTTTATGTGGAAGAACCTTTTTCCCCTATGTTGGCATATTTCCTTAATTATTCCCTTAGGGGGAAAGTTCCTGGAAGTAATGTTTCCAGGTCAAAGGGTAGGCATAATTCTGCCTCTAGAAAGATTGTGCTAATTTACCTCACCATCAGCAAAGGATTGACATAGCTAATTTATTGCCTGTGGGTGCTTTTTAAGTATTTTTAATCCTCTTTGTACAAATTTTATTTTATGATTAATTATCCTGTTCTTGCTGGTACTTCTCTTTGCAATGAATTTAAAATGTACCTTGCTACCCACCGTGAAGTCTTCTCCCAATTAGCATTTCTTTCCTTACAAGTAAAGGTATATGTAAATGATAGGCACGGAATCAGGTTGTTTACTCATTAAAATGTTTTTCCCTTTATAAAATACATAATTCCGAACCAGCTCATTATTTTTAGTAAGCTGCTTGTAGGTAGCAGCCTACAAGTTATGAAAGATGCGAAAGAACTCCTTTTATACACTTCATCTGTCACCTTCTGAAATCCCATAATGATAGGGTCCTTTGTAGGACTGGAAAGTTGCAACCTCCTGGGTCTCGGAGACCATCCAGGTCAAAGTTCTCGGGGTGGAAGAATTTTGCAGACGCTGGCAGACAGGACAGAAGGGGAATTGTCTGCTTGGCTGGTTCCCACCCCGTTTGGTCTTATTTAAAGGCTCTTCCTCTCGACCTCCAGACTGCATTATCTGGTACCACTTCCTGTGACTGTCGAGCTGTCCTTGGATAGTGGCATTTCCTTGACCTCGAAGTCAAAGGGGAGCCCAAGACTGTAGGAGGGCAGCCGGTTACTCTGGCCATGTGTCATCGGCCAAAGTGGAGGGCCGGGGGCTCCTGGAGAAGTGACTGGTTAGCCCCAGGTAGGCGACTGCACATGCCAGCGGGAAGCTACTTAGCCAACATGTTCATTTACTGCAGCCATAACTAACTCAGAACAAGAGGCTGAAGGTTAGCAAGGCAGGGAAGGCCGAGAAAAACTGAGATACTTCTAATGTAGTTAGAAATACTTTGCACATTTGGATTTCTGGACTTCAGTCAAGGATGCCGAATACTTAGACACTTAAGGCGAGAGCATGTGGAATTCTTTTAAAAGCAAACACTTCTTACAAACTGCTAGGATACCTTCGCATCCTAGACTAGGATGTTAAGATTCCAGCTGCAAACACACTCCATGAAAAATTATCACTGGAGATGAGCCCTTGGTGCCGGGGACCTTAACACCACAAATGCAGATGTCACTCTGAAATAGCTAAGCTATAAAGTCATCATCCAGATGAAAGAACATATGGTTACAACTCAATTTCTCTTTTTAGATTGTGAGAAGCTTGAAAGTAAATTTCTTACAGACGGCTCAACCCTCAGCATAAGTTTGTGCCTCTCTAGAAGTCCAACTTCTCTGGGAGACGCCTGGGGGAGTGGTTAGGCACTCGTTCTCCAGAGCCGGGCAAGCCAAGGTTGAAATCCTGGCTTTTTTCTGGTATAGCTTCCTAAGGGCTGTCGGGGACAGTTAATTGAAAGAACACACAAAAAGGGGTCGGCACACTGCAATGCATGGGGGGAAAGTTTAGCTCGTTTGAGGTGTTAATATTGACATCCCGGATGAGCAGAGTATTTGATTTGTTTTGGAGAGTAGGGAAAAATTGGGTTAGTATGTGAGAAGTGAGGCTAATTTAGCATTGTATGGCTGGGGGTAGATTTTTTTTTTTTCCTGGCTGCTTGGAGTTTATTTTCCACTTGGTGCAAGCCACGTAGTTACGGGTGTCAGGAAGGCTGGCATGTGGCTTGGAGAGTAAAGAGTGGGGCTGGAGAAGAGTCGACAGGATTATAGAAAGGGGGTGTTGACAAAATGGAAAACCGACCTTTTCTTCCCAAAGGGTTCCTTGACATCAGAGGAAAAGATAATTGGCAAAAGCTAACTATATGCCAAGGCTAGAGATGGGACACTGTGTCTGTGCACGTGAGAGCTCTCTTCAGGACAGCATCCGAATTCATTGTAGAGTAGCGAATCTTGGACAGTGGACAGGACACGAAGTGTGGTGGAGGGCGTAGAAAAAGCATCAGGTCAATATTGTAACATAATTTTATGGAAGTAAAATTTGGGCCGATGGGGAGATGTGGATTATATAGAGATTCTCGCCTGGGGTATATTCCCTCCTCTCTTTCACTCAACAGGGACATGCCAAACAGATTTTAATGTTCATCAAAGAGTAACATGAGCTTAAACAGTTGAGAAATATGGAGGTCGGCAGACTGCAGCCTGGCCTGCTTCCTGGCTTTTTAAAGAAAGTTTTATTGGAAGACATCCACACCATTCACTTACACATATCCTATGGCTACTTTGATGCTGTAATTACAGAGTTCGGTAGCTCCAACAAATATCTGTGATCATCAAAGACTAAAATATTTACTCTCCCTGGCCCTTTACAGAAAAAGTTTGTTAACGCTTGGAATAGACCATAGAGACCTAAACGGTCACATCTTACTTAGGCCTTCTGCTTCTTCTTGAGTATACACGGAGGCAGTATATAATTTCCATTTCACAGAACTGTTGGGACCAAAATTTGCTTTCTCTTACCTTTATAACTGTCCATGCATCCTCCAGAAGTTTAATTTGTGACGCTGTTGTTCAGCTCATTGTGTTGGACTGCCAATAGAATTAGGAACTCGGGGCGCCTGGGTGGCTCAGTCGGTTAGGCCTCCGACTTCGGCTCAGGTCACGATCTCGCGGTCCGTCAGTTCGAGCCCCGCGTCAGGCTCTGTGCTGACGGCTCAGAGCCTGGAGCCTGTTTCAGATTCTGTGTCTCCCTCTCTCTCTGACCCTCCCCCGTTCATGCTGTCTCTCCTTGTCTCAAAAATAAATAAACGTTAAAAAAAAAATTAAAAAAAAAGGAATTAGGAACTCAAATTCTTAATTGTTTCAGCTGCTTTTTGGCACTGGAAATCTCGGTGAATTTGCCAGACTGTTCTTTGTTAGGGGAAGAAGCTGGTAAAAGGGTCAGAGATTTGAAACCAGGGCTTAGCAATTATTAAGGATATCCAGTTTTAAAGAAAGGAAAGACAATGGGAAAAAAGTAGTACAAATCATATATGGGCTGGTGACAATTAAGGCTGAAAATTAGGTGTCCTAAAACCACCACCAACAGCTAGCAAGTGCACACTAAGGAAATTGTCACATAACTGCTAAATCTGGTGTCTGTCCACCCAGGTTGTCAGAACTGTGTGATGTACTTATCTTTTTAGGTTCAGCAGTGGCTTGTGCGGATTAACTGGTCCAAATCCGGGACTTGGAAGGTATTCACAAAGCCTCATATTTTTCAAGAGTGCAATCATAGATCAGCGTACATTCATCTGTAGGAGTGGATCTGACTTTGCTCCCCAGGGGACATTTGGAAATTTCTGGAGATAATTTTGGTTGCCAACTGGATGGGGGGAGTTTGACAGAGGCCAGAGATGCTGCTAAACAGCCACATCCTAAGTGTGCAGGATTCCCCACCCCCAGCCCAATATAAAATGTCACCTTGCCGGGGCGCTTGGGTGGCTCAGTCGGTTAAGCGTCCGACACTTGGTTTTGGCTCAGGTCACCATCTCACGGTTTTGTGGGTTCGAGTCCTGCGTCGGACTCCACGCTGGCAGTGCAGAGCCTGCTTGGGATCCTCTGTCTCCCTCTCTCTCTCTGCCCCTCCCCCACTCGCGCTGTCTCTCTCTCTCTCTCTCTCTCAAAATAAATAAATAAACTTAAAAAAATATCACCTTGCCTAAAATGTCACTAGTGCTGAGATTATGAAACCTTGATGCACAGGAGGCAAGATACTTCACCATGGAACTTATTCCGTCATCCGGTTTTCTAACAGTGTGTTTATCATTAGGATTATCTGTTCTTTATGGGTAGTGAGAACTACACGTAGCTACTGTTGTTGGGATAAAAGTTTCCTCTTTTAAATAAAAAAAAAATTAGTTAAAAACCAGTTGAAAGAAAAATGTTAAGTAAAAAAAGTACCACAGATGGTAAGTAGATGTGTTATATAAAATACGAAGGAGATGGCTGAATGAATTAATTTTACGGAAAAATGAAACCTGCGTGGGGTTGTTCTCAAATTGTCATCTTTTTCACAATGTCTGTGTGTTACTCCAACTAGTCACACGTTACCACGTGCGGTGAGGCCTATTCCATTCCCTTTAAACGATGCTGAGGTATTTAGGGTAAGGTTTTAAAATTTTTTTTAAGTTTATTACTTTATTTTGAGAAAGAGTGAGAGCGAGAGCGAGAGAGCACAAGCAAGGAAGGGGCAGAAAAGGAGGGAGAGAGAGGACAGTGCGGTGTCCCACCCCGTGAACCGTGAGACTGTGACCTGAGCCAAAGTTGGACGCTTAACCGACTGCGCCACCCAGGCACCCCATTCAGGGTAAGTTTTCAATCCTCAGGTACCAGGGGCTTTTCCAGGGCTCTTAGGACTGAGAGTGTTTGGCGGTGAAGTTGAGAGTTCACCAAAGCTTAACAGGATTGTTTCTGCTTCTGTGTCTCTCTTCTCCTCCAGACAGCATCTCACTCTGCTGTCGGAGGCCACTTCAAAGGCCTCAGCGCCACTTGTGGGAAAGTACACATCTCCGAGGCCCTCATCGCGGAGCATTTGTTGGAGAGCTCTTGGTTGGCAATCCCAAATGGGAAGCACTGTGTTGTCTGAGCCTTTATGAATATTTATGGCCTTGGTTTGCAAATTACAAATAAAATACCTGGGGAACATGTGAAAGAGCAAATTTGTCTAGCCCCACCCCAGGAGGTTCTGAGTCAGTAGACCTTGGCTAATGTCTAGGAATCTACATAATTAACAATTATCTTGAGTGATGCTGGACCAGCTCTGAGGATCACTGGTGTGTGATGGAGAGCGGATTAGCAAATGGCCTCGATTGCACCATTATTCTCAACTTTCGCATTCGTTTTGTACCATGTGCTTGCATGTTGCAAACATCCCGACCTTCCTTTTCATAAGCCAAATTCAGGTTTTCCTTCTCTCCCGATGAACCATGATGTAATCTATTCCAATGGCAATGCCCCAACCAATAGTTGCGTGTGAATTTAGAGAATAGTATTTTCGCAGTTATTCGTAACATTGTCCTTGCTTCTTAATAAAACAGAAGAAAAACAAAAAATGAAAAAAACAAAAATCCCCTGAGGGATTTAGGCATGCTGAAATTGAGGAGTCTTTAGCTCGCATTCAACAACCTCTGGACATAAGCCAGGAAACTACTGGTACAATTGTGAAGGAGATGGTCAAGCATAAAAGAATCTTAGAAGTGGAGTCATTCAAGAGTGAGTCTGAAAGTTGAGGCATAATTAGGAAATGTATTTACCTATCTTTCTTGGTGAAAACAGTTTTGATACAGTGGACGTATTTCTTGCATACCTAAGGCATGCTCGATTTCTAAAACATCTTCAGAGGTACGTACAAAAGAAAGGGGTTGCCAATAGTAGAATAACAGCCTGTTTTCCACACCCTATATTTGGACGGAGTGACATTTATCCCCACTGTAGTTACAGTCTTCTGGTGGTGGCCAAATCTTAAGGGAGACAGTTGTCTCATCCATTCTTCAGACATGAGTGAGATGTTGGTAAGACTTCTATATGTCAACCACGCTACTGGAAATGTTAATTTTCATGGTGGGGGTCTTTACCCTGAAAAGGATTTTGTGTTTGAACTCTTACCAATCAATGGCTCTTACAACTTGGCTTCTTCCATTGGTTAATAGACTGTGGTCAGATAGCAACAGAAAGAAAACTGGCAAATGTAGATAAATGCTATTAGATTAGGTTGTCATTTTAAGATTTTGCTTAAATATCTCTACATTTTTCCATTGAAAAAATTTTAAGTGTTTCATTTTGAGATAATTATAGATTTGCGTCCAGTTGTAAGAAATATTACGCAAAGATCCTGTACCTTTTCCCCAGTTTTACTGATTGATAACATCTTCAAAGCTATCGTGCAACATCATAACCAAGATATTGACATTAACACAGTCAAGATGCAGGACAATTCCATTGCTGCAGGGATCCCTTATGTTCCCCTTTTGTCGACAGAGCTACTTCCCGTCCCCAACCCCTGACAATCATGGATCTGTTTTCCATTTCTGTCATTTTGTCATTAAAAAAAGCTATAAATGTGGTCCTACAGTACGTAACCTTTTGGATTTCACTCCCCTCCCCCCCCCCCCCCCCCCCCCGCCCCGGACCTGCTCAGCATCATTATCTGAAGACTCATTCAAATTGTTGCAATATTGCTAGTTAAATTGTTTTTATAGCTAAGAAGTGCTCCATGATACGGATGTACCACCTTAGCTCATTGAAGAATATATGGGTGCTTCCAGTTTTGCGCTGATACAGATCAAGCTACTATGAACATTTATGTTCAAATTGTGTGTGTGTGTGTGTGTGTGTGTGTGTGTGTGTATGTGCGGGTGGGGGGGGGGGATGTTTGCATTTCCCTGGGATGGATTCTTAAGAAAGCAACTGTGGGCCATGTTGCTTGTTTAGTTTTTAAAGAAACTACTCAGCTGTGTTTCAAAGTTCCTGTATCATTCTACATTCTCACCAGGAAGGTATGAGACACCTAATTTCTTTATATCCTTTTCAGCATTTGGTTGGTGGTATTATCATTTTTTTTTTTAATTTCAGCCAATTTGAGAGATGTGTAGTGATGTTTCACTGTGGTTTTAATTTACATTTACCTGATGACTAATGATATTGAACATTTTTTCATGTGCTTCTCCATCATCTGCTTCCTTATTGGTGAAACGTATGTTTATAAACATTTTTTTTAACTTCTGTTTTGTAATTGGATTGTTTGATTCTTTACTATTGAATTTTAAGAGTTCTTTATATATCTAGATACTAATCCTTTGTCAGATATGCAGTTTGCAAATATTTCCTCCCATTCTGTAACTTGTCTTTTCATCCTCTTAACAGTTTTTCACAGAGCAAAAATTTTAAGTTTTGAGGAAGTACAAATTGGCAAGCTTTTCTTTTATGGATTGTGCTTTTGGTATGCACTCTAAGAATTCTTTGTCCAGATGATGATCCCAAACACTTTTTTCCCCTAAAGTTTTATAGTTTTGTTTTATATTTAAGTCCATTTGAGTTTATTTTTGTTTAAGGTGATTGTTTTAGGTTAAGGTGTTTGTGTGCGTGCGTGCGTGCGTGCGTGTGTGTGTGTGTGTGTGTACTTTTTTTTTTATTCCTGTGGATGTTCAATTATTCCAGTGCCATTTGTTTGAAAGTGTACCTTTCTCCACTAAATTGCTTTTCCACTTCTGTCTCCATGTTTTTACATCTCTTGATAAGTTCAGTGACTGTGCAAGATGAAAGCCAATAACTGATTTTAATTGCACTATTTTACTGATACCTCTGGATATTTAGGAAATAACAGTTCTCTTTCACTTAATTTGCAATATTAATTTTTATTAAACACAACAAAAACAAGCCAAAAAACCCCACTTTTATGCACTTTCTCATGTCATTGGAAATTCCTTCTGAAATTTGTTTCAAATGAAATATCTATGTTATCCTTATACATAGATAACATACACATTATTGGTGGCACATAGTGTATTATATATATTATGTGTATTATTCATATTATGACATTTTAAATATAATGACTATGTTATCTTAAAGATGCATACCTCGATATTATATCTTATATAATATTAGGTACTCCATACTTATTATATGTAATAGAAGTACTATAATTAACCTTGCCTTTCGTTATTGTTGAGGAGTTAGTGGTTTCTATTTATTGTTATTATAAATAATAATGCTAGGATTATATTATACATTCAGCAGGCTGAGGCGCACATCTTACCCTCTGTGTTCAGAGCAAAACTTCAAAGTGGAGTGGATTTCATGTTCTTTTTACTATCCCAAACAAAACCATTAATGAATGTTTAGTTCACCCAGTGAGCAGAGAGAAATGGAATCTATTCAGCATTGAGGATAAATAGTAGCAAACCTGAATTCTTCATCCATCTGCCAGTTACTAATAAAATAGTAGAAGGCATTTTCAGTGGAGTATGGTTTGAATGACCAAATGTTTTATGTGGACTTTTTTTCTTCTTACTAGCTCCAAGGTTCTTAAACTTCATAGTGCATAAAATTCATTTATGGGTTGACTATACAAAACCACCTAAATATGGTCCATACTTAGAAGATGATTTAAGGATCAGGGAGATAAGTGTGATTGAATAGTTACCCACCTGTCTGCACTGGAATGCAGAATTCCTCCTTCAGTGTTGGCCTGCATTTGGGCTCTTTCGTTAGGATGGATTCTTACTCTTTTCAGGTTCTTTATATCTGTTGTCAAACTGCCTTTAGAGGTCACCAGCGGAGTAGAAGAGTGCCACTCAGGTCTCTTCCATCAGTGAATATTACGATGAATATGAATCCTTATTAATTTTTAGGTTAAAACATCTCATTTTATTTTGCTTTTGGAGAACGTTGTTGTTCGTAGACTCATTAGCTCTTTGCACTTTCCTCTCTCTGGCATGACTAATATTTTGGTGCCTCGTTTAGTATATACTGGTTATTTTAATCAGAGAAGCTTTGGTTGCTAGAATCAGAACTCCATTCAGCCTCTGTCAATTAAGAGTGCTGTTGATGGTGGGGAAGATGATTTCTAAGAAAATCAAGGGAAGGGCTAGATCACAAAGTCAGCAGCAGAAAGATGACAGAGAACTAAAATGTCTCTTCTGCCTGGAGTAGAAATCACCTAGTTCTCTGGACCAGGTCCCACTGCCGACCTGTTAGGCACATGATCCATCATGGTCACCAACCTCAGTTTATAACCTACCAGTATTGACCTCTTAACTCAGACTGCTCTTCGGTCTGAGTAATCTTTGAGCCCTTGGGTTGGATTTTCTGAGGGAGAATCTGGTTGGTGTTAATCAGTCATTTATTAGTTAGTCCAGTGTCTGGCCCACTCCTGAGCATCAGTTGTGAGGATTGTCATATGACATATAAGGGCTTTCTGTTGGACTGTCAGCGAAACCTTCAGCATATATTGGGCCTATGAGTTCCATATTTAATTGCATTTGAAATGAGAGCATGTGCCATGAATACCTATGCTATTTGCGCTGATTTGAGATTTTTATCTCTGGGACTTTTCCTGAAATGTTTCTACTGAGACTGTTATTGAAATGTTAAGAAATTTGCTTTCAAATACTCATTTTCATTTGATTCCAGTAAATGAATGACATAATACACCTGTTGTGGAAACAATTTCGGGTTTAAAATTTTTATTTTCCCAAAGTAGCATCACACTTACGGCTTATGAATACTTTACAGGTGAAAACATCAAAGAGAAAACATTTAAATGCAAATGTAAGTGATATCTGAGTCACTGATGCTGAACTCTTTGCATTTCCTTCCAGATATATCAGCGATGCTGGCTAGTATTCAAGAAAGCTTCAAGCAAAGGTCCAAAAAGACTGGAGAAATTTTCTGATGAACGTGCTGCATATTTTAGGTGTTACCATAAGGTAAAACTTGATTGTTGTAACTTTCTAGAAATCTGTTCAGAAGTAGGTAAACTTGAGTTCATTGAATCTGAAAACTTGTCGAGATTATTTAACAAAGGTACAAATAAGGCTTTTCCCAAGGACAAAACATCTTTAAGTTACTATCTACTTGTTAATTGTTTAAAGTAATTGACTAAGGTAAAGTCACTCTTCTGGTTTCCTACTATTTGTTGTTGTTTTCCAATCTCTACTGTAGAATTTACCAAGTTCTTTTGTAAATGCTCGATTGGCATAGTAAACTCAACTCCCAATGTTGAAGCCCCTTTAGGGTAAAGACAAGGTCTCTGCTTTTAGCACATCTAGGGCCCTGATGCAGATTAGATCCTCATTCAGTGATGTGGAGGGAGGAGAGGAACCTGGAAAATGGGTTGGTGAAGGAAGAGGAAGTTCTACTCATTGGTTTATTTTTTTAAGCTTGATGACTAAATTTAATTCAGACTTGCAGTTTATCTTTCGTTCGTTCTTACTTTTTTTAAGTTTATTTATTTATTTTGAGAGGGAGAGTGAGCAGGGGAAGGGCAGAGAGAGAGGGAGAGAATCCCAAGCAGGCTCCACACTGTCAGCGCAGAGCCCGATGCAGGACTCGAATTCACAAACTATGAGATCACGACCTGAGCCGAAACCAAGAGTTGGATGCTCAACCAACTGAGCCACCCGGGAACCCCCAGATCTGCAGTTTAAATAGTGGTAGTGAGGTCTCCTCACTAAAAATAGTAATTGTGTATTAAAATACATACTTCAGAAGTAGGAAGTGAAGGAAAATACAAGGCATACTTGGATTTATAAATTAGGCCTGTCTTTCCCTCCACAGTGCAATGTTCTTCATGGCCCTTGTTAATGGGCAGCCTCTGTATTTTCTCTTTTCATGAAAATATGTAAAAAAAAAATGCATGGTTAACTTCTTTTTCCCCAAGGGGCTGGTTATTTCCATGTTAGGAAAATACTATTCTTGTCTACAGAGGAATTATGTTTATTGTTATGATAGAGCATTTTAATTGTTTTAGTTTTCTATCTCGAGATTACTTTCCTTTTTTGGTAAGCTTTTATCAGGAGTGAGTCTACTTGCCATTTAAAATTTTATGTGCAACCAGTAGATTCATTAGCACAGAAATTTGGTTAGGTAAAGGAGAGTGGATAATCTTCCCTTTTTTATGCGAATTCTCCACAGGTGATGACTTTACAAGATCTTATTAAGGGCCTATGTTGACACCTTGGTTTATCCAATAATGAAAAAAGCCATAGGGCAAGCTGTATTCCTTCTCAATTTAGAGAAATAAAGCATATGCTTTATAGGCACATCTGTACGTACATAAGGAAAGAAAAAGCACAGAGCAAGACTTTGGGATAAGTAGGGAAAGGAGTCAACAGTAGCATTTTCCATGTGTTCCATTTCCTCACCATCTCATTACAGAGTTCCGTATTCCAAGGTCAACTTCATTCCCAGCCTACATTCTCTATAAGGGAGAACAGAAGGAAACCTCTTTATGAACCTGGAATTTCCCCCACCATTTATGTTCCATATGCCAGATATTTCCACTATTTCGGATAATGGTTTTTGTCCTTAGGCAAGAGTTGTTGAGTTGCAAATCTATTAGTTAGGAGCAGTGATCCTTGAAGCCACTGGTAGCATACCTTTGAATGCATGAGGGTAGAGCCCTCATGATTTGAATTAGTGCTCTTATAAAAGTGACCCCAAGGAGTTGCCTCCTTCCTTCTTCCATGTGAGGACACAGCCATCCGTGAACCAGGAAGTGGGGTCTCACCAGACACTGAATCTGCCGGTGCCTCTCCATTGGGCTTCCCAGCCTCCAGAGCTGTGAGAAACAAGTTTCTGTTGTTCACAAGCCACTCCATCTGTAGGAATTTGTTACAGCAGCCCAGAAGGACTAAGACACCATCCGACTCTTGTCCTGTCTAGTTATTGTGTGTGACCGCTAATGTTGATCAGTCCTTTCTTGTTTTGGTAGAGTTCCAGATACAGCCAGAAATACCTGATTCCTCACCATCCCCCATGCTTAATGTAGAAAAATAAAGACATAGGCTATGCTTTGCTTACAGACCTTCCCATGCCTAAGAGAAGAAAGAGGACGAGTGAGGAATACTTTCTAGGAACTCCCCAAATCCAATTGGTCAGCAAGTGGTGTTGGCTCTGTGTTCAACATGCATAGACTCCAGACGTTCTTACAACCCTGTTGCTACCACTGTGGTCTAAGCCATGGGCTCCCTAATGCCCGGCCCTCTAGAGTCTATTCAAAATATCACATCACGGTACTCCAGGCAAAACCCTCAGCCAAGTCTTCATTTTTGTTTTTGTTTAAAAAAAAATTTTTTTAATGTTTATTTATTTTTGAGGGAGGGAGAAAGAGATCATGGGTGGGGGAGGGGCAGGAAGAGAGAGAGAGACACAGAATCTGAAGCAGGCTCTGTACCACGAGTGCAAAGTCTGACGTGGGGCTCTAACTCGTGAACCATGAGATCATGACCTGAACCGAAGTTGGATGCTCAACCCACTGAGCCACCCAGGTGCCCCTCCAGGCAAGTCTAAACCATCGTAAGATTTGACGCCCTGCCCCCTATTTCACTTCATCTGCTCAGTTCCCCCATCCCCCTCCGTTCTGCTACGGGCACCCTGGGCTCTTTGCTTTCCTGAGTGCATGCCACCCACTCCACCTTTGAACTTGTTCCTTCCTTTTCTTGGAATGCTCTCCCTGCAAGTATCCACATCGCTCATTTCCTTACATTGTTCAGGTCATTGCTCAAATTCTTCCCCTAAGGGAGGCTGTTCCTTGATCTCTTATTTAAAATAGAATCCTGGGGCACCTGGGTGGCTCAGTCGGTTAAGTGTCTAACTCTTGATCTCAGCTCAGGTTGTGATCTCACAGGGCGTGAGTTCAAGCCCCACATCGGACTCCTCACTGATAGCGTGGAGCCTGCTTGGGATTTTGTCTCTCCCTCTCCCTCCCCTGCTCTCTCTTGCTCTGTCTCTCTCTCAAAATAAATAAATAAACTCTTTAAAAAAATAATAAAATGGAATCCTTTGACACACCCTGCCCATCTCTCTTTATTTTTCTCTTCAGTACTTACCACTACATGTATATTTATTTGGTTATTTCTTATTGTCTTCTTTATACTGCCACCATAAGTTAAGGTCCACAAGGGCAGGTTTTGTGTTTATTTGTTTGGTGGCTGGGGGGGAGGCATGGTTCACTATTAGTTATCATTGCCTAATACATAGTAGACTTTTTTTTTTAAACTATTGGTTGAGAGGCAATGCACATTATAAAATTTATTTTTAAGTTTATTTATTTTTGACGGAGACAGAGTGCAAGCATGAGCTGGAGAGGTGCAGAGAGAGAGAGGGAGACACAGAGTCCGAAGCAGGGAAGGGGCAGAGAGAGAGAGGGAGACACAGAGTCCGTAGCAGGGAAGGGGCAGAGAGAGAGAGAGGGAGACACAGAATCCGAAGCGGGGGAGGGGCAGAGAGAGAGGGAGACACAGAATCCGAAGCAGGCTCCAGGCACCGAGCTGTCTGCACAGAGCCCACCGCGGGGCTCGAACTCACGAACTGTGCGATCCTGACCTGGGCCGAAGTCAGACGCTTAACTGACTGAGCCACCCAGGTGCCCCAACAATGCACATTATAAACAGATGAGAGAGAGTACCTACAAATGTCTTTGTGTCATACTTTTATTTAGTTTACCAAAAGAAATCTGTGCCTGAGACACCTTGAAGCCAGGAAAGGGAATCTTGAGTTAGTGATGGAGGCAGAAAAAGCCAGGGTTGGGAAGTTTTAGGAGGACAGACTCAAGTGTAAAACCAAAGTGGCTGGAAAGATCCTCCCTAAATGTGAACCCAGTATGGGAAGATTGAGGACCAACTTGCCCTAGTTTAGACTTCTACCTGCTGGCTTTGGAATTTAATACGCAAATCTTTGGGGACGGTGGTAAGCTATGTTCTCTTTCATCTGTAATAATCATTAACCAAAGTTCAAAGCATTAGAATGGAAGGATGATCTACATTAAGCCTCCAAGACCTTGATGAGTTCCTGTAGCCATTCATTCTCCTTACTCTCTCAGATCTGATACACTTAATATTAATCTCTTGGGGGCAGAATAACTCTGCGATACGCATTTTTTATCCAAATGCTGAGTAATGTATGGATCTTGATAATAAAATACTGAGGCTGTGAGGAGCGCACCGTGACCAGAGGTTAGAATTTACCGGAATATAAATAAAACAATCTCTGAAGGAAATGAGGAACTGTCCATGATGCTATTTGGTCAGTACAGAGATGGTGGAGCCACAGCCCTCCTGTAGGAAATCCGTAGCATTTACGAAAGCACAGTGCCTCTCTCATTTCATTCTTAGAGACATTATGAAGGGGAAAAAATGCCACTTTCTGCGTATCTGATCCTTACTAAAAGTCTTAAAATAGGAAGTTGACTGCATAATTTTAAAAGTTGGTGCCTTCCTCACTGAAAATGTAGCTAAAGATGATCTCATGAAAAAAATTGGAAAATAAATACATGAATAATGGGCATACAGGGCAATTCATTTTTCCTTTCTTTTCCTCTTGCATGAAGTTCCCCTCTAGCACCACAGCTGTCAGAGATGGCCGTGAAATTGATTAACTGTAATTGCAACAATATTAATACTCCAGTGACTTTAAATATAGTTCCCGACCTTCTTGTTAGAGGCAAGTTCACTGTTTTCATTCAGGAAATCAGAGTTGCTCACCCCAGCCAGAAGGGGTTGAGCGTTTCTATGAACAGTTTTACTTTTTCAAGATGAATAACAATTGGGAGGCAATCTAAGTGGAAGGAAGACCATCTATTGTTTTTGAGACCAAGGCAAACGTAGACATTTGGGAGACTTGCTTTCTAATCCCGGCTTTGCCACTGTGTGTGTATGGTAGGTTGCTTAACGTCTGTGTAGAGGTGACCTCTGCTAAAAGATAAACTGGGGCATGTTGAATGTTGTAAGAGTTTGAGAAGAAATCAGTTCAGATTGTGTAGCACCAAACTGGAAGGGGTGGGAGACCCCCACTAATGGGAGCTGGGGACGGACTTCTGTAGTGAAAAGGGGGAAGCAGAGTAAGGCAGTTATTGATTGGCTGTAGCTTAAAGCCTAGTTGGCTATGACTGGTTGTCCTTAGTGTTTGACTTCATTACCTTGAGGCATTTATGGCCTCAAGATTTGGTTTGCTTCTCTATTCTCTCAGGGCATTACAGCCACATCAGCCTAATGGCCTCCTTGTTTAATTAATTTAACACCTCCGAGGCAGGTCACATCATGGCTTCCTCATCATCGCTAAGCCTGCAGGATTCAATTCACTTTGGGCCAGAAGGCAGTTCCGACAGATTCTCTGATAGAGTGTTTCCCGGAACGTGTGCCGGTGACTCTGGCGGAGGAGACTTCCAGGAGGACCAGGGTTCTGTGGTCAAAGAAATTGGGGAACTGCAACATTTCCATCCATTCTTGAGAGTCATACTCCATGGTAGCTTATCACAAGACCTGAGGAGGCCAAAGGTTAGGACACCTGAGTAGCTTTGAGTCAGCTTTTCCCAAACCAGGGAGCAACCTTTTTTTTTAATTCACGTGTTCCATGGAACAAATAAATACAATTCCAAGGAACACGGTTTTGGATATGCTGCTTATGTGTGTTACCTTGTTTATTAAAGGTCCGTTTAGCCTGTTATTCCAACAGTGAGCAACTGGGGGTGGCCATTCACACTTCACCAAAATCATAGGGTTAACTTAGGTATCAAATGAGTAAGTGTTTATGAATGTGTCCATAAAATGGGAGACCCTCTCAATGCAAAGGGTAATCACCATTATTTTTTTTTTGCCAGAGTTATTTGTTCTCTCATTCTGTCCTTCCTTAGTGAGTAGGTCACTTTCTGTCTCCCAAACCCATTGCCAGACCTTGTTGTTGGTTTTTGTGAAAATAGGATTCTAGGCTCCTCACGGTAAGCTAGCATCCCCAAAAGTATTTCTCTGGAATTTCTACCAGCTTATCCCTCGTGTGTGTGTGTATGTGTGTGTATCAGAACTTTTTCTGTACTAATGACCTATTCTTGTTTACCCAGCTTCTCGTTCTTCTAAAACGTTCTCTTGTGATGTAGCTGTCTGTAATACACCTTTTCAAAATCTTAAAATATATCATAGCCCCTTTTTTCAATACAGTGCTTTGGAGTCATTCCCTCTTTGTGCAGGAAACTACCCACCAGACTCTGTTCTGGAAACTTCCTTCACTTATGCCAGTGAGAATATGCCTGTTGACATCTCCACAGGTTAAATTATAGCTTATTACTTGGATGTTTTTCCCCACTGGTAAATGCTTCCATACCCACATTTCGTAGGCAGAAGTAGGATGGGTAGAAGGGGGTAACTGTAGTACCTGAACCACATTTTGCTTTTTCAAATACTCAAGGAGGTAAAAGTATGCACCAGTGTGCCAAAGGCTCCTGAAATGCGTTCACAATTGAATTAGCTATCTTTCCTACCCAGGGTTGGTTCTTTTCTGGAGTTCCGTGTCTCAGGGTAAGGCACTGATACCTATTCTGTTATTCAAGGCAGAAGCCAAAGGATTGTCCTGGATTCACCCTCTTCCTCATCCCCTCTCCTGTCTCCAGTCCGTCACCACATTTGCTCATGCTCCTTCCCCTGCACAGATACCCTTCCTTCCCTGTCCACGTGGCAGATGTGAATGGTCCCTCAGAGTCTCTTCTGTGTCTTCACCTTCCTGTAATTCCTCCCGATGCACCCCAAGTTAGCCTGTCTTCTGGGCCCCTTCTGCCTGGATGCACTGGTCATGCTGCAAGCAGTGGGTGGATGCTGGTGGCAGAGTCTGTCTGGTTGCTGTGGACCCTTAATCACACGCTTTCTTCATCGGTGGTGGCCAGCTGGGTTTCAGCTGAACACAAGGCTGCCCAAGGAAAAGACCCCTATGTAGTGAGGTGTGGCTGTATGACTAAATCCTGGCCAGAAGGGGTGTAACAGGGAAGAATGCCTTGGCCTTCATCTCCTTCTCTTTCCTGCTGATTAGAAAATGGACGTTGGCCGTCTTGGCCCACGATACAGAAAAGCCCATGGGTTGAGGATGGTGAAGCAGCAGGACACGTCCCATAAAAGTGTAGAGGGAGATGTCTGGGTCTGGTTTGTGCTCCCCGACACCATATGTCCTAGTCTGGTTCAGGCAACAGGGACAAAATGTCATAGACAGGTGGCTCGTTCAATAGGAATTCACTTCTCACGGTTCTGGAGGTTGTAAGTCCAAGAGCAGGAGCCAGCATGGCCAGATTCTGGTGAAGACCCTCGTCCAGGATTTAGACTGTTGACTTCTTGGTGTGCCTGCATGTGGTAGATGGGTGAGGGAGCTCTCTGGAGTCTCTTTTATAAGAGCAACGATTCCCTTCACGAGGCCTCCACCTTCATGCCAGACGTACTTCTAATATCATCACATTGGGCATTGGGTTTCAACATACCAATTTTGTTGTTGTTTTTAATTTTTTTAAAATATTTATTTAGTTTTGAGAGAGAGAGAAGGAGAGTGGGGGAGGGGCAGAGAGCCAGGGAGACACAGAATCTGAAGCAGGCTCCAGGCTCTGAGTGTCGGCACAGAGACCAACACGGGGCTCGAACTCATGAACCACGAGATTATGACCTGAGCCGAAGTCAGATGCTTAACCGACTGAGCCACCCAGGCACCCCATCAACGTACGAATTTTGGAAGGACACAAATATTCAGCCTACTGCACCACAGGCCAACCCTAGACTCTGTTTCTCTCATGTGAGAGGAATAACTTTTATCGTGTTCAAACCTCATGATCTTAGATTTTCTCTCATGTGCAGCAGAGAGCTGATAGAGTTTACCCTAAGTGATAGGGACAATTGAATATATGTTCCTCATTTTCCAGCACACTCTAGGTAGGGAACTCTGTTACAACCAAGAGTATCTTGCTGTGATCACTTGCTATGTTGGACTCTGATTTCCTTGTACGTGGGAACTGCACTTTCTTCAGCTTTCTGTGTCCTCGGGGCCCAGCATAATGTCTGGCACAGTGGCTGCTTTGGATCCCAAGGACGCTTAGGGTGCCTAGAAAATGATTTGTGGCCTACTTATACCAGTACTGCATAGTGGAAGCATTAGGAGACCCTTTGGTATATTGAGAATAAAAGGAGCTGTGTGAATCAGGCCACATTCTCACTCACTGGAATTTACTGCATGGTTTTGTCTTCTGGAGGAGACCGTCTAATCATAAAGACAGCCCTGTCACAGTTGTACAGATATTTAAAGTTTTAAAAAGCCGCACAAAATATACACAAGGTTTAAACAATCAAATGATCTCGAAGGGCTTATGATGAAAATTAACTTTTGCTTACTTCACCTCTCGCCTCCTATTGTGGGCTGAATGGTGTCTCCCAAAAAAAGATATGTTCAAGTCCTAACCCTCGGTACCTGTGAGTATGGCCTCGGGAAATAGGGTCTTTGTAGATGGAATCAATTTAGGATGAGGCTACTGGGTTTGGGTGGACCCTGATTCAGTGGCTGCTGTTCTGGTAAGAAAAGACACAACGCCCAGGGGAAAGTTGGGTGAGGATTGGGGCAGAGATTGGAAACGCTACAGACACAGGGCTGAACGAAGGGACGCCGGAGATTGTGGGTCCCTGCCAGAAGCTCAGGGAGAGGCCTGGAACACATTCGCCCTCAGTCCTCAATAGGAGGCAACTCAACTGACATACTGATTTTGAACTTAGGCCTGTAGAGAGAAGACATTATTGTTGCTCAAGGCACCCAGTTTCTTTTTTTCTTTTTTTTTTTCCAGTATATGAAATTTATTGTCAAATTGGTTTCCATACAACACCCAGTGCTCATCCCAAAAGGTGCCCTCCTCACTCCCCATCACCCACCCTCTCCTCCCTCCCACCCCCCATCAACCCTCAGTTTGTTCTCAGTTTTTAAGAGTCTCTTAGGCTTTGGCTCTCTCCCTCTCTAACCTCTTTTTTTTTTTCCTTCCCCTCCCCCATGGGTTCCTGTTAAGTTTCTCAGGATCCACATAAGAGTGAAAACATATGGTATCTGTCTTTCTCTGTAGGACTTATTTCACTTAGCATAACACTCTCCAGTTCCGTCCACGTTGCTACAAAAGGCCAGATTTCATTCTTTCTCATTGCCACGTAGTACTCCATTGTGTATAGAAACCACAATTTCTTTATCCATTCATCCATTGATAGACATTTAGGCTCTTTCCATAATTTGGCTATTGTTGAGAGTGCTGCTATAAACATTGGGGTACAAGTGCCCCTATGCATCAGTACTCCTGTATCCCTTGGGTTATTTCCTAGCAGTGCTACTGCTGGGTCATAGGGTAGATCTATTTTTAATTTTTTGAGGCACCTCCACACTGTTTTCCAGAGCGGCTGCACCAATTTGCATTCCCACCTACAGTGCAAGAGGGTTCCCGTTTCTCCACATCCTCTCCAGCATCTATAGTCTCCTGATTTGTTCATTTTAGCCACTCTGACTGGCGTGAGGTGATATCTGAGTATGGTTTTGATTTGTATTTCCCTGATGAGGAGCGACGTTGAGCATCTTTTCATAAGGCGCCCAGTTTCTGATACTTTGTTAGTGCCGCCCTAGGAAAGTAGCACACCTCCCCAGACCTGCCTCCATGACTTGCTTTCATTTTCCTGTTAGTTGTTTCTGTAACTCTAAATTATATGTTTATACCTGTCTTATCAACCTCCAACATGATGAACAGATCCCCCACTTTAGGAAGTTAACGACGTGGCTCACTGTGATACAGTCTCTCACCAACTCTTTCCTTTTCCTTATGAATTCTGATGACTACATTATTCTAAAGGCCTGTTCTACCAATTGTAAGTAACATTCGATAACTACTGAAACGTCTCTGCCTTTCCCCATTAATGTTAGAAGGGATTTCTTAGCACACAGCGTCCAAGATGAAGACACTGTTGCCTCTATCCTTGTCTCTGCTGCAACTTGTGGGATTTTCTCTGCTTTCATATTGTCCAGTTCCAGATTACTTTTGCACTACAGAAATGTGAGCCCACTGTTGTTAGGTATTCCACGCTTTCAAGAGAAATGGGAAATGCAGGTTTTTTGGTTTTTTTGTGTGTGTGTGAGAACTTCTAATGTTTAAGTGTATTTGTAAAATGCAATACAGATCAAATCAAACATTTCTCTGGGTTGCCCTGGCTTGTAGGCTCCCACCGCAACTTTTTGTAATGTCTGAGTTACCTCTTTTTTTTTTTCTAACTTTCTTTAACATTTATTTATTATTGAAAGACAGAGAGAGACAGAGCACGGGCAGGGGAGGGGCCAGGAGATGGGGAGACACAGAATCGGAAGCAGGCTCCAGGCTCTGAGCTGTCGGCACAGAGCCCGACGCGGAGCTCGAACTCACAAACCGCGAGATCATGACCTGAGCCGAAGTCGGACGCTTAACCGACCGAGCCACCCAGGTGCCCCCTCCCTGAGTTACCTCTTGAACAACAGTAGAAAGAGAAAGTGATGATCTTGCACGAATCCACATGTGACACTGTACTTAGTAGGTCTGTTATTTTAGCGTGGATACACAAGTAAAACTGTTATGATACTTTATTTGTAATGAAACAAACATCTTCTTCTTTTTTTTTTTTTTTAATGCTTATGTATTTTGAGAGAGAGCAGGGGAGAGGGCAGAGAGAGAGAGGGAGACAGAGAGAATCCTAAACAGGTCTCTTACTGGCAGCATGGAGCCAGACACGGGGCTTTACACTCATGAACCATGAGATCATGACCTGAGCTGAGATCAAGACTTGGGTCCTTCACCAGCGGACTTACCCAGGGGCCCCAACGTCTTGTTTTCTTTCAGTTACTTATTTTAGCTTATGTACATACATGTGTCGTGACTGAAAAAACGTCACCAACGCTTCACCTGCAGTGAGATGTTCATCCGAGCCACACATACCCATCCTGAAATGCCATTTTCATCAAAAGCACTCACTGAAATTGTCAGAGGTGCATTTATTCCGTGTGCCTGCTCTGCAAGGGCCGAGGATGACACAGACCCAAATCAGAGAGAAAGGGCAAGCCTGTCAGGTAGTCAACCACGCCTGACCCGAGACGGAAGGTGGTATCGGTCCGTATTGTAACACCTGCCGTGGCATTGGGTCATGTGCCATCTGTGAGATGTAAGTATAAGCTGGTTTCAAAACTATGCCTCTGAGGGTAATTTTTTTTCCGAGGCTCCCCATCACCCTTCGAATTGTATCAAAACTCACAGCCATTACCACAAACCAAGGCCTCGAGTGATTCTGCTCTAGCACACATCTCAGACCGCCCCGTGCCACTTGCCACCTTGCTACACTGGCCTCCTTTCACCTTGTTCACCCACCTCAGGACCTTTGCACCTGCCGTTCCTTCGGTCTGCCCAGCCTTGCCCCGTGGTTTCTCCTCTTACTTTAGATGTTAACTCATTGCCTCAAAAAGGCCTAACGTGAACCCTCCGTGCAAGTCTGAATGACATTTCTTATTAAATTCCTAACACTTGCCACTGTTGAAAGTTACGTTACACATTTATTTCTTCGTTGGTTTACTGCTAGTTAACAATAAACCCTAGGAGGCCAGCGATCCTGTATTGTGTGTTCGACTCTGTGCCCTCAGCATCTTTATCAACATAAGGAATATAATACACACTCGTTAAATGTTGGTTGAATTTGTGGTGGCAGGGAGAATAGTACACCATGGATTTGGGGACAGAAAGGCCATCTACTACATTTCAATTCTACAAAGTGGGATTAATGTTAATAAGACTGGCCTCACAAGGTTGTGTGAAGATGTAAAAAAATAATGTAAGGCAGGCCCTTTATACTTTGCTCGACCCTCTCTAAACCCTTTGGGATAAATTGTAAATAAAATAAAAAATAGGTGTGCTTCTGGACAATACCATTTAAGCTAGAGGTTTTCCTTTGGTATTTGTAGTAGTTGATATTTACTGAGGGTGTACTTTGTCCCAATAGGCATTGAACATACTCAGAGCTGTTAGTTCAATTCTACAGGAGTTTCATGAGACAGATACTTTTATTATTCCTATTTTACAGATGAAGGAACTCAGGATGAGTGAAGTTGAGGAACATGACCAAGATTATGCAGCTGGGAGGTGACAGAATTAGAGCTGGAGCCTAGGCAGTCTGGCTCTGACACCCACATCCTTAATAACCATGCTTCACTGCCTCCCTGACATAGACTCTTTAGTTCATATGTTGCCTTATTTAGATGGCCCAGCATTTAAGTAGATAAAAGAAAGAGCTGTTTTCAATGAAGCCAGAGTGGAGGCTGGCGTGGGGAAGAGAGATCCAGACAGTCATTCTTTTTTTTTGTTTGTTTTATTTTTAATTTATTTTGAGAGAGAGAGAGAGAGCGTACAAGCAGGAAGGGGCAGAGAGAGAGGGAGACAGAATCCCAAGCAGGCTCCACACTGTCTGCCCAGAGCCCGATGTGGGGCTCGATCCCACAAACTGTGCGATCACGACCTGAGCCGAAATCAAGAGTCAGATGCTTAACCGACTGAGGCGTCCCCAGACATTCATTTCTACCCCCCTCTTCCTCACATTCCCAGAGACTTCTAGAGATATTCCTTGGAGCACATTTGAAAACTCTTTGTTTACATTTTTCAAAGTTACACTTTATTTGGAGGTAATTATAGACTTCTATGCCTTTGTAAGAAATAACACAGAAAAATGTGTCCCCTTTATCCAGTTGTCCCTGGTGGTAACGTTTTGCAAATCTGTAATACGCTATCCCAGCCAGGATACTGAAATTAACACAATGCACTGCTTTCACTCAGATTTGCCCGGTTTTACTTGTACTCATGTGTGTGGGCATGTGTTTATTTCTATGCAATTTGATCACCTGTGGGTTTCTGTACCCACCCACCTTAGTTAAGATACAGAACGATGCCATCACCAAAGGGTCCCTTGTGTTTCCTTTTATAATTACATCTTCCAGTCCCATAATGTGTTTTTTACAATGTTTTCTTTTTAAAAAAATTTTTTTAATGTTTTATTTGTCTTTGAGAGAGAGACAGAGTACGAGTGGGGGAGGGGCAGAGAGGGGGGGAGACACAGAATCGGAAGCAGGCTCCAGGCTCCGAGCTGTGGGCACAGAGCCCGTCACGGGGCTCAAACTCACAGACCGCGAGATCATGACCTGAGCTGAAGTCGGACGCTTAACCCACTGAGCCACCCAGGCACCCCTATAATGTTTTCTTTTCAAGAATCCTGCAGAATATGACCTTTTGAGATGGGCTTTCTTCACTCACCATAATTTCCTTGAGATTGATCCAAGTTGTTGTATTAGTAGCCCCTTCCTTTTTATCGCTAAGCAGTATTCCTTCGGAAGGATTACCACTGGTTGTTTGCACTCGCCCACTGAAGAGCATCTAGGTTCTTTCTCGTTTGTGGTTATTACAAATAAAGGTTTCATTTCTGGAGGCTAAATTCCCAAGAGTGCCTCCGCTAGATCATATGGGGTTGCGTCTTTAGCTGTGTAAGAAACTTCCCAACTGGGTTACAGAACGGCTGTGCGATTTCACATTCTCCCCAGCGGCGTGTGAGTGTCCCAGCGACTCTCCACCTTCATCAGCATTTGGTGTTGTCACTATTTTTATATTTTTCTTTCTGACAGTGGTATCTCAGGAGGCTTTAATTTGTGTTCTCTAATGGCTAATGATGTTGAACATATTTTTATACACTTAATTTGCCATCTGTGCTTTTTTCCGTGAAGTATCTCTTTACATGTTTTGCCAATGTTTAAGCTTTGAAAGTTTATATATATATATATATATTCTATATATTTAATATATATTAATATTATATTACAATAACATATATAATAATATAACATGTTATCTTTTTATATATTATATTATATAAAAATATATATAAAAATATATAAAAATAATATAATATAATTATATATTATAATTATAATATATATAATGTATAATAAAAGAATTATATATAATAGAATTATAATATATCATATTAATATATATTATATATTTAGTATTTAATTTATATATATAAAATTATGTGTGTGTGTGTATATATATATATATATATATATATATATATATAGTCTAGATATGAGTTCTTTGTCATGTATGTGGTTGCAAATAATTTTGCTCATTCCACAGCTTATCTTTTCTTCCTCTTAACAGGGTCTTTTGCAGAAAAAAGTTTTAATTTGGGTGATGTCCAGTATTTGAGTTTTTACTTTTCTGGATATGCTCTTGGTGCCAAATGCAAGAACTCTTTGTATAGCTTTGCATGTTGAACATTTGCTCTGTGTGTTTGTTTGTTTTGTCCCAAACATTTTACAGTTTTATGTTACATATTTAAGGCCATGATTCATTTTGAGTTTAGGTTTTATACGGTGTCAGAGGTAGATTGAGTTTCATTCTTTTTACCTGTGGATGTTCAATCACTCCAGTACCATTTGTTGGGGGGAAAAAGTTATTCTTTTTCCATTGAATCGCTTTTCACATTTGTCAGAAATCATTCGGACATATCAGCATGGCTCTGTTCCTGGGTTCTGTGTTCTTCGCCGTTAAGCCATGTATCTGTCTCTCTGCCAATATCACACTCTCTTGATTACTGTAGATGCGTAATAATCTTTCATGTTGGGTACAATGAATGATGCCACTTACTCTCTTTTCTAAGATTATTTTAGCTATTCTCTTGCCTTGTCATAAAATTTTAAATGGAGCTGGTCTATGTGTATGGAAAACCCATGCTAGGCTTTTGAGAAGAATTATGTTAAACCTATAGATCAAATTGTGGGAGAACTGACGTCTTTTCTATGTCAAGTCTTTCAGTTCATGAACATGGTATGTCACTCCATTTATTTGAATCTTTTAAAGTTTCTTCTATCAGCATTTGTAATGTTCAGTCTTCATATCCTGTACATGTTTTGTTAAGTTTATCCCTGATGATTTCATTCAATTTGCATTTTGATTTAAAGCCCCTTTGATTTAAATACTTAACTTATGTAAACCAGTCACTTTTAGGGGTGCCTAGGTGGCTCTGTCAGTTAGGCGTCTTACTCTTGATTTTGGCTCAGGTCAGGATCTTGCAGTTCCTGAAATCGAGCCCCGCATCAGGCTCTGTGCTAACAGTGCGGAGTCTGCTTGGGATTCTCTCTCTCTCTCCCCCCCTCTGTCTTTGCCCCTACCCCCCTCTCAAAATAAATAAATAAAGTTATATTAAAAAAAAAAACAAACAGTCATTTTTGGCCTATAATCCAGGCCCAAATCCTCGATTTTGGATTTTATAATCCTGTAAAACAATCATGTAGTTTAAATGACTTTTTTCTTATCCCACAGTTATTTGACTTATCATTTGAAATGATTAGTTGACCTTGTGTTTTGGAAAGAGTCCCCAGTTTTTGAGGGTTTATAAAAATTTAATCTGCTTACGTTATCATCATCTATTGTTTGACTTAGTTAATATGGTTAAGAAACACACATATACACATATCAACATAAGAACAATACAAATAGAAAATTAGCTAAACAGTTCATTGACTATAAATGTTTTTTTCCCTTCCTGCGTATGCATTTTTACACGAATTTCTTAAAAGCATGTATCTTTAGGACTTGATCTGTGTGATTTCACGTTTGTGCATCGGTGGAAACACTTGACTATAATTCAAGTGCACACAAAAGCTTTCTGTAAACGATGTCCAAAGAAAAAGGTGGGTTTTCTGAAGTTGGTGAAAAATTAGTCAATGTTTTTTGGATGTGGATGAAATCACAGAATGTTGTTGGCCAAATGAGTCACTGGTGAAGGAGATGTGTTGGCAAAGGATAGAGATCCACTTCCTTCATTTACAAATTTTTGGCAAATTTCTCCCTCTGGTTTTTCTCTTCATTTTTCTTCTTTTTCTTTTCTTTTCTTTTCTTTTCTTTTCTTTTCTTCTTTCCTTTCCTTTCCTTTCCTTTCCTTTCCTTTCTTTGTCTGTCTTTCTTTCTTTCTTTCTTTCTTTCTTTCTTTCTTTCTTTCTTTCTTTTTGAGAGAGAGCATGAGCAAGAGGGGAGAGAGAAAGAGAGAGAGAGAAAGAGAGAGAGAGAAAGAAAATCCCAACCAGTCTCCGCCTGACATGTGGCTTCATCCCGTGACCCTGTGATCATGACCCGAGCCAAAATCAGGAGTCAGATGCTCAATCAACTGACCCACCCAGAAGCCCCTCTTCATTGTTAAACTTTAAGTTATAAACATCACACATGTTCCTAGGAACAAATTTAAACAATTCTGAAGTGCATGGAATACGATAAAATAAAATAACCATATCTTGGACCCTGGTCCCAGACCTCAGAAAAAAAAAATGCTAACAGATTATGTACTTTTCAGACTCTTTTCTCTATGCGTACAAACAGAAACATATTCTCACGTGCATCCAGATGATATTTTGAGATAAGCAAAAATGGAGTAATTCATTATATGCGCTACATATTGTATTTCAGGCGACTGTAAACACAGATTTCCCCAGGACACTCACCCTTAGTGAGCCTCCCATCCTTGCAGAACTTGTAGCAGAACTTCTGTTCCCATTCAGAATGTTCTGGTTTATGAGGTAAAATCAAATGGTCACATGAATTACACTAGTCTCCTTTCCCTCACGTTTTGACTGTTATTCCAAGTCGGTAGTTAGTGGTTACACCTCATTAACTTAAAAGCTCTAGAGTACGCTTTAATATTGATAGCGTTATTAGCGTCTAGTATATGTTGAACTGATAATTGACCCTAACCTGTTTGAAAATACCCACATTGACGGACAAAAGAGCTTCCGATTGTTTTGCTAGTACAGAATTCCATTACGGTGGAAAAACATCTGTGTCTGTTTTGATGAGCTCCTGCTCATCTTTTTGGAAGGGAGGTCTTAGAAGTGAGGTCTCAGATAACATCTTGCACCTTTAAAATGTTCGGGGCTCTTCTGCCAGCGGGTCTCCAGATGGATTACACAGAATCGGACACCACTGGCAGAGTGTAGGAGAAGCGTCCTTGTCTCCAAATTCCATTCTCTCTACAGATTGCAGATGCGTACGTTTCGGGTGAAGTACCTTTTAGGCTGAGTGTGGCCGTTTATTTTTAAGGAAGCCCCAACAGATGCATCAGTTCAGTTATTTCGCATATACAAATAAAGATCCCTTCCTTGGGGCGACAGTCCAAATTTACAACTCAGACAGACGCTAGTCCAGTTTATTTTAAGTGACCAAGGGCATGTAGGTATTTTTGGAAAGAATGAAACCTTCTGTATGGGGACTGGGATATAACTGTCTAGACTGGTTCTTTCTTAGGAAATCTTTAAAAAAAATTTTTTTTAAGTTTATTTATTTATGTTGAGAGGGAGAGACAGAGAGAGGAAGGGGCAGAGAGAGGGAGAGAGAAACAGAACCCCAAGCAGGCTCCGCACTGTCAGCTCAGAGCCTGACGCTGGGCTCGAACTCATGAACCGTGAGATCATGACTTGAGCTGAAATCAAGAGGACGCTTGACCAACTGAGCCACCCAGGCACCCTTCGTAAGAGATCTTTTATGAAACGTTTGTTAAACAGCCCTGTTCAAGGTCCTGGGGGAAGTGAGCAGAGATGTTTCGGGTGGTGACTTTTGATTAGAACCGAACATGTCCCTTCTGTTTTGCCGGCCCTGGCATTGTAACTTCAAACCATTGGTGCCTTTTTAGGAAAGACCATATTAAAAAAAGGTAAAAGGTTTGTAACACGTCATGAGAAATATTTTGGAAATGTTTAACAGGAAGTGTTCACTAGGGTATTTTCGAGTACTCTGAAAATTTGCAACAGATAACAGTAATGTAATAAGCACAACAATAATAATAGTTCTTTTATTAATACTTGAGAAAACATTGTGGATCCAGAAATGGATCGTGTTCATGTTGCTTTTATTTTTTAAGACAATCCACAGAAGTTAAAGGGGCTTTTGCCTCTTCATTTTCAGGAAGATAATGGCCTTGATTTTTTTTTTTTTTTTTTTTTTTGAGAATGAAGCAATTTGAAGCTTCTGCAGAGTTTTTCCATTTGCATATACAAAGTGAATCGCTGACTTAATTCATTCAGTCCCACAAGGGGAAAAATAATCAGGATACAGCCTACCAAAGCAAGGTGGAAAATTGCCTTTTAGGTAGTGGTCTTGTTTTTACTCCGTAAACAGAAATAAATCATCATCTGTAAATTACCTTCAGCAAAGAAAGAGAAAAATGGGAAATCGAATCCTTGTTTTCCTAAATGGCTTTTGACTTTGTAGCACGCCAGAAATATACTTAATATTCCCACATAATGCTAATTGTGTAATTTTGACAGGAATATACCAGTTCCTTAAGGGAATGCATGTGCTTTAAAAAACCCGGTTGTATTAATCGTCCTTTGGGACACCAGAAGATATTTCAAGAGTTTCTCCATCTAGTACAAAATAATCCGTTTGGAAAATTGAATTGTGCAATTTGTAATTGTTTTCTAAGTTGTTAATGCAAAACTGTATCAGTAGCAAATTAAACTTTTAAAGTGTGCCCACTTTGTTAATTGCTGGCTGCTAAACATTTATTTCAATGAATACTATCGTTTATGATGAATAGCATGTCTGGGGCATGGCTTTAAATGGCGAAGTTAATTTGGCGGTCTTTTTTTGGGGGAAATTCCTCATTGGATGGCCTACTTGAAGATTTACCAGAAATTTAGAAGTGTTGACTACTTCCTTGCTTTGATGGAGTCCTAGTACTTTGTGTTTTTGGTATTCAGAAAACTAGAAATCAGGACCTGCATAGTGGCCAAGAAGCCCACAAATCTCTCCTTGTCTTCTCATCACTCCTGTTCTGAAGTTGTGGTCACTTACTGCCAGGTTTGTCTGTTGGGCTCCCCAGACCTCGTCTTCACGCTCACTCTTCCCGCGGTTAAGGCCACTGTGTATGGGCAAGCCAGCTACACACAGCTCACCTCCACGAGGTGCCATTCTCATCGATTCCACGTGAATGGCTCTCTGCCTCTACTTAAATGGGGAAGAGACAGACACGAGGGAAAATATACAGGTGAAATACAGAGTATGTTGGTGTGACTGATAAATGCCAAGGAAGAAACCAAAGCCGGGAAAAGGAATAGGAAATGTGGAATAAGAGTCTGCAATTCCAAAAGAGAAATCAGAAACGGTGTTATTAAGAAGATGCTATGGAAGTAGCTGGAGATCCGGGGCAGGAGTGAGCCATGGAGGAGTCTAAAGGAAAGCAATTGCCAAGTGTTCCTGCCTGAAGGGACTTGAAGAGTCCATATAAATGAAATGGTCTTCAGTTGGGCTTTCAGGATAAGGACAACAATAAATCGTGGCCTGCCTCTATTTCGGCAGAGTTGTGTCCTTTCAGTCCGACGACCTTTGGCATTACAATAGACTGTTTTTGCCTTGAGATGTGTGGGAGCACTCTGAAAGCACCGAAGAACTATCCACTAGATGAGCGGGACCTGTGTGGACACTTCAGTGTGCACCTCTGTCTCTCTTCCAACTGGGGAAAGAAGTCCGTTTCTCGTAGAGGAGCTCCGAATGTGTGGGAGGAAGACACGTGGTCGGAATATATCTTGAAAAAGGGAATCAGAGCTAGTTCGGACTGATTTTCAGGCCGTGCCATCCAACAGAATCACAAGCTGGAGCCAGAAAGCACACCCCCAACAAGGGAGCCTTCTGTCACGTCCTGCGTTGGCCCAGGAAAGGTGAGTTGGACCGCCTTCACCATCTGCCTGGAGTCTCTGATGAAGGAAGGTTGCCTCACTGTGGGCGGAAGATTGGAAGTCCCAGATAAGATGGGAGGCAGATGCCACTGAAAGTCTTGAGAAGCAAAGAAGCACCAATACCTCTTCTCAACAGGCTTCGGAAGTGTCACCTAGGTGGACCCCCGTATTCACGTGTACGTGGTCTTCTTCGGATCCGTGCCCCCGTTAGAACGTGCACTTGTTCGAACAGTTAGCTGGCTGTCCCCACCGAAATGCCTGGGAAGAGCCTGATGGCGGTATCATGTCACGAGCAGCATGGGAGGGAGTTGGCATGCCAGTCAGCTAGATGGACAGAGTCAATTCTAGATGGGCGCAGTTGCCCCCTTGAGTAAACGCAGTAGTTACACGATTTTGAGATCATAAATGAGTAGTATAGCGATTCTCGTAGTATTTGTGATCTGTGTTTCCAGATTATTTTGCTTTTTTAAGTTTGTTTATTTTTGAGAGACGAGGGGAGACGCAGAGAGAGAATCTTGCAGACGTGGGGTTAGGTGAAAGAATCCAGACCCAGAAAAATACAGACGGTGTTATTCCATTTATATAAAGTTTTTTAGAAGACAGAACTAACCCACCATGATAGAGATCAGAGTAGTGGTTGTATCTGGAGGCGGCATTGGCCCAGGAAGTCGCGATTGTGACTAAAATGGTTTTTATGAGTCAGTATGTAACCGTGCATAATGGTTACACAGGTGTGTGTCGCGTAAAGATGCGTGTGTGTGCATGTGTGTGTGAGTGGGTGTGATCCATGGGACCTGCTGTGTATATTCCTGCTCTGGGTGTCTCCAGCCGAATTTCACAGGGCAGGAACCCAGGTTAAAAACCACGGTGCCACATGTACCCACATAAAAGCAAATGGCTTTTGAAAAGCTGAGTTTTCTTCAATATTTTATTTATTGCTTAACTTTTTAAGAGTTTATTTATTTATTTTGAAAGACCGCGACAGAGAGCGAGCAGGGGAGGGGCAGAAGGGGAGGGAGAGAATTCCAAGCAGGCTCCACACTGTCAACACAGAGCTGGACGCGGGGCTCGATCTCACCATGCGTGAGATCGTGACCTGGGCTGAAACCAGGAGTCAAGACGCTTAACCAGCTGAGCCACCCAGGTGCCCCTTCTTCAACATTTTAAGCCCAAGTAGCAAAGATGAGTTTAGACTGTCGTCTTTTAATTTAACAAATACCTTATTATTACTTAGGAATTAAGACTTTAAAGATATGACTTACAATTTGCAGAAGCATCTTTTACTGTATTTGTCTCCAAAACTGTTTGCATCTTTAGTTTTATCTGCCTGTTCATTTATTCGTTCACTTATTCTTGTATTTTTTAAGGAGCGCATGTTATGGAGCGTAGTACTAGGTATAACAGGTGTATGTGGAAGCCACAAGTTCTAGCTCTGAGTGTGGCTTTACTTTTCCATTCTGTCTGTGAAACCATAATTAAGTTACTTCTCTGATACTCACTATTCCTTCTTGTACGGGTTTTATTTATTACTTGTTTAAATCTTTATTTATTTTTGAAAGGGAGACAGTGCGTCAGCAGGGGAGGGGCAGAGAGAGAGGGAGACACAGAATCCCAAGCAGGCTCCAGGCTCTGGGCTGTCAGCACAGAGCCCGACGAAGGGCTCAGATTCATGGACCATGAGATCATGACCTGAGCCAAAGTCAGATGTTCAACGGACTGAGCCACCCAGGCTCCCCTTGTATGGGTTTTAATAATAGTAACAAACATGTTATGTTATCCTGAGGATTTAGTATTACGTCGTAGCCATTCAGCATTCTGTGATTGACTGAAGTGAGTAGGCTTTGTGAGAAGTAGATATATAACTTGAGAAGTGGATTTATAATAAATTTATATTTTTACTCTAAGGGAGGTGGGATTTCTTCCCTCATTTAATTAGACTGGCTCTACTTCTGTATAATGGGACACCATGTTGTAAGATTCTTTTGAAAAACTGTAAAGAGCAAATGATTCAGTTACTAAGTAAAACTGATAACTGATGTCCTAGTCGATCATTATGTATTTGACTAGGAAATCTGGTCTCCTTTGTACAAAAAACAATACTATTATACAGCGAGATTTGAGAGAAAATCTGTCTGAAAATTCTTGGCCAGAAGATAATCAAACAGAGGGTGTATTAACCAACTTCTGCTGTGGGAACGGTTCCAAAATCTTAGTACTCTATGGAGACGTATATTTATCTCCTGCCTTTGTTACGTGAGGGGTCTGGGTTGCCTGTGGATGTATGGAGCACAGCTGGATTAATTTCACTCAGTTGAGAGCCATCTGGCTGTACTCAGAGATCCAGGAAGGTGGGGAACATTATTCTCATAGTGGAAGGTTGAAGCTCAAGGAGGACAAAACTGACCTAATTATGCACACTTTTGAAGCATCTTCTTGGATGTGGCACATCAGGTCACAGTCTGTTGGCCAAAGCCAATTGCACGGCCGCAACCAAACTCATTGGTAAAGAATCAGAAGGGCTGGGAGAGAATAGATGATGGTGAACAAATAAATGATAGAAAATGAAGATGACTCTGAGGGGCAGAATTTACCTTTGGTCTTATTTTAAATTCCTCCAAATCCTAGAGACAGAATCATTTTGCCAAATCTTATCATTACCTAATCTTTTCCAGCCTCCATGCTTAGAAGCGTACGTTATGCATCAGAGAGCTTCCTATTTAGTGTTCATTATCTTTTACCAGCAGAATTTTTGAGGAGCCACTATCTTCTGTGAATTTTTAATTAGTCTGTGATAATTTCCGTCAGAAAGAAATAGCCCCAGGATGTGCAAAATCAGAGTAAACCTGACCCTAACCAGGGCTTTTGAAAGTAAACATACAATTTCTAGAGAAAAATCAAGCATTGCAAAGGTCCTAACATTGACATTTTACATCCCCACCTACACTTCATAAAGCTTCCAATTTCCTTTCTGTTTGTTTCTTTCTTTCTTTAAATAATGGACATCCTAACATGTGAGAGGTGATGTCTCGTTGTGGTTTTGATGTGCATTTCCTTAAAGATTAGTGATGTTTAGCAATTTTCCATACACCCGTTGGCAATTTCTAGGTCTTCGGAAAAATGTCTGAGAAAGTCATTGGCTCATTTTTTAATTGGGTTGCTTTTTAGTTATTGAGTTGTAGGGGTTCCTTAACAGATTTTGGATATTAAGCCCTTATCAGATATATGGTTTGTAGATATTTTCACCCATTCTTTAGGTTGCCTTTTCACTCTGTTGTTTTCCTTGCTGTGCCAGAGTTTGTTTGTTTGATGTTTTTTGTCTGTTTTTCAGTGTTATTGCCTGTGCTTTAGGTGCCATATCCAATAAATCTTTGCCAAAACCAATGTTTTGAAATTTTTTTCTGTCATGTTTTCTTAGACTTAAGGACATACACTTAAGTCTTTAATCAATTTTGAGTTGATTTTTGTGTAAGATGAGGGTCCAGCTGCATACTTTTGCATGTGGATATCCAGTTTGCTAACTGAATTTGTTGAAGAAACTCTCTTTTACCCATTGTGTATTCTGGGCATTTGTGCAGCCGTTTATTTCTGAGCTCTTATTTTATCCCATTGGTCTCATCCTGTTTTGATTACTGCTGCTTTGTAATATGTTTAGAAGTTAGAAAGTGTGAAACCTCCAGTTTCATTCTTTCTCGAGATCATTTTGACTACTTTCGATATTTGATATTCAGGGTGCTTTGTGGTTCCATGTGAATTTTAGGGTGGCCTTTTTATATTTGCAAATAGTGCAGTGGGATTTTGAAACAGATTACATTGAGTCTGTAGATAACTTGAAGTAGGACATTTTAACAATATTAAGTCTTTCAATGCATGAGCAGGGGATGTCTTCCCATTTATTTGTACCTTATTTAATTATTTTAGCAGTGTTTTGTAGTTTTCAGTGCATAAATCCTTTTCTTCCTTGGTTAAATTTAGTCCTAAGTATTTTATTCTTTTTATAATTTTTTTTAATGTTTATTTACTTTTGAGACAATGCGAGGGACAGAGTGCAGTCAGCAGAGGGGCAGACAGAGGGAGACACAGAATCCGAAGCGGGCTCCAGGCTCTGAGCTGTCAGGCCAGAGCCTGACGTGGGGCTCGAACTCACAGACCGTGAGATCATGACCTGAGCCAAAGTTGGACACTCAACCGACTGGGCCACCCAGGTGCCCCAGTATTTTATTCTTTTTAATATTGTTTTAAATAGGATTGTTCAGGGGCACCTGGGTGGCTCAGTCGGTTAAGCGGCCGACTTCAGCTCAGGTCATGATCTCGTGGTCCGTGAGTTCGAGCCCCGCGTCGGGCTCTGTGCTGACAGCTCAGAACCTGGAGCCTGTTTCAGATTCTGTGTCTCCCTCTCTCTCTGACCCTCCCCCCATTCATGCTCTGTCTCTCTCTGTCTCAAAAATAAATAAACGTTAAAAAATAAATAAATAAATAAATAAATAGGATTGTTCACTGTCAGTACCTAGAAACACAATTGATTTTTGTGTGTTTATTTTCTATCCTGCAACTTTACTGAATTCATTTATTCTAACAGGTGTGTGTGTGTGTGTGTGTGTGTGTGTGTGTGTGCACGTGCACACGTGCCTATATGTGCAAGAGAGAGATCTTTAAGGTTTTCCACATGTAAGATTATGTCATACAGTAAAAAAGAAAAGCAATAATACAAAAAGATATGAGCTTACCCAGACCCTTAATCCTTCTCGCTACATATACATATAAGAATATATATGTGTGCAAGCATGCATGTATAAACATTATCTTTTATAGAAGTGGGAACCAACTACTGTATACATAGTATATAAAACTGACTATAGTTTTATTAAATCTGTACATAGACTTATGTGCCTATGTATAGATTTAATAGAACCATTTGTGTTTCAAATACAGTGTTTAAACATTTTATATTTTAAATTGTAGTTCTTCAGTTGAAGCACAGTGTGCCATATGGATTTAGCTTGTGACGCTCCAACAGTGCGTGTGGCTCTCAAAGTAATTTATAAATCCCAATAATGAATTACGCCCTTGCTTTGGTGAGATATGCAGGGAGTAATTCCAGGTAACTGAGTACTGAGATAATGCTCTGATCCCAAACACCCAATTCTCTTGTTCATGCATTGTTTTCCTCTGACTGGATAATTTCAAAGGACTTGTCTTCAGGTTTTCTGATTCTTTCTTCAGCTTGATCACATCTGTTGTGAACCCCGAGTTGAAATTTCACCTCGATTATTGTCTTATTCGGCTCGAGACTTCTGTTTGGTTCTTCCCCTGTGCAAAACCAGTCCGTAAAGTCTGAGAGAGGTGGCTGTATTTTCAAATGTGTGGATCCCAGCGCAAGCTTACAAGGGACAATGAAGAAATAGGAAACATGGCTCGATCAAAGTAACTAAATCTTTAGAAACTGACCCTAAAGAAATGGAAGTATATGAACTACCTAAGAAAGAATTAGAAATAACCGTCATAACGATGCTCAGTGTGCTCAGAAAGCACATTTTGGCCAGGTTAAAGGGGGGGAAATGCAAAAACATGGAGATATTTCATGAGCAGCACAGCCTTATGGGGAAAGTGGGTGGGGAGATGCCTGGGGGCTGTGAGGGGGACTGCTGAAAAGGCTCATTCTTGAGTGCAGATATCAAGGGCAGGAGGTCAAATGTTAAAACCTATAAGCAAACTTAGTCCTTGCCAAATAAGTTAATTCCTGCCTCAGAGCCTTTGCACTTAACATTACCTGTGCCTTGAATGGCTGGGCCCAGTGATTCATAGGATTCACTTTTTCACATCTTAGGAGCCTCTGCTCAACTGCTCCCTTCTCTGAAAGGGCATCCTTCCCCCTTAGGTAAAAGAGCAAAATTCTCCTGAGCCCACACTAGATCCTTTTTCACAGCTTTGTCCTCATAGCACCTTCTTTATCCCTGCCTGGAAAAATGGTTCTTTATTTTCTCCCTTTAAATATGAACAAACAATGAGTTAAAAGTTTTGATGAATGAATGGATTCAAGGAAGATTCTTGACGAGGGAATGCCGGCTCTACTATAATTGTATTACAGTAGCTCCCTCCTTGATGCTGTTACACCTTGAAGAAGTTTTTACATTTTATTTGTGAATCTGTATAAAGAGCTGGTGTAATTCATGTAGACCTTAGGGTGTGTCTTTTCTCTTGCACAGTGCAGGAAAAATAAAATCTCTGACCACAGAGGCTCAGGAGGGAGTTTTCCTAAAAAGTTTTGAACGTGGTAGGAAATAACTTTTGATTGATCTGAGACATAAGGTGAAGACAAGATATTCAGACTAGAGGTGGACTGAAGGTATTGCACACACATGGTCTTGAGTGCTCATTCTCTCTGAGGTCATATTGAGAATCCAATGCAGTCACTTATTTATTTATTTAGAAAGAGAGAGAACATGAGCAGGGAGGAGCAGAGAGAGAGAGAGAGAGAGAGAGAGAGAGAATCCCAAGCAGGCTCCACACTGTCAGTGCAGAGCTCCTCGTGGGACTCGATCCCATGAGCCATGAGATCATGAGCCACCCAGAGGTGCCCCAGTGCAGTCACTTTTGATGGTGAGTGACACTTATTAGCCCTTATTTAAAACAGCATTCATATCGGGGCACCTGGGTGGTTCAGTTGGTTAAGCGTCTGACTTCATCTCAGGTCATGATCTCACAGTTAGTGAGTTCAAGCCCTGCATCATGCTCTGTGCTGACAGCTCAGAGCCTGGAGCCTGCTCTGGATTCTGTGCCTCCCTCCCACTCTCTCTGCCCCTCCCCTTCATGTGCTCACTTTCTCTCTCTCCCTCTCTCTCTCTCTCTCAAAAATAAATGAACATTTAAAAAATAAAATATTAAAAAAATAAGATAACATTCCTATCAAAAAATAACCTGAGACCTTATCAAAATCTATGCTTGCTTCCAGAGATTCATTAGGGGCAAATTATTTCTTTTTAAAAGGTATTAAAAAATACATCCTGCTTTGATTTTTCTCATTTACAAAATGGAGTGATGGTGGAAATAAATATGTCTTATACAAGTTTTAAAGTGACTTACAAATATATCTGCAAATGTCCTCATGATTTTCATGGTAGCATGTATTTTGAGAAGGGCTCTGTTACGGATTTGTGTAGATTGCGATTCTTTCAAAAGAACTGTGTATGTGGGGGTGCTGGGGGTGGGTAAGTGTGCAGGCATGTGCTCATTGAGAGGTGGTTCTGAATTGAGGGCAGAGACTTTTGCGTTGGAACCCGATAGTCCTTTGACACATGAAAAACATCACCCTGCCTACTCTGTGAGCACTCAGTCACCACCCCCGAGCTGGAGGTGTTGGGTTGCTTATTATTTAAACCAATTTCCCAAATGGGTAATTGTGTTCTGACTCATGCAATTCTCCCTACATTTCCTGACTCTTTCAGGTGACTTTCCTTCCTCTTTACCTTTAATGGATGTGTAATGAAATGACATATTTCAAAGTCATTGCTGTGCCTCAGGTTAGGGCGGACTAGGCTTATATAATGTTTCAGTAGAGGGTCATCATAAAGCCTGGGCACCTAAGCCCTACTCCTACACCCCCTCCTGTCCTCCCCACCTTACACACCAGTGAAAAGAAAGAAGTCCTCGCATATGAGATGACTTTCTGAGCTAAAGATTGTGCTGAAAGTATTTAGAATTAGTCCTTAGTATTTCAGATGGGTGAAGAACACAGACAGGCTTTGGGGTCAGTTTGCCCCCATTTAAAACGTGGTTCTGCCATGTTTTAGCTGGGAACTTGAGCACATGACTTTGACCTTTCTCATCCACAGCTTCTTCGGCTGGAAAATACTGATAATAATATCTGTGTCCTCGGGTGTTCATGAAGATGAAATGAAACATATTATGTGAGGACAGTGTAAGCCCAGTGTGTGGCATGTGGTGCAGACTCAATAAATGTTGACTCTCAGATGATTGTTTGGCATCGATTCATTCTGTCAATAAGTCATTGATAGGTGACTCACGTCTAGCTAGGTGCTGGAGAGATAAATGGATTAATTACAACAACAGGTAATAGAAGGAAGCTTCATGCAGCACACACGGGAACAGAGAGAAGGCGACCATTAATTCACCCTGAAGTCAGGGCAAGTTTCCAAGAGGAAGTGGGCCTTTCAGGAAAAGTGAAATTTCCCTGGAGAAAGAAGCATTCACCTCGGAGACGCACCATGCAAGCAAATCTGCAGGTGTGTTTGGTGTTTTGTTCATCAAATCCACACATATTCATTGAGTATATGGATATGTATTGAGTATGCATTCATTGAGGATGGTGATAGACTCTGTATTAGGTTCGGGGGACACAGTGGTGAGCAAAAAACTTTCACCCTAGAGGCAAGATGGGTGCCAAACCACAGCCCATATGGCCATAAAAGGTCTCCGAGGGCAAAGATGTCATTGAATGATAGACCCTGGAGGCTCTGATTAGAGGAGGGATAAGGGGCGTCCAGTAGGGCCCTGCAGGTGACCAAGATTTAAACTGAGACCCATAAGGTGGGTTCAAGTGAAGTAAGGAGAGAGTGGGGAAGGCTCTGTGCCGGGAGAATCATGGTGCTTTCTGGAGCCTGAACTAAAAGCCAGTATGGCTGGGACTTAAGGGGAAGGTATGAGAGAGGAGGCTGGTAAGATCGCTCCAGGGAAGACCACAGAGGGGCCTGAGGGTCACTCCAAGGACTTGGCTGCTTGTCCCAAGTGCAGTGGGAAGTCACTGAAGTGTTCTGTTTTATGCATGAAAGTGCTGGAATCAGGCTTGAGTTCGAAAAGATCATTTGGATGCTGTGTTAACAGTGAATAAATGGGGTTACCATGGACGTGGAGAGACCGATAAGTAGGTGTGGCAAGACGATAGTGTTTGTACTGGGGCACTGGCACAAAAATACACAAGCGAAAAATAAACAGGGGGCCTGGATGGCTCAGTCAGTTTCAACTCGGGTCATGCTGTCACAGTTCGTGAGCTTGAGCCCTGCACCAGGCTCTGTGCTGACCGTGTGGAGCCTGCTTGGATTCTCTCTCCCTCTCTCTCTGCCCCTCTCTGCCTCTGTCTCTCTCTCAAAATAAATATAAAGTTAAAAAAAATTTAAAACCAAAAGTAAACAGATGCGTCTGGTAGACTCCGAGGGACATGGAGTAGCTGGAGAATAAAGTTGGTAACATTGAGTTACTGAAACTACCTGCTCAGGTAGAGAGTACTGTGGCCAGCTTTGAGGGAGCACTGATGTGTTCGTCCATTTGGGCTGCCATGAAAAAAGAATCCCATAGACTGGTAGCTTATAAACGACAGAAATTTAATTCTCACAATTCTGGAGTCCGGGAAGTCCAAGGTCAAGGCACTGGCAGATTCGGGGTCTGGTGAGAACGTGCCGTCTGGTTCATAGAAGGCATCTTCTTTCTGTGTCCTTACGTGGTGAAAGGGATGAGGGGGCTCTCTGGGGTCTCTTTTATGAGGGCACGAATCCTGTTCAGTAGGGCTCCACCCTCAAGACCTATCAGCCTCCAAAGGCCCTGCTTCTTAATACCATCACCTTGAAGGGTAGGATTTCAACATGTACATTTGGGAGGCCACAGATATTGGGTCTGTAGCAACTATGATGATATTTTATGCAAAAAATTTGCATTTATACTATAAAGAGAGCCAATGGAGGTTAAGAAGTAGGGGAATGAAATAATCAGGTTACTTTATGTGTGGAGGGTATTGACTTTTTACCTCCCCTACTTCTCGAGCTAGGCACTCCTTGAATTTAGAATAATAGATAAGAGATGGTTATCTAGGCAGAGATTGATAGGAGATATATGCTTTTAGATAACACAAAAGAGATATCCTAAGGGGAAGTGAGACTTGTCAGAAAGAGTTATTTATCTTGTCAAGACCCTGAAGCCACCTAAGCCTTCTCTCCTGCAGGAGCCAGTCATCACAGCCCCAACGCAGCAGATCTTCTGGATGGAACTGGAGGAGAGGCAGCCATTTTGGAAACACAATAAGCCAATACCCTGAGTGCGGGGGAGGGGAGGGAGAGGGGAGTGGTTTATAAGTGTTAATTTTATGAAAGTTTATAAGAGGGACCAAGACTGTGGGAGAGAAGAAGGAAAGAGAGAATGTCTGATGGAGAAAAACCTTCTCTACTGATAGGAAAAAGGTGATACCACGAAGAATCTAAACAGAGGCCCTATAAGCATTGAGAAGCTAGGAGTAAGTCAGAGAGAGTAGGGAAGTGTGGTACAAAACCACTGTCTTGGAATATATGACTTGAACCCCGAGTAGAGGGGCATTTGGGGGACTTCTGACACTCCATTTCTGATTATCAAAGAGTGAGGTGACTGAGTTATGAATTGGGTCACCACTCCCTCCCTCCCTTGCGGTCAGTACGTGTAAGTTGCCTTCAGGGGAAGTACCTCGAGGGGTTGGAGTATTGGAAAGGCCTTCCCAGCGATGGGATACAGACCTGAGAACTGCTGATTAGGTAGACTCTTTGGGGAGATAATTCTCCCTCTGTGAAGTTTTGAGTCCGTGCCACTTAATATTCAGGAAATTGAAAAAGGAAGGTCATTCGTTAATTTTTCTTGCTGCATATTGAGGATCCCACACCAAAATAATCCACAGCTTTCCAAAACGCGCCTTTTGTCGAGGGCTGTTCATCTGTGGCGTGCCTTCCACTGAACGTGCCTCCCCCGAGTGTGGTGGTGTGGACCGGGCGCGTTCACGCAGGGAGTGTGATCAGACTTGCAGTTGTCCGTTTTTCAGGTGACAGAGCTCAACAACGTGAAGAACGTAGCCCGGTTGCCGAAGAGCACCAAGAAGCACGCCATAGGAATCTATTTCAATGACGACACCTCCAAGACCTTTGCTTGTGAATCAGGTTCGTCCGAGGCGGGGAGGGCTTTTGCCTGTAGCTTTTAAGTGGGTGCTGGGCACGCATGGTGATGTTTCTGGACATTCCCACAGATCTGGAGGCCGATGAATGGTGCAAACTGCTCCAGACGGAGTGTGTGGGCGCTCGGATCAATGACATCAGCCTCGGAGAGCCTGACTTACTGGCTACTGGGGTCGAGAGAGAACAGAGTGGTATGTAAAGAAAATTCTCTCCTTCGCTCTATTTGACATTGTTTTTATCCCCATCCAGTACACCGTCAGACATCTTCGTCATGTCAGATTTTTGAAGTTACAAGAAAAGTATACAGAAAGAAGGAAAAAGAACCTTTTATTGCACCTAAATCCTGTGTTCATATTTCAGTATATTTCTTTTTCTAATATGTTTTCGATGCATAAATATGAATGTATCTGCATTAATAGCATCAGCTAGAAATCGGGGCGGGGGGGGGGGACCTGCCATGCACCAGTTTCTGTGGCAGATGCATCAGGTCATTTAATGTTCCCAGCAGCTCCGTGACGGGGGCACTGTTCCGTCCCCCTGTTTTACAGATGAGGAAACTGAAGCTTTTGTTCCAACTCCAACAGCTGGTGTTTGATACAGGACCACACTCCTGAGCCTGTATTCATAATATGCTGATTTTAAGGCATAGTGTTTTGTTTTGTTTTGTTCTTTTTGGTCTTGCATTTTTCACTGAAAGTATTTCATTGAGAGTTTTCCAACATTTTTAATAGAATCCGGACATCACGAATGTTTCATCATCTTTAAACCCTCCTAATTCTGTGATTTTTTTTTTCCCCCCCACTAAAACACTTGAGCCAACTCCTTGAGCTCAACACTCAACCTGGGAATAAATCATTCGAGGTAATAATGACCAGAATACCCATGATCATTTCAGCAAAACTCACTGTTGGTTTACAGTATGAGCCTGGATGTGAGGAATGATTTCTTTGTTTCCAGGTGACCGAGCCTTGTGACAGGGCGGATTGGATCCCAGAATCCTGTTCTGTTGTAGCCTGAGGATGCACCTGTATGGACCTGAGCGGATGCCTCACAGATATTTGCATGTGAAGCCAGACCTAGAGAGGAAGATAGGACAGGATCTGGTTTCTTTTTTTAATCTAGAGTGCTCCGCTCAGCACTTTTTTTTCACAAATTTATATTTGTGAAGCTCCGTTCTGATAACACTACAGAGTCCAAGGATGGGCTGTGCCTAGGAATTCCCTTTACTATACCACAACCAGGCCTCAGTTTCCTCTTCTGTCAAATAGGAATAAGAATACCCCTGGTACATAACTACCAGGGATTACTACAGAAGTCAGCTACCTCTTTGAAGGCACTTCACGATATTAATTTGCATGACTTCAAGTAATTGTAACTAAAGCAGCCACTCTTACACTTGCTGTTATTCTCGAGTGAAGTAAAGTTATAGAACTTCAAGTGAACAAATTGGTAATGGTCTCTCTTACCTTTTAATTAAGGATGAACTCTTTCTGACTTGCTCCAGAACTCCCCAGGAAGAAATTATACTCCATTAGAATATACTTTTAAAATAATAGTTGCTAGAAAGCAGCAAATAATTGGTGATTGGGAGTTGGAAATAACAGAAAATTTGAAGAATAGATCCATGAAAGCAGTCATGACACTCCTATTTACTAAACTCAGCTAAAATCTATAAGAATTCTAGTGACTTCCTTATTATAAAATGATTAATTTAAAATACCGCTGATAATGATTAGTGCCGCACTATCTTGTCAGATTTAGGCAATCCACCTTCATGATGGATGGGTGAAAATGTTGACTCCAGTAATATTTGTGTTCATATTTCACTTAAAGATTTTTGACTCTATAGCTTCCTAAATTAATGAATTTTATAGAAGTAGAGCAGAAATGCCATGACTGAATCTGTGGGGATGAAAATGTGGTTGCAGTCATAAACCAAATCGTTTATGTAGAGTAATCTTGGTTAAATTTTAACAGTCATCCAAATAAGCAAATGGAAATTTGTAGCGTTCTTGCTAAAACGAGTTCAAATATATCTATTGGATTTTTCACAGACTGTTGGGTCAGTTAAGTGCACGGTATTCGCATGGAGTTTTATTTAAATGATTTGGGATATAGTTTTACTCATTTGGTTATGAAAATTATATGTTGATCAGTGTAACTTTAATATCATTAAATCATGCGACAGTTATTTGCACCTGCACCTTTTGTGAACACCAAAGTGTGGGTGGAATTAATGTGTACTTGGCAGGAAAAAAAACGTTTTTAATGGTTTCATTGCCCTAGTCTTCTACTGGCATACACGTTTTTTTATTATGCAAATTAAAAAATTCTAAACATGGTCTTTGCTCATGCAAATAGTGTTTAGTGTATGTCAACCGCCAGACTGTGTCATTATCATGTTATTTAATATGGTCTTAATTTAAAAAAATCATTTTCTGGCACTGTGAATTCATGAGAAAGGTTTATCTTCCTGAATATTCAACGTGCACCTAGAATGTGAGCTAGCATTATTTTGAAATGCCTCTTTTGTTCCTACGTTGTCTTTGATGTTTCATTCCCGGGATTTTAGACTAACCTTTTGTTTTTCTCCCAGAGAGATTCAATGTGTATTTGATGCCATCCCCTAACTTAGATGTACATGGCGAATGTGCCTTGCAGATTACATATGAGCACATCTGTCTTTGGGACGTCCAGAATCCCAGAGTCAAACTCATCTCTTGGCCGCTAAGTGCCCTGCGGCGGTACGGGCGAGATGCTGCTTGGTTCACTTTTGAGGCAGGGAGGTGAGTTTCATGACTGTTCTCCTACTTATTTTTTCCTTTTCCCAGGTTGGCCTATGAGATCCACGCTGAAGTGTGCTTCTACAAATGCATAGAGCTCCAGCCCTGTAATGCCAGGCGTATTGTAAAGTAGTCAGATATTCCATATGGCTTTATTTCCCATGGAGAGTTCTCAGCAATGTGATATAAACTTTCATTGCGCAGTTTGATTCCATACCACAAACTGACGTAGAATTAGGTGAAAATGCCAGAAAGGTACCATCTACTGGGTCATGCTGAACACAGGCCAGCTTCTTGGGTTATGGGAAACATCCATAGTGTTAATCTGTTTATGTTTTCTCCTTGGCTGACTATGGTAGATTATCAATATGAGGCACCGTTCATTTCTGAAGGTGCCATTGATTGGGTTCCATCCATGGTGTAATGAACTGCACTAACGCTAGGAGGTTGATTCTAGAACTGGCTTATTGCAGTCCATACCCAATAAGCACTTCTAGGGCTTTCCCTTTTTCCTTTTAGAAGTCAATTTTGGAAAGAGAAGGTAGTGCCAATGGTGCCAAAAAATCTGGGTCAATCATTAACCAGAAAGAGATTTTAGTCTAATCAGGATCTCATTCTTCTCCCCACCCCCTCACCATTCTTGCTCCCTCAGAATTTAGGCTCTTCTTTTGAGACATTGCAGATAAATTTTATATCTTGGAATTTTAAATGACTAAATTTCAAGATACAAGTCCTTCTGTAAAATTCACATTAAAGTTGAAGGCAATCAGCTTGTGGTTTTAAACATTTCTGTTTGTTTGTTTGTAAAAGTGGATGGTTCTTCCCAATAGGAATACAATACTTGATACAAGAGTAAAAACAGAAGTTGCAAACACATAAGACCCTAACTTGTGTGAACATATGACAGCAATGCTCCGCTCAACTTAATCTGCTCATTCCCTTATAAGCAAATCCCAATTATTTAAAATTTGCTTTTTAAGTACCTGGAAATTGAAATGCTATAAATGAGTCTCTGAATCTCCCAGAGATGGCAAAGGTCTTCACATTAGAAAATAAAACTGTAATCTTCAGAGCGATGTTCTTTTGTCAGAATTACTTATTTATTATCCTTATGGGAAAATCTCTGTAGAAAAATCAGAATTTGTTGGGGAAAGTGGCTATATTTTCCTGTTTGGGTCTCCAGAATTATTTATGTATTAACCATAACCAGTGAAATCTATGTATGAAAAATGTTTTACGATAGAAGTAGGCTTTTCTATTGATTGTATGCCTCATATCATCTCCCACTTGTATTTCATATCAATGGACAGTAGAATTCTGCATTGATCAGGGTGTCTTGGGCCTATTTCGGGTAGCACTTATTCAAGCATGAAAATTTTTCAGTTCCTTGAATTTATGGGAATTGTAATAGGAAGAGTATGGCTTTCTGTCATAATCTCTGAAAGCTAAAACCTTAGTAAACTTTTATAGTATCTCATGATGAATATTAAACTTTTTTTGAGATTATCTCAGTCTTTCAAGTTTTCATATTACTCATATATTGCAAAAGTTCAACTTATTCATATTAATCTAGTAGAATTGCTAAGGATCTAGGACATTATTTTAAAGACTGATATTTCTTCTAAGTGTAATAGGAAACCATAGAGATTTTTTAAGCAGGTGTGTGTGTGTGTGTGTGTGTGTGTGTGTGTGTGTACGTGAGAGAGAGAGAGAGAGAATGGTGTTTATATATTTTGTAGGCAGTGAGATAGAGGTGGCAAGTGGATATATGGGGAGATACCAAAGTAGCTCAGGTAAAAGAAATGGCGGATGGAAATTACAGATCTATTGGAGACGTAAATTTCAGAAATATTCCAATGGCCTTTGACCCAAAAGCATAAAAGTGCTAACTTGTAAAACGAAAGCATTTTGTTCTATGACTTTAGTCTCTTTATGGTCTGACCTTCAGCGTATCTCGTCGAAGCCATTAGATGATGAGAACACCTACAACCCGTACCACAGCATGCTGTGCCTCAAGGATTGCAGGGACTCAGAACACTCAGCTGCTTTTGCATCATGTTCTTATTCAGTGGTCGTGCTCTGTGGATGATGCTAACTTGCAGCGAGTCACAGAAGGGAGAGTATTGGGAATGTGTTCTTCGGGTCTTGCTCATTTGTCAAACAGCATGGGGTGGTGGAAGAAGCAGTCAGGGGGATACCCTGGGCTCTCATCTCTATTCTTTATTAGCTGTTGACCTTGGACAGAGGGGTTCACTTCCCTTGTATGTTTGTCCAAGTCATAACTTCCTTGCAGGACTGTTGTGGGGAACAGCAGTAACGCACACGGATGGCCTAGAATAGCGCCGCTTCTCCTCAGCGGTGTCTTTGATGTTTTATTGTGATGACTTTTGGAGCAGGGCTTGGGTCTGCAGGATACAGACAGTGTTAAACACAAGGTAATGTTCCTAGTTTATATTTTGCCTGAAACTCAAATAAAGATGAATTTTTATGGTTACCATCAAGATGCTCAGGATAATAAGATCATTTGTGTTCCCCCAAGCATGAAGGTTTCATATCTGCCTTGCTTTATTAGTGAAGATAATTTTTTCCTTGGCTATTTTTGGATGTGTTCAAAACAAAGCAGTTTCCTGTTAACTAATAGGATTTTCTCCCTGTCTCCTATCGATAAATGAAGAGGAGTTAAGTGTCTCCAGGCAGATAGTTTTCACGTATCCAACATGCATCTGCAAAGATGTTGCAGTATTGCCTTCCAGAACACAAAGAATCTCCCCAAGGACTTTGGGCAAAGTTCTGCTCACTTTCAGCTTCTGTTAGAGTTGGGATGGGGTGTTACTTCTGCTCAAAGGGCCCCCCTTTACCCCACCAAGACTGACACCAGGGCATGTGTAACAGACTGAACTAGAAATTGGAGGGAATGAAATGAAATTACAGCTGTACCACATACTGGCTGTGGGCCTTGAGGGAATGACCTAACTCTCTGAGCTCCGTTGGCTGCCCGTAAAATGGGTACAATATATGACATACGTCGCAAGATTGCCATGAAGATTAAATAAGGTGTATGTGTGAATGCCTGGCATAATGCTTGGCACATAGTAGGCAGTTGTATCAACCAAACTGAAACAGCAGGGAAGAAATTCATTGGCTCACATAACCACAAGTCCAGGAGGTAGGGATGGCTTCAGGCTTGACTTGGTTCAGAGTGTACATGACCCTAGGTTTCATCTCTCAGTCCTGTTGCTTCTAGGATGGCTTTGCTCTGGCTTCACATGGTGGCTTCTAGACGCTTTGGGATCCTCTCACACCATCAGGCAAATAGAAGAGAGAGAAATTCCTACCATATATCGACCGTTACATTCACTGTGTGTCAGGTACTATACTGAGAACTTTATTACACAAGGCACACAGGGTACCAATAGAATGGGTGGTTCTCCCAAAGCAGGAAGGGTGCACTCATGCCATCCAAAGGGGAATGGGTGTAAGGTTTAAAAAGAAAAAAAGAACCCTAACAAAATGTGTCCAACATAGCATTTAATAGCTGCTCAAAGCAAATAGGGTAAAGCAGTTATTTGACTGTAATTAGCAACATCACGCATCATGGTGCTGAGATGCAGAACCGTGGTTCTCAACGAAGGATGCGTTTGTTCCCAGGGGGCATTTGGCAATGTCTGGAGACATTTTTGATTGTCACAGTTGGTCAGGGATACCATTGGCATCTAATGCGTAGAGAGGCCAGAGGTGCTACTAAACATACACAGAACAATCTTCCACAGCAAATAGGTATCTGGTCCAGTTACCCAGTTGAAAAATTCTGTTCCAGCCGGCATACCGGCCACGAAGAGTAATCACTAATATTTATGGAGCAAGTTATTACACGAAGGTCACTATATGAAGCATTTTACATGCAGTGTCTCATTCATACGGTCATGCCATTCACTTATCGTACAAAGTAGGGAATATTACTATTTTCATCTTCAAGGGAGGCTTGGGCACCTGGGTGACTGGTCCGAAGGCATTAGACTAGTAAGTGGTAGATTTATTCACACTCAGGTCTTCTTACTTCCAAACCTTGTAGATATCTAGAAAGTCTATCGTATTTCATCAGGTTAGTCTATCACCTCCATCAGTTATCATATTCCATACTTCCACAGAGCTAGGGAAGAGACAGCGTTCTTACATCACCAGAGGAAAACCATTTGGATATGCATTAATGTATGAATTCTCCTAATTGCTGGAACCTTCTTTTTTTTTTTTTTTTTTTTTTTAGTCTGGAGGACAGGCACATATAGCCAGGGTTGTTCATCTCTCCTGGGCAGCAGTGTGATGATCGTAAGTCGTCAGGATCTTCTGGACGCTGTTTCTCCTCCTTTCCACCCAACATAAGCAAATCCGATCATACTTCTGTTTTGTTTTCTTCTTTCCTTGAAGAAATCCAGGGTTGAAATACAAGCTCTTTAATAAAACGCAATTGCACCATGGATTGCCACTTCTTGCCCCTGGAGACCAAGAAGAACAGTTAGTTTATCTGGTGGGCCGAGAGACATATTGCTTATTTTGTTTGAGGTTTTTCTAGTCTTTTGTTTGTTTCTTTCCACCTCGAAGCTCTGAAACTTCAGCCAAGCACATCAGGCTGGCAGGGGCTCTGATTTTTTTATGGGATGATCCAACGGACAGGAGGATCTCACTGCGTCAACACCTCCCTTGGAACCGTTCTTGAAACGTTATTGTTTAAGGAAGGGTGGCCGGTGTCCAGTAGGTTCCCGTTAGTTTTACAGCTGACTGCTGAGTTAGCATGCTTCAGCGTCAGGCTCCGCCTCACCTCCTGACTGATTTAGATTAATACCCTGGGTTTAGCACCTGCAGGAGTGAAAGCAGCTCAGGTGACATTTCGCAGCACGTCCTGAATAATTACCACACGAGAGCACTCCTCTTTACCAGCCAGAGAGAGTCTCTGCTGTGCTTTTGACATCATTTTAGGAGAAACTTTTAGGTATGCCAAGAACATGTGAAAATCGACATTGCACGTACAAATTCTTTTTCTTAAATGGAGTGCACAAATTTGTGAAAGGTGTTTGGTTTTTTTTTGTTTTTTGTTTTTTTTTTTTTTGGATTAAAGGCCTCTGCGCAGTCTTGGCAAAGCAATTGTTCATTTCTAGTGTGTATCACTCTGAAAACAAGTACTTAGTGAAATGGCTTTGCATCGGAGAAGAAAATTGTTTTTCCCTCTAGCAGATGAGTTTACAGGTCAAAGGACCCCTATTCTAATATAAATCTTTGAATATTCTCTATTTCTCTTCTCGATTCTAAGCTACTTAGTAATTTCTCATTTCTGAGTATTTTATAGAGCATACACTCATTCTTATTAAAGAGTTTAAAACAAATTAACAGATAAAATGTGCTCCGTTCTTCCTGTACTTGAATCCACAGGGGCTGGATCTCACACTCAAATGAAATCAAGGGTCAGATGCTTAAGTGACGGAGCCACCCAGGCGCCCCTGTGGCCATCTTTTGAAGGAAAAATTTTGGGGTGTATTTTTAAATTTTACTTACTTATTTTTCAAGTTTTCTTGAGATCCGATTGACATATAACACTGTTTAAGTTTAAAGCGTACGATGTATATATTGCGAAGTGATAACAACCTTAAGGTTTGTTAAGACCTCCATCGCCCCACACGATGTGTGTGTGGTGAGAACATTTTAGATCTCTTCTCTGAGCAACCTTCAAGGACACAGTAAAGTATTGCTCACTGTGGTCGCCACGCTGGACGTTAGCTCCCCAGAACTTCTTCCTCTTCTAACTGGAAGTTTGTACCCTTTGGCCATCGGCTCATTTTCCCCATCCCCACCCCTAGCTGCTGGTATCCACTCATCTGTTTCTGTGAGTTCAGCTTAGTTGTATTACACACACAAGTGAGATCATAAGGAATTGGCCTTTTTCCATCTGACTTACTTCCCTTACCATAATGCTCTCAAAGTCCATCCATGTTGTTGCAAACAGCAGGATTTCCTTCTTTTTTATGGCTAAGATCACATTGTGTGTGTGTGTGTGTGTGTGTGTGTGTGTGTGTGTGTGTGTATGTGTGTGTGTACATGGCACGTTCTCTTTATGCATTTCATCCGTTGGTAGACACTTGGCCATTTCCACGTCTTGGCCATTGTAACCAATACTACAGTGAACATGAGGTTCACATATCTCTTTGGGATAGTGACTTCATTTCCTTTGGATAGATCCCCAGAACTAGAATAGCTGGATGATATGGTAGTTCTATTTTTGATTTTTTGAAGAACCGCCATACTGTTTTCCAGAAGGCTGTACCAGTTTATATTCCTACCAACAGTGCACAAGTGTCTCTAGACTTTCCCGTGCATTCTCACGGACCCTTGTTATCGCTTGTCTTTTTCCTAGTAGACATTCTAACAGGTGTGAGATGGTATCTTATTCTGGTTTTGGTTTCCCTGATGGTTAGTGACACTGGGCACTTTTTCACGTACCTGTTGGTCATCTGTACAGTGCAGCCATCACCTGCGGGTGATGATCCACTGGTGTATGTGACCACTTTACATGTGATGGTACCTCACTTTCTAGAAGGGTCTAGTAAATAAAAATGAGCCATTTCCTTCTTTCATCCAATGTTTGTTGAGTTCCCGCTAGGAGCCCCATGTGGTTCCGAGCATTGTGGACGTAGCAGTGAATAAAGCATACGGACAGGAGGTTCTCACGTGTTCTGTCATGAAGTTCGCTCTGTAGAGAAGAGGGGATATAGACAATAATGACATTTGAAAAAGTAAAATAGATGTTAGATTGTGTAAGTTCACGGCAAACAATAAAATCATTCAATAGCAAGTGCCCAAAGAGGGGGTGCAATTTTAAGTAGGGTGAGCAGGACTGGCTTTGCTGACTGAGTCAGTGATGCCGACAGAAGACCCAGGAGGAATCATGGAGGCGGTGGGGGGGGGGGGGAGCATTCCAGCCAGAAGGACATTGGGAAAAGGTGCCAAGGGGGGTATACATGGAGTGTGCAGAGAAGATCCAGGAGGCTGACGTGGCAGGAGCAGAATGAGGGAGGGGGCCACAATGTATGTAAAGGAAGAAGCAGAACAGTGTCAGGCCGTGTGGGGCTTGGAGCCACTGTAAAGAATTTGGCTTTTCATCTTAGTTGGGCAGCCATTATGGGTGGGGAGAGACCACTGCAAGGTTCGAAGGAACAGTCCCCAAGACCTTCCTCACTTCTGACCCCAGTTACAAGTTCGGGGGCTCCCACAACCACCAAACGTTTCAGAATTTGCTAGAATGACTTGGAGTTCACTGACATCTATGAAGGTGGTCAAAGCTTGTACCACTGAAGGATACAGAGTAACTACCATCGGATAAGGGAAGAGCTGTGGGAAGTGCCCGGCATAGAGATTCTGTGTCTTCTCCCTGTGGAGTCAGAACACTGTACTTTTCTCATACCGGTATGTGACAGTCCCCACGGAGTGTTGTCAACCGGGAACGCTTCCCAGCCACAGCGTTTAGAGTTTTGATTGAGGCTCCACCCCATGCTTGCTTGGTTGATTCATCGATTGCCCACCTGGCTCATCTCAGCCTCCAGGTCAGCTGATAGCACGTGACCCAAAGCCTCACCCTAAACCCCCTTGTTACTTTTCGTCTAACCCAAGAACCCAGGCAAACAAAAATCACCTCCCATGTTGGCAAAGGCCAGACCGGATTGTTTGGACAAGATTAAATTTTTCCCTACACAGGAAGTGATTAGCCAAGAGGTGACATGGTCTGACGTTTTTTTTTTTCTTTAACTCAGGCTAAAAGCAGTGGGGAGGGGGCATTGTAGTGCTCACGGTGAGGACGAGGGTGGCTCCTGGCATGCTGGTAACAAGGAACGTGGACTTAGATGTTTGGATACTGACATGTTTTGAAGCTAGTGCCCAAAGCTGACTGACTGGACGTGGGTAAGGAGACAGAGAGGAATCGGGATCTTCCGGGAGCCGTTGGAACGGCACAGGCACGCCTGGGGGGCCAGTGTGGGCTGGGGGTGATCCGACTTCAGTCTGGGGCATGCGAACTTCAAGGTTCGTTCCGAAGTTTCCCTCTGTTGCTCACCTGGCTTTTCATTCTCTTGGGGGTCAGTAAAGCCACACTTCGCGTTTGGATTCAGAAACTGTGAAATAGCCCTCCCTTTCATCCTGCTGCTTGTAGAGCACTACAGTGGGAAGAACGGGGGGCAGTGCTCCCTAAGATCTAGGTCAGGGCATAGCATGGGGAAAAACGGGGGAAAAGTGTTTCTTTGACTTTACGTGTTCATAGAACATGATGAACAGACGTATTAATAAACAACCCACTGTCTTTTACACTGGCCACATTTTATGACTTTGGATTGTTTGGGTTTTGTTTTGTTTTCATAAACTCAAGTCTAAAAAGTGATAATGGCAGGGGTGCCCGTGTGGCTCCGTCAGTCAAGAGTCTGACTCTCGGTTTCGGCTCAGGCCATGATCTCAGGGGTCATGAGATCGAGCCCCGCATCGGGCTGGGCTTTGTGCCGATCGATGGGCGCCTGCTTGGGATTCTCTCTCTCCCTCTCTCCCTGCCCCTCCCCTGCTCATGTTTCCCCCTCTCTCTCTCTTTCTCAAAATTAAATAAATAAACATTTTTTAAAAACACCTTTTTTAAAAAGTTAAAAACTGATGATGGCAGCGTCTGTACACATTTAAGGGAACCGTTAGGAAGTCTGGTGACATGGATGGTGGAGCCACAGAAGGGACAGCATGTGGCCGAGCACCCTCTGAACTGGAACCTTCTCTTCCTCTCGTCCACTGGGCTGACGGGCTTTTTTTTTTTTTTTAATTTTTTTTTTTTTAACGTTTATTTTTGAGACAGAGAGAGACAGAGCATGAACAGGGGAGGGTCAGAGAGAGGGAGACACGGAATCTGAAACAGGCTCCAGGCTCCGAGCGGTCAGCACAGAGCCCAACGCGGGGCTCGAACCCACGGACCGCGAGATCATGACCTGAGCCGAAGTCGGCCGCCCAACCAACTGAGCCACCCAGGCGCCCCTTGACGGGCTTTATTTAAGGTGCTGCTAGCACTCAGACACAGTATACCTCCTGCAGCCAGAGAAACAAATCCCCCCGGTCATTTGCATTACAATCTTTGTTTAATGAAAGCTGCTTTTCTTAAAGGGAGAATCACATTCCCAAATTCATATCTCCCTTCTCAGAGAAGAGGTTTGTATTATTCTGTGTTCACAGCCCGTGAGCCTCAAACACAGACTTTCTTCCCCAGCCACACGCCTCCCGCCGCCGTGCAGCTGTTTTTCGCTTTCCCGCTGCTCCGGGCTGTGATTACGCAGTTTTCATCCAGGCAGAGATGTGGTTGTGCCTCTTTCCTGAAGTTTTCCCCGAGGACCGCCTCTCCTTGGCTTTGACATTTTAAAGGGTTAAAATAACAACAAATCTTCATTAGATGCTTACCTTGACTTGAGATCCTTTCCTAAAGATAAAACACAGTTTCCCCGCTCTCAAAGGTTTGTCCGTGGAAACTTCGAGAGGTCAGGAAACTTGACCATGATTCCAGCATATGAGGCTTTCTGTCCCACACCAACTAGAGCAGGGCCCCGGGAAACACAGCCGCGTTTCCCCAGATGTGGGATGGTTTTAGTGATAGAGGCATAACATGAAATGAATGTAATCTCACAGTGACCTTTTCTTCTCTCTTTTTTAGATTTTTCTTTTAAGTTTTACTTATTTGTTTTGAGAGAGAGAGAGAGAGAGAGAGAGAGAGCATCATCAGGAGAGGGGCAGAGAGAGAGGGAGAGAGAGAATCCCAAGCAGGCTCTGCACTGTCAGCTCAGAGCTGGACGCAGGGCTCGAACTCACGAAACAGGAGATCATGACCCGACCCAAAACCAAGAGTCGGATGCTTAACTGACTGAGCCACGCAGGCGCCCCAAGTCATTTTCCTCTTAATTACCTTTTTGATCCTCCTGATTAAATTACAGACAAACATTTCAGTGAGGTGTTGGCACATTTTAAACACATCTTCTAACACTTTCTACTTTACCTGTGTCACTAACACGTGAGCAAACGTCCCGCTTAGATCTTTGACAAGAGGATCTGATCAGAGTTTAATAACATATTGTTTTCCCTGTATTTACTTTCACATCTGCCTCCAACTTGTAGTCAGGCATACTGGCTTCTGCTGTTGATCTGGTGATTCGTTTACAATACATTTGTTTAAGGGAAAGGAAAACTGAGCTGATTAAACAAGCATTAAATAAGGCGGCGCAAAGATTTGACAAACCAGTGCAAGTCGTAGGAGATTGGCTGACGTTCTCAAGAGCCGTCCCGGGCTCGGAAGCCTCAGTGGTACTGTGGTACGTCACGTGGTGTCTTACGTTGATTTCTGTTTCTCACCCCAGTGGTCTCAGCGAAGGACAGGGAAACCACCACATTAGCAGGCAGCCTAGATTAGCTGACCTCCAGCCAACACACGCACACACGTAAACACACCTACACACGGCACCAGCAGTCAACTGCTACCTTGTCTCAAGCTGAGACCACCAGGCGATGATGCCCATGACTGGAACAGGCAAGACCCCACAGACCGCAGATGCAGGACGTCCTCTGTGCTTCATCGTGAACACCGTCTGCGGTGAATCCACAGCTCCCCTAACGCGGAAGCCGCCTCGTGTGCACAGCCTCTCCACCGCTGAACCTTGACTTAGGTGCTCCCTAAACCCCTTATTTTTGGTCTATTTCAGTGGTTTTCAGCTGGGGGCGTTTTGCCCCCTTGGGGACATTTATCAATGTCTGGAGACGTTTTGGGTTGCCACAGCTAGGGGATTCTACTGTCATGCAGTGGGTAGAGACCAGAGATGCTGCTAAACACCTTACAACACACAGGACGGTCCCCACAACAAAGAACGACCTGGCCGTACGATGTTGCTCATGTCGAATGCGCCAGTGTAGAGAGCCCCTGTTCTGTATTACGAGTTCCTAACAGACGCTTCCCCGGGTTTTTCTTCCAAGATGGGGCTGCCAGAACCCATGTGGTTAAGCCTCTTTTTGACTTCGTGTTGTGTTTCTCTGTGCGTATTTTCTTTTTTTTTTCCGTATTTTCTTAACCATAGTGTCCCTGGCGGCTGCAGCCACAGGTAGGACAGGAGTCCCACGGTTCACCTCACTTCTGCAATGTTTTGCTCCTAATTTTGTGTCTCTCCTGGAAAGTGCCTCTGATCTGTTCCCCTCTGGTGTTTGCCTTCCTGATTTTCCTTGTTACTATGTAACATCGACACCCACCCCTTTCCCCAGCTCTGCTTTCCTTTATCAGTGCACCTCTGACCAGTACCGTTCACCAGCTCACTGCACCACCATGTTAGTCTTGAACCTGTTCACTTACATAGATCTTGTTTAGCCGAATAAAGTATAAACTTCTCAGGGAAAAAGCCCGTTTCTTTACCATTACATCCATTGCCGGAGCCCTTATGATTTGCCTTCTGTTTTCTGACAGGTACCTTACTCTTTCATATAGAATATGTAATTGCAAATGTGAAATGTAACATTGATTTAATAAGTGCTTTGCAGGAGTAGAGAGAAGAGTACCATAAACATACGTGTCGGGTATGAGATGCATCCTGCTTGTAACAATGTTCAAATATTCTAAACACACAGGGACACACGCACATGCGCAGAACACATGTTGCAAGTGAGGGAATGCGGAACCCACTGGCACTCCCATCTCACAAGTTTGCTGATTTATACTGGCCACTGTGGGGTCATTTATTCTGGTTTTCTTAAATTCGGTCCCATTAGTATTGTTCCAAATGTGGTATGTCTGTGTGACATGTCACTAGCACAGAGAGGGACAGTTTCCGATGTTGGGCATCTGTGCCTGTGGGAGTGGTTACAGTCGGGTGGTGACTTCGCAGAGCGAAGCCTGTCACCTCTGGGAGCTCGTGCCCATTCCTGGAGCTCCTGGAACATAGGCTGCCCCCTCCGGCCCCCCGGCCCCTAGTGTGTCACTTGCCTTTGACCAAATCAGGACATTCTCTGTGCAGTTGTCAGACTGTTGTTCCTCCCTTCTCTTCTAGAAACCTCAGTTTCAATAAAACTTCCTCAAGGAAGCCGGGGTCCAGTTCTTAATTACACGTTTGCCGGGCATCGCCTCCTATGTCACAGTCCATTCTGTAGTTATTTACGGAGCGCCAGATATAGGCCACGCCCTGTTGTAGGCACTGGCGGAAGATCTGTGAACAAATCAGGAACAGATCTGGTCTACCTGGAGCTTACCCTCCAGCAGAAGAGTGGAGGTGCGCGTTGAGTGAAAGACCTCCTTTGTGCACGTTATGTATCATGCCTAACACCTTCAGCACGCTTACGTCATGGCTGTTATCCTCCTGTTTATTTCACGAGCAGAAATGCAGGCTTAGGCTGAGTAGTGCGTCACGGCTCACAAAGCTGGCAAGGGGCAAGCACGGCCAGGCAATCTGGAGCCCACATTCTCTGCTTACTGCACTCTGCCTTGATACATACTTGCTTTGGGCACCAGTGAGTGAATTTCCCAGGTGCTTTCTGAGCTCCCGACTTTCTTCTAGATTCTTGACCGACTGCATAATTCATGGCCCGGAGTGACAGGTTCATCATTTAGGCAAAGTAATTCTTGGGAAATTCACAACTGTTGTATCTCTGTATGGCCACCGTGTTCTTATGTCTGAATCCTTATCTTCACAAAGAACATGGCAAAGGCCCAACTTTTAAACTGTTTTACCTTCTCTGGGTTTTCATCCACTGTTTCTGATAGTGTCAGGCCATAAGAAAGACTGTTGGGGCTTTTGGGACTACTTTGGAAGCCGGACAAAATGTCCAAGGTAAAAGCCAGTGGGTAAAGTGAAAAAAAAAGGAATCCAGATTGATTTTGGAGATGAAAGAATCCTTAAAGCCATCGACTATAAGGAAAGAACAGAACCTGGAGTCATGGAAGCCTTCTTCCACCGCTGAGCTGGATGGCAGTTTCTTTTCTTGTATTTAAATTTTTTTTAACGTTTTTATTTTTGAGAGACCAGAGTGAGAGTCGGGGAGGGGCAGAGAGAGAGGGAGACACAGAATCCTAAGCGGGCTCCAGGTTCCGAACCATCAGCACAGAGCCCAACACTGGGCTCGAACTCATGAACCATGAGATCATGACCTGAGCCGAAGTTGGACGCTGAACCCTCTGAGCCGCCCAGGCGCCCCTGGATGGTGGAGCTCCCGATGAACTTACGATGCACGGACAGTAACGAGAACCCATTTGCACAGCTGTCTTTGAGAGGCATGTACTGGGATTACACTTATGCTTTTTGGGGGGAAAAAAATTCAGCACCGAGTTAGCCTAGAATGAACGGTGTCCTGCCCGATATTAACAACAGTGAATTGGAAATTCTGATTCTAGCCAACTTTGCTTAGCGAACGTGAACAAGAGTCCCGACCTCATGTGAAATAAACAGCTCTGGTTTCATGGCGTTTTCTAGGCCCTTGGTGCCTCGGACTTCGTGGAACTGGATTTTCAGGAGCCCTCTGTTTTTGTTTCCACAGGATGTGTGAAACTGGGGAAGGGCTGTTTATCTTTCAAACGCGAGATGGGGAGGCCATCTACCAGAAAGTCCACTCTGCTGCCTTGGCGATAGCTGAACAGCACGAGCGCTTGCTACAGAGCGTGAAAAATTCGATGGTATGTATACTCCTGTGGAGTGTAATCTTAGAATATTTATGCTGAAAAACATGGCCAGCACTGTCTGAGCAGGTGGCTTACTCCTGTACTCACCCGTGTATTACTTGGATTAAATGCCATCCTTGCAAAGCCTGAAGAGCCAGCTGGTAACATAGTAACCGTGCATCCCCGCGTATCTGCTTTGTGCCTCAGTTAGTATCACATGTGTGTGTCCTAATCAGTTTGGGCTCCTACGGCAAATACCATAGGACCGGGTGGCTTATAAACAACAGAAATTTTTATTTCTCACTGATAGCTTGATCAAGGTGCCAGCCTATCTGTGTCCAGTGGCACTGACTTCCTGATCCGTAGGCGATGGTCTTTTCTGTGTCTCACTGATGGAAGGAGCAAGGGATCTCTCTGGGGTCTCTTTTATAATCCCAATTGTGAGGCCTCGCCCCTCACGCCCTGATCGCCTCCCAAAGGCCCTACCTCCTAACACCATCACCTGGGGGGTTAAGATTCCAATATATGAATCTGGGGAGGGGATATAATCATTAGTCTGTTGCAGTGAGTATGTTCATCAGAATCAATTTGGATGCATATGGACATCTACAGACACATCTATGTAGATTATCTGGCTGTAGGTATATATTTATAGCAGTACCAGATGGTATAATTTCAACAGGGGCCAGAGAGAAGAGGGCTGAAGGGAAATGGGGGGTGAAACGTCAAAAGCCCCAAACCAGAAGACCGTTGACGTGTGACTGTGGGCTCCATGTAGGACATCTCTTGTTTTTTTCCAGACTACGAGTCAAATCTAGGATTTGAGTGTGTATGTAATATCTTGTTGTTTGTAACTGTTGGAAATTGATTCCAGTTGAAACCAACAACGAAACGGTAATTCTTTGTGGGCCACAGGAAACCTCTCCGGAGACTCCATTCTTCCCAGAGCCATGCATCCACCATGCCTGGTTGATTAGCCTTCATAGACGTTGATATATTAAGATACCACAAACACGAATACACGTAGAGTGTGTGTGGAAACACCTGCTCTGTTCATTGCATCGTGTTAGGAACTGTGACTCGTACAGAGAATTATGGTTCATGAATTTCTTCTTTGAGAGAAGAAATTCACAAAATCTTAATGCACAAGAGTTAAATAATACACATCATACATCGTGGCTGCAAACACATGCCTAGAGCTTCACATCTGGAAGGAAATCTGCAAAACCAAAAGGAACTGGGTTAGTGTGGTAGGATTAGGGTAGTTGCAAAATTTATGATTTAAACATGTGAGGTGGTCAGATTTAAAGAGGGGGGAAAGCATACCCGTAAGATGATCTTTCCCAAAGCAGCCTCAGATCATTCCCAAATGACTTGTTCATGCAGTGGTCTGGGATTTTAGAGCAGAGATCAGCAAAACTTTCGGTAAGGGGACAGCTGGTAATACTTGGGGCTTTGTGAACCAAGATGGTCTCTGTTGCAACTACTTAATTCTGTCATTGTAGTTTAGAAGCGGCCATAGGTAAAAACATTCTCAAGGGGCATAGGTCTGTCGCAAAGAAACTTTATTAGTGGACACCGAAATTCACATTTCATGTAATTTTCACAAATCATGAAATACTCTTCTCTTGATTTTTTTCCCTATTTCAAAATATTCTTTTTGAACTAATACAGTCTCGGTATCCATTTCCCCATATGCTTACCAATTCTGGATATTGCAATAAAGATAGGTAAATGGAAGGTTGGATGAATGGATGGATAGTTGTAAAATAGTATTTGGGACGCCTGGGTGGCTCAGTCAGTTGAGCGTCTGACTTCAGCCCAGGTCAGGATCTCGCAGTTCATGAGTTCGAGCCCCACGTCGGGCTCTGTGCTGCCAGCTTGCGGCCTGGAGCCTCTTCAGATTCTGTGTCTCCCTCCCTCTCTGCCCCTCCCCAGCTCATGCACTCTCTCTCCCTCTCTCTCAAAAATAAATAAAAACATTAAAAAAAAAATAAAGTAGACTTCAAGTCACTTGGAACTTTATAGGGCAACATGTCATTGCTTTAAAGTTGTATAGCTATCCCATTCGATGCCTTTAAACATCTGAAGAAATTTTTCCAAGATTACCTTATTGGTAAAGCCATCAATTAGCATAAATTGTTTTGTGCTTGAAAGGCAGGTTCTTCCTGCATATGTTTTTCCATTTACAACCTCCTCATTACTTCCACTAAAAATTAATCAGGAATATGAGTAATCCGTTCAGATCACCCCTTTGCAAATTTAACTGGCAAATAATGTCGTTTGCTCTTAATTTGCTGCCTGCTTAAAGCGTGCCATAAAATGAGTGTGATTTTTAAGCAACAGCATCCTGTTTTCGATGGAAATGAGTAAGCTTCACAATGGGATCTGAATCTCAAGGAAGTTAAACGGGGATTAAGAAATGCTTAGAACCTGTGTACTTAAATCAGTCCCTGATTTGGGGAGAAAAGAGATGCCACAGGACAACGAAGCAAATAAAGACAACGCTGCCTGCCCACCCTCCCCGCGTTCCATTTCTGCCCTTCCTGGTAACTGGTGTTGGATCCACATGGATCTGGATCCACGTATTGTCAACGAGGAATGGCATGCATACCACTACTGGCTGGCTGGCCTCTCTGAGATAGTCAAGGTCATAAATGGAGAAGGGGGTGATGCTAACTGCTGGGCTTAGTCTCATTATTAGTTCGCCCAAACCCACCGTTGGCTGCTTCTGGTGTAAAACTCCCAAGACTGCCTCCACAGACAGATGCTTTACCAGGGGACCTGTGCCAGTTTCAAGTTGTAGCCTTAGGTGAATTGGTTTGGGCCAGACTTGGGACCTGAATCCCAGCAGGTCACCAAGAGGAAGCTTGTGGGCCCAATAACAGCAACGACAGCAGCAATCATAACAGTAGGGATGGGCTGAATAATGGCTCCAAAGATGTCACGTCCTAATCCCTGGAACCTGTGAATGTGATTGTACGTGGCAAAAGGGACTTTGCAGATGTGATCAAGTTAAGGCTCTTGAGATGGGGAGATTACCTGAGATCATCCAGGTAGACCCGGTGTCATGCCAAGGGTCCTCGTGGGAGGGAAACAGGAGGAAATAGAGTCGGAAAGTGATGTGATAGTGGGAGCAGAGGGAGAGAGAGATTTGGTTTGTGTGCTGATGGCTTTGAAGATGGAGGAGAGACATAGGTGACCCAAAGGATGTGGGTGCCCTTGGAGGCTGCAAAGACAAAGAGACAGATTCTGCCCCGGAACCTCCAGAAGGACCCAGATTGGCCAACACCTGGAGTTTAGCTCGGTGAACTGACTTCGGACATTTGGTTTCCAGAGCTGTAAGAAGACAGATTTATGTTGTTTTAAGCCACTGAGTCATGGTAATGTGTTACAACAGCCATAGGAAACTAGTAAGTGATGATATCAATAATAATAAAAGTATATCCTGGCTCTACTGTGTAACAAGCAGTATTTTAAGGACTTCCTAACCCTACGACCACTGCTGTATGGAAGGCCAAGGCCACCAGCTTGGAAGCTGGAATTTGGAACCAGTATCCTGGTATAGCCCCCACTCTTCTCCGCATCTCCCAATGAAGCCCCCAGACCTATTTTCTTTGTCCTGCATGAGATTAACTTACCGCTGTTCTCAAAATCCCAACTTCGTGGCCAACCTTTAAAAAACGGAGAGGTTTCAAATAAAACTCAGCTTTCTGTGTCATCTTCAAGAGTGAGGAGGTCTGACAGCACCCATGTTACGTCCCCACGCAGCAGTAACAATCAGATGCGCCCAGTACTCTCCGCCGTCCCTGGGCAGATTGGGCGTCTTCACTTCCCCACGGTCCCTACCTCTCCTGTGGTTCCTCTCAGCAAGTGGTCCTTCTCTGAGCACCGGCTGCCCGCGCTGTGGCCAATCGATGTCTTGCCTGGATTACTCCATGTGTTCGTTTTCAACTGCTGTGCGGCAAAGTACCACCAACAATGCACCGTAACACAACACACATTTGTTATCTCATAGTTGCTGTGGGTCAAGAGTGTTGGCGTGGCTTAGCTGGGCCCCCAGCTTCAGTTTCTCACAAGGCTGAGATGCTTCAGGCTCATTAGAATGGGGAAGGATCCACTCACGAGCTCACGTGGTTATGGGGGGATTTGGTTTTGCGTGACGGTAGGACGGAGGGCCTCAGTCTGTTGCTGGCGGTGGCTTGGGGGCCACCCTCAGCTCTTTACTGCACGGGCCTCCCCAACACAGCCTGTCTTCACCAAAGCCAGCAAGAGGGAGAGTCTCCTTGCAGGCCGGAGGCCACAATCCTAGGCATCATAACCATGCAAGTGACATCCTATCAGCTGTCAAGTCCTTCCCATAGTCAGGGGAGGGGCCCACACAGAGTGTGAACACGGGGGGGGGGGGGGGGGGGGTAGACCGTGGAGGCCGCCATCACGGCGTCTGTCCCCACACCACACAGCCTTCTGGGATAATATTTATTTAGTGCTTTGATTTCACCCTTTGAAATGCTTTCCCACCGTAGGGTGTTTGGCTAATAATGCCGGGCGCTTACTGGCCATCTGCTATCTGCCTTTGGGGTCTCTGGTCGTAGCGGCCAGCACCATTCACCAAGCCTCTGACGATATGCCAGGTACTTCACTTGCATTTTTCCCTCATCGCCACCTTGACTGGAAGGTAAACTCATTCATTCATTCATTCCTATTCATTTGTTCATTCAAGAATGTTTACTGAGGGCCCGACGCGCTCTGTTCTGTGCTCCGGGAGGTAGTGTGAACAGACGTGAGGCTCATCCCCCCCAGGGCTCGCAGTACGAGAGTATTATCTGTGACCCTTGCCCTGGAAGGAATCACAGTCCTTCTCAGAGAGATGAGACCCCTCGCGGAGTGGCTCAGGCACCTGCCTGCCGTCACTGAGCTCATTTCTACGGGAGCCAGGGATCCAAGACCCTTTTGTCTGGTTCCTGACCCGCTGCCTCTGGCCACAGCGCCTCACTCCCTTGGAGCGTTGGAAAGCTTTTCTGTCCCTTGAATGTCCCCACCAAGAGCTGTCTTAGTGCTTTCAAATTACCCTGAATATCAGAGTGCCTTTCAGAAACGTCGATCAACTTAGAGTGTGCCTTTTGGAAATCGCTGTGACTGTTACAAGAAATCCCGTTTTTGGGGGTAGTTTTGGCCCCAAATGGCAATATCCTGTCTCCAAATTCCTCGCTCCAGTTCTCGCGCTTTAAACGCAGTGTGTTGCTGTTCTGCAGGGAGAACAACAAGGGAGTGCTGGCGGGGGGTGGCTGGAGTATCAGGGGAACGACCCACTGTGGAATGAGACTCAGCAGCAAGAACTTGTCTGCTCGCCAGCTGCCCGCTGCCCCTGCGGGAGTAGTTGCCGGGGACTCTGCCGGGACAGCTCGGGACTCCCTCGAGCAGCTTGCTATTTTTGCCACCTTGGAGATCAGTGTCTGTGACAAAGTCTAATTTTGGAACAAGGAGTGGCGGTGTGTGGGATGTTCCTCATTCCTCGCTGGGGCCTGTCATTTTTAGAATTTCCTTCAAGGCAAATCGAGTGACAAGGTGGAGAAAGACTAAGTTAGCAGGCTGTCCCCGGGGGGCTGTAGGTGGGGCTCCACCGGGGGTGACATCCTGGCCCCCGGTCGTAGTGACATCGTCGAGGCCCCAGGGTGCAATTTCTCCCCCGTGTTCCAGAGCCCTGGACTGGACCCAGGTTTGAGAGTTATTCTGAACTATTCCCTGCCACCTCTTTTTTTGATTGCCTAATTGATAGATTGACTTCCAAACTTGGTTCTGCAAATGAAGTGTAATGAATTTGGAGAATGCAAGTGACCCTCTTCCACAATTCTGGAAACCAAAGTAATTCGTAGTCTAATTTAAAAAGCCATAGGGGCAGCTGGGTGGCTCAGTTGGTTAAGCATCTGACTTCGGCTCAGGTCATGATCTCACCGTTAGTGTGTTCGAGCCCCGTGTCAGGCTCTGTGCTGACCGCTCGGAGCCTGGAGCCTGCTTTGGATTCTGTGTCTCCCTCTCTCTCTGCCCCTCCCCTGCTCGCACTCTCTCTCTCAAAAAAAAATGAACATTAGAAGAAATTTTAAAAAGCCATCAACTATTTCTTTTTTTTTTTTCAACAGAGAGAGCATCAGGTAAATTATGGAATCAATTTCATTACTATTCGGACACTGAAATAAACTCTTCTCTGCTGCGGTTTCATTTGTATAAACACCCTTCCCCCAGCTCAACCTGCCCTCTGTCCCCATCCCTACCCCTCAGAAAAATCAGGTTTTGTTTTTTTTTTTAATTTTTTTTTTCAACGTTTTTTATTTATTTTTGGGACAGAGAGAGACAGAGCATGAACGGGGGAGGGGCAGAGAGATAGGGAGACACAGAATCGGAAACAGGCTCCAGGCTCCGAGCCATCGGCCCGGAGCCTGACGCAGGGCTCGAACTCACGGACCGCGAGATCGTGACCTGGCTGAAGTCGGACGCTTAACTGACTGCGCCACCCAGGCGCCCCAGAAAAATCAGGTTTTATTTCTTTTCCTCTTTGTGGGCTCTGGTTAATTTGGTTAACTTGTGGATTTATTTACGTATTCATATTTTTATTTATTGTTTCTTTGTTTATTGTGTATTGCTTAAAGCAATCATCAGCTTTTTTTACCCTCCTAAATGTAAACCCTTGTTACATCCTGGCCTAAAAGTTATGATTCAAAAGCTTTTATGGAAACACCTATCTATTTCTTGCAAAGAAAGCATTGTAGTAAGTCTTAGGAGAACATAAGTGTTAAAAGGAAAACGTTTTGCGTCTTTTTTTTATTTAAAATTTTTTAACGTTTTTATTATTTATTTTTTTGAAGGGGAGAGAGAGAGACAGAGCATGAGCAGGGGGGGGGCAGAGAGAGAGGGAGACCCAGAATCCGAAGCAGGCTCCAGGCTCCGAGCTGTCAGCACAGAGCCCGACGCGGGGCTCGAACTCACGAACTGTGAGATCATGACCTGAGCCGAAGTCGGATGCTCAACCGACTGAGCCACCCGGGTGCGCCTAAAGCCTTTTGCATCTTAAAGGAGCTTAAAGTTTAGATAAGGAGTTATGATTTCTACCCCTTGATGCATGCAGCATTGAGCTCTGTGAGCTCAGTTTGCTACAATGTCGTTGGAGGACAATTTGTCCTTATTTATCAAAATTAAACTCGCATGTCTCTTTATGCAGCAATAGGACTTCCAGGAATTTACTCTAAAGGTAGAACAGATGTATGGGTGGGGAGAGGATTTCCTTAGGAAGGAGGCATAAAAAGTTACCAGAAGCAAAGGGAGCAGTGATTTTCTTTTATGCACGTGGCTGAGAATTCAGATGACTCTGAATAAATTGATGCATGTCACTTTCATTCCCCATGAAAATAACCATTTGAGTGCATCTGGTGTTCAGCAAAATGCTTCACTGGGAAATGTGGCCCCAAGTGGTTGATTTCACTAACAGTCTGCTTTATCAGGCTGTGGGTGACAATGGAGGCATTGTTTTAGCGAGTTCTGTTCACCAAGTAGGTGTCTCTGCGGTGTTTTTCCTTAGCAGGAAAGCAGTCTTGCTCTCCTCCTCACTTTCTTTTGTTTTCTCTGTGTCTCTGTCTCTCCTTCTCTTTCTAACCTTCACTAGGTAAGTCTCCGCTTTCCCTGACACTTCAGTAATCTGTGATGTCTCGGTAGCATTTGGATGATAGGAATACCCATCACTTTCCCCACAGATGCCAGAACTAGGGAGAGGAGTCAGAGGAAGGAAAGACAGCCCTTTGGGTGATTTCTGCCAAACATCTGTCAGAGCTGGAATCAGGATCAGGCAGCCATGGGAATGGGTTTCATTAGGAAGCCGAGGAAGACCACATGTTTGGCAGATTGCTGATTTTCACTTGAGAGAAGGCCCCTGGGACGGTGGGGGTCTGAGGGCCTGGTAGAGTCACTGTACATTCTGTGGCTCAAGATGGCAGGGGCGCTCCCCTCTCCTGGCAGCCTAGGCTTTCAGCCAGTTGCCATTTCCCTAAGCTTCGGGAATAGAATTCAGGTGCCTTCTACCTTTAAGTACAGGATTTGAGCCCATCCTTTAAGGCTTTAAGGCCTTCATAATATCCTCGGTGCTTTCTAGAGGAACACACAGGATTGTAATATGAACTTTAGCTGTGGAGTAATAAAGAGGCCGGGTCTTAAATGCCAGCTCGGTGTCTTTGCGCAAGTGACCCTTAGTACACACCTTGCCAGGTAGGCTGGGGCAGGTGATATCTTGCCAAAGTGCCTGGCACCTACTTAATACAAATCAGCCTGAGCTGTTCTTATCATTGACTTGTCGTGAGAAAGGATAAAATGGCAAAGGGAGTGTTAGACTGTAGAGGTTTCTCATTCACCTAGCGATGCGGTCACCGAACCACATCTGACTGTATACCTCCTGTATGCCAGGAATCATGCCAGGCACTAGGCCTGTGAGCACATACAAGGAATCTTCTCCACCACTGCCCCCCAACCCTCTGACCTCCCCACCTGCAGAAAGGGAGAGCTTTGCTTATGAGAGAGTCTATTCCCTTTGGTGGAGGAAGGAGCGCCATTGTGGAGGCAGACGGTGGGCCATGTGACCAAAGCTGGCCTTAGCTCTCTGGCCATTTACTCTAAAATCCTGGGGAGCGGAGGAACTGAGTTTCATTCATTTTTAAGTTCCCAGCCCCTAGCATGAGTGCATGACTTACAGGTGATGCCCAGAGCATGTAAACGGATGCAATGAATGAGTGAACTAAAGAACATCCAGTACAGAATTCACCAAAAGGGGTAAGGGGAGAGGCAGGACTGGGAGCCGGGCAGTGTGTTAGCGGCAAACCCAGCAAAGGGGCTTCGTCTAACAGAGGGATAATTCGAGTTGGAATGAGTGGCCCCATCTGGCTCCGTGCTGAGGGTCTGCATGCTGTATTTCATTTAATTTTCACAGCTAGCCTAGGAGATAGGGATTGGTTTTTGGATCCCATTTGATTTATTTTTACAGAAACACATGTATGTAGAATTTAACTAACTGCAAAACTATGACGATAGGGATGGTTAAGCACTACAGTAGTTTCTCTCTTGGTGATTTATTTGTGTCTATTCCTCCTCTGCCCTCCTTAGGATCTCCTAAATCTGGTTAGAAGTTTGTACTCCTCTCTCCATGTTTTTGTCTGTATCCGTATAATCCCATATGGAAATCCCTATCTACAGACACATGTGGATTGACACGCACAGGTACATGTAGAAGGCGGGTGTTTGAGAGTCGTTGTTTCTATTATAAAATTGTGGTGCTGTTACAGATTTCTTAAAATGCCCCCTTGTTTTCCCATTTAATGGTAAATCTCTAATAGAAATACCGTACTTATTATTTTTATTCTCAAGTTAGCTAACACACAGTGTAGTCTTAGCTTCAGGAGTAGAACCCAGTGATTCGTCACTTTCGTACGACACCCAGTGCTCATCCCAAGTGCCCTCCTTAATGTCCATCACCCATTTGGCCCATCCCCCACTTCCCCGCCCTCCCCCCATCAACCCTCGGTTCGTTCTCTGTATTTAGGAGTCTCTTATGGCTTGCCTCCCTCTCTGTTTTTATCTTATTTTTCCTTCCCTTCCCTTGTGTTCATCTGTTTTATTTCTTAAATTCCCTATATGAGTGAAATCATGTGATATCTGTCTTTCCCTGACTGATTTCTTTTGCTTTAACATAATACCCTCCAGTTCCATCCACGTTGTTGCAAATAGCAAGATTTCATTCTTTTTCATCTCCGAGTGGCGTCTCATTGTATCTATATATCTATATCTATATCTATATCTATATCTATATCTATATCTATATCTATCTATCTATACATATATATGTCTTCTTTATCCTTCATCAGTCTATGGACATTTGGGCTCTTCCCATAATTTGGCTATTGTTGATAGTGCTGCTATAAAACATTGGGGTGCAGGTACCCCTTTGAGTCAGCAATCCTGTATCCTTTGGACAAATTCCTAGTGGGGCAATTGCTGGATCATCAGGTAGTTCAATTTTTAATTTTTTGAGGAACCTCCACACTGTTTTCCAGAGCGGCCACACCAGTTTGCATTCCCACCAGCAGTGCAAGAGGGTTCGCATTTCTTCACATCCTCGCCAATACCTATCCTTTCCCGACTTGTTAAATTTGGCCATTCTGGCCATTTGTGAGGTGGTATCTCATTGTGCTTTCGATTTGAGAAATACCATACTTAAAAGTCACATAGCATAGGTCTGATTCAAGGGTGAGCCATCTGTGGTCCACGTGCAAAATCTGGCTTATGCCTGTTTTTGTAAGTAAAGTTTTACTGGAACACAGCTCTGCCCATCCATTGCTGTGTTGTTATGGCTGCTTTCACACTGAAACAGAAGAATTGATTCGTTGGCATGATGGAGACTGTCTGGCCTGCAAAGCCACTTGTTATATGGCCCTTGACAGAAGAGTTTGCCAGCCTTGCTCTTGCTCATTCCTTTTAATGGAATGCTTGATATTTCAGGGTCTCGATATAATACCGCCTTATTAAGCCTGTCTCTGGGAATATCAGATTTTGGGGGCCACTGATAATACCACATCACACATCCTTATATACATGCTCTTATATATGATAACTTTAACTGAGTGTCTGAGCTATAATGTATTTAGCTGAATTTTCTAAACCCAGGAGCGGGATTGCTGAAGTAAAGGTTGTTAAGTATTTTAGAACTTAAATAGGTATCGCTATACTGCCTTCCAAAATACTGGAGTATTTTGGATTTCGTTGGTAGCATTATTAGGTCAGTTTCATAGAGGGAGAAACTGAGACTTGGTAGCTCAGAATTAGTAAGTGAGGAGTCAGGACAGGAGTGGAAGGTTCAGGATGTATTCCGTGGCCACTGAAAGGGAGGACCAATCGTGGGGACTTTTCTGCAGGCAGAAAGCACAGGACTGCCTTCTAGGGCCCTAGTGTGTTTGTGGGCTGGGCGCAGGGGAGAGGGGAAGAGATTGGGGAAGGGAGACCGGGGGCACTGGTTCTCCACCTTCAGAGTGCATCGCAGTCACCTGGAAGGCTCAGTGAGCCACAGGTCACGGGGCTCTACCTCCCGTGTTTCCGCAGGTCTGCAGAACGTCTAGTAAGTTCTCAAGCGAGTTGCTCACTGCTCTCAAAGTGGCTCTCAACGCCTCCAGTGGCTCTGAGGAGCTGGCTCCTTGATCCCTGGAACAAGAGCCAGAGACAGCACAGCATGGGGCCGCATGCCCTGCCGTCCTGCATGCACACATACAAAGATGCATAGGAAGACATACACCGTCGGTTGAGGAGACCGCTCTGGTGGGTGTCTAATTATTGGACACTAACCCGTACAAGATCTATTTGCTGGAACTTTACAGTGTATTTGATAAACCTCAGAAATCTGTCAGACTTGGCAAACAGACTGCACGCTCCACGAACACGTGCTCGTTTTGATGCCTTTTTTCTTTTTTTAAGTATTGTCAAAGACCACTGGTCTCTTTGAAGGGAGACATTTGGTCTGGATTTTTAAGAAAAAACCTAACATTTTAAGATTCAGTTCAACACAGATTTACTATTCATGAGATAGACGAAGTGCTTCTCTCTGGCTAGAGATTTGAAATTATGTTTTAGCTTCTTTGACAGCTCTTCTCTAGTCTCCTTGTAACTGCTCCTGGCTTTCATTTTTTCCTACGTCTCATTTGGAGAAGACCCAAAGGAGTGAGGGCTGGGGACGGGGAGGGCCTGTAAAGCTACAGGCTAGGGAGGTGCCTGGGTGGCTTGGTCCCTTAAGAGGCCCGACTCTTGGTGTCTGCTCAGGTCATGACCTCACAGTGTGTGGGTTCGCGCTTCATGTCAGGATGGGGATTCTCTCTCTCCCTCTCTCTCTGCCCCTTTCCTGCTTGTGCTCTCGCTCTCTTCCTCTCTCCCTCTCAAAATAAATAAACATTAAAAAAGGAAACTCCAGTGTAGGAAGTAGAGAGATGTTTGCTCTGTGCAAGCCTGTTCGTAGAGGAGTGGGGTCCTTACACGTAGTCCTCAGTGCCCCATTCCCAGCTGCAGAGTTCTTGAAACTAGTGAATGGGATGGTGTGCGGTTGAGGGAGGAAGCTGTGATTTATTTTGAGATGCGTTAGTATCAAAAGGAGATTTTCCGATTGAGGATTTGATTTGCACATGATGTAAAATTGCAAATCTTGCATGAGGTACCTGGAGTGTAAAATAAGTCTCTCACCTGTGCATTATCACCCCAGACCCTGTAAACTGTATCCCCAGTTTACGTTCTCAAAAGCACTTTGCCGGCTTCTTTTGTATCCTTCCAGAACGCGTATCGCTCATTAGATATAAAACATGTCTATTTAGTAATACATTCATTCATTCTACAAATATGAGTATCTACTTTGTGGCAGGCCCTATTCTAGGAAGCAGGAGTTAGCAGAGAACAAGAATCAGTCCTCAGTCTTCAAAGAATTTGCTACATTGTTGTGGGGGATAGACAATCAACAATAGGCATATAAATCCATAACAAGAGTCGGTGAATGCTGTGAAGAGCACTGCAGTGTACAGCAGGAGAGAATGATGGGGGTTTGTTGCTCTGATGGGTTGATACTCTGGCAGAGAACTGAGGGAAGTCAGGTGTAAGCCTTGAACATTTCTGAGGGCCAGCTGTTCCAGGCAGAGGGGACTTTAAGTGCAAAGGTCCTGAGGCCATTTCATGCTTTGCATGTTCAAGGTCAAGGAGGCTGTGATTCTGAAGCAAATAAAGTGAGGAGGAGAAGAGTAGGAGGTGTGGTCTAGAAGTAACTAGAAGCAAGGCACTATGTGACCTTGTAGCTATGATAAAGACTTTGGATTTTTCTTGCGATGGTTTGGGAAGTCATTGGAAGGTTTGGAGAAAGGTGAGATATGCTGACTTCACTTTTGAAAGGACCTCCCTGGCTGCTATTTGGAAAAGATTCGTGGTAGATGGGATAAGGGTGCCAGCAGGAGGACACATTAGGGAGCTATTTCAGCCATCTTGGTGTTCAGGTGAGTGCCATGACGTGGACCAACATGGCGGGCTGAACGTGGTGAAAAGTAGGGATTCTCAGCACAGTTTGAAGATTGTAAAAACAAGATTTGCTGATGGATGAGCAATCCTATAGGACAGAGTGAAGAAGGTAGTCTCACAGGTTTTTTCACCTTCTTCTTTAACCAAAGCAACAGGTAGAATGAGCCATTTATGTGGAAGGGGAAGAGATTGGAGGGAGCGAACAGTCAAAAGTGGTAGTTGAGGTTTGTACGTGTTCAGTGAGGGATGCCTACCTAGCATGTAGGTAGAGGTGGGATGTTCAACACACAAGCCTGAGGTTTAGGGGACAGATTGGAGTTACAGGTATCCATTTGAAAAGCATCAGAGTGCGGATAGGTGATACTTAAACCCACCCCAGCGATGAGCTGTCCCTGTGTGCGTGTGTAGATGAGTAATTGTGGCCCCTTGTTCTTAGGATTGTTTCAAAACAGCTTCACAAAGATCTGTCTACCTTTTTCTTTTTAATGGCTACAGATTTGTCTGTTGTGCAGATGCACAGTAATGTGAAGATAAGACTGCTTTTTGTTTTTTATTCTAAGAGTAAAAACGAAATTACCAACTCATCTACGTTTCTGATGTTGTACAATTTGAAAGTAATTTTTGAGTCATTCTAAGATCCAATTTGACATGTAAATTTAAATTAAATTTTAAAATTCATTTAAATAGTGGCTATCAGAAAAGGTGTTGATTAAAGCAGGTCCCAGAATAAAAATTGTGGTTAGCAGGAAAAAAAGAAACGTCATGAAGGAGAGCGGTCAGAATTTAATTCCATGGTCTCATCTGGTAACTTAAAAAATGGTCAGGGAGGGGGCACCTGGGTGGCTCAGTCAGTTGAGTATCTTGATTTTAGCTGAGATCATGATCCCACGGTCGTGAGATCGAGCCACGAGTTGGGCTCTGTGCTGAGTGTGGAGCCTGCTCGGGTTTCTCTCTCTCCCTCTCTCTGCCCCTCCCCTGCTCGCTGTCTCTCTCAAAATAAATAAACGTTTTTAAAAATGGTTAGGGAAATGAACAAATAAAGAATGGCACACGCAAAGGATGGGCTGTGACACAGACATTAAATGGCGTGTGCAAGATAGTAGTGTGTAGGAACATTAAGGTATGTTCACAATATATTAAATGTGAAAGAGGATGACTTCACAACATATAAACAATCACGCAATTTGTGTTAAATACACATTATGTATGCACGTTAAAAAAAAGACTGGAAGGAAATTATTAACGTGTTGAAAGTTCTATTTCTTTGCCTTTGTTTTTTCTAGGAAATGTGTATAGGGCTTATTTCAAATCTACCTTATATTCTTTTGTGTAGTTCCTGAACATAATAAAAATATATCAGTACTAGGAGAGAAAGAATACAATTTTATTACAAGTTTAAAGTGACTTGTAAATACAGTTTATCACAAGACCATAAACATCACGAAACTGTGGACCTCCCTCCCACCCCCTTTTAGGCGCTAATAAGCAAAATCCTACCGAATCTAAAGGGAGAGCTGGCCAGGAGAGTGTGTGCTCCCCAAGGTGGGGGAGGGGCAGACTTTGGTTTTAGGGGGGCTCTAGAGCTCTGGATTTTCTCCTTTTCCTACAGTTATTCAGTGCCTATGCTAAGAGCTCATTCATACTTACATTCACTGAATTCATTGTATACCAACTGGGACCAGGTGATTAAATATGTTCTCTAAGCATATTTTTTTATTTAATTGGGTGGCCTTTTACTGTTGTTTCCCGAAAACTTCTTAAAGCTTCTGTCCTCAAGCCAGGAACAATCCAATATCAAATGTTTAGGTTTAAAAAGAAGATGTGACTGTTCCTCCTGGGACCTTTTTTAGAAACTCTTGCTAAAGACAGGATTTTGATTGACACAGGGTTAATGACAGTATTGCTAAATTTAGGGAACCGCACCGTTAAGTCATGTATGTTCTTAAAATTACCTGTAAGGTAGAAGCTGTTTTTCTCTCTTCTTTACTCATGAGATATTAAGGAATAAAGGAGGTTAAATAACTCGCCTATAGTCATGCAGTTATTAGTGGCAGATTCCAGACTTTAACCCTGGTTTTGGCCAGGTTTGGGTTCTTAACCGCGGTAGAAAAAAAAATTTTATTTGTTTATGTCTTTTTCCCTGAATGATTGGTCCAAAGGACGCAGAGCAATGGTTCTCAAAGTGAGGTCCCTGGACCAGTAAGATCAGAACCATCTGGAAACTTGGTAGAAATGCAAATTCCTGGTCAGGGGGGCCCAGGAATCTGCCTTTGAACGAACCCTCAGATGATTTTTTGGCTTGCTAAGGTGGGAGAACTGCTGCCCCAGGGCCAGGAAAGCCTAGGTAGAGCATATTTTCAAATATCCTTTTCACAGGAGAGCAAGTAGGCAGAAGAAGAAGGCGTCGTAGTTCGGGAAGGCGGAGAATGTCAATGAACACAGAGGGTAGCGTGAACAGGGCTGAGCACTGAGCGGGATAACAGAGACACTGAGGTTCAGTTTTACTTTTTCTCTCTCGAGTTGTCCCTCTGACTCAACTTTGCCCACACTTTGTGCTTAAAATACCCGTAGAAAGTAAGTCGGTTTGTGTATACTTGAACCCAGGGTGTTATCAGAACCGCGTGAGCTTTGGGAGGCTGTCAGGTCGAGCAGACGGTCTGGCGCAGAGGTAGCTCTGACTCACAGCCGAATCTCATTGTCAAGACCGGTGTCCCGGTTCCGTCCCTTCGGGGACCGGGTTCGGTAGGTGGAGAATGACGAAATGATTTGCATCTGCAGCGTTGCTAGTGGAAAACCCCTGCTCCAGTTACTGTCAGGAGCAACCCGGTGCAGGTTGAAGAGCCCGGGGAGGTTGGGAGGAGTCCTCGAAGCGCCAGCCTGCCATTGTGATGACGCAGGCTGTTTGCGGACGGCTCCAGACAGATGTCACGGACGCGGCATCTGGTGCTTGTGGTCCACCCCGGAGCACGTAGATACGTCCCGTCATGCTGTTCCATTTCGAGCCACACGGTGCTCTGCTATAAGACGGGTGGACCCCAGAGAAGGGCGATACGGCGGAGCGTCTCAGCTGACACCCACCGCTGCTCTGTGCTGTGGTTCTCACCCTCGGAAAAGAGGTGCACAGAGCAACAGGTCTTGGGCCAAACCACATGAAGAATACGGAAACCAAAACTGGGGTTGATGGCGTGGAGGACAGGTTTTTTTTTGGGGGGGGGTGTTTGTTTTTCTCACTGGGAAGCTATAAATAACGATCATTAGAATTGTAGCTCTCCTGAGAGGGTTGATATGATTTGCCCATCATTATGAGGGAAGGGCCTTGGCCGTCAGCATTTCCCTCACTGTGAGCGTCACGGGGGGATTTTAAAAGGACCTGTCTGGGTTGTTGACCATGATAATGATGGGGGACCGTGCTTGGGCTGTCTGTCACTCAAGTTTAAATGTCGCGTCCCCTGGGACTGATTGGCCAGAAGTAGCCACCCACTAACTTATGATATCATGCATTTTTTTTAGAGCAAGAGAGAGAGAGAGCGAGCACAAGCAGAGGAGAGGGGCAGAGAGAGAGGGAGAGAATCACAAGCAGGCTCCACGCGGAGATCAGAGCCTGACACGGGGCTCGATCCCACAACCTGAGAGATCACGACCTGAGCTGAAATTGAGAGTCAGATGTTCAACCAACTGAGCTACCCAGATGCCCCAACCATGCATTTTTTTTTAATAATCTACATAGCACATACTACTATCTGATTTTATTGTTGTGATGACAGCTTACAGAGATACAATTCACATACCATACAATACCCCCTTTAAACTACGCAATTTCGTGGTCCCGATATATTCACGGAGTTGTGTCTGTCACAGTCGAGCCACACCCACCACCTTTAGCCATCCCCTGTACAGCTGTAGGCAACCACTAATTTATTTTCTCTTTCTCTCTGGATTTGCCTGTTCTGGACATTTCATGTAAATGAACTCATACAACATATGGCCTTTTGCAACTGGCTTTATTCCCCCGGCTTCCTGTTTTCAGGTTCATCCACGTGGTAGCAGGTACCAGGACCTCGTTCTTTTTCACGGCAGTCTGATGGTGTTTTTTGTGTTTCGTTTCTTCGTCTCATTAAAAGGGAAGTTCTATGAGAAAGGACACCCTGAGGCTCACACAAGAGGAGGATGTGTCCCATATCACAGGGTCCCTGCAGAGCACAGCCTGAACTGGAGCACCGTCTCTGACTCCACGGCCCTTCTCTGTTCCCGGCAACACAGTGCTTTTGTGCCTTCAAAAGCCGATCGGTTACCACTGTTGATTGGTTGAGTATTTCCGGCCACTGGACAGCATCAGCACTCTTAGGCTGGGGCAGGAGAGACCCCTGTGCATCCCTGCTGTTGAGGGAGAAAGTTCGAGTTGTTAAAGTATAAGAGGGCATTTGCTTGACTTTCCCGAAGCCTGACTTTCTTCCCTGGTGGGATCTTGAGCTAACACTGCTAATAGAATGAATAAATGTGTAGAGCTGAACTCCCCTGCTGCTGGACTGTCCTGGCCAATTGTGCATCTGCACATAGGCAGGTCTTTCCCCGAGGCCTTGCTTCTGCTCGTCACTTGAATAGCAAAGTGGCAGGAAGCAGAGTCTTATTACCACGTCCCCCACAGCCAGTGAAAGCCATGTTAATTTAACCTGGACCTGGGGCTTCAGCAGGCAGCCTTGGGCTAACAGTGCTTCTCATATCCTGGGTTGATTCGGATTGCTTTCGGAGAACTAGTCCCTGCTTCCTGGGCAAAAGCGGGGTTCGTGCGTCCATCCATCCATCCGTCCGTCCACCCACTCGTTCATCCACTCATTCATCCATTCTGTATTTGTGAAGCTGCTGGAGGCCTCCGTGAGATGCTGGGGGTACGGAGCTGAAATACTTACTCACCACCTTCCAGGAGTTTACGGTCTACAGTAGAGGTGGGGTAGTCGAGCAGCTATCAACAAAACAATGAAATGCTGGAAATCAGAGCAGATCATGAGATGTCTGGAAGGAGCACTTGATGCCGTTAAGGGAGAAGAGATGTCAGGAAAATGTTGAGGGTCCCTGAGCTGACTCCTGAAGGCAAGGTAGGCATGAACCAGGTGAGAGAAGTGAGGAGATGAGGCACACACACACCACACGCAGCTGTTTGTCCTCGGGCCCTCCTTTCACGCTTGGGGTTGGACTCCCTCACGTGCGGGCAAACGTTTAATAACACGTGCACGCGTGGGTGCACAGAATTGGGAAGTGATACACAGAAGGGTACTATTTCAGCCTGTCTCCCAAGTGGATGTAACAGTCTCAGATAACCTCGGATCACAGATGACAGTAAAATAATCAGGAACTGGTGGGTTTTCAGTCACACCTGTGTTACGACTTGAATAATGTGCATACGCTTATAGACGTGATTTATATCTAATTTATTTCACTGTAAGGTTATGTAATGTAATTCTTACTGATGGCTGTATTTAACGGCCAGCTCTCGAAATGCCTGAAAATGCACGAGTTGGCTTTTGCAAGCTGGTTCGAGCCAGCCCTACCGCATCCTGGATTGGACCCATTCTTTCCGTCCGCAAGTGTTTACCCAGCATCCGCTATTAACTGTGTTTACCAGGCACTGTTCTGAGAGCTGAGAGTACATCAGTGAACAAAACAAATGACAAAATTCTCTCCTGGTTCTAAAATTCTGGTTTTTAGCCGCTGATCTTTTTTTTTATTAAGTTTATTTATTTTGAGAGAGAGAGCGTGGGGGAGGAGCAGAGAGAGAAGGAGAGAGAGAATCCCAAGCAGGCTCCACACTGTCTGCACAGAGTCCGTTGTGAGGCTCAGTCCCACGACCGTGAGATCCTGACCTGAGCCAGAATCAAGAGTAAGATGCTTAACTGGCTGAGTCCCCCCAGGCGCCCCTAGCCACTGATCTTCTAACGAGTCTTGGGTATATATGCACCCTGCCTTCTTCAAGCTGTACGCATGACTGCCTTGCACTGACCACATGCATTGTTCCCTGTGCATGGGGCGTATCATCCCCAGATCTGCTAGTGTGGCAGACATCCAGGCCTCTCAAGAGCCTAACATTTAGAAGCAGCAGCTAAGGATGCCTAGTGTGACCTCAGACATCCTGCAGCCCTTCTGTGGGCTGAGGTAGTCTGGGAGATGTACTAAGAGTGCAGTGAATCTCAGTGACCTGGGGGAGATTACTGGGCATTAGATTGTGTGGGTGGTAGCTCCCCGAGGAATTCCTCTCTGACTGCTTCCTGTGGGCACTCCCGCTGCTCAGAATTTTTTTTTTTTTATTTATTTTAGAGAGAGAGAGACAGAGACAGAGCACGAGTGGGGGAGGGGCAGAGAGAGAGGGACACACAGAATCCGAAGCAGGCTCCAGGCTCTGAGCTGTCAGCACCGAGCCCGACGCGGGGCTCGAACCCACGGACCGCGAGATCATGACCTGAGCCAAAGTCGGATGCTTGACCGACCGAGCCACCCAGGTGCCCCTAAAATTTTTTTATGTTTATTTATTTTAGAGAGAGAGAGACAGAGACAGAGCACGAGTGGGGGAGGGACAGAGAGAGAGGGACACACAGAATCTGAAGCAGGCTCCAGGCTCTGAGCTGTCCGCACCGAGTCCGACGTGGGGCTCGAACCCACAAACCATGAGATCGTGACCTGAGCCAAAGTCAAACGCTTAACCAACTGAGCCACCCAGGCACCCCTACCTGCTGCTCAGATTTTTATGCCCCTTTCTTTCCTTTCTCAGACGTCCTCTGTCTTAGCCCTTATTGTAATGTCTTGGACAAAAATTCCTTGAGATTATAGACTGTGCCTTAAAATCAACAAGTATTTGTTGACAAGCCGAATAAATGTACTTTCCATTTATTGATCAGGCGGCCAAACCTCGTAAGCTCTGGAAAAATCAGACAAACGTTTATGAGCACATGTAAAGACTGTTCCCCATTTTGGCAGCCGTGGTTTTAAGAGGCAGTTGGAATTTAACTAACCTTGAACTTGAATAAAGAACAAATAGGCGCCTGTCAGAAGGCCCTGAGAGACGGAGATTCAGGTCCTGGGAAGCAGGTACTGGCTGCTACCTTGCTGTGTGAGCCCGGGTCTTAGTGTTTTGGCTTGTGAACACAGACTGGGCTAGATATTCCTGTCCTTTGATATTCCTCGACTGTATTAAATTTTCCTAATGGTTGCAGGATGCAAAATGGATGATTTGGATAATTTTTTTTAATAAAGAGTTCAAGGATACCTATTTAATGGAAAAACGGGAACAAGACCGTCAGATACGGTATCTGGTTCTTCTTAAAGCACCATTTCTGTATCCACGGTGAGCTCAGATGCATTTGATAAACTGGAGAATGATTCATTCTAATATCAAAGTGTGTTGGTACAAAAAACACTTTTTTTCTAGGCAAGGAAAGCCCAGAATAGCAGGAGTGGTATTGTAACCTTTAACAGGAAAGGGGGAGAGCCCTCAGTAAACTACTGCACAGACACAGCCTCTTCCAGCTACAATGTAAGAAGATAAGAAATGAGCAGAGGTGGGGGGCACCTGGGCGGCTCAGTCGGTTAAGCATCCGACTCTTGATTTGGGCTCAGGTCATGATCTCGCGGTACCTGGGTTTGAGTCCTGCATCAGGCTCTGCGCTGTCAGTGTGGAGCCTGCTTGGGATTCTCTCTCTCTCCCCTTCCCTCTCACTCCCTCCCCCTCCCCTGCTCATGCACTCTTGCTTTCTTTCTCTCTCTCTCTCTCTGTCTCTCTCAAAGTAAATAAACATAAAAGAAAAGAAAGAAAAGAAACGAGCAGAGGCACCGAAGGCTCCAGGCAGAGAGGTGCGTCCCCACCTTGCCATATGTCTTGTTCACGTGGCCACACGTCCAGCCACGTCCACCTTTTGGGTAGAGCCTGCGTTCCATCTCTATAGCCCAGCCTTCTGAATACAACATTTCTAACCAAATGTTTTTCCGTGTTTCTTTAATAACCCTTGTGTGGCCTCCAGCCTCCAAGCTGCCTCTCGGAGTAGCGAGGACTCTGGTTCGAAAACGGCAGGATGTTTTGAGGGATCTTCGCATAAACCGATTTTCCTAGCAGTTTTGCAGATGGGGAGGTTTTTCCAGAAACATCCACGTTACGCTATAGAAGAAATAGCTATACTTTAAATTTTTAAGGCTCGGGGTAATTTTTATTTTTTACTTCTTACTGTGAAACTACTATGATTTTTGTAAAAGGAAAACATCACACTGTATAAAAGTTTGAAAAAAAAAAAAAAAAGGGAACGAATACAATCATTCTCTCCAGACACTCGAAACGACCCAATTTTAACTCCTCCAAAAATGTAGTGCTACTTTCCGCTTCCACCTGCCATACATATGAGCATCCATTCATGCCCCCTGCACTGGGTGTTGAGATCAAGGCTCAGCATACCTTGCAGCAGTAAAGAATGAGGGCAGGAACTTTCCTGATAGACATATCACCGAATGACTTCTCCCCCTTAAAGAATTGCATTGTTAAATAACACTTTTTTTTTCATCTTTTTTCTCCGGAGACCATGAAAATGCCCCTTTCATAAACCATGGTAATCTTTCAGAGGGTTGAGGAAGAAATAGAAAGCCAGGCTTTGTAATGTTCTCCATGAAACATGATGTTGGTGTCATTGCATTCTTGTTCCTAGATAAGCTTTCTAAAAATATAGTCAAATCATGCTGCCTGCAGAAGTATATTCACAGTACTGTAGTGAATAATTTGAAGCGACAGAATTTTCCCATATGTTTCCTTTATATTACATTTTTTATAATATCAACTGTGATCTCTTTTTATTAGGAAAAATCCAGTAATCAGTACCTTGGAAATCCAGGTCTTTTCCTCCCTTTATTTATGTATTTTTTTTCATTCCGTGTAAATGAGGTTGAGTGTCACCAGCAGTCACTCATCAATAGGTTTCTGCTTGCTTTTGGCTCTTGCTCGTAAGCTTTGAGACGTCCACGTGTACAGAAATAGAGAAACCACCACACTAGAACTTTTCTATCAGCTTTTTTCTCGGCTCTTTGCCCTTTTGGTCTAACAGGATATGTTTAGGAAAAAACGTACCCATGAAACCTGGTGCGGTCAGATTCTACCAGGGGACACATTTTGGTAATTGTCCTATTGTGATAGGACTGAGAATTCAATCCATGGCATGTAAATGCAGCACGTATAAATTAAATTACCTTCGGAAGAAGTGATGATAATCTCTTCTCAAGTTCAGTCTCATTGGCCACAATGAGTTTTGGTCTCCAGAGTATGAAGCCTCCTCTTGTTTTGGCTTCACTGTATGGACGGACAGATGTTAGGGCTGGATGTCGCATGCTGATGAGATGTGCAGAGTGGAGAGTTTTCTTTAAAAAAAAAAAAAATAATAATAATCCCTAGGGGCTGCCTGAGTGGTTCGATCAGTTAAGCGTCTGACTCTTGATTTCGGCTCAGGTCATGATCTCACAGTTCGCGAGGGCAAGGCCCACGTTGGGCTGTGCGCTGAGAGCGCAGAGCCTGCTCGGGATGCTTTCGCTCTCCCTCTCTCTCTCTGCCCCTCCCTGTCTGTGTCTCTCTCTCTCAAACTAAATAGATAAGCTTAAAATTTTTTTTGAAGTCTTTAAATGGACCTTGTAATTCATAATGATAATACTACCCTCCATGTTTTCCTGTACCTGGCTTGTGCTAGGCAAGTGCCGAGCAGGTCCAGTGGGCAGGCATTTAATGTAACTGCCTCTCATAGGAGCAGTTAAAATGACATGCCGCTAGAAGACAGTGGTCTGCAACTCACCGGTTCCTTCATGTAACGATGTATAAACGTTCCCCTTTGAGTTGATCTCCCTTCCTCTGGCTCCCAGTTGTCCAGGATGCCGTCGTGTCTCAGCTCAGTTAACCAGGTCTTCAGTGGTGGAGGCTCCAGCTGCCTCCAGTTCTGCATCTTGCAAATCATGTCCTGCCGCGTACCCTTGTGCAAATCTGTGTGTTTCTGGGCACACTTATGAAACTGAGGTGGGTTATTTGATAACCAGGCCATTCCAGGAAATCAAACATTCGAATAGTCACTTCTATTAATGTGTAGTAAAACTATGCGTGATTGCATTGAGACCTGGGCTGAGATGAGAGGGTGGCTGAGGACTGCCTCCCATCCCACTCCTGCCCTTCCAGCTTGTTGTCCCCGTGCACCTGTCCTCCTACTCCACTCCTACCCATCCCTCTGGGCCACCTTCTCTCTGAAACTTCCCTTGTAAGGTCAGTTCCCGCAGTGTGTCAGACGGGCCACTGATGACTCCCCAGGACCCGGACCAAGAGCCCCGGCTTCCCCTTTTCCTCCCTTGGTATCTGGAACAAGGTATCAGGTGCCTGGAAGCAGACAGCGTTTTGTTCTGATGCTGGGGACAGAATACCGAATTCAAATCAGCTTGAACTTGGAAGAGATCATTGGTTCCTATCACTGAGAAGTCCAGGGTTAGTTTCCAGGTTCACATGGGGTCCAAGGTCACCCCCTTTTCTTGGCTGTCTTCCTCTCAATCAGCTCATTGGCTGGCACACTCTCTCTTCGTTATTCCAAGACAGGCTTCTTTCTGTCCTGTCTCCTGTCCTCAGCAACCTCCCAAGGAAGCCATTCATTCAATGCAACACGCATTATCGTGAACCTACCATCTGCCAGGAAACATTCTAGACCTGGGGGAGAAAGCTGTGAACAAAACAGGCAAAAACGCTTGGCTTCACCTCTACTGATGCTCTCTTTGCAAAAGTGCTGATAAATGTTCCCAGGGGTTGTGTCTTCTTGTCCTGGCTTGGGTCACCAGACCACCCCGAGAATCAATGGTGAGGTCTCCGCCGTGTAACTAGAGGGATTGAGCTGAGGCGGAGGGAGGTTCCCCAGAGGAAAAGGGACACACCGTTGCCAGCAGGGTGAAGAAGCGATGCTGTTGAGTAGGCAAAAACGGTAGCCGTGGCCCCCACCGGGAAGCCCTCGCTGATTTGCCCGCCAGCTGTCCATGGTCCTGACCGCTAGCCCTCCGGCTCTCTGCCAGGTGGTTTCCAGCCCCGGGGTCGCTGACGCTCCGTTTTCTTCTCTTCGCTGCAGCTCCAGATGAAGATGAGCCAGCGGGCTGCCTCGCTGAGCACCATGGCGCCTCTGCCCCGCAGCGCCTACTGGCAGCACATCACGCGTCAGCACAGCGCGGGGCAGCTCTGCCGCCTGCAAGGTAAGCGCGGGGCCGGGGGCAGGCGGTGCGTCTGGCCTCTGCGCAGGGGGCTCGGCCGGGCCGGCTGCCCACTTCCTGCCCGAGCCGGGGCCCCCGTCGAGGCCTCACTGCCGGGCGCGTGCTCTGTCACTGCGCAGACTCTTGGGCCCTCGACCCCAGAGGTCCGTGTGGGCAAGAGGGCTGGTGTCCACGCTGCAAGAGGTGGTCTAGGGCGCTTAGCGCGAACGGCATCAGCATCCCTCAGGAGCTTGCTAGCGTGCAGATTTGCAGGCTGCTCCCGGGACCTGCAGAATCGGGAGCTGTGAGGTCAGGGCCCAGCCGTCTGTGTGTCATCAAGCCCTCCAGGCGACTCTCATGAGGGCCCGAGCTTTGCAACCATGTGCTGCTGGAAAGGGACACACCGGGGTCCGGGTCCTGGGTTCTAGTTCTGCCGGCAAGCTCAGCACATCCTAGGAAGCCTGTCTTCCGGAAAGTGGTCTTAGAAGCAGGATACAGAATAATCCAGGGAGGGGACAATGGGAGCAATTAGGGGAAAAAAACATCAGACATTTCTTATCTTTTCAAATGTAGTTTTTATGTTTTATAGTATATAAGAATACCTGGTGCATATGGAGCTTTTTAGGTTTATTTTATTTACTTAGAGAGAGAGAGAGAGAACCAGTAGGGGAGGGGCAGAAAGAGGAGGAGGCAGAGGATCCAAAGAGACTCTGTGCTGACAGCAGAGAGCCCGACACGGGGTCGAACCCATGAACCATGGGATCATGACCTAAGCTGAAGTCAGACGCTTAACGACTGAGCCACCCAGGTGCCCCTGCATACTTCTAAAAAGTAAATAGGTCTATGTGGAGGGGTCCCTGCTGAAGAACTTTCCATGATGAGCTGGAAGATCCCAGAACATTGAAGGGCGTGTGCTCGACGGCACCTAGTTCATGTGCAGAAATGGGCTGAATAAATGAATGTAAGGACAAATGAATGACCACAGAAGACGGTGGCCTCGGCCGTAAATGGCGCTGTCTGTTTCGTCATCACTCAGCCTTCCTTTTAGCCCTTCTCAGTGGCCATATCCCGAGTGCCTGTGTGAGTGACTGCCCCGTAAGTAACTGATAAATGTGCTTACTTTCCAGAACATACCCACAGAGAGAGGGTTGGGTTAGATCAGGTTGTCAGAAAGACCATTGTTCCCATATCATGTTCAGAAATTTCTGCAATATTGGAATTACATCATGAGCATTTTTCTCCTATCATACCTCTTATACTATCGCTCAATTTTGTGCCATCCCTTCTACTTAAATAAATTTGTTTTTGTAAAGAAAATTGTATTTTACTGCCTTCATACTATTATAGCAACTGGCTATATGTATTTTTAAAATATGATAGATAAATAGCAATTATTGAAAGTTTGAAACAAGTATGCATAACGTACATGTACACAGAGCTATTGAATTGCTTTGGAACTTGACTTTTCCTACCCTTGCCAGGAGGATCTTTACCCAAAAAAGTATGTCTTTTTAGATTCTATGTGCCTGGAATGTAAAGTAGAGTCGAGAACCAAAGTGATGTAGGCTTCATAGGGAGGAAATTGGTAGGTGATCTTAGTTCTTGCCATACAGTGTGGTAATTTGAGAAGTCAGTTTGCATCAAAGTTGATGTATCTCGGGGTTTCCCTAGATTAGTGTGTTTGCAAAGATGCGCTGAGAGTGAGGACGTCCTGAACACTTGGGATGTGTTGGAAGTTTTAGTATTTATTAGTGAACATCCCAGAGCTTAAGAATCCTCGGGACATAGAACATACTCACCTTTCTATCTTTAACTAATCTAACTATCCTTGACCGAAATGAATAGTCATTCATCAGAAAGGATAAAGCCCAAGGGTCTTTTCAGGACCCTGACTGTGTAATAATACTTTAAAACACCTTTTTAGGTTAAAAGAGGATGTTGTAGATGCTGTTACACACTGTTAGTATGCTCTTAGAGTATACACGAGTATTCCGACAATGTCTGCATCTGGTTACTATGAAGAAAATGGCTTTATTTACAGGATACAGACACATTTTTTTTTCAACGGCAACAAAATTTGCAAATTTACTTGCGTGCAAAAAGCCCATATTATGGCTGGAGGGCCGTGCTCTGCTCATGGGTCTGGGATGATTGTCAAAGACGAGTAATCCACTAATTCCAAATTAATAGATAATAGTGATAATGCTACCTCTGGAAGCAGAGCAGAGCAATACAAGGCATCACAGCAAAGAAAGAAGTTTGCATTCTTTGAGAAGTTCCCGTTATTTTGTATCAAAACCAGCATGCCGCAAATCCAACAACTCGTCGCAATTAAACTTGGGTTTATTCCCTTTATTATTAGGTTTATTATTAATTATCCCCATCCTCCATCACTCAAAAGTAAGGAGGTATTACTGTAAAATTAGGTTCAAATTTCTTGGTATAGTTTTTCGAGGGAACCCAGGAATCGTAGTTACAAAACAGCAATCTGAAGATAGTGATGGCGTGGCTTCTAATGAAATTGATGCCAGTCATGAGAATGAATACCGCAGATTTTCTGCACACAGAGGGGATTATCCATCTTTGTATCGATAACCTATAGGGTTTTGAAGATGAGAGTTAAAACTTCCGTTGTCCGCTTTTTGTTACATAGTATGATCTTCACTGAACACACACATTTCCGTTTGAGTTTTTGCAGTTTTCCTGTGTGGCGTACTTGGTGAACTATCCTGCTGTCTTATACTATCCGTGTGGGTGAAAGTGGCATTGCAACTGCTTCAGAATTATTTGGGGTTTTTTGGCTTTGTGTGTTTGTAACAGTTACTCGAGCAGCCTGTTTGCGTTCACATACTTCCGTTACACGTGTTTTGTTTTGATACTTCGTTTGTACCGATGTTCGCTGAGAGATTGCTTCGCCCGCGGGTTCTGTGTCGATCTATTTTATCTTTGAGTCACCACTACTCTCTGAGATACAGTGCCAACATATGGTCTGTGTGTAGTGTGGGACTCAGTTTACCAGTAATGTGTTACCTTAAATTGTTTTTTCTCTCAGACTGCCTAAAATCGATCTTGCTTCTCCAAGGTGGTCAGTTACGTGAAAAATAGGATGCGTGCATCTGTCGTTTCACCTCTTCCTCCCATCTTCCTCCTTCCCTTTCTCCCACCCCTGGATTAAAGCTGAAACTGGGGGAAAAAATCATGACACCATTACCCTGTTGCCTGAGGTTACATGGCACATCATTTCTTCTTGTTTTGATGGTTCTTATGAGCCGTGATTCCTCTGGCCAGCTCATTTGCCTGGACATATGTCAGGATGACTTTTCCTGTGGTCTGGAGGTCAGTCTTGGAAAGCACCTAGACCCTTATGGGAGAATTTGCCCGTCAGGTTGGAGAATTTGCCATTTCCTCTCCGAACTTAGTCCTACAGAGCCACCTGCTGGTTGGTTTTGGAATTGTTCTCTTATCCTTGCTGTCTTAGGTGGGGAAGAGGTGCTGACTTTGACCCATGCTGGGCATATGAAGCCATATTTAATCCACTATCACTGCTTCTCCTGCCCCATTTCTAATTTTCACATAGAAATTCCCTTCTAGGGTTGAGCATGTACAAAATCAACACGTAAAAGAGGTTTATCATGAACACTGGAAGAAATTTAAGAAAGAAGCGTTTAGCAAGTTGAACACTGTATGCACAGGATTCTTTCAGGAGCGCGTCGCATGACAGAACCACAGAGTGGTGTTTTCCCAATTGTGGTCTGTGGAATACTCACCCGGGTAGAGATGGCCCTTTCCCAAACTAGTGCTGTGGTCCAGTAAGTTTGGGGAAAATGCTACATGTTCAGGGACATTCTCCTTTTTTAGAGATTAAGAATGCCAGTCACTATTTTCAAGATTTTGAGATGTCCTGCCATGAAGAGTCTGTTTAATCTTGTTGAAACCAGGGCTCGGCAAACTTATTTGAACGTGAAACCTCTTCTCTCCTTTTTTATGTAAGCGAACATTAACATACCACCAGTCAAGTGCTAGATTTGTTCCTCACAAGGCAGACGCCACATACTGAATGAGTATTTTTTTATACAGATACCCTTTCTTGAAGGCCTGCTGTATTGAAGGCTTTGCACTGAGTTCTTATCATACACGATCTCAGTCCTTAAAACAGCCATGCGAGAGTATATTATTTTCGTCTGCAACTAAGCAACTAAGAATTTGAAGGGTTAGTAGTGGGGTCCAAGGTCACCCAACTGGTAAGTGAGGTCTTTGTTTCTCTATTCATTCACCCACTCACTCTCTCGTTCAGTCGGTGAGTGTTCTTGGAGCATCGGCTCTATGCCAAGCACTGTGCTAGGTGACGGGGACACACAGGCTGCTAGACAGGCATGCTTCTGCCCTCCTAAAGCCGAAAGCCTAACGGAGTCACGGGCAATAATTACACAAATGTATTTAATATCAAATTTGGTCACATTGAAAAGAAATGTTATCTGTCATGGAGGGTGGTGAAGCGGAGTTGCTGGTCTGGGAACGATCAGAAGACAAGAGGGGCTTCTTTAGGTAGGGCATCCGTCACAGGGGCCTGTAGCATTACCTCAAGACCTGCAGTCTGAGGAAAAGCAGCCATTCTGCAATCCAGGGAAAAGATTCTCCATAGGGAGTTCAGCAAGTGCAAAGGTCCTGAGACAGAAATGAGCCGGGGCAAAGACCAAAATGGAAGCGGCGTGGCTGGTGCCTAAGGGGCGGTAGGAGACAGCAGGTGAATCAGCTTCCGTGGGTGCCCTTCACCTCAAAGTTACCCTCCTGGGAATCGTTAGCCTCACTCCAGAGGGGCTCCATTACTCAATATCTCCTGAATCCTTTTGCTGCAATTGCCTTGAACGATAGCATCACTTGTTTAAAACCAAGAAAAAAATAGGCATGCAACTCATTTATCAGATTTGACTTTCGGTTATTTCAGGAAGTCGCAGATTGGCACCAAATGTTTGCGTCGCACTCTACCGGCATCCGGCATGTTGCCTCATCTGGTTCTCCCGGCAGCAGTTTGATTTGGCAAGAGCCAGACGGAGGACTGTGTTCTCCATTTCAGTCACCGCGGAACCCGAGACCCTTAGAGGCCAAGTACTTGCTTAAGACCGCGTGGCTAGTGGAGGGAGGGACTGGCATTAAAGCTCCTTTCTTTTTTCGTATATTCTTACCCGGGAGACGAAATCCTGCCGCCATGACTGTTTCCAAGGCACATACCGTACGATGGAAACAGGTCCTCCAGAGGACTGATTCCAGCCCGTGCGATTTACCTAGTTAAGGATGTAGGTTCCCAGAGCAAGTGGCAAGTCGGCATTGTTTTTTTCCATCTTAGTTCTAACGTAGTCACATACGTGGTATGTGCATCGGTTAAGAAAAGGGAGATTAATATCTGAACACGTGTCAAAAGGCAACAAATAAATGAAGGTCTCGAACTCTCATGTCTCTCTGGACCAGGGAGGACACGCAAACAGTGGGACAGGGCACAGGTGGGTGTGGGTTGGTCTCTGGTGAATCACAGGGACCCTGGGGCAGAAGATAGGCCCAGTGTGTTTTCCAGTTTTACAGGAGAACAGAGAAATCGGCACCTTTACAGAACTTTTGAGGTTATTTGAATAGTGACAGTCAATTCCCAATGTGTTATGACCTGTGCAGGCCAGAGAACATGGGCCCAGATGGGGTCTGCAGGCCGGTACCAGCTCATGATCTTCGTGTGAACTGAAAAATTGTGGGACAGGTGACTCCACCACCTGTCTTTAAAACCAGCGTTCAATTAGCCAGCATGATAGAAGCTGTAGGGGTTTCACTACAATCTGACCCCAGGTGAACACTCTGAGTCCTTTTATTCAAACTTTTAGAGCCTAAGGAGCCACAGATGAAGGTTCCGGAAGGGCTTTGTACTTGATTTGGGTTTTGCATTGATACTGTTTGTGCACTGTCTGCTTCCCTTGGGAATTTTTATCAAACTGTGACAAAGACGTACCAGGATGTTCACCTGTCGCACTCCAACTCACTGAGTGATCTCTGCACCCGACATGGGGCTTGAACTCATGACCCTGAGATCAAGAGTCAGATATTCCACCGACCGAGCCAGCGAGGTGAGCCCGTAGCATCCAAACTCATCAGCACAGTTTCTCTATGTGACAGCGTGTGCACACGTGTGTACTGGAAAGAAAATAGAATCTGTGTTCAAAATGGTCAGGAGGTCGGAAGAAACGATCTCTTGGGTTTGGGATGTTTTAGTATTCAAGCTGCTCTAATAATAACCACTGCTGTTGTGTACCAGTGACTGTATGACTATAGATTTCCTTACGGCCCTGATTTGAGGCTTGCAAATATCTGAGTCCATGACTTAATGTCCGAAAGGTTCTGACTAGGTCTGACGGAGGTCGGGGCCATTGTGACAATGCGCTGGACGGTGCACTCAGCCATGTGCCACGTAAACCTTTTTGCTTGGCACAGTATTTGAAAACAGCATTGTTTTAGGGGCGCCGGGATGGCTCAGTCAGTGAAGCGTGTGACTTTAGCTCAGGTCAGGATCTCGCGGTTGGTGAGTTCGAGCCCCGCGTCGGGCTCTGTGCTGACAGCTCGGAGCCCGGAGCCTGCTTCGGGTCCTGCGTCTCCCTCTCCAGCGGGGCATGGGTGCTCCATGTAGCTGCAGCCCTGTTGCTGTGTGGCCCGGGCCGGACCCGGGCTCTGCTCCTGCTCAGAGCTGCTCCATAGCCAGCAGCGTGAATTTCGCAGCTTGTGGTAAAACCTCTAGCCAGCAGGTGGCGGTGAAACCTCTTGTTTGTATAAAATCAAGCGCCCTGTCCAAGGGGACTGGCGGACGGGTGGCCTGCCGGCCAAACCACCAGGTCTGCTGTCTGTTGTCGTTAACGAAGTTTTGCGGGACATCCGTGCCCATTTGTCACGTATTCACCGGGTCGCTTTTGTTGAGTAGCTGCAGTGAGACCATACGGTCTGCAAAATCTGAAATATCTAGTATCTGGCCCTTTATAGAGAAGGTTGGCCAGCCCCTGTCGTAGGTCACAAAGGCTGCTGACAGTAGCCCTTGGAGCTGCCTTCCTGGCTTCTTCACTTTTCTTGGTTTGGAACCTACACCTGAAATAATAAAGCCTGTGTGGATTTTAGGGAGTCCTCCTGATAAAAAAATTTCCTAAATATAAATATAATATTGCCTTATTTCTGATCAGGTTTCCAAAGAGTGCCTACACAAAAGATTTCCTAGTCCTATGATTCTTCTCATTTCCTTGAAATACCCCGAATATAGGGGTTGATGAAAAATTTTAAAGATTAAGGAGGAATGTCACCGCTAGCGGTCTGATCACAGCTCAGTGCAAAGACCACATGCAAATGATATGGTAATCATGAAGCCTCTCCTGACTCTTATTTGCATATCACTGTGAGTGGCCTCTGGAGAAAAAAGTCCTATGTTGCATATCACTTCCTTCTGTTATATAGAAACTTGTCGCTAGCTAATTTGATCGGGGGCTTTCTTGAAATGTAACTGCCGTTTTTAAATTCTTTTTTTTTTTTTTTTTTTTTTTGGAAAAGATGTTGCCAGCCCTCTGAAGCTTCATCGAACAGAGACTTTTCCTGCCTACCGATCTGAGCACTGACACGAGCTGCCCAGAGTGGTTGTGGGACGCACCTGGGATGCGTCAGCCACCGCGGACCCTCGAGGCGGCAAGATGACAGCAAGGGAAACCACGAAGGAAAGAATCTGAAAGTCCCCGGCTGATCGTGTGGTCATTGGGAAACGGCAATGCAATATTTGTCTTTTTCTTTCTTTTTTTTTTCTTTTTTTAAAAAATCTTAGCGTGATTGAAACATGCTCTATAGATTTCGACTTCTCGTTCCCCCTTTTACAGCTGGACAGAAAGGAGTCAATGCCGCAAAATGATTTTCTATCGTAGATACTGTGTCCCTTCCACTTCCTCTGAATCTGCCCTTTTGTGGATTCTTGTGATTTCCCTTCTGAGTGTTTCAGTTGTATGACAGTCAGTACTGACAATAAAATGGCTCTTCATTATTTGTTATTTGCTGATACCGTATCCCTCAGTTATTAATGCTACGGCTCTGGTTAACTACTGGAAGTTATTTTTTATTATATTACCGACACGTGAAATCAGCGCTTTGACCTGACTCTTACCGGTGAGGTTAAGAAATATCTTCAAAGGGCCCTTTAGTATTCTCCACGGGGTTATAATGTTGCTCTCGCGTGATCTTCCTCCAATCACCCACCTCCGTTTTTTAAAAGCCTTTGTTTTATTTGGAGTACCTTCATAAAACATTTCAAAATAAAAGAACATTCTTCACCCCCTATGTTCTTTGGATTCTGACTACTTGGTTTTCTCTTATGTTTCCAGTGTTTATGAAGGTATGTGAATATCTTCCTTACGAGCCATGACCGTGGCCTGGCATTGCATTTGACGTCTGTGCAACCGTTTACGCGTTTGCCCACTCATTCACGAAGCTGGTCTGCACTGAGCATCTTCCAGTTCCAGATGCTGTGCTAGATAGAATCCAGGGGTACAGGGATAAAGAGATATGCGGGCCCTGTCACAAAGGACTTCAAGTGCATAGGAGCATGACAAGGAAATAAAGTTGCAGTTGTAACACAGAGTGACATCTGCTAAATGGGTCCCCAGTGGGCCATGTGCCTCTGAAGAGACGGTCATTCTATTCCCCAGGCTTTCCCCCTGGGAGCTTCCAGGTGGGAATTAAACCCCGGGAGCTCCCGAGGCTGGAATGGCTATGACTGCATGGGAAGCAGGGTTCTGTGTATCTCGGTCACCACTCTGTCGTCATTAGTGTTCCCTGATAGAGTGTAGGGCGTCGATTAAGTTTGATACACAATGACTGTTCTTTTAGTGTAAGTATATCCAAAACATTGCATGAGATGTAATTACACTAAAAATGGCTCATTGCATATCTTAGACTGAAATTTGTTGGGATGGTCCGAATTTTTCTGTGCTAAATCTGGCAATCCTGTTTCCCAGGCACGAGAACTGTGCCTTACACGTAGCTCATGATTGAAAAATATGTGATGATTGACTGGGTGGTTGAATAAACTCCTATCCTGGGGATAGGATTCTTTCTACGAGGGGAGGCAAGTTATTATCGATTGTATACTTTCTCAGTGCCAGGTACTGAGGTAGGCCCTGCTAAAATTATTATTTTCCCTGGAAAATCCTATCCTGTATTTTCTAGGGAAAGGTGTGAATTTTACTCAACACCAAGCAAGGGCCAGAAAAAGATTCACTTTCATTTGTGCTTCCTCCGAAACGTGCATAATTTCCCAAAATGGAGATTGACCAGTGAAACCCCAAAGGCCCTGCTAAAATCCAAGTTTGCCGAGCTAAATTCCCAGTTGGATCTGAGTTAGTTGGGATCTCCAAGGACACTGCTGGTTAGGATGTGTTTGTCTCAGAGGTGGGGAAACACTGGGAGGGGGAGGAGGGTTAAATTCAGCCGAGGATTAATTAGTGGGTTAGGGACACGTAAGTGATTTAGTGCTTTGTTGGGGTACGTGTGTGTTCTGTGTTGTGTGTGGCTGCTTTTCCCATTACGTTAGCTCATCTGCCTTCTCCCGGGTAGATTCATAGTCATCTTTTTAAAATTTGGTTCGCCACACACATTTGAGCATTCCCTCACCCTTTGTTGTCCTTACTCTAGCTGGCTTTTGTTTTATTTTCCTTTTCTCCCAAAAGTGTCTCGTAAAAAGTTCTCCCTGGTTCCCAAGGTCTCGGCTGCCAACATGGGGGCTTAAGTGGAAGAAGGAGATAAAAGGAACGGAGTTAAATAATTATAATTTTAATGAAGTCAGAGTTCCTGGAGCACGTCTAAAGCTAATGAGTGTGTAAAGAAATGTTGCTGAATGTAGTTAACTAAACATCAAAACCTCCTTTAGGACTTAATTTGTTTTTCTTTTTTTAGAGAAAGAGTGCAAGTGGAGAGAGGGGCAGAGGGAGAGAGAGAATCTTAAATAGGCTCCTGTGGAGCCCCCCAAGTGGGACTCGATCCCACGACCCTGGGACCATGACGTGAGCCAAAATCGAGAGACGAACATTCAACTGACTGAGCCAGCCAGGAGCCCCTAGGACTTGTGGAAAATGAAACATATTGACAAAAAGAAAAAAAGAGAGAGAGGAGAGTTCTGTTAGGTGATCCTAATGCTTCTTATTTATTGTCAAGCACTATTATTCTAAGTGCTTTACTTGTCTTCTCTTATTTAATCTCCACGACAGGTCCATGAGGTAAGTATAATTTTTGTCCCCATTTTATAGATGGGGAAACTGAGTCTTAAGGAGCCTGAGTCATCTAAATAATATGCCCAAGATCTCTTAGCTTTGCTAGGAGGTGAAGAGGCATGTTAAAATTTTCAAGTTTACTTGCAAAACAGAACAAAAAATCTTTTCAAGTTTATTTGAGCAAAATTTGTTGGAATTGGGTGGCACCAAGCCAAAGGTGATTAGAGGTGCTCCAGACATAGGACCTGGCAAGAGGTTTTTATAGACAAGATGTGGAAGCAAAGCAAGGAAATTATCTGATTGACTCTAGCTTAAGTGGTTGTTTTATTTGAGAAAGCTGCTTGTGATTGGCTGTTCTTAAACATTTCATTTCCTCGGAGTCCCATGCATTGACTCTGACTTACATTTGGTTTGCTTATGTTTTGGTTTGCTTACGGAGGCTACCAGGGCCCTAGTGCCCTCCTTGTTTAATTACTTTAATAGCCACTAAATGGTCGACTCGCATTGGAACCCAGATATTCTGCTTCCTGAGCCAGCTGTATCAATCCCTAACACAGGCTGCACACTTTTCTTTAAAGGGCCAGAAGATAATTTTTTTTTTTTTTTTTTTTTTTTTTTTAGTGTTTGTTTATTTTTGCGAGAGACAGAACCAGGGAGGGGCAGAGAGAGAGAGACAGAGGGAGACACAGAATCCGAAACAGGCTCCAGTCTCCGAGCTGTCAGCACAGAGCCCGATGTGGGGCTCGAACTCATGAACTGTGAGATCATGACCTGAACTGAAGTTGGAGCTTTAACCGACTGAGCCACCCAGGCACCCCTACTGGGCCAGAATATAAATATTTTAGGCATATGGTCTCTGTTTTTGCTGTATTGCAAAAGCAACCACAGATAATACCTAAGCAGATAGGCATGGCTGTGTGCCAATAAAACTTTATTTACAAAAGCCAAACAAACGGCAGGCTGGATTCGCCCACACTGTGGTTACCAACCCTTACTCCGGGTCCTAAGAACCTCTTATTATAAATTATTTTATTTATTTATTTATTTATTTATTTATTAAAAATAAAACCCTTTTATTAGTTTCAAGTTTAGAACAGAACATGAGAGATTTAAACACTTTAATCTCAGGCCTTAATAAGGGAAATAATTATTTGAAATGATTTTTCTTTGCCTAATCTCTAACCCGGGTGGTGAACATACCGGGAGCTTTTCTTTTTTTTTTTTTTTAATTTTTTTTTTTTCAACGTTTTTTATTTATTTGTGGGACAGAGAGAGACAGAGCATGAACGGGGGAGGGACAGAGAGAGAGGGAGACACAGAATCGGAAACAGGCTCCAGGCTCTGAGCCATCAGCCCAGAGCCTGACGCGGGGCTCGAACTCACGGACCGTGAGATCGTGACCTGGCTGAAGTCGGACGCTTAACCGACTGCGCCACCCAGGCGCCCCCTACCGGGAGCTTTTCAAAACTGTGGTGGATTTGTACATGATTCAAACTATATTCTAAAGCACTCTTGCCAACACTGGACGTGAACTAAATCTGGAGATGAAGCCACAGAATTCTTCTTAGACACAGTTGTTGCTTTCTGCTTTAATTACATACTAAGAAAAGCAACATTTTTGGGGTGGGAGGTGATGGGGGGGATCAGAGAGTAAATTGCATATTCCCCTTTGCATGCGGGGGGCCAGTGCTATAAAGATCTTTTACTCAGATTGAGGCAGAAAAATGTAGTAGTTATTTGAATGCTTGTTAGACTAAGCCTGGGTTTCTGAAATTCATTCATTCATTTACCAAGTGTTTATTCAAAATCGTCCCTGGGCGTGCCAGGCGACCGGTCTGTTGTAGTTGCTGGAAATAGTGTGAATGAAACCAGAGCAGTGTACCTGGTCTGATGAGCTCAAAATATTTCACCAGTGGCTCAGCAAACAGAACGAAGCCAAAGACAGTGTAGATTTGTATTCAGTGACATTTTACAATTCCATTTGGGGACAGTCTTAACTTTTGAGGGGGGAATACTGTACAGACTACTACTAACCCTTGAACAACATAGATTTGAACCATGCGGGTCCACTTATATGTGGATTCTTTAATATAAATCCAGTACAGCACTGTAAATGTATTTTCTCTTACAATTTTCTTACCATTTCTTGCTTTATTACCTTGCTTTATTGTAAGAATACCGTGTATTTTCTCACACAAAGTATAGGTTAATTGACTATGTTATTGGTAAGACTTCTAGTCAACAGTAGGCTGTTAGGCGTTAAGTTTTGGGGGAGCCAAAATTTGTACTCAGATTTTCAACTGAGTGGGGGTCAGTCTCCCTTCCTCCTGAGTTGTGCAAGGGTCAACTGTACTAACAGTCTCTTCTTCCCTGTAGTCCCAGGAAAAATACACCCATTTTCAGATTCCCAGCCAACTCAATCCTTTCCATTCGTGTTAAGGTCTTGAGTTCTTTTGTTTAAACATCGGAGGTAAGACTGCCCATCTTCTGATGAAAGTCAACAGTTGGCTGAGTTCAGAGTGAGCTCATTGGCTCAATCTGTGATGATTTGACTCAGCCAAGGCAGGACCCGCGCTAAGCATTTGCCTACAGCTGTGCTGAATAAGATGCTGCCACGTGCATTCTACCCACTGAACTTGTAGTTATCAAATGTTGGCGGAAGATGATCATTCTGTAGGTCTGGGGTGGAGCCCACGATTGTGCATTTTCAATCAGCACCTCTAGGTAATTCCGATGCAGGCGGTATAAAATTCCATTTTAAGGATGGAATTCTTTAAAATTTAAATTCTTTAAAATTCCCCCGTCCCCACCCCCGCGGAGATAGAAACGGAGAGTTCCCATCAGGTGAGATTTGGCACCTGGCGGCCATCAGCAAGGTGTTCTTAACCAAGACACCCCCAGGAAGTCAGGAGGAGGAGTCGGGACGCCGGGAGGTGCAGGGATTCGGGCACACAGGTAGGAGGGCGGGTCTGCACGTGGGTCGCACACAGGAAGGGGACATGTGTCGTGATTGTGGCTTGGAAGTGAGCTCCTGCGTGGCCGCTTCGGTGCCTCTGCGATAGTCTCTGTTGCCATGACGACTAGGAAGGGACTCAGTTTGACCTTCTTTGTTTCTCTAAGATGCCTGAAGTCCCGGGGCCTCCTGTGCTGCTCTTTTTTTAATAGGAAACCGCCAGCCAGGAGCTACTTGTGAAAGCAGAGCACAGTCTGCAGAAGTCAGGCAGGGCGAGGACGGAGCCAGAGTCCAGCTGGTGTTGTTAATGAATCAGCACCGAGCCACCAGCCGTCTGGCCTCCCGCCGCCCCGCCTGCCCTGGCGTCCTCTCATCCTTACTGTTGAGCAACCGTCTCTTCCTTGGCCTTTGGTACCGTTGCATTTCCCTCCGCTGAAAGGCAGGAGTTTCTTGGGGGGGATTTAAGATGTTGGAGGTGGGCAAAGACTGGTATTTTTTGCTCTGAGTTTTGCCGGACCACGAGGGCGCCTCTGTATGGCTCTAGGTTGCTTACGTGTTGTGTTCGTTTGCTTGTTTACCCTGGAAACCCCAAGAGGCGAAGAATCAGCTTTGATTGTTTGTTTTTTCGGTAGGTAGTTACCCTCTGTGGGCACCACCAACGCAGCACACGTGGGAGCCCTCTCTAGAAAGGGTCTGCATCTGGCCAGAGTCGACCTCCTTCCTGCTTTTGTAAATAAAGCTTTATTGGCACAGAGCCGTGCCCATTTGTTTCTATATTAGCCGTGGCTGCTTTTGCGTGACACCCACAGAGCTGAGTGGTTGTGGCAGGGCCATACGCCCTCTGCGGGAAAGGCTTGTCGGGTCCTGCGCTGTATGACCTGTGCCCTCAACCAGCTGATGGCTTAGGTTCCCCGCTACTGCACGTGTCTCCCATCTTCCGTGTTACCTGTGAGATCAATGTTCTCCGTGAACAGGACGCTCAGAAGGACCTGGGCCCTCTCGCCACAGAGGTCATTATTTCTGCTGTCTGTCCCTTTGGCCCAGAAAAATCTTACCTTCCTCCACTCTTGCAAAACTGACCCTTCAGACTTCAACTTAAACACCAGCCTGTCGAAGTTCCTTCCTGAGACCCCCAGACCGGACAAAGTCACCAGTCATAAGCTTTTAGGAAGCCCCATTCTAAATATTAATGGGTGCTGTGCATGAACATTTCCATGTGGTTAGTAAATCGTCTGCCTTTTCCATGCTTCTCAAGCTCCCTGAGAGAAAATGTTCCGTCTCTTGGGCTTAGCTTTGTACCCTCAGCACCAAACAAAATTCCTAGTGAATTTCGTGCATGCTCAATAAATACTCACTTTGTAAATAAAGAAATGGAAAGTGAGACCACAGCAGGTGCATCGTTAAATCATGGTGTACGTGATCTGGGTTCTACCTCGGATGAGTAACCTCTTTCCTACAGAGAGGTCGGCCCTAATATTTGAACTTGCTTCAAACGCAGAAAGCAGGCAATATTATTCTAAGAAACGCAGACAACCAAAGAAGTGCATTGTATCATTTCTCATGTTGATTTCCTATATGACCTAGAAGGGAAAGGAAACATAGGGCAACCCATAGTGGCTTTTGCCCTCAGTCCTACCTTATCCATCGTTAAACCTAAGCTACCTCTCTTATAGGGAGGTAAGCCCTAACGTTTCTGGAACTCCTGTGTGCTGAACATAATCCTTACATCGTGCCTGTGAGGTGGCTAGCCTCCCCCTCATGACGTAGGGCCTAAAGCGCTGAGACTTGGAGCGACTGGTCTCCAGAACAGTCTAGCTCTAGCTAGACTGCCCGCATTCTTGGCGCATTTCCCGCTCTGTGTGCTAAGGTGCCGTGGGGTGCCACAGGGAACTCACAGAGGTGCTGTGGGATATATCAAGTTTCTGCGGGAGAAGGTGATACTCCGCATGTATTGGACCTGCGGGAGTGACTCCTGGCTAGAGGCTGTTCGATTTCAACATCAGATCACACCAAATTCACTTCTGTGACGCCATTGTTGTGAAGCTGGGTTTTGGGTAGCTGCTCTGATAAAAAAGGAGAAGCTCTTCATGAAAATCCACGTGGACAAGGACGGGAGGGTGGCGGTGGGAATCCAGTCTTATTCCCGAGGGCCTGGCAGACACACACACCCCCTTAGCAAGGAATTGTGAGTAGTTAAGAATAAAATACAAATATTTTTTTCTTTCGATTTCGGGGTATTTTTTTAAATGGCTACTAAGTTGTCAGGACACAAATACTGAAATTCTTCGGATGAACCTAGCAACTTGATAAATGGAACCGCTGAGTATTTCTTTTGGTCTAAGAGCGCTAGGAAGAAATTCCTGAGACCTTAAGAGCACTGTGGACAGAGAAAATGTGAGACCCTCTGTCCCATATTCTGTCTCTGCCTTGGCCACAGCCCCAGATGTAGGCTCTAGGGTGTAAGCCCCCAGGTCTGTATTTAGTACCCACAGCAGGACAGTTTTACGGGTACAACCCATGCAGTCACACGGGGATCCATGCTCCGAAGGGCCCTGTACTCGGTGTATTGCTTGGCCGTAGCCATCTTGATATTCTTGTCCTTTTCTTTAATCTTTGAACGTGTGTTTGTAAGTAAAGTCCAGTGGGACAGTGGAGCATGCCTATCAGCAGGGAAGGTAGCTGAGGTATGAGTGTCCACTCGCTGGCCCTCGATGCCTTGTGTGCGAGTAGCACTCATGATGCCCCATGAACACACAATTCCAGAGGCCCCCCGATGTGTGGGAGTTCAGTGAGACCCAAAGCAAGTTCAAGATAAGTGTGTTACATCCATCACCGAGTAAGCAGGGCCCTTTCCCTGTGAACCAGGGAGCCTTTCCCTCTGAACCTGAACTTGCTTCAAACGCAGAAAGAAAACAATGTTATTCTAAGAAACATGGACAACCAAAGAAGGTACGTCGTATTTCTCGCTCCTGCTGCTTTCCTGTATGATCTAGAAGGAAAAGGAAAGATAGGGCAACCCATAGTGGCTTTTGCCTTCAGTCCTTCCTTATCCATCATTAAACCTAAGCTACGGTATTGTTGCTAGAAGGTACATGCATAAGATGTGATCATAAAATGAAATAAAAATCACCGTGTTCACTTTGTGCAGTGTTTCCCCTGTTCGGGGCAAGAACAAAAGAGATGAGCCCGTTGGAGCCACAAAATGGGAGCCGTGCGATTTTGGTGATTCAGCGTGTGAATTAGATGTTCTTGTATTAACGTTTCAGATGGAGACGGCACAATATGAAGGGGACCAGTAAAACCCCTGCTACTCACTCGGAATGTTAATTTTTCCTACGATCACATTAATAGCAAGTGACAAACACAGTGACAGGTCGAGAGCGAGGAAGGAAGAAAGGAAAACACTTTACATTTCCGTTCCTTAAGTGGCAGGTCTTTCCTGCTTTTTGAACAAGTGCATTTTTGTTTTGCACTTGGTCTCACAAATGCTGTGGCCGGTCCCGTGCCGAAGATGCCCCTGGAAGAAAGGGCAGGGTGAGGAGGACAGAGGATTATGCTTCAGGTGTCTTTTCTGCCTCTTTCCTGCTTCCACATGGGGCTCCCACCCAGAACTGTTGCTCGCCTCTTAAACCCTCCAGTCCAGTCATTCAATAATTGACCTCTATTGAAGACACTGGGCGCAGTTCCTATTTTGAGCAAATGTCACGGTGACTGCACTGCGCTAAATACTGTAGAATTATTTTCCTCATCACTGAATTCCTTTTAAAGTTGTACCTTCCTAACAAAGAAAGAAAGAGACGCATTTGGTTATCAAAGGAAGCCAGCCCCCAAATTTACTTTCCTTCAGCTGTCATGCAAATTGTGAGCCAGAGGCCTAGCAGGATGGCTTTGAAGATAGAGATCACAGTGCGGTCCTAGAGAGGCTTCAATAGGGTTTCTGATGATCCTGTGATTTACTCAGAGAAGGAAGAAAAGAGCAGAGAACAATGGGAAGAACTCAGCTCTTGAAGTCATAAAAGCCCAGTGTCTAATTCTGGTCCTCTCCTTGCCTGGAGGAAATGTCAGTTAATAGTGAAGGGGTCAGACAGGGCTAGACCAGGATTTCCTCAAGTGCATTCCAGGGGGTGCCAGTTCAGGGTGGGGGGGGGGGTAGGCGGAGGGATGGGCGGGGACAGGGGAGTTTTGTCCTTAAGTGAATCGTTGGTAAATGGAGAGTCAAACCAGTATCTTTACTTTGCAAACTTCTTGGAGCCCAGCGGAGTAAACATGATGTAATAGTCTAGAGGAGGCCACAAGATGCAGAATTTTTGTTGTAACTGGACTTACACCAGTTTGGCTGGCATCAGTAGCCTTCAGTGACTAAAGGTAGGTGAAGGCAGGTCTCCTGGCTGTCACACGTGGCCATTGGACAGTTGCTTACGATGCAGTTGCATCAAATTTTCAGGCACCTGCTAACAGTACCTCGCCATCAGGGGCGGAAACAGTGATGTGGCCCGAGTGATGAGCTCCTGATACGTTCAGATGCTCTGATTGCTTTGCGTAGTACAGATTTTACTGAGACACACAGGGCAGCATCCTAGCAGCAAGACTGAGCTAAGGTTCTAGTGGGAGATGGGAGAGTCTCCCAGCTAGCAACTGGAAAGAGGACCAGTGGGGAATCCTAAGCCTGCAAGGCCGCCATTTTGCCAGGTGGAGGTGCTTTGGGTCTGCGGGAGTCTTACTCCCTAATCCTGAAAGGGATCAGAATGTCTACAGCATTTCTGGCTATTCTGTTTCTAGCCGTATTCTTGGCCACCCCCTTGTTCAGCAAGAAGAACCACTTCTAACATCCATTATGCTAATTAGCAAAACTTCTGGTGTTGACTAGTCAAAAAGACAGTACACACTACTGTTGGAGTGAGGGAGTTGATGAGTATTTGTGTGTGTGTGTGTGTGTGTGTGTGTGTGTGTGTGTGTGTTTTGTTTTTATTTTTTGCAGATCCCAACTCACAAATTCTGGAAGGCAGGTTTCCAATTAGGGCGTTGCAAGTGTTAAATGTGTAGATCAAACCAAGATCAAACCAAGCATCCTCCAATATCACACTCTTCATTGTCTCTACTATTTTCCAGTTTATTATAGATACTACAATAGTTTCTGAAATGTAGGAGAGCTCTTTTCCCTGGAGCATCTTTTGGGATTGGGGTTCTAAGGATCCCACTTTAGGAACTGATGGGTGGGATTAAAGAATTTCCATCTGGGAGCCTCTCAGTTACTGCGTGGTTGTGCTACTGCATGCAACTCACTTAACCTCTCTGTGGATTCTTGGGTTCTTGTCTCAATGAAATGGGATAATAATAAATATATTTTTTTAAATGCCCTGTAGCCTGCTCTAAAAGACAGTAAGAACTGGAAAAGTTTCAGAGATGGCTGAAATACAGACTCTTGACCCAATATCCCCATCTACAAAATAACAGCAGCGATTCTCTTGTGCATTTGGTCAAGACCACATGAAGTCGTAGGTATGAAAGTTCTTTGACAACTGTAAAAATACTTCAGCTTTGGAGTTCTTCCCATATCAAGCGCCTCTCCTCCGTGATGGCTTGAAATGAGAGACTATGTTTAAAATGAAAGATGCTTCTGGTCTTATTTTATGAGATTAGCATAGTGTCCATGTTATAGAAGAGAGACAAAGGGAATTAATACTTAATGAGAAATTGCTATTTTCCAGAGATTTTTAATAAATTATCTCATTTGACTTTCACCTACACACGAGTGGGTATTATTTTAGGAAGAGGAAGCTGAAATACAGAACAGGGAGAATAATTACTCGAATTCTCACAGCCAGTAAGTAGGAATGGCCTTGAATTGAGCTGGTCAGAATTCTAAAACGGGCATTATTTCTACCACACTAATTACATTGCTCTCATTGGCCTTGGTGTTCCTTGCTGTGCAACGGGACAATGTTGGCTGCATTTCCATAGTGTGCCAGTGAGAATAACAGGTGGGCTTTCTCACTGTATCATTGGACATTCTGTCAGTGATAAGAGACAGCATGAATTTGGGGGGATTTTTTACTAAGATAATTAGTAATGGCCACATTTAAACTGAAGGCCTAATTCAAATGCCTCCAGGGGCCACACAAGTAATGTCAATAAGAGAGGTTGGGCCAGCTTTGGCAGTAGTGGAGGCCAGGAACCCCACCCAGTTCATGGGGCAGCCAAGTGTCGCCATGCAGAAACGTGAAGCCAAGAGTTGCTAAACTGCCAGGGTTTTGGGTTTTGTGTGTTCAGTTAGTGAAAAGCTGGAACTCTGGATTTGTGAAATTTCCGGTTTTTAAACATTAGAAACTAATATAAATCATTAGTGCTGAATCTGTGCTGGCTAATGCTTCATACGTCCAAGGGTAGAAGGAAAAATAAATGTCTGTGAGCTAAAATCTATAGTAGGCCTTCCATTTAAACCCCTAAATTAAACTGGGTTTGCACTGATATTAACTATGGTTATTAGCTATTGCTGATATAATCTTACAAGCGGGGAAAGAGACCAAGTGGTGAAATGCATCAGGAGGCGGCACCATGATTCTCGGCGTAAGACGAGGGGATTTTTCTTCTTTTAATCTTGTTCTTCTAATTGTATAATATCTTCGTTCTTTTCCCCCTCCTGAGCCACGGTGCGCCTTTAAAGCCCCGATCCCTTAATTTGTCTTCTTTAGCAATGGCAGCATGGGAAATTTTGTCAGAGACATGATGGTTCAGTAAATGCCTTTGTCTAGGTGTTATTTATCAACTAGCAGGTGGGGTGAAACCAGAGTTTTCTAGAAAGCCTGGAAATGCTGAGACCTTGGTCTTTGCTTGAAGGTCCCTTAAATTTGTTGAAAAAAGATTTTTGTTTGTGGTTATTCATCAGCCTTCTTATGGAAAATCAAACTGATATGATATTGCTTTGGTGCTGCAGTGTTTGTTATTTGATATGTAACATCTAACATCTGTCAAAACATCTAAGATCTATTTCTTCGAGTGGCAGCAGCAGATTGGATCCAACATTTAAGAATGACGAATAGTCATTGCAGCTAAGAGCCTGAGAGTGCTTAGAGGGAATAGAAAATAAAGGCTCTCCTCTGCCCGGGAGGTCCTGCCCCCCAGGGTTAAACAGTGGGCCATGGAACCCGTCTGCTTCATTTTCACTCGCAACACTTCTGACACAAAAAGTGTGTATATGTATTTTCCATCCCAGCAACCACTTCTGGCACCAACTGGGCATCTTACAACTCCATTCGGAAGCTAAGTCCCTAGAGTCAGTACAGACCCCTCGGGTGGAAGGTTCAGTCCCACACGAGTGCCCCGTGTCTGGTTGCTGCCTACACTTCTGACCAACTGGCTATGCGTTGGAGATTCCCAAGACCCCTGATCTGCTAGGTCAACTCCCACAACTCGGGAAGGCCCTTTGCCTACTGTTACCAGTTTATCATAAAGGCAGCAACTCGGAAGCGGCCAAATGGAAGAGATACGTAGGGCAGAGTGTGAGGGAGGAACGCAGGGCACGTCACCCTCCCAGGAGCACAAGGTATTCAATAATCCCTTTCCAAATCCTGTCACGGAGGGGCGTCTATGTAGGTTTCGTTGCCTAACTTTGGTTGATTAAGTTATTGGCCATTGGTGATTGAACTCCATTTCCACTCTCTCCCCTCCCAGAGGTCAGAGGTGGGAAAGTTCCAATCTTCTACTCATCTCTTGGTCTTTCTGGCAGCCAATCCCCACCTGACCTCTCCCACTCAGGGATTCCGAGTGTTTAGATAAAGACGGAATAGGTATTATTATGTCACAGTTGACCGGAGATCGATTCCCCGCTTCTAACCACTTATTAGCTACATAAACTTGGACAAGTAACGTTACCTGTGTGTGCCTCCGTTTCCTCATCTCTAAAATTCCTAAAATAATTTCTAATTCAGAGTATGGTTGTGATTGCTGAGTGAGGTTCTGAGGCCCTGGTATATGTTCTGATGGTGATGGGTATCTATTTTGATGGCTGGCCAATAAAGGCGTATGGTGCTTGGCTTCTTTGATGGTTAATTTGTGTATTCCTAGGTCATTTGAATGTGAGGAAATTCCAAATCAAGTACAACACTGACATTTCACTAACCGTCACCATACTCTTAAACAATCAGCATTTATGGCATTTCAATTAACATAATATCCACTCTTTATTTGTAAAGTTTGATCAATTTTGACAAACGTACACTGCCCTGTAACCACCACCACAATCAAGATCTAGAACATTCCATCACCCCCAAATTTCCCTCCAGCCCCTTTGCTATCCGTTCCCCCTGTGGTCCTGTGAAATGATTTATCCGCTTTCTCCCACATAGTTTTATCTCTAAGATATAAATGGAATCCTACAACATCTAGTATTCTTAACCTGTGGGTAAAATAAATGCAGTGTGTTACAACCAGTATTTAGAAAACTGAGCTAGAAAATATCAGAATGAAACCTGCTTAGTAATGATAAGTATAGGATGTCACATTTTTGGTGTGTGTGTGTGTGTGTGTGTGTGTGTGTGTGTGTGTGTGTGTATCTTGTGGCATAACATAAGCTGCCTTTCTCACAGTGTGCCAGAATCAACAAAGTTAAAGCAAAAGAAAAAAAAAACCACAATCCTAATCTAATAGCCTTAAAATGATCTGTGACACATGGGAATAACTTCCATTTCACCTGTCACCTGAGCCAGTTTGGGGCCAGAAGACTAGGGATCGGACAGACAGCTGATGTGTTACTGGCTCTTCACCATTGGCCCAGGCACAGTGCTCACACCTTATCTCATTTAATCCCCCCTGTAAGCCTGAAATTCCAGAAGCCTTTTACAGGTGAGGACGGTGAGGCTAAGTTCAAGTCCTCACGACCAGCGGCTAAAATTCAAAATGTGGGAGATTAAGATTAACCACCGGGCATGTGGTTAGACAGCTGAGAGGACTAAAGAAGGAAAAGAATAGGAGTAAAGATATAACTTAAAATAAATCCCAATTTCTGGCTGCTACTAGATTATCAAACTGCTACCGGACAAATCCCAAGTAGGAGTTGCCAAGCCCGGTGCGGCTGCACGAGTCAGAGAAGGCAGAAGCATATGAGCGCCCTGCCTACAGTTAAGGTGTGAAGGTGCCCGAAATTGGGTGGCTGAGACCATGGACTCTGGCCTCACACCCAGATTCTGGTCCCTGCCACTGATGGGGTCCTTGACCCCTAATAGGACGGTTGGTCCCTCTGAGGTCTGGGCTCCTACCTCACAAGATTTTGTGCCGATTCAGGTAAAGTAGGGTTTCCCAACTTCGGCGCTGTGGATATTTGGGGCCGCATCGTTCTTCGTCGTGGGGGGCAGTTCTGTGCACTGTCGGATGCGTATGTCGCATCATCCCTGACCGCTGCTTCCTAGATTCCAGTCGCAGCCGCCACCACCAAAAATACGCCCGGTTGTTGCCAGATGTCCCCGGGGGAGGGGGAGGGGCAAATTTGCCCCCGTTTTGGAAGCACGAAAAGAAAGCAAACCAGATCAGAACAGCTTGAATACGTTGCTGAGCCACGTTCCAAGTTCAACTCACAAACACAGGCTGCGTGCTTTAATGACCGAGAATGGCGCTCAGGAGCGAGGGTTCAAGTGTATCTTGCCGTCCGCTGGAAGAGGCCCCGATGAGCTGAGCTTCGGGCAGCCGGGTCAGGAGAGCACCCCGAGGCATCTTCTGCCTGCTGGGCTGTGCGTCCAGCAGTGTTCTTGTCGAGGGAATAGCACTTGAGGTAAAAATTAGCAAGTTGGTAAGATTTAGCCAGGCCTATTTTTACTGGCCTAGAAAGACAAGGCCAGTGTCTTGTACTAGCAAATAAGTGATTCGTAAAAATAAATACAGCCTGGGGAAGCGGTTGCTGCAGAAATGTTAGCAAATAGACGGCATGACATCACGTCATTTTCTTACTTCGCCCGGGTGCTGACAGAGGGCAGCTGGCCCAGATTTTCTCCTCGTGGTGGAACCCTGCAAACTCCCTCCCCGTTTTCTGTTAGACTCAAACTTTCCTGAACTGAACTGTGTTTCCAAAGATTTGATCCTTCAGGGGCGCCCGGGTGGGTGGTTCAGTTGGTTACGCGTCCGACTTTGGCTCAGGTCCTCATCTCATGGTTCGTGAGTTCGAGCCCTGCGTGGGGCTCTGTGCTGACAGCTTGGAGCCTGGAACCTGCTTCACATTCTGTGTCTCCCTCTCTCTCTGCCCCTCCCCTGTTCTCTCTCTCTCTCTCTCAAAATATAAAAAACATAAAACAATTAAAAGATTTGATCATTCACTAGGACTGAAGAGTTTTGTTTTATAGGAAGTATGGCTGTTGAAGCCAACACTGCTGACTGCCTACTCAGTCCCCACCTTTCTCCCTTATACTTAACGTTTTTCCTACGAACCTGGTTTTGTTTGGGGGAAGCAATGATCCCACTTGAAAGTAAAGTAAAACCTTGGTGTGCAAGCATAATTCGTTCCAGAAACACGATGGTAATCCAAAGCACTTGTATATCAAAGCAAATTTCCCCATAAGAAATAATGGAAACTCAGATGACTTGTTCCACGACCCTAAACTACACATATAAAAAGGCTTAATACTGTAATATAATACAAAATTATAAAGAAAACACAAAATATAAAGAAAAAGAAGCAAATTAACCTGTGCTTCCTTTTGAAAGCCTTCGTGGCTGGTGTGAGGGAGGCGAGAGGAGGGCTGTTGTGACTTTCACAATCACTAACCAAATCACTGCTATCTATTGGCTCAATGGAATCTTTTTCTTTTAATGCAACTTTAACCAGGAGCCTGTCCAGTGACCTAGAATGACGCAAGCCTTCCTAAGCTCACTCTTGTCTGGAAAAGCAAAGGACTGTCCACAGGTGCTTGGAAGTGACAAAAAATACAACAGTGCCAGCTGTGGGCACCTTCCAATGTCCTGAAAATTTACTGATTTCTGCCAAACACCGTGGCCTGGGACCAAGTATCCAAGCACGGGAGATGACCACCCACAATCCCGGAGACCGAGAGAGAAAGATGCAGAGAGAACTGTTGGCTCAGTTGTGATCAGGTGACGTTCGGTATCCTATACCACTTGTGTTTCCAGACATCACTCGTTTATCAAGTTAAAATTTATTAGAAATGTTTACTCATCTTGCAGAACCCTCACAGGACAAGTTACTCACCATCCAAGGTTTTACTGGACTTACTTTTCCAGATTCTCTGGGATGCCATGAAACCCAGTTCAGGCCCGCAGGTTTCCTTCTCCAGCAAAACCAAGCTTTTGGAGGTGAAGGCTTTTATCCCTGAGCCTTGGCCCTTTCCTCTTAATCTTGCTTGGAAAAAAGATGGGCTGCCTTCTCCCTCCATGAGGAGCAAAGACCCGTGGTAAGGACACCAGAGAGGAAAGTCAAAGAAGCATGGGTTCTCTATGCACCCCGCCCCCCCCCCCCCCCAGCCCAAGAGTAGCTCTGCAATCCTGGACTGCCCTCGTCTGGAGTTATTTCATGTGAAAAGCTTCGATTTGGGCAAGCCACTATAGATGGGTCTCTAGTATCTGAAACCAAGCATAATCCTAACTGAACTGTTGGGTATTTATCTCTGTAGTGTTTGGCCGGTGTTGTAAGGATCCCAGCCTTGCAGGCACGTGGACTGAGGTTAGCATTTCGGTGTGTGGTTTTTCCAGGTGATGACATCTTCACGTGACACTGCCCTCGCCGCCTTCTCTGTCAGGCACAGCGGGTATGGGGCCTGGGGTGCCTGGGACCCGCAGGACCTTTAAAGGCCCATAAAAACCTTTTACTTTCTCTTAAAATCAGAGGGAAAAAAAATCCAACTTGAGGTATATTGGTCTTTTTTTAAACACTCAGTTGTATAATATAATTTTCAATAGTATTTTATGGAAGAAGGGGCCATGAAGGCAGAAGTATTTATGGCCCATGAAGGTCATCCTATGTCTTCACTTCAAGAAAGAACTGGTCTCCTTTACTGTTCATTTTCCGTTCCCATTCTTCCTTCTGTGGCTACAAGAACACGCCTCCATCAACAGAGGAAGCCAGGGGCACTGGAAAACCTTCTGTGTTAGCAGAACTGTGCCCAGCATGACTTTTTTTGTCAAGTTTGTTCTCCTGGCATCAGTTTTCTAAAATGCATTGATTGATTCACGTGTTTATTCCACAGTGACTTGAAGGCCCACGATGCAGCAGGCACTGTGGGCAGAGTACTGATTATTTTATTTTTTATTTGTGAGAGAAAGAGAAAGAAGAAAGAGAGGAGAGAGAGAGAGAAAGAGAGAGAGAGATACCTGGGATCCAAAGCAGGCTCTGCACTGACAGCACAGAGCCCAACGAGGGGCTTGAACCCACGATCCTCGAGATTATGACCTGAGCCAAAGTTGGAGGCTCAACCAACTGAGCCATTCAGGCGCCCCAGGATGGAGATCTTTTGAGCTTGTGCGGATTGATCTGCAGAAAACTCAGTATCTGGCACTCAGTCCTGCTTCTAATTTCCTTCTATGTGGCTGGGAGCTCCAAGCCCATCGCTCTGTCCACGTTCCTTCTCTCTCAGTGTGCTTAGCATCAGAAATCGAAAGTGGCATCTTTTCAAGATGGGATCTGCCTAGTTTTGCAGAAGAGCAATGCTTTTGCCTTGAATTTAGTGAAGGCCCAGGGCTCCTTCCACAATCATTACCGAGGTGTCTCAGCATTGCTTCTCTAATAATGTTGTTCTGTAGAAATGTTTGTAAAACTCATTCTTGAAGCAAAACAATCAGCAGTGTAAGATCCGGTAATTCAAAGGCCTAGTTAACTACCTTTCATTGGAAGAAGCTGTCAGAGTTTCAGACCCGGTTTATTTTTTTTGTCGTGTTTTTTTTCTTTTCTTTTTTTTGCCTTCTTAGAACTCCCTTACAGATCCATCTGTGAAAAAAGCAATTGGTTATTAGAAAGCTGCGTTGTTCTCCATTATAAGATTACACTGTGCCACATCAGAGAGCCTCGAAGATTCTCTAGTAGGTTATAAAAGTGCCAAATATAATTTGTATGCAAATATCTTATGCAAAAGATTACTTTTATTTATTTTTCCAATTGCATGCAGGAAGCCACACCAAGTGAATTTGAGACAAACACATGATAGATCCCGCTGTGATAAGAAAACCTCCTAATGCAAAGTTGCCTGTAGAGAAGAAGAGGAAATTTCCTTTGTATCCACTCATTCAGATTCTCTATAAGAAATAGCAGGACTTCTTGTCTCCAGGAAACAGAGACTCAAGATCACCTTCCCTCTGCTATCTAAATGTGCCCGTTTTCAACCTGCCTGTCCCCTGCCTGGTTCAGGAATTCCAAGGAGGCACCAGAGAGAAGTGTTGGCCAATGGATTCCATCGGGGGACAGGAGTAGTCCCACTGAAGCCTTGTTGATGTGGAGTGAGTTAACTCCGTCATTGCCAGTTCTCCCCCACTCTCCTGTTGTGTGGGAAGGCAGTGGCCTGGGATATATCCATATGGGGCCATCCTCGTGGCTAGATAGTCCTTTCCTTATTCGACCCGCGAGGATGACGCCCGCGATGTGCCTAGCAGCGCACAGGGCAATTGCTTTAAGAAATCTGATAGTCTGAAGTTCCAAACATATTCAACACATGATTTAACTCTGTAAAATAATTTGAGGAATGTTGGAATCCCCCAGATATGTCCCCTGTTGTGTCTTCCATTTAATCTTTTCTCAACACGCGGTTTTGCTTAAAGCTGAGCGTACCCAGGGGAGCAGGGAGTAATAATTTCTTCAGTGACCGTATTCTCTTCGTCAAAGAAGCCCAGAGTAACACCTACACGTACACTCCTTCGTTTATCTGTTCATTCCCTAAATGTGACTAGTACCCTTGATATGTGCCAGGCATCATGTAGGCTCTAGGGAATAAGAAGAACCACACGTTGAAGTGATTTTTCTCAAGTCGCTTGGTACCATGCGAGAGAGCTTGAGGGGACAGAGATACAAGTTCAGCCTGGGGGTGGAGCGCTGATGGTAGGCGAGTCCTGAGTATTTTGGAAGTCCAGAAGAGGGGGACCTAATCCTAACTGGAATGGTCATGGAGGGCTGCCTGGAGGAGGTGATGCCTGAAGAGTGAAGAAGAGTGCTGAAGCCCAAACAAGCGTTGCCCCCTGGGCGGGTAGGTGTAGTGCAAGGAGGACAGGGGAACACTCTAGAGGATTTGGGGAGCCTCGGAGGAGGATGAGGTGGTGGAAGAGAAGCATAATGTTGGAGAAAGCTGGTAATTGAGACCATTTGGTAGATTCAGCTGACTGGCCATGGGGTGAGAGAGCCCAGCATGGTAGCAACATTTGGTGTCTGGTCCCCGACTGTCCCCTCTCTGGAGCGGCATGCGGGAAACCCGCCCATCTCATTGCCTTGTGCAGAAGCCCTTTCTCCCCCATTTCAGGGAACTATGGAAAAGGCCCCTGTGGATTCTTGCTAGAGCGCAGATTCTGTGATGGCACAAGAGAGGCAAAGCCGTGCGATGCGTGGCTCCTTACAGCCATTCACTCATCCACCCATCCAGCAAGTGTTTCTTGAGGACATGCTATGTGCTTTAGACATTGGAGCTGCCACCGTGAATAAAATAGAGCAGATTCTCTGCCCTCGTGGTGCTTCTAGTCGAGGACATAGGTAGTATCTGCGCTATGGCAGCTGTTGATAGGTGCTACCAAGAAAACCAAGCAGGGACGGTGTGGGGAGTTCGGGGCCACCTGTTGGAATTCTAAGTAGGGTGGTCACGGAGCGTCACCATGAGGTGATGTTGAGCGAAGACCTGAAGTGGGTCAACCTCAGGGTCTAGAGGAAGGGCATTCTAAGAAGGGCACAGCGAGGGCAGAAGTCAAGGAAGAAGGGTGGGGGGAGAGAAGGGAGCTGGTGGGGGGCGGGGCGTGGAGAGCAGGTGCGGGTGCAGGGACCGTCCAGGTGCGAGGAACCGCACTGGGAAGCCGGAAGGGCTGTGAGTCCAGCTGGCATTTTGCTCGTCCTTGACCGGGTCGAACTGCCGGGCAGGTGGCAGCCGGGGAAGGTGTCCATCTCTAGCCCCGAACTGCGGAACGATTTGTACTCCCCCGTAAACACACGTGTGCCAATCCTCTGGTCCCCAACCCCCATGTCCCTTCCAGAGGCGCCTTCTCCCCCTTGTCCTCGCTGCTGCGCCCCTTCCGTCACTGCAGGAAAAGGTGAAATCTGCCTTTTACTGGCGTGTTTGGATGAACTGTGGGAGCGTCCGCTGTTCTGTCCAAGTTTGAAATATAAGGCCCGCGTGGTAGAACTCATCCTCCGTGCCTGCCTTTCCATAAATCAGTGGGCTGACAAGAATTGTCTGATGATGGGCCCAAGGATGCCACCGTCATTGTTGGTGAGGACCGCGACGTGCGATTGCCTTCACTTCTGCACCCACGGCCGCCATTCCCAATCAATCACCGCGTTCTTTCCTGCCACGCTGAGCAGAAAGGCCAAGGTCCTTAACGATGGCTTTCATAAAGTCCACACAGTCCTTCACTCCGACGTCCCCCCCAACCCCCGGATTCTTTTTCTTCCTGCCCTCCCCCCGGCCCTGGGTCACTCTGTGTCTCCCACCTTGGCCCCTGGTCTTCTGAGCCCCCCGGCCGCATCTCACTGAGGGCCCTTGGCCTGTCTGTCCCCCGCTTGACCGCCTTCCACCGGCGACTCCCGTCTCTGATGCCCTTACATCTGTCAGGATCTTTGGTCGAGTGAATCCTTCTCAAGGTCCTAACCTGACGGCTCTCTTTAGAAATGCCTGCTGCCCGCCTCTGACTGTACCTCAGATCCCCAGTGCTCTGCTCAGTGGGTCTTTTTTTCACCTTCCCTCTTATTCTATGACTTGTCATTTATGTCGTGTCGCCTCCTCAGAAAGTAAGTCACGTGAGGGCAAAGATGTTGGTTGTGCTCACTGATCTGTTTTAAGCACCCAGGAGAGTATCTGGCACATAGTAGGTGCTCTGCAGAGATTTGTTGAATGACTCGTAGGTTCCTGGGGGAGAAAGACAGAAAACAGCGCACATAAAAAAACCCCGTTTCTGTGATAAGTAGTGGGTTTATACATGTGCATATGTTTACATGGATAGACGTGCACATGTGTGACCAGTGAAGGTGTGCGTGTGCATGTAATGAGTACATGTGCACGCATGTGAACACACACACACACACACAGCTCAGAGGGCGTAAGCAGACCACACAGCCTACATGTTAATATCGAGGTTGAGGAGTTTAGGGTAAATTTAAACTCATTTTTATGAATGTCAGTTTATATTATCTGATTCCTGCAGGGAATAAATAACACTTTATACTCTGGAAAACGTAAAATTTATAAAATATAGATTCTCGGGTTTTTTCCCCTAGGGTGTTTATTCTGACTTTGAGTTTATCAGGTACGATGGTTGAAACTAAAAGCGTTTGGTTTCCTTGAGACCGTCAACTGCTTTTTGTTGGGCGGCCCCGTGTTGAAATCTTGGAGGGCGGGTGTGCAGGGCCCGGGACGGCCTCCAGCGGAGGATGTGTCTGTCTGCGAGGGGCAGAAGCCCTTTTCAGCAGCAACAGCAGAGCGCTCAACAGTGGAGACCCCGGAGCACCAGACTAAATAATTACGGTTTGCTCCTGACTCCCTATTACCATTCAGCTTCCCTGGAATTATTAAACTCTCATGTTTGTGTTGTTGTTTATATAAGCTTCCTTTTTCTTATTTAAGCATTCAAACGAGTACCTTTTGGAAAATACAGAAACGAGTAAGAGTAAAAATAAAACAAGCTGTCGTCTTACCTACTGGTCTGTCCGCTGTCAGCATTTTGTGGTTTTCCTTTGCCAATTCTGTGCATATATGTGCGGTCCGAGATTATTTCAAAAATCATAATTATACCTTATGAATCATTGCTTTTCTCATTCAAAATGATAATATGAGCTTTTTTTTAAAAAAGTTTATTTATTTTGAGAGAGAGCTAGAGAGCAAGCAGGGAGGGACAGAGAGCAGAGAGGGAGACAGAGAATCCCAAGCAGGCTCCAGGCTCCGAGCTGTCAGCACAGAGCCCCGTGCGGGGCTTGAACTCCCCAACCGTGAGATCATGACCTGAGCTGAAAGCAAGAGTCGGATGGTTAACTGCCTGAGCCACCCAGGCACCCTAATCATAGGAGCTTTTAGATCACTCCAGAAATTTAAAACACATGCTTCTTATTGGTTTCATATTTCAGTTTATGAAGTTTTCATGAATGAGTTATGGCTCTACACTTGAACATTTCAGTTGTTTCCAAAATGTCTGCAGCCGTCAATGGTGTTGCGGTGAGCACCCGTGACTGTTCAATTTTAGCTGTGAATCCTAGAAACGGTACCACTGAGTCAAGGTGCACATTCCTCTGGTCGTTTTCAAAGGCGGTTAAACAAATTTACGCCTTTTCCTTTTTTTTTTTTTTTTTTTTTTTTGCTATGTCTTTCTCCTTGCTACAAACAAATACTACTATTAATCAAAAAAAAAAAGCGGACGCAATTAATGATGGCACACCCCCTCGGAGGGAGGAGGGTAGAGTGGAAGGCACCAGGCCACGTCCCTCCTAGAATTTGCTCTCCTGTTGCCCTTGGACTAGGGAGCTTTCCTTTGCATATTAAGGAATTGCTTTGTTCTTCTGTAGGGGACAAACTTGACCTTGGACTCCCTTGCCCCCTGTGTTCCCTTGGGAGCCTGATCAAGATGGCAGGCCGGCTGTGTCAGCAGGAAACACTGGTCAGGGTTAAAATGACCACCGCCGAGTAGAGCGGTTAGCGCGCAGGCCTGTGAACAGCCACAAGTGAGCTACAATGACGTGACGAGAAGCACAGCGTTGAATTCCCCTTTGGGGGATGACTCTTGTCACTGGGTACCTTCCTCACATGGACCCTCTCCTCCCGCCGAAGAGGCCTCCCTCGTGCCCCGCTTGCTGGCTTTCCCGGACTGCCTGCGGGCTGGGTGTGCTCGTCGGGAACCTTGTGTGTCTGTTACAGACAAATACGGACCGGAATCCCAAGCCTGGGATCTGTCACTCGACCGCACACAAAGCCTCAAAACCTGGTTTCCTTGTTCGGAAAACAGGAAGGGTAATCGTGCGCATCTCCTGGGTATTATTAAGATGGAATGAGACCACACGCACCAAAAGAGGATCTGAACACAAATTAAGAAGTCAATAAATAACGGTAGTAGTAACTGTAGTCATCGTACAAAAGTGAACACTCGTACTAATTTTTTTTTTACATTTATTTTTCAGAGAAAGAGGGCGGGTGGGGAAGGGGCAGAGAGAGAGAGAGGGGAAACGGAGGATGCAAATCAGGCTCTGAGCTGTCAGCAGAGAGCCCGACGCGGGGCTCGAACTCACAAACCGTGGGATCATGACCCGAGCCAAAGTCAGACGCTTACCCAACTGAGCTCCCCGGGTGCCCCCATCAATATTATGAACATGCTGTTCCGGTCAGGGCTGGCTTCCAGGATGCACGACCCCCACTCAGAAGGACGCCACGCTTGGCTTAGTGCTCTACTGTCATTATCCTGAAATCCCTGGGAATTCCTGAACAGGGGTTTGATTTGGCTGGTTGATTTTGGTCTGGGCACCACCAAGTCCGTAGCCGGTTCTCATTCCAGTCTAAGGGGTGCCTCGTAAATGAGGCCTATTTTACCTAAAAAGAGACCTGTTTTACCGAGAGCCTAGATTTGCAGCTTTAAGAGCTCAAGCAGAAGCCGAAGGGGAAGAAACGGCAACGCTTCACATCCACGCAAACCCTCAGATTTCTTCTCTACAAGTCAATGGGGGAGGAAACCCGCATATCCATTCTATCAGTTAGAAACTTGAGGGACGTAGAATTTCAACTTTCTGCAATCGCTGGGCTGGTGAGCACTATGCTAGGCCGCTCGGGGTGGGCTTTCAGGGCCCTCGGGCTCTGGCAGGTCCCCCCGTGACGCCTCTTCTCAGTGGGTCCTCTCTGCTCCCACCGGAGGAAGGGAGGAAGGGAGTCTTGGTGCAAAGCCTTTCCTGTGGGCTGGAGGGCCCATTAAGCAAACGGTAAGCCCTCCGCGTCTGGGGCTCCGGAGACTTTATACAAACAAACCCCCGGCACTCACATGAAATAGGAAAGCGTGGTCTCTGCTTTGTTTCTGGGGCGCTCTGAACGGTGCATAATAATGCGACTGCTGCAGGCGCTCCAAGTACGGGCCTCCCCGTGATGTCTTCTGTCCTCATTAACTTTCACAAGGGCAGATGGGCACTGAGCGCTAATGATGCGTTTCCGTGGGCCCTGTTTGGCGTCTTGACTGTTGGCAGACTTTGGCCTATGGGAAAATGACTACTCTGGTTTTTCAGAGCAGGGAGAGTTTGGTCCTAAGAGCGTGGGTATCGTCTGCCCAAGGGGGCCATTCTGGGCCCGTGGTTCTGCCATTTTGGGGAAGGGACCTTCCAGGTTAAGCCGCTGGTTCTAGACCTCTTTGGTCTCCAACCTCACCTGACCTCGTCCAGATCGTTTCTCATGTTTCCAGGCAAAAGTCGCTTCTTCCACTCCCAAGACGGATTCTGGGGCCCTTGCCGTGGCCCCCTGGACTCCTCACTTAGTGACCCCATGCGTTCTTTTTGGACTCTTCATCCTCTGACGTCCCCATTAGACCTGAACCTTCATAAGGTCAGGGACCAGGTCTGCCTCGATCCATCCTGAATCTTCTGCATTTCCAACAATGTCTGACGAATAGCCAGCAAACATTTCTAGAGTTCTCTCTTTGGAAAAATCCAGCCATGCATATGAAACTTTGAGATACAGTCTACAAGATCTCACTCCCTGAGGTTCTTCATGCAGATGGACGTCCATGCATCTTAGGACATAAGCCCTCCTTTCCGTGCTCTAGCATTTCAAATACCACAATCTCCACTACAAAAAGTCTGTCAAGAGTAGTTCAGACACCATCTGGGTATCTCCAGGGATGGTGAGCTCACTACATTCTTGAACATTCCATTAAGGAAACAACGTATTAGAAAGTAGGTGGGTGGGCGTTTGAATGGATAGATTCACTCACTGACTAGATTTTATCGGGGGCCTTCTCTATGTCAGGTCATTTTCTAGGGAAACAAGGGTAGACAAAACCAAGCTCCTGTTCTCCAAGAGCTGTATTCTAAGGAAGAAGGCAGACGACATTAAAAGGACTAGTTACATGTCAGGTATGATTATTGCTATGGGGACAGTGAAGCAGGGCAGGGATGGGAAAGAAAGGCTATTTTAAATAGACTAGGCAAAAAAGATCTTCCTGGCACCCGAATAAAATGAAAAAGAGAGCCATGAGAAATTTTGAGGCAACGGGCTTTGCGGGTGGAAGGAACAGTGAGAGCAAAGGCCCTGGGGCAGGAAGGCCAGGGCGGCTGCCTTAGGCCTTGAAGGTTACCATAAGTACGTAACTTTTCCCATGTTTGATGGGAAGCCTTTGGGGGGCTTAACAAGGGGAGCGAAGTGGTCCCATTTTAAAAAGATCCCCGTTTTATGGAGAGGAGACTCCCGGGCAGAAGGATGGTGATGTGGAGATCAGTGAGGACGTAAGTGTGGTCCTCCAGCTGGGGGGTTGCTTGAGCACACTGTCCTTCAGCCAGCCCCGCTCACAGCTCCGTCCCTCTCAGATGGAGAGCTGTACTTGCCCCCAGGGGAGATGCAGATACCCCTGCTCTTGGTGCTCTGCTTTCTGTTGGCATGACACAGGAATGAGTCTGGTGCCGGGTCGGGAGTGGGTTTCCATGTACCCCCTTCCCTGGCCAGACTGGGTCGTAGACACAGGTCTGGGTCCCTGAACTTCAAGAAGGCTAGATATGACACTTCTAAATTTCCTCCCGGTTAAATTTCTCTCTGGCTCCCCATCCAGCTGGATTCATGGGCGAATATACCTCTGCTACTGCTGAGGCTCACGACTCACCTGGGTTGTACAAAGGTCCTGGGGTCTTTTGCTGAATCACCAAGAAGAGGCTGCTTTCTGCTTCACTTCTCGTTGTCCTCTGAGGTCCAGCGGTTCTATTGATTCTCTGCTACATCTGGGAAGTAGAAAATTTTGGCAAGGCTGGAAGTCCCTGCTTGAGACAGATGACAGGGAGGTGGCACTCATTAAAAAGGGGCTGCATTCCAGTCAAAGAAATTAATCTCTCACTGTGAACTTTTTCACTTTTATGCAATCAACATTCTGCTAATGTCCTCTTTAGAAAGACAGCATATATATAAGTAAATACATTTGTCTTCATTAAACATGGAGCTCATGGTTCTCTCGCGCATACAGCGACGATGAAGACATCGATCTGTACTCCAGCCACACACACATTAGCAAAGGAGGCAGTCATAAGAAGCAAAGCTCTAATGCACGATCAGTGGGCAAAAACGTGTGGGCAGCGGCTGTGATTTGAGTGAGGGCATTTCTCCTCCTGCCGGAATCATCGCAAACCAGGAGACTATCAGTGTGAGCTTGGGCCTGGGTTGTTAGGTTCACTGAGTAGGTTGTATAGAAATAGGAGTTGTCTTGTCCCTGTCTTCCTCACTGCGAAATAATGACAACAGTGATTCATTTATGGGCCAGTATTTACTGAAGGCCTACTAAGTGTTGGGCCCTTCCTGCCCTCGTGGAGCCAACGCTCTTGTATGCAAGCCAGATGGTAAGCAAATAAGCCAATAGAAATATCACGGGGTAACAGGGTCTGCGAAAAAAACCCTGCAGCAAATGGATAGCGAGGGTGGGGGTAGGGTGTGGGGGGGGGCGGGGGGGGGGTCTCTGGGTGTTGGGGGAGGGGAATCCCAGGAAACCTTGAGGCACATTCCAGGCAGCAACAGTGCGGAAGTCTGAAGCAGGCGCGTGCTTCGAATTGTGACGATGAGCAATTCCCATTGAGAAGTTATTTAATAAACAAGCGAGTAAATAAGAAGTGTTGCGGCAGAGTCTCGTGACGTCTTCCGTGTGCTGTCCCTGACACTCACCTGTGCTTTGGGAAGCGCACCGTGGAGCTGAAGCTGTGTCACACCAGCGAGGTGCTAGGAGCTGGTGCAGCCACCCGGACGAGACCCTGGGGTGCTGCAGCTTAGGGGACAGAACTACACGTTGGGAGGAACCGGGGTCCCCGATGCAGCGGGATTCCATACCAGTCGTGAGGTGCTTCTGCTCAGCCGTTACCGGACAGAGAAGCAGCCGATTCCGATCTCATTGCAGCCAAAGCGTGGTTTTGAACTTGGCTACAGCCCTCGCCTGGCATCCTTCACAGTTATGCCTTCAGCTCTGCCCACACGTATCATGTGACTGCCCTTGGCCCTGGAGAAATGGGAGCCCCTGGCCTTGGAGTTTAGTGCTTTCAGCCCAGTGGGGAAGAACAGATTTTATTTTAGTAAGAATAAAAGTTTTTAATGTTTCTTTAGTTTTGAGACAAAGAGACAGAGCATGAGCGGGGGAGGGGCAGAGAGCGAGGGAGACACAGAATCCGAAGCAGGCTCCATCCAGGCTCCGAGCTGTCCACACAGAGCCCGACGCGGGGCTCCAACTCCTGAGCAGTGAGGTCACGACCTGAGCCGAAGTCGGACGCTCAGCCGACTGGGTCTCCCAGGCGTCCCGAGAAGAACAGATTTTAAATAAGGAATTATTTAATTCAGAATGTACCACAGGCGAGGCCTGACCTAGGCTGGAGGAAATCATGTCAGAAGGAGACTCCAACGATGGATAGATGGATCGACTCCAACATGCTCTTGCAGTGACTGGCAGCCTGTTGTCCGTTTATGTAAATAAAATTTTATTGGCACACAGCCATGCCTACTCGTTCCCATATTATCTGGGGCTGCTTTTGTGCTACAACAGCAGAGTGGAGTAGTTGTGAAAGAAACCGTATGGCTCACAAAACCAAAAATACTTCCTGTCTGGTTCTTTAAGGAAAAAGATTTTCCAGCCTCTGTTCTAAGTGCAAGGAGATAAGGGCATGGGTGGGCCAGGTGGAGGAGAGAATTTTGAGTTGAGCGAAAACCTAGCTGCTTACGGCAAACCAGGGATTGGAAAGTCAAGGCTCACAGAGGCCAGACAAGTAACAGAAATAAAAGAAGTGTATTGCATGGGTAAGATCCCAGAGAAATATGCTTTCCACCATTGTTTTTTGAATATATGCTCTGCTTGGGCTATTTATTTATTTCCCCACTTTAGTAGAGACATTGTTACAGAAACATTTCTTAAACCTAAGGAAAAACTCACAACAGCTATAAAAGTGGCAACTAAAATTCAGACCTCGTATTAATGGGACAATAGGGTGGGGTGGGGATTGTGGAAAAACAGGAACATGCCTGTTCCTTGTGAACCCAGCTCTGGCAGCTATTAAGATTCTTGTTAGAAATCCTGGAAATCCAAATTTTTGTGGGAACTCTCTTAGTGTTGCCACAATGGATTTTGTTTTGTTTTCACAACGTGCTTGTCAAAACCCAACTTAGCTGCAGGCAGGATTGTCTCTGTGGCCTCCAGTTAGAGACCTCGGTATAGGCGTTTAAAAGACCCAGGGTCTCCTACCTTAGTCGAGGACAGAGTTCGAACACCCCAGGAGCCATGGGCAGATTTTTTGGGTCAAGTTGTATGTCTCACGGTCACAAGCTGCACTGGGGAGCCCAAGGAGGGAGAATCCAATGTGACCATCCAAGGTAGCCTCTGCACTGTTTGGGATGATGGGTAACGCAGCAGGCATTCAATAATGGGGAAAATCTGAGGAATAGAAGCGAGGAGAGCTGTAAGACCTGGAAAAGCACGGGCGGGGAAGGTAAGAGTTGTGGAAGAACAAAGAAGGATTTGTAAGACATTTGGTCTCCTGAGAATAAGTCATATATTAGGGACTCTAAGAGGTCAGCAAGCAATTTGAAATCTGTGCTCCTTCTATTATCTGCAGTCCCTTCTTTCTGTCAGCCGCTGACCTCTGAGGTCAGGTTTGGGTTTAAATTCGGTCTCCTGGTTGTTTCCCAGCTCGCTGGTGGCGATTTAGAAATTCCCCAGCAGGTGGCGATGTTCTCATTTGAAAAAAGGAAAAGGGACCAACGAATGAGCAACTCTTTGTTTAATGATGTCTGCTGGGTTCTCTGATTCCTGCCTAAGCCAGGGTTTATAGCTAATAAAGTAAAAATAGCTTACCCGCTTTTCCTTTTTTATTTATCTTACAGCACTTTCCTTAGATCCCGCCACACCAAGACCATAATATTTATTCTGTAGCGATTGCTATGCAAACTGTATGCGAGGGGCACATCTGTATTATTCCAGGCATCCTCTCTAGAAGCGTAACGGCAGACGTGAAAGAACAGAATAAAAGTACGTGTGCATAGATGGTTGGAGAGCTGTCTCCAGGATAGGCGTAAAAAAAATAAATAAGCGGTGGCCTCCCTTCCAGCTTTCTGAGACTTGTTGATTTCGACAGAAGGTCTGCTTCCAAAAGACCTGTTCCAAGCGAGAGGATATGGAACCATTTTTAAGAGTTTATTTTTCAGCCTGTCCATTTGGAGGAGCTCAGCACAAGAGCACCCAATCAGAAATGAATGGCTGTTTCTGCACCACCGTCTGCAAGGTGTGAATACCAGAGCTGTGAGGGCACGAGGTGGGAAATGACAGAGAGAGAGAGAGAGAGAGAGAGAGCTCCCAACAGGCAGCCTTTCAAATGTTCACTTATTTCTCTGACCCAATAGATGGTGGCCCCATGTAGATTTCCTCAGCCCCCAAAGGACAGTGTTGAATCAGGACACTTCATCAGGAGTTCACTGTCAGCTCTGGCTGCAAGGAAGTTACATGGGTCCATGTCGAGAGGACAGTAGGAGCCGGTTCGCAAGCCAGTGAAAGAGGAAATACCTGTGAAGTGTTTGTCTGAGGCCGGCAGGCAGGAAGGGCTCAGCAAGTGTTAGTAATTAATGTCTCCTTGGAGGTCAAGAAGGTGTGTTAATAGATTTAATCTATTTATTCTACTGAGATCTCCCCCTCCCCCAATTCTGGCGCCTTCTTCCTCTCTGCTGTGCAGTTCTGTTTCTCATACCTGTGTGTTCTCAGTCTGCCTCTCTTGCTCTAAGGGGAATAAACGTGTGTGTGTGTGTGTGTGTGTGTGTGTGTGTGTGTGTGTGTGTGTGGCATATTTCTCTCCCTTCTCGTTGGCCCCCTGCTGGCCATCCTCTCCCCACCTCTCCTTTCCGCCTCTCATTGATGGGAAGGTGATTGCTCATGTGCATTTGTTGCCTGCAGACCTCTTGGATTTCCCACCACGAAAAACAGGAGTAAAGACTGATCCTTTTCGGGGCACCTGGGTAGCTCGGTTGGTTAAACGTCTGACCTTGCTCAGGCCATGATCTCAGTTTGTGGGTTCGAGCCTCGCGTCGGGCCCTGTACTGACAGTACAGAGCCTGGAGCCTGCTTCAGATTCTGTCTCCGTATCTGCCTCTCCCTTGCTGAATCTCTCTCTCAAAAAGAAACATTAAGAAAAAAAGACCTGTCCTTTTCTACATTAAAGAACATCGCTTCGAGGTGGACTGCAGCCTGGCTGGGCTGAGATGGGTAGAAGAATAGGGAGAGAGAGCAAGAGATACAGACTAGAAAGCTTTCAACATCGGGCTCCACAGAGGCAGCACTCATGGCCTGCCTGGTACTGGCCTCCCCAAGAGGCCCTGCTGGGCATCACAGGTGGAGCCCAGGTGCCCAGGCCATCCTCCTCCTGGCCACATTCTGGCCTCCTCCTGGCCACATCCTGCCCAGTGTGGCCAGGAGACTGGATCATTTTGCAATGGACTTCGTGTGCAAGACTCCATCCGTGTGGTCTGCAGGTAGCTGGCTAAAATTGATTTTTACACTACAGGTTTTTTATTAGCGGGCCCAGCTTCTGGAAGTTTCAGCCAAACTTCCCAGAGAGACACCAAGCCTGAAAAACAGGGATAGATTTCCCATGACAAAGAAGCAATCGGCCACCTCGCCCTGCGTGCGCCTTCTCACTGGGCACCACAGGCTTACCCCAAGCTCTGAGAACCTCATTGACCTGCTTGGTAAGGATCTGGCATCTAGAACCTTTCCCAGAGTCTGTGCTGAAAGGGCCCTTTGCGGCCAACATTTTGAGCTGCCCATTCCGGACCGTGATGTTTTTCAGGGCTTTGATTTCAGGGCACAGGTTCACCTGTGTGGGGTGAATCAGGGTGGTCTTGCCATCTTGGCAGGCAGGATGGATCAGTTGCTGTTTCCAAATCCCTCCCAGCTCTAAGTTTTGTGAAGGGTAGCAGTCTGGTCCAATGGGATCAGACCAGCTTCATTTATTCAGCAAACATTAGACAGCCTCCCAACACTGTTCTGGGCATGGGGGCTCTAAGATGAGTTTGAAAAATGTCTTGCTGCCATGGAAAATTCTTTAGAGTGGAGTAGATACAGGCTCTACGTGAGACCAACACAGTATGGCAGGTGGCAATAAGGCTAGAGGGGAAGATTAAAGGAGTGACAAGGGGTCGTCAGGGAAGGCTGTGTGATAGAAATATTTGGTGGGGAGCTGAAAGAGGGAGAAAAGTAGTTATCTGGGGGAAAGAATGTTCCAGAGAGTGAGAACAGCACATGCCAAGGCCCTGAGGTAGAAGTGGGAGGAATGTATTGGAAGAAAAGCATGGAATCCAGTGTAGCTTTGATGAAGTGAGTAAGAAGAAAGTAGTAGAAAAGGAGTTGGTGAGATAAGAGCAGGCATCACGAAGGTTATAAAGAGCTTTACAGACCCTGTCTTTTGAGTTTCATTCTGCGTGTAAGATGATGTTTCTGGAGGGTTTTGAGCAGAGGTGCTATCTAATGTGACTCCAACATTTTAAGAGGCTCATGTGTTTTCCTCATTTTTCTAAAAGGGAATATGGTGTGTGTATGTATGTATGTGTATAAGGTTATATGTAAATGAATGTATGTGTTTGTAGACACATGTATACAAAGTCATATATGTTACACATATAATTTGAAAATAACTGTAGTCTATGTCTATAAACCCCTTTGTCTAAATCTCTCCTGTGCACGAATCATTTACCTTTGAAGTGAGAAAGCCGTTGTCAAGCCCCTCTGAGGTTCTGACACACTCCATATCCTCCCTGGGGACATCTGAGCAGAGAGTGATGACCCATGCCCTCCCTTTTCTTAAGAAGTAGCTAGAAGCGGGGGATGTTTGAGAAAGGTTGGGAAAGGCTGGGTAAGGAACATGAAACATAGGCAAGGGACAATGATTTATAAGATGTCCTTGATCATTGTATGGCTTTGTAAGAATGCACTGGGAAAAACTGGTGTTCTCATTACACAGAATGCTTGTCTCTCCACAAATGTAAAATGACTCAAGAGAGAGCCTTCTGGTGTTAATGAAGTACTGTGTGTATTTTTAGAAGAATGCAGGAGAATAAAAGAAATAATTCACAATGAGACCACAGGATGTTTCAGATAGGATGTGTGCATCTGTGTGTGTGCACGTGTGTGTAATGTTTTTTAAATGGAGATTTCTTCAAAAATGACTTTTATTGAAAATAGATATTCTGATTCTCCTACAACTAAAGTAATCTGGTTTTATATCTGAGTGAAAGTCTGTGTGGAGCGTATTTTGTCTAAATCAAGGATCTGCCTGGTATCTTTGACCAAAGTTCTAAAGCTTGGCTGCAAACCCGGGTTCTCTCCTTTTCTTCTGCTCTTAATAGGCCATCTCCTGAAAGTCGACTGCAGTTTACTAGTGAGGGTGGAGTTATCTGAGGTGTGGGGGGAAATTTTAGGAATCTTTCTTTGAAGTCTTTCAACTGGTGGATGAACTTGGGGTTCTCAAATTCATCTAGATTTAAATGTTTTATAAATCTGATTTGCATGGCATTACATTCCAGATTTCTTCCTAATGAGATCTGAACAAGCAATGACCACGACATTGGTCAAACAGAGTCTCTATGGGGATAATATGCAGAAACCCATCCTGTGGCTAACTGGGGGAAGAAGCCAAGGCAATCTAAAAGTTGAGAAGAGCTCCCTCATGAATCTTTACAGACATTCTTGCCCAGCTGCCTGATCTAATCTCATCGTTCATATAGCAGCCATTCGTGGTGTTCCAAAATGGCTTCCATGATTAAGTCCTTAAAAAAACCCTTGTGGCTATCACTACAGGCCCTCTTCAGCCTCACCTGGAGCTCCTCTCCTCTGTGAAGTCTGTGTTGCAGCCACACAAATGTCCCCCCTTCCTCCCTCATTTCCTCAAACAGCCACCAGTGCTATGCTCATTCTCACATCTGAGTTCCTCACAACCTGTGTCTCCTACCCTTCTCCTCATAATCCCTCTGCCATGCATCCAAACTCCACTTCAACCCTCCTTTCCAGAGATGCTTTTCCTGAGTACCCGCCCCCAGATGCAGGATGCCATAGGCGATCAGGACCCTGGACAGAACTTATCCCTCACAGAACTTCTCACAGCTAGAATCTAATACAGTAAAAAATTGGATTGCAAGTAACTTGTTCTGTGAGTGTTCTGCAAGATGAGCAAACATTTCTAATAAATTTTAACTTGATAAACAAGTGATGTCTGGCAATACGAGTAGTACATGATGCCAAATGTCACATGATCACAACTGAGCCAATGTTTCTCTCTCTCTCTCTCTCTCTTGCTGTGAGATTGTGGGTCATCATCTCCCACACTTGGATGCTCAGTCTCAGGTCATGGTGTTTGGCAGAAATCAGTGATTTTTCAGGACATTGGAAGGTGCCCACAACTGGCACTAATATATTTTTTGTCACTTCCAAGCACCTATGGACAGTCCTTTGCTTTTCCAGACAAGAGTGAGCCTAGGAATGCTTTGCTTCATTCTAGGTCATTGGATAGGCTCCTTGTTAAAGTTGCATGAAGAAAACACCCAACAAGTTTCAACTGAGCCAATAGATACAGTGATTCCATTAGTGATAGTGAAAGTCGTCCTACACAATAACCCTCCTCTCTCTCGTCTCCCTCACACCAGCCACGAAGGTTTTCAAAGGTAAGTGTAGGTTAATTTGTTTATTTTTCCTTATATTTTGTGTTGCCTTTATTATTTTGTATTATATTACAGTATTGTAATCATTTTTATATGACAGTTTTGGGGTTGTGGAATGAATCATCTGAGTTTCCATTATTTCTTATGGGGAAATTTGCTTTGATACACAAGTGCTTTGGATTCCAGTGTGTTTTTGGAATGAATTATGCTTGCAGACCAAGGTTTTACTGTAAGTTATTGAGAGTCATTGCTTGTTGAAGGTCTGTTCCGCCACTGGAATATTTTGCTTTGAAACTGCTTTATTGTGGTATCATTTATATATTGTAAATTTGCCCATTTTAGTAAACCTATAGAGTTGTGCTGCCATCGCCATACTCCGTTTTTAGAACATTTCCTTTACTCTCAAAAGATCTCTTGAGCCATTTGCAGGGCAACCCCATTCCCACTCCTGACTCCAGGGAACCGTCAATCTACTTTGTGTCTTTCTGGATTTGCTTATTCTGGGCATTGCACACGAGAGATCACACAGTAGGTGGTGGTTTGTGCCTGGCTCCTGTCCAGGCACAAACCTTGAGGTGCTTCCACGTTTCGGCATGCACCAGCAGTGTTCCCTTCACCAGAATTTAATCTTTTCGAGGGCAGGGACCTGGCATGTTTGTCCAGTTTAGGAATACGGATCGTGTGGCACACCTATCACATGCCACATGCCCAAGACATGTCTATGAAGCAGTGATACTCATCACTCTGTGAGTGATAGATTCCTGTTGGGAGACAGACAAAAACATGTACATGGACAAACATTAAGATAACTGCAAGTTTTGGTGGACTTCACAAAATATTAAGTGGATGTTGAATAAGTGAATGGTGATAAAAAGGTGCCAGAAGGTCTCTAAAATTATCATGTTTGTTCACTGATGAGTGTCACTATCCTTAGTTGCCTTGGGTGCTGAGGCTGTGGGGAGAGGAGAACCCACATGGAGTCGGGCACAACGAGTCTGAGCCAGAGAGAATGCAGGTTCAAGGTTGACTGGGGGAGACAGGCAGGGGTTGAAATAATGGGTACAGTCTGTTAGGTATGCAAAATGGCTTGAACATGTGACAGAAATTCTCAGCTCAGCTCTGCCAGTAACTGACTCTGTGCCTTTGGCAAAACCACTTGACACAGCAATAATTATAATAGATAATATGCATAGAATGATTTTCTACGTGTTTTTACCAAGAATTTTACATAAATTATTTATTTGATCTCCACACTAATCCTATGATGTGATTATATACATTATTATTATCAAATAATAGCATAACAGCAATAATAATTGTTACAACATTATGATTGTTATTATAATGATGGTATGATTACAATTGTTTTAATTATTATCATATGCCATTAGACTGCTCTAAGCATTCTATTGATATCCTCACTTAATTTGCACAGCAACACTAGGAGGTAAGAACTAGTATGTCTACTAGATTTTAAGTTCCATGAACGTTCCATGAACGTTCCTTTAAAGTTCCATGAAAGTTCCATGAAGTTCCACACACAGGAGCCCACTTGCTATTCCTCAGTGATGCAGTAACACATCAGGAAATGCACAGGTACCTTCTGTGACACAGCGCTTAACGAATATTTGTTGATTGGAATTGAATCCATGACTCCCCTTTACGTAGATGAAAATGAGACGCCAAATGGTACCTAATACTCGACCCAAGGTCATGCAGCCAGTAGATCGACTCAGATGGGAATGCTGAGTGTCTGAATCCAAAGGCCATACAGTTAACCTTTTTATTCTGCTAGTTGAGGTCTTGCTTCCTTCCTCTGGAGAATGGTACCTTTATCAGTGATGACCTCTGATGTCCTTTCTGGCTCTCAATCTCTACATCAAAACCATGTCACATCCCTGCATACATGGAATTTATATGCCTACGTTTTGGGGGTGAGAAAGGGAGAGACAAATTTAGGAAAGAAGGAAAGGTATTTGTGAGGAAACGTTCCCAGTAGTCTGGGTCCTTCCCAAAGTGTGCAAAGGTGTGGGAGGTAAAAGAGAAACAGCTATACCATCTGTCTAACTGACAAACTGGAACAGCATGTGAGTGGGTCACCCAACCTGTTGCATGGGAGCAAGGAAGGCAGGTATGTGGCCGTCCTGGTAAGCTCTGTGGATGAGGAAGCGTTCTAGCTACTGTTCTCAAGGTTGGCATTTCTCGTCATTCCTGTGGGGTTTTTTTTCTTAATTTAAAAACACTGCTCTTAAAGATCCTATGAATAAAGTATGTTTATCACAAATGGTGCCATAAGGCAACACCTCCAGGTGGCCTGCCGCTCAGAATCAAAGATGCAGTAACACATCAGTAAATGCACAGGCAACATTTGACAAGAATGAGATTTTGTCTTCAACTCTGGGGTCTGTATGTTGACACTTCGGCAGCCCTAAATTGTGATCCAAAGGTTGACCACAAATAGAGCCTCGAAACTGAATGGCATCCCCATGAAGCTTAGCATCATAAGATACCTTGAACGAGTTCTGGTATAGAACTCCAGGAATTCAGTAAGGTGAGTGAGACCACCCTGTCAAGATCGTATGTTATTATGTCACCCTGTTTTATTGTCTCTATAGCAACTATTCTTACCTGATATGATCTTGCTTATCCATTTGGTTATTGAGTTGTCTGGCTCCTTCTACAGCGAGATGATTAAAGTTACCTTCGTGGCTAGAACAATGCTCTTAATGGATACTCAATTATCATCAGTTGTAATAATGAATGAGTCATATAAGTGAAATATACTTCCATAGTCTGCCTCCCCTAACCTTCCACTAGCCTCCCTCTGTCGCAGCTAGATAACCAATATTTATGGCAAAGAGTGTATCCATTCAAATATTTCTCTATCAATATAAAAAAATAAGGATATTCACTTTTTTATTGAAGAGGGCACCTTTTGGGATGAGCACTGGGTGTTGTATTGAAACCAATTTGGCAATAAATTTCATGTATTGAAAAAAAAAGAATATTCACTTTTTCATAACTATTATATTATTAATGTTATTAAAAATCTTTTAAAACTAATCATGGAAATTCCTCCAGGTCAATAGATAGCGATAACTTATTAATTTTAATCTTTGTAATAATGCATAATATGAAGAAACCACAAGTCATTCAACCATTCCACTACTAATCTGTGTATTCAGATTATTTTCACTTTTCCCATTATAAATAACGTTGCCAGAAATACCCTTGAACGTATATCCTCATGTGATTCTACTTCATTCCTACAGGTTAGAGCCCCCAGAGTGAATTTGTGTTAGTTTTCTTTTGCTGCAGACAAGTGACCACAACTATAGCCACTTGAGGCAATATACATTTATTATCTCACACTTTCTGTGGCTCAGCTGGGTCCTTTGCTCAGGTATCATAAGACTGCAGTGAAGGTATTTTCTGGGATATGGTCTTATCTGGAGACTCAACTGGGGAAAGATCCACCTTCAAGCTCACTCAAAATGTTGGCAGAATTCATTTTCTCACAGCCACAGAACTGAGGTCCCATTTTCTGGTTGGCTATTGGTCTAGGGCCCCTCTCAGCTCCTAGAGGTGCCCACAGTTCCTGTCATGTGGCCCTCTCCACACAGAGTTCACAACATGGCTACTTGTCCTTCAAGGTGAGCAGGTGAATTTCTCTCACTCTAGCGTGTTACGATGGAGTGCTTCATAACATAACCTAATCATTGTTGTGATATTCCACCCCATTTTCTGTACTTTCCTGATTAGAAGCACGCCATAGGATCTGCCTGCCATCAAGAGGCAGAAATTATATAAGGACATGACTCACTGGGGGTCACTTAGGGTATGTCCACCACAGGCTTGCTAGGTTAAATCATAAGTATAATTAAATATTACAAGATGTGGTCAAGTTATACAGCCCAAGGGCTATAGATTTCCTCTTTCTCCTGACAGTATATGAGACTATCTGTTCCCCAATGTCCTTGGTTACTATTTTTCTAATTTATCTGTCTCATTCATCTGGAGATAGTTAAGAGTTTTAATTGTTGGGTTTCACTTACTTTATATAGAATCATGTGTTTGCTTAAGAGCCACAGGTAAATGGGTTATGGCACAGACTAGTGCTTGAAAAGGTATAGGGTGTCTGGGTGGCTCAGTTGGTTAAGCATGCGACATCAGCTCAGGTCATGATCTCACGGTTCGTGAGTTCAAGCCCCATGTCTGGCTCTGTGTTGACAGCTCAGAGCCTGGAGCCTGCTTCAGATTCTGTGTTTCCCTCTCTCTGCCCCTCCCTGCTCATGCTCTCTCTCTCTCTCTCAAAACTAAGCATTAAAAATTTTTTTTCTTAAAAGAAAGTCAAGTGACAGACTTGGTTTGATTTAAGCTCTACAACTGATTTGCTCTGAGACCTTGGAAGAGTTTTTCAGCATCTCTAAACCTCTGTTTTTTTTCTCTGTAAAAGGAGATAACGATAACACCCATCTTATTTAGTATTTGTGATTATTTAATTGAGTAATAAATGTAAGTTCCTTAACCTGATACCTGGTAAATGGCTCTGAATGTACCGAATGGTTATGATGTGGGCCCAGCATTACCATCGGCAACAGTAACTTCAGCATCATCACAACCATTAGGGATCATCTTCTTGACCAATATTCTGTGTCATCGTTTTGCTTCTCTCAGGCCTCAAATATCTCATGATAGTGTCTGTGTGCTGACAGGTACCATTATCTATGTTATCACATCTTTCTTAAGTGCAAACTACCATTGAAGACTTATGTGGCTTTCATGACTGGTTTTGAACTATTTTTGTACTTGGCGATATTGAGAAGCCCTTCTTTCCATCAAAGGGTCTTGAACTTCTGAGCACAAATTAAGAACTCTTTCTCTATTTCCATTTTTTAAACTTAGTTTCCCCCCTCTATCCCAATAATCCATTAGAGTCCCAGAAGGGATTATTCTGTGAGTTTGTAGAAACTTCATACTTATTAACATTTGGAATAAATGACTAAATCTGAGGAGAAGTAGGACTAACGTAGTTGGGGAAGTAAATATATATTTCTTTATACATGGACCTAGCTATCTATCATCTACCTATCTATCTGAGAGATTAAAAGGACCGTGAGTTCAGTGTAGAATTTGGATCTCTGGCCTTTTGAAATGTTGCTTCTTGTTTCTTTTCTAACCATATTGGTAGAAAGTATTATCTACACAGAGCAGTGGCAGGGCCATGTGTAGGGAGAGAAGACTGGTTTGTAATTTAAAACATTGGCTGAAGATTCAGATGAACTCAAATTTGAATCCTAGATCCACTATGAGCTCTATTAAATTTGGCACTATGCATTTTTGAGCAAAAGACCATAATTCATTGGAAGATTCGACAAATATTCAGAGAATAAAATAAGTCCATGACTAAGGAACTTAGCTGTCACTGGCAGAGACAATAAAGAAATGACAAATACACTTGTGACACAGTGACAGTGCCAAGGGGAGGAAAGACAGGTAGAATGGAAGTATTTTAGAAAGGATAGTTGGAGGAGGCTTGAGGAGGTAAATATAGAGGCAGAACCAGCTTGTAAGGTTGTTACAAGGATTGGCTGAGCATACCGAGTCTTCAGAATAGAACCTACATCTTCTTTCTCCATTCATCAGTTGGTCATATGTGGAATTGCAGAAACAAAACAGATGAACATAGGGGAAGGGGCAAAAGAGAGAAAGGGAAGCCAATCATGAGGGACTCTTAACTACAGAGAACAAACTGAAGGCTGCTAGAGGAGAGGTTGGTAGAGGGGTTGGCTAAATGGGGGATGGGCATTAAGGAGGGCACTTGTTGGGATGAGCACTGTGTGTTATACATTAAGTGATGAATCACTAAATCCTACACCTGAAACCAAGTTTACCATACATATTAACTAGAATTTAAATAAAAAGTTGAAATATTTTAAAAAAAAACCTGACAGAAATGCTTGAAATAATCTCTCCTAGTTTTTCTATCCGTTTTCATAATTAATGACACAAGTCTGTTCACTGTCTTTCCACAAACACCCAAATGTTGGAGCTGGAAGAAGCAGGCTTACAGACATTGAGATATGAACATGTGAGCCAGAGTTGTAGAGGTCAAGGATGGGAGGCTAGATTTCCATAACTGGGCAGTGTGATTCCAGGCGAATCACAGCATCTTCCCACTCTCACTGGACCCAAGGGAAGAGGTGTGTGAACATGCATTGGCAGACGGGAAAGTTGTTATAGCCCTAAGTCTCTACTTTTGAAGTATTCTTTCCTTTATCGTCAATGTCTTGAGACTCTGAGATTCTGTTCTCAGGGCCAAGCACCTCCCCGGCGATTCCCTCTGCTATGCCCCATCCTTTATTTTTGCAAATGATCTTAACCACATGCAATGCAGATTTCATCTAGACCAGGTTTGGGGTGGAACAAGCCTGTTATTCTCGCCGTTTGCTTCTCAAATGGATTATTTCATTTACTTGTTTGCGCAGTGAAACAAAATCAATCCAAAGTCGTTTGTTTGTTGGTTGGTTGGTTTCCCCCCAGGACACGTGACGGTCCAATCCCAGCAGAAGAGTACTTAAGTTGCATGACCCATTGCTTAAAAGGGGACAGAGCATTTAATTACAGTTTAATTATCTTTGTAGATGTGGAGTTCAGCGGGGATGGGGTTGGTCGGGGCGTCTGGGTTTCCTGCTGCCTTTTTTGAGAGTGAACTTGTTTGTAACACAATCAGATTCGCCAATTATAGCTTCCCAGGCCCTATCAACTGAGAATTTCATTGCTTTTAAATTGCAAGGCTTTTGTTATCAGTACAACTGTGAACCAGACAGCCAAAATCAAAGCAAAAAAGAAACGCTCCTGGATAAGGAAGATTGAGTCATAGCTTTGGTCCAGCCCAAGTTACAGAGAATGCAACTTTCTGAAGATTATTTGCAACCCCACTTCCTTATCCGTGATGGCATGGGGTGCTTTTTATTTGAAACTTCCAGATTATCATCCTTGACTCAAGTTTAATTGTGGCCTCTCTGCATTTTTGCCGCAGAGGTGTCTGAAACCGCTAATACAATCTTTTTCCCCTCACACAAAGAAAGGGAGCGAAAACTGTTTTCCTCCAAAGGAGATACGAGAATATAAGCATTGTGTAGATGACTTCAGAGTCTGTCTGCATCTGGCTAATAGGATAACAAAAACAGTTATCAGAAAGAAGAGCCAAAGAATAAAATGTCATTTCACCGAACCTGGGCTTCATTTCTATTTGTAATTTCAGCTTGGTGTGCATTAAGGCACAATGGAGCCATCAGGAGAGAATAAACTTCGCGGTAAGAAAGTTTCCGCGGTTGTTTGTCAGCTGTCACCGGACGAGAAGGTGCGGCAGCAAGAGCTGAGTTTGTCACCCCAGCTTCTGCTACGAGGGGACCATAAATCGGAGGCAGGGACAAAAAGCGATGAAATCTAAATGAGTCTTCAAGATTCAGCGAAGACTTTTTAGGACCAGAGGGCCCAGGAAGAGATTTCAGCAAAGGCTACGATAGTATAACTGTGGCAGAATTGTTTCTTTTTCTGGCTTCAGCTTCCAGAATTGTTTCTTTTTCTGGCTTCAGCTTCCACAGTGGCCATTGTGTTCCCAAGTAAGCTGCCTGGTGTCCACCTTCCCAGTTACATTCTATGCTTTGCACAGATATTTAATGCTCAAGTGACAGGTTTTTTTTAACGTTTATTTATTTTTGAGAGAGAGAAAGACAGAGCACAAGCAGGGGAGGGGCAGAGAGAGACAGAGAGAGACAGAATCCAAAGCAGGTTCCGGTCTCTGAGCTGTCAGCCACAGAGCCTGATGCGGGGCTCAAACTCACGAACCATGAGATCATGACCTGAACCGAAGTTGGATGCTCAGCCAACTGAGCCACCCGGGTGCCCCTCGAATGACGGTTTTTATGTGGCATTCGTGTGCTCGTATGTGGAATAAGATGTTAATTTCCCATTATTTTATTTGCAGCAACCTATCTTCACTTATTCATGTCGATACAGATTTAGGGGTGTCCACTAAAAAAGAAAGGGCTAGACTCCATCAAAGTGGTTTCCATCAATGAGACAAAATTCTGGAGTCTGTTATCTCCCCTCTTGCTCCTTGTATCTTCCCTACAAATGCAGTTGCAAAGAAAAAAGAAATGTGGCCTGGAGAGGCAGGTAACCTTTTTTTGACTGAGTGCTATCTGTCAGGCAAAGGAATAGACTTTTATCCGATGTCTACCTTGAAATGCTTCATTTTCACCATTGTCCTGAGAGGGGAGATGATCTCCCTGTTGTAACAGATGAAGACGTGGGGGGTGAGAGACTAAGGAGCTTGCACAGCTCAAACCTGAGCCAGAAGGATTCATTTCCTCATGATACTATAGCAAATCACCTCCAATGAGGTGACTTAAAACAACACAGGTTTGTTATCTTAAGTCTGGGAAGTCAGACATTCGAAAATCAAGGTGTCAACAGGGCTTTGTTCCTTCTGGAGGCCCTAGGGGAGAATCTGTTTCCTTGCCTTTTCTAGTTTCTAGAGGCCACCTGCTTTCCTTGGCTCAAAGCCACTTCCTCCATCTGCAAAGCCAGCAGCCCAGAATCTTCAAATCTTTCTATCTCTGCTTCTGTTGCTCAGCATGGTCTCTGACCCTCCGTTGGACCCAACTGGATAATCCAGGATAGTCTCCCCTTCTCAGGATCATTAACTTAATCACACCTGCAAAGTCCCTTTTGTCACATAAGGTAAAAAATTCACAGGTTCTAGGGATTGGGACCTGGACACTTCTAGGGGGTCACTGTTTAGCTTACCATAATGGCCGGGCTATAGCAATTAGGGTTAGGAGAAGAAACCAGCCCTGTTCTTGCGGATATATTTGGACAGAAGGGCCTGTGGTCCACAAACTGTGGAAATTTCTAGAACTGTGTATGTACAAGATTCTCCTTGGTTCAGGTGGATGATTCTAACCGCTGCAGAGCCCATCTGCCTCCCTCTTGGAGTGAGTGATTACTGCACAATGTCCTTTTAGCCTTTCCCACCCTCACACAACCCCCTGCATTCCCTTCATACCAGGAATCAGATCTCTGACGCATTAAAAAAACAAAAGTAATTCTGGAAAAGAGGTGATACATTCCCCTCCAGTTTTACATGCATTTCAAAGTTTATCATCAACTCCATGAGTTGGGAATTAGCATGACTGGTAAAGACCCATACTCCTGTATGTTTGTGTGTCGGGTGGGTGTGGTAGGCAGAATTTTGGCCCCCAGGATCTCTCTAGTTTCACACCTATGAACATGTCATGTAACATGGTAAAAGGGACTTTGCAGATAGAATTAAGATTGCTAATCAGTTGACCTTAACAACAGGAAGATTACCTTGGATTATCAGAGGGAGCCCTGTATAATCACATGGGTCTTTAAAGTAGAAGCAGAAACAGAGATTGGAAGCAAGACAAGGACTGGATACACTCGTGCTGGCTTGGCAGATGGAGGAGGCTATGAGTCCAGGAATGTGGACAGAAGCTTCTAGAAGCCGGCCACCAGTCCGCCAGGAAACAGGGGCCTCAGTCATACAAACGCATGGGACTGAGTTCTGCCAGCAATTCTGAATAATTCTGGAGGTGGATTGTCCCCCAGAACCGCCAGATAAGATCCCCAGCTGGCCAAACCTTGACTTCATCCTTGTGGAACCCTGAGCAGGGAAGCCAGTTGAGGCTGCCCAGACAGACTTCTCTGACTTGCAAAACTGCGGAATGATAATGTGAGTTGTTTTAGGCCTCTGAGTTTGTGGTAATTTGTTAACAATAGAAATCCCAAATTGATATGGGATTATGGAGGGTGGATATTTGAAGGGAATAAGCACTTGCTTTTACTCATGACTCTGAGTAACTATAATATTTACGCATTTTCCTTGTCTTTCCAACTGAATGTGTCATTCCCATGCCGGACTGGTCACTTAATCTTTAGTGAAGCCAGTGGGGCCCGAAAAGTGTGCTGTAAAAGGGACAGTGCCTGTGTCTCTCTTGGTTGGCCTGAGCTGCTAGTTTTCTTATCCTGTTTTCCTTTTTTATTTTTTTAATTTATTTTAATTAATTTAGTTAGTTAGAAAGAGAATGCACACAAATGGGGGAGGGGCAGAGAGGGAGAGAGAGGGAGAGAGAGGGAGAGAATCTTAAGCAGGTTCCATGCTCAGCATGGAGCCTGATGTGGATCTCCATCCCACGAACTTGTGATCATGACCTAAGCCGAAATCAAGAGTCAGATGCCCAGCTGACTGAGCCACCCAGGTGCCCCCCTCCTCTCCCTTTTAAAGGACACTGAAAAGAAATTATTTTCCAAATAGGAGCGTAGACATGTTCATGCACATTCTTGTAAATACAGAAAGAGGAAATGGAGATAATGGAAACAAAAAAGAGAGCAGGTTGGATAGCCCCATGGAAAGGAAGGGTGGAAGAATATGGAACCCAACTGACCTAGTTTTAACCCCATTCCCCCACTTGCTAGCGATACAACATTAGGCAAACAACCTCATTGCCTATGTCTTTGTTTCTTTCTCTGTAGAATGTTTTCCATCTTGTTTTAAGCTCATTTGTGTAAAGTGCCTGTTAGGAACTGAGTTGTTTCCCTCCCCCCCCCACCAGACAGCCCCCAAAATTCATGGGTGGAAGCCCTGAACTCCAATGTTAATGAAGTCATAAGGTGGGGCCCACATCCAGTAGGACTGGTGTCCTTACGAGAAGAGGAAGAGACACCAGGAGTGCACGCGCTCAGAGCAAAGGCCATGTGAACAGATAGCATCCGAGCCAAGGAGAGAGGCCTCATCTGAAACAATATTAGCACCCTGACCCTGGACTTCCAGCTTCCTGAACTGTGAGAAAATAGATTTCTGTTATTTAAGTCACCTGTCTGTGATATTTTGTTACGACAGCCCTCGCCGACTAATGCAGCCCCTAATGAGCACATTTTTATGGTTTAGCTCATTTAATCTTCCCAGCATCCTCGAAGGGGTTTCTGTTACTGCCACTTTAGAGACAGGTTGGCCGAGGCTTAGAGAGGGGAGACAATACGGTGCGATGCACAGTTGGGAAGCAAGTGTGGGTCACTAGAGACCAGAAACCATGTACTTAACTGTTATACGTCCCTTCTCCTGTATGGAGTGGCTGTGGACTGAGATACCTCCAGGGCTAGGCTGCTAACTTAGTGTGTGAAGTCAGCTGGTGGCAAACTGGGCTGCACCTCTAACTAGGGGAAGCCACCCCTAGAATCTAGCTGATTATTGCTTTTTGGGAGTGTGGGAGCCAATTTGTCCTATCTTTTAATTTTTCAAGAGAAGCTGAAAATTTGGATTTTTGTGTGGGGTTTTCTAACAGTAAGAGCTACCTATTATAATGGACGTACAGTAAAGGTATCTATTACTTATCATGGTGCAGGTCAAACCAACATGACTTCAAGATGGAAGCCAGTTTGTAACATCTGGAACACTGTGGTTCTTGTTCCAAGGTCCAGGGTGGGGGGCTTGGGCACCAGTGGAGTTCATAACATATCCCCCAATCACAGAACTAGTCTGTTCAGCCGATCCGTGAGTTTGTGAAACGTCAGTCAACCTGGTTTCCTTTAAAGGATTACGCTGGCAGAGTCCTTTGCAGAGCCTGGCAATATCCAATCAATTGGATTGGATATTGGCAGATATCCAATCAATGAAGAATAGAAACATTCACTGAACAGGACCACAGGTAGACAGAAGACACAGTAATAAAACTATGCTGAGTTCAGTAGCTCCATTAGAAGTTATATTTTGAGTAAATTGCTGACCAAACGCATCTTGATTTTTGTGTCTGTTAGTCTTCTAAAATCTTTTTTTAAGCTTTATTATTATTATATATTTTTTTAATTTTAGAGACAGAGCACAAATGGGGGGAAGGGCAGAGAGAGAGAAAGAGAAAGAGAATCCCAAGTAGGCTCCATGCCCATCACCGAGCCCAATGCAAGGCTTGATCCTACAACCCTGAGATTATGACCTGAGCTGAAATTGAGAGTCAGATGTTCAACCACCTGAACCGCCCAGGTGCCCCTAAAATGTTCTTTTCATGAGTTCGCTGAGTGTTTAGCCCATCATTAGCTCATTCTAGTGGCGTGTAAGTAGTGATATGAAAAAAGTATACCCAGGGGCTGGTGATATGGGCATGAACAAGGAAAGTCGATATCCACTCATGGAGCTGATGGTCTAGCAAGGAAAAGAAACACGCCTAGTTTCCTGATCACCGTGCCTCTTACACCTAGGTTCCATTTGTAGTATGCAGATTAATTGAGGTTTTATGGATATGGGGAGGAGTTCCCATCTCAATCATAATATCCTTTTGGATTTCCATGTATTTCTGACAAAGTGCCCTGAATCGAACAGAGAAAAGGTGCTTCTTGTGGCTGTATCCACAAGTGAATAGCCATTTCCTATGACTAATTTACATAAGTTATGTTTATTTTCCCATTATACCCTCAAAAACACTGTGTGTGATAGAGATTTGTGCCCTCCATCTGCAGGAAAGTAATAAAAACTGAAGCTAAATATCTTGTTTAAAGTTACTCCCCTAGCAATGGCTTTATTAATCAAGAAGTTTTAGAAGCAAATGGGGGGGAAAAAACCTTTGGATTGAGAAAATAAAAGGAATATGTTACCGTGTGAAACTGAGAAGCTTAGGAATAGACCCAGGGGTCATGCTTCCGGATCTCCATCTTTCTATATTTCTTGGTTCTTCTGGGTTAGCTTGATTCAGCATGCACATTTCATCAGAAAGTCCATCCTTTCCAGCTTCTCTGCATATGTAGCATAGAGGAAGGCCATATATTTTATAATAGTCCCACAGAAAGTCACAGGACTGAGTTTTGCTGGAGTGGGATTTCTGAACCAAGGCCAGAGAAATTCAACTTGCTGCTGTGGCAAATGGTATCTTCCAGAAATGTCGAAAACAATCATCTGTTTGGGTAGGCTCTTTTCAAGAACCTTGCTACTGCCCGTTGAAATGTAGTCTCTCCCTTTTCTAGAAATGGGGTGAGTCTTTGTGATTGCCTCAGTGAAGACAATGGTGGAGGTGACACCCAAGGCTAGCCCAGGACATCCAAGGCTAGATCGGAAAAAGGAGCATGCTTTCACCCTGATTTCTGTCTCTTAAAGATACTCATCTTTGCAAGATTACTATGTGATGAGGGAGCCCAAGCCACATGCAGGGCCTACATGCAGGAATTCTGGGCAACAAAGTTAAGGTCCCAGTTGATAGCAAGCATCAAGTACCAGGCTTACATGAGTAAGACTTCAGACATTTCCAGTTCCTTCCTTGCAGCTGACATTGAGTGGAGCAGAGACGAACTATCCTCACTGGACCCTGCCCAAATTGCATATTTGTGGGCAAAAAGGGATGCTTGTTAGTGCCTTAAGCCACTAAATTTGGGGGAGATTTGTTATACAACCATGGTAACAGGAACAATGATCATATCTGAGTTGTATGACTACAACTGGAGTTGGAAAAGTGAAGGGGGGCAATGAACCATCTTACGGGGGCAGAAAGTAAAGGGGGGTGGCTTATCACATAAAAACCGGGTGAAACAGCCAGAAGGGGGATGATGAGAATTAACAGACACAACAACAGATACCCTTTACAGTGGTAAAGGAAGTCTCTCAATACTGTCTTCAAAATGCATGCTCTTTTTACTTCCTGAAAACGTTCTTCCCATCTCATGAGCTCCCCCACAGCCTAGCTGGGACAGAACGTAAAGATATAAATTACAAGGTAACACAAAAGCTGATTGTCCTCTCCAGTAGAGCAGATACTTCAAGACTGGCTGCATTAGATAGCATGCATTCTGTTTCCATATCACAGCCTATGTTGGTTATAGTCTAGCAGGACTGAGGTGGCCCCGAGATAGAATTCCTTGCTCTAGTGTCCATATGGGGACTGATAGATCTAAGTCATTTTTGATGTTTTCGTTGCTTATTATGCAAGTTTTCATATGCAAAAAAAAAAAGGGAATCTGGGTCTAGAAGGCAAATGGAAAATGCTACTTGAGCAAGTTTGAACTTATTTTCATATTGCATTTCTTCCCTGGTATTTGTCTCTAAGCATCATTGGTAGAGTACGCACGAATGCTGCTCACATGAATTTTGCTGGATCGTGGGGAAGAAGTGGCTACCACAGCATATGCTGACACAGTAATGGTTCGTTATGAGCCTCCAAATGGGAATGTGCTTCCGAGCTGTCTTCTGATGGCTGCACGGTGACAGAATAATTTATAAATATCATCGATCATTCCATATTCCACTTACTGATGGCAATGCCCATTAACACATGTTAGGGACATAAACTTCTTCCCAAGTGCTAAGTGGTTATCCACGGTCTTGCCAGTGTTCAAGCGGGGAAAATCTATCTAGAGGATGTTTTTCCAGGCTAACTGGAGTAATTGGTTTCCTGCTTCTAACCATTCTATGCAAATGTGCTGATTCATCTTACAAAGTTATCTTTGTACAAAACCAACTGTAATATGTCATCTGCGTATGATACCAAACAAACAAAAATTAGACTAAACGTTGGATGACACGTCTTCGAGGCCCTTACACAGCCTTTTGTATCTTGGCCCCATCTTACTACTCGCCTTGTCTTTCTTCTGTCTACTGTATGGTTTTTCAGGCTCCTCATTGCTCCATGAACACAAGCGATGTCATTTTGCCATGCGAATTCCTCTTTCAGAGGTACCTTCTCTCCATCATCCATATCTTCCATACCTCGTCCATTTCCTGGATACGCTTCAAGGCATTTGTATTACTTCCTCTATATTCCAACAATAGCATGCTTATAAATTTATCTATATACGTATATATATTTGTATTTTAATTATTCTGTCCATATTTAAAGCACCCACTAAACTGAGAACTCTTTGACAATTGGATCATGTATAATTCTTCTTTGTGTATCCGATGCCCCATTCAGTGCATCCATTATAATAGATGATGAATGGGTGGACAGATGGGTCATTGACCAAGTGAATCGTAATCAAGTTTGACAGTATGGCACGGTCTTGAGTACTCCAGCTTTATAGTAAGCCTTGAAGTCAAGTAACAGAAGTTCTCTCACTTTGTTACTTTTTAAGATTTCTTTGGATAGCCTAAGGTTTTTGCATTTCCACCTAAGTTTTAGACTCAGTTCAATGTCTACGAAAAAACAAAAAACAAAAACCCACAACAAAGCCCCAAACTCTACAAAACCCCCAAACCAATAGAATTATGATTGGGGTTGTTGTAATACTGTTGAGTGATTCTACCCATAAATAGCAGTCTATATACCCATTTACCTAGTTCTTTGATTTCTCTCAGTCATCTTTTGTCATTTTTAATGTAGCCGTGTTACATTATTTTACTCCCCTCCTTGATTTCAGTTCCTTTTGATGTTATAATTCATCTAACGCTCTCCTCCTTTCCTTCTCGTTCTCTCTTCCTACCTTTCTCTCTTTCTCCCCTCCTCTCCATCTTCCATCCAGCGAATATATTTAAGTTGTAAAGCTCAGTGAGCACGTCACATGACTTCATGTTAGTGGGGTTTTCCCAGGATCTCCTCCTAGTATATCCCAGGCAATATATTATTTCACAGAAGGGGAATGGTTTTCTGACCCTTCTCTGCTTTACTCCAAGCTCTCTCCCAGTAATTTTTGGAGATTCTGGGTATTCGGATGACAACCATTTTCATTTCCAATTCGGAAGCTGCCTGCTGTTTCACAGGCTATTTCTACGCTGATCTTGGTGGATGGTTGGTTCTTGTCATTAGGATACATCCTTACATGAAGGCCTGTTATCACATTTTTAGGATCTGTTTCCAAGAAACTAAAACAGGGGCCCCCAAATAAACTTAAATCTTTCTTTTTTTTTTTAACTATTATATGGAATAATTGAACCGATAGGGATCTGTTTAATACTAACAAATGAAAATGGGATTTTTTCAAAACTGGTAGTAAGCAGGGATTCTAAAGTTATTCCTTGGTTAAAAATATCTATTTACATTTTGCTGGCATTAGGATTTTTCACTTTGAGCTGCATTCATTAATGATTTTAGGTTTGATTGTATCTCATACTTGGGTCATTCCAAAACATTAGGTTTAAACATGAAATTATAGTTCGTGATGATTAAAAATTGTCAAATATCCATAATTTCATATGCTCAATGAATAGGTGAGATTTTTGCTCTGTATACCTTTTAGTGAATGTATCACACATCTGCTTATAAGAGATACATTTTTAAAAAGGAAAAAAGGAAGCTTTGTCATTCATTCTTTCCAGAATGTTGTATAAGACAGATGGTACACTCCTCAGATGGGCAGCTAGGTGTCTCCTTTTCTTGGGAACGACTTGAAAATCTGGATCGATTTCTCTTCAAATACTTTCTTTTTTTCTTCACCAGAAAATATATATGCAATTTGGAAGCAGTCTCTTATCAGAATGCATTTTCTCATGTTCTTACACTAAGAGATAAAGATTATATTCCTAAAAAATACGTTTTGACTTTTAAAATTTCCACTGACTACATAGCAAATCCTGAGCGGGCATTTTCCCTGTATTTTTTTTTAATATCTCGAGGGCATAGAAATGTAGTGAACCAGACGTGTAATTCAAAAACTTTGTAACTTTCAGTAAATACTATCTGTCCCTTCACAGAAGAAAAGAGCCAAATTCCAGTTTTGAATGAGGGATTTCTGCTTCTCAGACTGTGAGATTAACCCAGAATTTCCAGACTCCAACTGGTCTCTTAATCTCCTACTCAGTCAGAGGTCTAAGATCACATTGGGGCTGGGGGTTAAGTGAATAGGATGTTCAACTTTTGGCTAGGGGTTAAGTGAATAGGATGTTCAACTTTTGTTTATTTAAAAAATTTTTTAATGTTTATTTATTTTTGAAAGAAGGGCAGACAGTGAGCAAGGGAGGGACAGAGAGGGAGACACAGAATCTGAAGCAGGCTCCAGGCTCTGAGCTGTCAGCACAGAGCCTGATGCAGGGCTTGAACCCACAAACCATGAAATCATGACCTGAGCCAAAGTCAGATGCTTAACCGACTGAGCCACCCAGGCACCCCACACGTTCAACTTTCAGCAATGTTGATGACATATGAAGAATTATAGAGTATAGGGCTCAGGTCAAGTAAGTTCAATCCCCATACTTGCCTTTACAAAATCAGATTAAAAAGGGTAGAAATCGTAAAATCACTTGAAAAGAGATTCAAAAACACTGTCACTAAAAGAAGATCGCCAGTTCTGGTTCTTGAAACTGAGTATGTGATTATTTGGTCAGATGGGAAAGAAAGATCTGAAGAAGCCAATGTGTGTGGGCAGGTAGATTTCTGAAATATTCAGGAACAGGAGCAGAGGAGGGACATCATCACAGATCTATAGGAATAGGTTTAGGAAGAGTAAAGGTCATGATGCATTAAACCTTGTGGAAATATTATCAAAAGGGAACAATGCTTCTTAGTGATCTGTCAGGCAAGAAGACAAATTGGAAGTGGCACATTTGCTTGGGGCACAGTGAGAATGGCACAGCCATTCAATCCTCATTCTGTCTCAATCTTCTTTACCAAGAAATCTGATCTTCAATCTAAGTGTCAAGCAAGCATCATTAAGGGGAGCATTAAAGACATAGTACAACATTAAAATAAGTCAGCGTTGGCAAAGTTTTTCTATAAAGGCCTAGGACCTCTAAGTAGTTTTAGCTTTGGGGGTCTCGTCTCTGACTACTCAGCTCTGCTGTTACAGCACAAAAGCTGCCTATATAATATGTAAATGTGTGGCTGTGTTCTAGTAGAACTTAATTTAGGAAACGGAAATTTGAATTTTATGTTATCTTCACGTTACATATTTCAGTGTTATTCTATTCTTAATTTTTTCAACCTTTTAGAAATTAAAAAAAAAAAAAAATATATGTGTGTGTATGTTTAGTTGTTGAGCCCTGTAAGAATGTGCTGGGCCAGAGCTGACCTGTGGGCCATAGTTTCCTGACCCTGAAATAAGAGATCACTCAGTCACTTTCAATGTGAGATGACATTCTTTACTATTAAGTATTGTGACATTGTACAATTGTAATATTTACTATTAAGTATTGAGAAACTTGGACATGTGGCTAAGGAACCATTCTGCCATCAATCCACAACAGATGGTATTGGCTGAGTGAAGGATCAAATTTGGAGACTGACATGTGTAGTAATTTTCTAAAAGGTGGTAAATTGTCACTTCTGGGAACCAGAGACCAGAATTTTGAGATCAGTCACTGGAATATATTAGAACACATTATTAAACAAGCAGGCACACTAAAAATTGATTACTCCCTAGTGTGAGTTAACAAAAATAAATGTCAAACTTGAAAAAAAAAGGTAAATCAAATTATTAAAACAGATGAGAGGCATAGATAGAAGATATATTGAGACTGCAGGAAATGCTTGGCCCAAAATTTTCAACATACACTACTGGACAAAAGGAAGAAATTGGCTAAATAATAGCATAATTATGAAGTATATGATTATCTTAACAATGGTCACCGTGCATTCATTGGTGAGTCCATAGTGGGTTGATGGTGTAAGATAACTTCTTTTATCTTATGAGTCTAAATGCTAAATTAGATACTTATATGCCAGATCAGCCTTCTAAATTGCGTTTTTACCCAAATGTCAACTTGAATTCCAAAGCCATGCTTCTCAAATTTTTAAATGACCCAGGTTTAGCAAGGGCTTCCAATAGAATCACATTGAAGAATACCTCAGATTATAAAACAATAGATCCAAACCAAAAGGACACCATGGAATAGGCAAAAAAGCAAAAGTTCAATTAGGTTAAAACAAATCCCTTTATTGACACATATAGATGGCGAAGTTCTTAGCACAACTGCCTTTTCCCCCCTCTTTTGTGTGTGTGCACGTGTGTGTATGTGTACGTGTGTGTTATGTTTCCAAAAATGGTGAGGAAGTTTTGGTTGATCACAAACTCACAATTAGTCAACAGGTTGACATTTCTGCTTGAAGATGTGTGGGTATGTCTCCTTTTCTCTTTCCAATTCCTTGTACTACAATTTAGGGAACTGCCAAGAAAAGAAAGAATTGGAGCTCATTTGTAGTTTGGGAATTTTCCTCATCAAGATGGTAACTTGGAAACGTTCTTGGTCGCCATTTTGTCTAGTGAGGTCATGATTTTGACAGCTTGGCTGGGTTAAATTTTCATAATTTGGTTGCTCATAATGGGCCATCTGCATTCTTAAGTGTTTGGTTGATTTCATTTTTTGATCCAACTGTATTTTAACGTACCAGACCATCAACGTAGGAGGTAACACAGCTTGGCGACAACTGCTATGCTGGTGATGGTAAGAATCTGAAGGAACTTAGGATCTTGTAATAGAGTTTCTAGTAATTTGCATTCAAGCATTATGTGAAGTATTTAAACTTTTTGAAGACCAGGGCTTCAGTTTCTATATCTTTAGCAGAAATATCTGTGTAATTGGGAATGAGGTGGAGATGTCTCTTCCCTATATTCATGCCTATATTCTTTCCTCTTGGGCCTCTGTGAAATAAGGATAGATATCTATATCTAGATATCTATATAATTTATCCTCAGTCCCTGACACAGTTTCTTAAATCCTTATAATATGAGTGATATGAGTGCTAGAAGCATCTTTCGCTTTATTATTTGGTCTTTGACCATGGTTCTTGACACAGAGCTCCTAAAACTCTTGTAATTTCTTAGGTGATAGGAGTGTCTTTTGTTTTCATTAGGTGATTCCTAGATAGCTTCATGATGGAGCTATTCATTAGAAAGGCCAAGCATGATTAGAAGCTTGGAACTTCAGCTTCCCCCCCCCCCCCCATCCTCCAGGGAGGGAAGAGGGGCTAGAGACTGAGTTAATAATCAATCATGCCTCTGTGAAAATCCCTGAAGTGCAGAGTTCAGAGAGTTTCCAGGTTGGCAAACACATCCAAGTGCTGGGAAGGTGATGTACCCCAACTCCACAGGGACAGAAGCTTTTGAGCTGGGCACCCTTCTGGACCCCACCCTCTATACCCCTTTGTCTGTTCATCTGTAACCTTTAGGATTTCCTGTATTACATAATAAGCTGATAAATGTTAGTGTTTCTCTGAGGTTTTTTTTTGAGCCATTATAACAACCCGAGTAGGGGATCCTGAGAACTTGCAATTTATAGCCAGTTGGTCAGAAATATGGGAGGCTCTAACTTTTGATTAACATCTGAAGCAGAGACAGTCTTCTACAATTAAGCTGTTAGCCTGTGGGATCTGATGCTAACTCCAGGTAGGTAATGTCAGAATTGAATTGAATTGTAGGACACCCAGCTGGTGTTCAAAAATTGGTCAGTGTGAGGGGGAAAAAAACCCCAAAAAACCAAACCATACATTTGATGTCATAAGTGGTGTGGGGAAAGGAAAACCAGCTGTTTTTCCATTTAGCCTCAGAATAAATACATCAACACAGGTAATGACTTGGAATTAGATTTGACACAGAATGTGAAGACTATTTGTCACGCTTGGGTGAGATGATTTGTAGTGTTCCTACCCACATGATAATTTCCAAATTCCAGGGTTTGATTCTTTTGTTTCTTGATATCTGCCCACATGTCACTCTTTTATCAAATATTATATTATATATTATATATTATCAAATATATATTATATATTGTATCAAATATTATATATAACCAAATATTATATATTATATCGAATATTATATCGAATATTATATATATCCTTACACTCTATCAATGTTTTAATATTATTATTAGTTTAAAAAGATACTTCTAGGGGCTCCTGGGTGGCGCAGTCGGTTAAGCGTCCGACTTCAGCCAGGTCACGATCTCACGGTCTGTGAGTTCGAGCCCCGCGTCAGGCTCTGGGCTGATGGCTCGGAGCCTGGAGCCTGTTTCCGATTCTGTGTCTCCCTCTCTCTCTGCCCCTCCCCCGTTCATGCTCTGTCTCTCTCTGTCCCAAAAAAAAAAAAAAAAAAAAAAAAAAAGTTGAAAAAAAAAAAAAAGATACTTCTAGTGATAAGCATCCGACTTTGGCTCAGGTCATGATCTCATGTTTTGTGAGTTTGAGCCCTGCATTGGGCTCTTCATTGACAGTGCAGAGCCTGCTTGGGATTCTCTCCTCCTCTCTCTCCCTTCCACCCTCAAGATAAATAAATAAACTTAAAAAAAATACTTCTAGACTTGCTAGCATAAACTTTGAGAGTTTTGCAAAAATTATTCCCTTTAAATTCTATCTTGTAACAGCTATATTCTAAAATCTAAAGGCTGATATCTAGAAAGTTGTAATCAATGTTGTATGCAAATCTATAACGCAGAATTCCTCCTCCCAAAAGATGTTAAGGTCAATCAATAGGTCTAGGGGATGAAGGTAATTCTGTTATCCTAGAATGATAAATTGGAACATTAATTTCCCACTCTAAATTCAAACTAACTTTCTGTCCAATATTCAATACCTCTGCAATTCAATATGGCGGTCATTCATTAATTTCAACTCAGTAGAGTGTGGATTTCTTATCTGGAGACATGCCAAACAACACTTAAAACAAACTGGAAATGCTGCTATTGTCCACCCATATCCTTTTCTCAATCCTTCTGTTCTCCACATACTTCCTCTTTACCTTGTTCTTTTGTGTTTCTTTTCTTCCTGTCCCCAGTCTTTTTGTGTTCCCTTTGTTTTGCATTCACGTAAGCCGCTCTGTGGCATATATCACAGTGGCAAGTGCACTGTGGTGCACTTGTGGAAGTAAAGACATATGCTGTGGCTGTCTGCCCAGATGCGTGCAGATGTCTGTGTGTATAATATACGAGAGACATTTAGCGATATTTTGAAATTATACAGTAGCTTTGATTTTTGGTTCTTGGTCCAGTTCCAAAGAAGGCTTCCCTCCTCCATATATTGGGCTAACTAGAGGCCCTTCTTTGCTTCCCAGCAGTCTTTTTTCTCTTGCAACACACTAGTGGTATCGGATACATACCTGTCTCCATATGGGCTACAAAATTGTGCTGGAGGGCAAGCTTGATGTCATTTTTAATTTTAATGTTTAAAGCTTTCCCAGATACAACATGATTAACGTCATTGACTGATAAGGAGACCAATTCTCTAGGTTCACAGAGGTGATGCATGAAGTGGAGCAATGGGGCAATCGTACATATAGTCCGACTGGGGGGAAATATCAGAAGTCCATCCCCACTTTTAAAGATAAAATGTTGTGTTCAGCTGGGGTGTCTATATGAATCAAGTTACTCTGAATGCTCTACCCATCCACTTTGCCTGGTGTGGATTCTAACACCTCCCTGTTCCTGCCTGGGATATCATCTTCCGCATCCTCAAAATTCAGTCAGGTTTTGACTTGGGGCAATAAACTGTATCACATACAAGTCCCCCTCTGCTAATCAGACTAGCCATATATTTACTGACTGTTTGGAATTTCTTCTTTGGGAAGAAGTTATTCATTGGGAGAAGTCTGTGCGATGCTGAAAATCATCTTTTACAATTTAGGCACGCAGTGGAAAGATTTACAATGTATTTTCTTTTTGACTCCTTCCAGCTGCTTAGAGCAAACATTCATCTTCTGTTTCCTTTAATAGGAGCTGACTTGTGACATCATGTTCTGAAAGGCTGCAGTTTAATGGGTGTGTTTTCTCTCTCACACACATATATTATGCAGAGACTCTGGGATTTCATTTTTATTTTATTCTTTAAGTCTGTAAAGGCCACTGCTTTGAGGTCTCCTTCTTCTAGGGACTGGCAATGCCAAGGCGGCATTCTGGCAGGGTTGAAGTGCATCATAAAGAAACATCCTCCCATAATGTACACTCAGGACTTGACTTATACAAGAATGCCTTGTCCTGTAGTTGAGTGCAACACTGAGTTGCTAACAATGACATTTATCTTCATTAAGTTTCCAGATCAACAGGCTAGATGTGTGTGCACAATACTGCATATTCATTTTTAAGGCAGGTATCTTTGATTCTGAAGTTCCTGGAATGGTATATTCAATGTGTCTGGAGACTTTTGCCCAAAATGTTGACCTTGGATGAAAGGATAACGTGATGCTATGCTTTGTAGAGAATTGTAGCCTACTACGAACACTCCGGGGAGAATTACAGAATCATCGACCATTTGAGGAAGGGGGCAAAAATAGTCCTCAGAATGTCTTCATGTCATGAGGCAAGGATGTCTTAAAGTTTGGCGAGTGCAATGCTCGCTGCTTACTAGAAAGGTGGGGATTTTGATCTTACATGGCTTCCAAGAATTCAAGGTGACTTTGCAATGAACTTCAGCAGCTCTTCTAATGCCTAAACTTGTTCTACGCCATATGGATAGAGCCTTAATTTTTTCCCTCTTATTTTTAAGAATGGGAATGTCAGGGCAACAACTCAATGTTTAACATCTCCATAATGTAGGGAACCTGTTAGGTTGGTTAGGGCTTTCTCAGCTCCCAGAGGAAAAACAAACAAACAAACAAACAAACAAAGCAACAACCCAAAGTCACTTTAGAAAACATAGCTGAAAAGTTGAGGGTCATGCTGCTTTTAGACATGTGGCTGGATTCTGGAGTCACGTGTGGTCAATAGAACTTTCTCTCCAACTCTCAGCGCTTCGTTCAGTAGGACTGACACTGTGGTCAATGTCCACGTGTGTGCCATGCCTCCCACTACCCCGTTCCAGGCTCTCCCTCAGTGATGGCGAGTTGGCTGCTGTAAATCCTCCTAGGTTCTAAAGCCTAGCCAGAAACAGCAAGCCCCTCCCCTCCAGAATTCTCGAGATCCACTCTGATTGGATCCATGCCTGAACCCAGTACTGTGGCCTGGAGACTGGTGTGTGCTGAAGCCAGGGTTGGACCTCTCCTGAACCTAGGTGGACCCAGAGGGGAGAAAGTGGATTCCCAACAAGAATCTGTTCTTTTGCTGAGGAACAGGACACCAACAATACGTGTTTGGTGCTTATATTGTATACCCGGTATGGGCTGAATTGCATCTCTCTCCCCTGCTCCGTGTTCATGGATATGTTCATTCATATGTTGCATCCCTCACCCCCAGCACATCAGAATGTGACTGTATTTGAGACAGGGATTAAGTTAAAATGACATCACAGGTGGGTCCTGATCCAGTCTGACTGGTATCCTTCTAAGAAGAGGAAATTTGGATGCACAAAGAGAGAAATAAGTAAGTGGTTAAGACACTGACGTTTTGGGTATTCCACCCCCCCCCCCCCCCCCCCCGGAATTTAATATCTCAAACAGTGAGGCACTCCTAACCTCTTCAAGCATCTTGACTTCCATATTAAGATTCTGTCATCCCCTTCAATTTCCCCCTAAAGGATATGATTAGTTTGCGTTCTTCAAGGCCTAGAGAATTAACAGAGGAGGGATGCATCTCGAAGTCACAAAACAAATGGACAAAAGTCAGTTTTTCCGATTCTCCTTATTCGCCTTCTCATCACCTGAGCTTAGATCATGCAAATGGAGCGCAGAGCGCAATCTTGAAGCGAGAATTTGAAAGCTCGACACCATAATCACATTTCTCTGTTCCTTACATCTTTGACTCCGTGAACGATCATTTCTGTTGTAGTGTTTGTTGTTTCATCTGCCGTACGAAGAAAAATTTTTTAGCTGACACAATAAAAAATACATCATTTAAAAAATAAATAATGCATAGTGTTTTCCATACTTCTTTCCAGATGCATACAAACACCCCCATTTCAATTATTTGAGCAGCTCTTTTAGCTGCTGAATACTTGCTCCCAGGATTTCCCTATTCCCACCCACCAGCCTCCCAAAACTTAGAAATTTGTCTGGTATGTGCAATCCATTCCTGGTGTGTGTGAACATTGCTCTCGTGTTCTAGTAAATGTAGGATATCATTATAGCATGTGTCAGTCATAAGGAAAAAAATTAACTTCAAGGCCATATGTGTGTTCACCAGCTTAATAAATTCTAGACAACAAATGTAGCTGCCACTTTCTCCTTCTGCCACTTTCCCCAGTTCAATAAAGAAGTGCAGAGGGTTGTTTTCACTCCGGGGTCTTGAACCTCGGCACGAAGGCACTGACTTTGTCGATCTTTCTCTGGAAACTTCCTCTGACCCAAAGGACCACGGCAAGCTAAGTACCAAACAAGACTGCCTTGCACAGATCTGGCCATTTGGAATCCTGAAGCCTTTAACAGTTGAAGAGCAGTTTGGAGCCCCTCTCAGCATTCTGCACGGAGACACTGTTGAGCTACATTTTCTCGTCTGCATTTGATTTCTCCCATGCGTGGCCCGGAGAAGCCCAGGGCTAGGAGAAAGGTCGTCTGGACCTGGCTTTCCCTTAGGAAGGGCCAGAGCTAATCTATCAGAAAGGAAGACAATCCAGGCACGGTTTATGATTTTTCAGCTCAACCAAGAGGAACCGAGGCCCCCTCTTTTTGGTATTAACACAAAAGTTTAAGGGGGTTAAAAAAATAAAAGGTCCGGAAGGGTATGTCCTATGGGATAAATGCAGTTTTGTTTCTTCTCTATAGAAAACGCTTGTTCTTTGAGGATTGGTATTAGTGCTTTGTTCTACCCATGGGTGTCACAGAAGGGAGTCTGTGACATGTTGAGAATCCATTATATTTACATGGTCCTTATCCACGAAATAGCTGGCAGGGTTCCTAGGTCACAGCCAGCCAGGTTTTGAGCCATGGGACCCTGACACCCAGCCCTCTCAACTTAGATGAGAGGTTAATGTCTGACCCAAGAGTAAGTATAGGACGGGTATAGGTAGGTTGTCCAAATACATTACGCTCAAAATGAGGCCAATAGTGAGAGGGAAAGGGGCTTTATTAATACAATGCTGGAGCAGTCAGTGTGAACTGGGACAGGCCTGGACAACCTCGTTCGGGCATAAGACACAGCAGCCCATGCCCCCTGAACACACTTCTAAATACCTCCCCACGGATCATTTCCTTGACAAAATATGCTGTGATAATCCTTTCACATCCACGGAAACTGAGGCACAGGGAGGTTAAGTAACTTCCTAAATTGATACAAACCCAGAAGTGGCTAAGTCAGGAGACAGGCCAGGAGCCTCCTGGACCACCTGTCTGGAGGGGTCCCGCCAAGAAGGATGCTCTGCGCTGGGGAGTGAGTGACCGGTCCCATCAGATTCTTTGGGTTTGGCATGGCAGAGAGGACACAGAGAATATAGGTGGGGAAGAATCAAAGTTGAAGCACAGGGCCAGAAGGCACCTGGAAGGGAGGAGGGTGTAGAAAAGGATAGAGAAGACGACACAGGAGGACTAAACAGCGACAAGAGCATCTTCTCAGGCAGGGGCAGCAGCGGCGGTCCTGGTGTCCCCGAGCTCTGTGCCCACCGGCCTTGCTCCCTCGGGGCCTCTGCTCCACCTGGCCTAACCCGATGTTGGTTCCCACAGCAGGAGGGGGACAAGTGGGAAACCGGTCACGCCCTGGCGGGGGGGTGGGAGGGCGAGGTGGGAGGCAGGGGCTCCTCCTGCCCCAGAGGAGTCACTCCTGATGCGCCGCAGGGGACCCTGCAGACAAGGCCCCTCTTGGGCCAGAGACCAGGAGATGTCAGCGCCGCCCTGCCCTCCAGCACCTTAAAGTTTATAGAGGCCTCCCAAGGGGCCCGGCGGCGCCCACCGTCCAGAGGGCCTGCACCCCGCGGGCTCACTCAGGCCTGCGACCTTGAACACGTCTGCAGAGGGGGGAACCGCAGGAGCGCGCACACCGCACCCCCGACTGGGCGGGGCCGGGAGCCTCCAGTGCCGGCGGGGGCGGGTCAGCGGAGGTCACGGAGGTCACGGAGGGGTCGTGACCTCCCAGCCCCCACCCCCTCCCGGGCCCTACGCTTTCCCGACACCCCGAGCGGTTCCGAAGGGCCCTGTGAGCCGCCGCACCGCGCCTGGCTGCCACTCCGAGGCTGGAATTGAACTTGGAAGACCGAGGCCTGCGGTGGGGAGGGAGCGAGCCCAGCGCCCGGTGAGCACCTGCGCGTCCCCGGGCCATGCGCGGCTGGCCTCTGTCTGCCAGGGTCATCCGGTTATCCGGTGAGCACCTGCGCGTCCCCGGGCCATGCGGGGCTGGCCTCTGTCTGCCAGGGTCATCCGGTTATCCGGTGAGCACCTGCGCGTCCCCGGGCCATGCGGGGCTGGCCTCTGTCTGCCAGGGTCATCCGGTTACGGAGGCCCAGTGCGCCACAGCCCTGCCCTTCTGGGACTTGGCCAGCCGTGTTCAAGTCGAGGCACATTCCTGTGCTCTAAATTAGTCTTTGCCCAGGGTGTGTGTGTGTGTGTCTGGGGGGGGGGGGGGGGGGTGCTCCGTGCTAGTTGCTGTTCTTGAGGGTGGGGTTCGAGAAGGTCTCGGGGTTTACCTCCCCATAGCAAAGATTCCCGCCATGAGTTGTAATATTTTTCTGTTCTATGCCGTTGCTTAAGGGAGACTGAAAACATGCCATGCTGTGTGTGTGTGTGTGTGTGTACGCACATATGTATTTTTTTTAAGATTTTATTTTTAAGGAATGTCTACACCCAGAGTGGGGCTGGAACTTAATTCTGAGACCAGGAGTCGCCAGCTTTTCCAACTGAGACAGCCAGGTGCCCCCTATATTTATTTTTTAAAATTTTTAACGTTTATTTATTATTGAGAGACAGAGACAGAGCCTGAGGGGAGGGGCAGAGAGAGGAGGGGACGCAGAATCCCAAGCAGGCTCCAGGCCCCGAGCTGTCAGCACAGAGCCTGACGCAGGGCTCGAACTCACAAACTGTGAGATCATGACCTGAGCTAAAGTCGGATGCTTAACCGTCTGAGCCATCCAGGTGCCCCAGCCCCTATATTTAATTTTTAACTTGCATAAGGTAGTTTGAAAACACCAAATGAAAGTGAGTATACCCGAGTGTGTTTTAGGCGGAAGCTTTCGCATTGGGCAATACTGAGATGTTTGCTTCTGCGGCCGAATGAGCTCTTTAGTTTGGAATGCAGACTTTGGAGCCAGAGGGCCTGGTTCAGATGCTGCCTGGGTGCTTCCTCGCATGTGATCTGGCACGTGGCTTGCGTTGTTTGTGATGCACTTCCTCATCTGAGAAATGGGCACAGTCATAATACCTAACTCATGGAGCTACTAAGAAGTGAATGGACTATAAAGCCCTTAGAACAGGCTGGTGCCTGGAAGCACAAGATGAATGTCGGGTCTTATTTGTTAATGTGTCCGCTGCTGTGCTCAGCATCACCCTGTCTCATTCACCCGTGTGAACTTTCTGTGAGTGCATCACTGATTTGGAAAGTTTGAGGCTCTGCCCTGGCCACGTATACATAGGATACTGCGTATATTATTAGCTATTGGTGGAAGGACAGGCAATAACAAGGAAAGGTATAACATCTACCAGGATGCTACTGTATCACTTTGGGGGTGTTTCCTACTGTTTCTCATTTGATCCTAACCTATATTATGTACTATATTTTGTGATTTTCTCTCTCATTTAATTTTTTTTTAATTCCAGTGTAATTAACATAGTGTTATATTAGTTTCAGGGGCATAATATAGTAATTCAACAATTCTGTACATTACTCAGTGCTCATCGCGATAAGTGTACCAAAAAATATGGAACGCTTCATGAATTTGTACGTCATCCTTGCCACAAGGGGCCATGCTAATCTGCTCTGTATCATTTCAGTTTTAGTATATGTCCTACTGAAGCAAGCACTGTAATTTTCTTTTTGAATGATATATATTTATTGAATACGTTGTACACTTTATATATCTTTTATACTGAAAGTATTTTTATAAGTATTTTATATGTAAAGTTGTATGAACATTTATAATATGTTAATAGATGTATAATATATAAATATGTACATCTCATTAGAAATACACATATTTTATGTGTATTTTATACCATTTTTATATCATTTGAGATGTCATAGTATCTCAAAAACTAGAGAAAGATTCAGACAATAGTGTAATCAACACCTATGCATGTATTACCCAGATATAATAATATTAACTTTTAAAATTTTATTTGATCTTTGTACAAGTTTATTTATTTTGAGAGAGAGGAGAGAGAGAGCACACATGCAAGCATGAGCGGGGAATGGGCGGAGAGAGAGGGAGAGAGAATCCCAAGCAGGCTTCATGCTGTCAGCACAGCCCGACATGAGGCTCTAGCTCACCACCTGTGAGATCATGACCTGAGCCGAAATCAAGAGTCAGATGCTTAACATACCGAGCCACCCAGGCACCCCAATTTTATTTAGTTTCTTATAGAAACAAAACACTGTGGGGGCGCCTGGGTGGCTCATTAAGGGTCCGACTCTTGATTTTGGCTCAGGTTATGATCTCATGGTTGGTAAGCTTGAGCCCTGCTACGGGATCTGTGCTGAAAACGTGGAGCCTGCTTGGGATTCTCTGTCCCTCCCTTTCTCTCTGTTCCTCCCCTGCTCACACTCTCTCTGTCTCAAAATAAATAAATAAACTTGAAAGAGAGAGAGAGAGAGAGAGGAAGAAAGGAAGAAAGAAAGAAAGAAAGAAAGAAAGAAAGAAAGAAAACAGTGGATACGATAAGCCCTACTGTGCTCTATTTCCTTCCCTGTTCCGCTTCTTCCTGCCTCCAGTTAATGCTGTTCTGAAGCTGCTGCGTATCCTCTGCATCCCTGGTTTTAGTATTTTAACATAAATGGATGGTCCACAGGCCGATATTTAAAATGCAGTATCGTATTTTTGTTGTTAAGCAAGGTAAGTAATACTTCGTTAGCTGTATCTTTCTGCGGCATCTCGGTCCATTTCCTTTATTCACTCCGCTTTTTTTTTTTTTTTTTTTTTGAGATGTATTCAGGCTGATAAATCATCCCTATTTCATTTATTTAATTGCTGTGCGGTGATACTGTTGTAAGAATATATCGCGATGAACCGATCCCTCTCTCAACTGATGTGTAAGTTGTTTAGTCTTTCATTCTTACAAACATTGGTGCGCCGCATCGACGTGCGAATCTCCTTAGACAAATGGTGGGGAAGCTTCTCCAGGATGCACACGTAAGAATGGAACTGCCGGGCTGGACTTCCCTGTCTTACTTTTATATTTATTTGTAAAACATCAAGCATTTGTTAGATAGTCTTTATTCTCCACCTTGAAACAACTATGAGTACTACCTCATTCTTAGGCTTTTGAATGAGTCAGTTGAATACTAAAGTTTGAAAGGAAATGGAGAAATGCTTGGCATTTGGATTTGCTTATCTGTATTAGACAGGATTGACATGATCGTGTAGGGTATGCAATGCCAAAAAAACCAAAAAACCCCAAACCAAACCAAAACAAAAAAAACCAAAACAAACACCAAAACAAAAAACGAAAAAAACAACCCCAAAATCAATTGGATGATGAGAATCGCGGGACACTGGAGCTACCGTGTCTAGTCACCAATGTGACTGTGGTGTGCTTTTCATTGCATTACGTGTAAAATACTGAACTCTTTGACTTTAAATGTGTCTCTATTAGATTTTTATTTTGATAATACGTGATTATACCCGAAAAGTGTATAAAGGAAGAAGGGGAAGACTTTTAAATCTCCTCTACTCAATTTTAATCTACAACAGCCACTACTTATAACAGTTTGATATATGTAAATAATCTTTCAGATTATTTCCTAAGTACTTACAAGAGTGTGTGTATGGGGGTGCATGTGTACGTTCTAATAAATGGCATTTTAGTATATATCCGATTCTGTAATGTAATGATTTGAACCTGCATTTCAATTTATATGTAAAATACTAATATAAGTAAATACAGTAATTACATTTATTTTTTTGCATATCGAGGCATTGATTAAATTGTGAAGTGAGCCCAGAGACTAAGTTCTCACTCGGCATCAAACTTTCCTAATTACTTCAAGGATACAAGTGATCACCAAGCGTAGGCAAAGCAAAGAGAAGCCAAGGACTGTCCGGGGAGCTCCCCAGGTCCGTTCTTGCTGTATTTGGACATGCTCTAGGCAAATTTAACACGCAAGGTGTCTCAGAAATGTCTGCCAGTACATGACTGACACAGACATCTCTGTTTTATACTCTCTGGTAGCTACGTAGCTCATGCAGCAGTTTTCGGGGAGCCATGTCCCAGAGATCCAGAGTCCAGATTTGTCTACCACTAACAACCCCAGACAGACCAGGTTTATTCTACTGAAAACATGTCATAGGTAAGGATTCTCTGACTCGTGAATATCCCAAATTTGTGGGTTGATCCGTCTTCAGCATATTTTCGAGGAGATTTGATTGGTTCACTTTCCTTTCTTTTCTGAGGCATCCACAACAAAAAGGGAGAAAAGATTGCAGGGTTGCTGTGCTGCGAACGCTTGCCAATAACCGCGAAATAACCAGGGGTCCACGGCTAAAGCCACTTTAAAAGTCTTGGCAGATGGGTTCAGTAGCAACAACAGTAAAGTTAGTGGTGATCATCCTTGGTACATACTTTCATTCTCTTCATGGTTGCTATCAGATGTCTGTTCCTCTTTAACATTTCCAGGCAAGATGCAGTTCTAGCTTCTAGCTCCTATTCCTCTTGGAGCTTGTCCCCAATCCTCAGTCCTGACCTTCAGTGAATCCTCTGAGTGGCACATGGGACTCACTTTGTCTAATCAGATAAGATGTCAAACGTACTAATATTTTCTAAAGATGTACCTTAGTGGAGGGTATAGCATATTCTGGTTCCTTGATGTAACTCTGCCATTTGTCCCCTTTTTCTGCATAAACATAAGCTACTCTGATTGGAAGGAGAACTTCTGTTTCCTGTTGGTATCCCAGTAGACATGGAGGTGGGGGTGGGGTAAGTTAAGTCCCTGGGTCATTTGTTTTTCAGGACTGGAATTCTGGGGCGCTTGGGTGGCTCAGTCTGTCGAGTGTCTGGCTCTTGATTTTGGTTCAGGTCATGATCTCACGATCTCATGATCAAGCCTTGTGTTGCGCTCTGCACAGAGGTGCTTGGGATTCTCTCTCCCTCTCACTCTGTCTCTTCCTCTTCCTCTCTCTCTCTCTCTCTCTCTCTCTCTCTCACTCTCTCAAAAATAAATAAGCATTAAAAAAAATAAAGAAATGGAATTCTTCCCCTGGAGCCCTACCCTGCTCCTAGTGGTCCATTTGCTTCCCTGTTTAGTTTCCCACCTCACAGAAGGCTCCCTGTGAATAAACAATTGTAGGCACATGCATACTGAACCTGGGGTGGGGGGCGGCGAGGAGGGAGGTGGTAATCCTATTTATGTGGTTTATAGCAGTGGAGTTGTCACATTGAGAATGCATACTCAACTGCGTCCAACTCAAGACAGGAATTTTGTTTTGCAACAATCTGAGAAGGAAAAGCAAACAGTTAATTCGAAAGAGACAAAGCAGATGAGCTTCAAACTAGATCTCTGAAATGATTATCCCTGGTTCCCTTTAGAAAATGTCTTCTCACCTACCAAACATTTCACATTAATTGGGGAATATGCCGGAGATTAAAGTGGCAAAATGTCATTGTGTTAGTGCCTCACGACCTCACACCTGGTTTTCAGAATAATAACAGAAGCTATACAAGTATTCACCACAAGACATGAATGAATCACACAGGGAAATGCAGGAAAGCTATTCTGTAATGTAAGGTTTGAACCTGGTCGGGGGCGTCTGGAGGGTACAGTCTCTAAAATTATGTATTTTCTCTGCTCTGGGAGTTTCTGCCCTGAGGTCAGTTTTGTAGGTCCCAAGGGCAACCTGAACCAAGTGTCAATACTGCCTTTTATACAGCTAAGTGGCTTTAGGCTTCCTGCTTTCAGGTCTCAAACATCACACCCCATAAAGTCAGTGTGTGTGTGTGTGTGTGTGTGTGTGTGTAATCAGACAACACTTGCTTAAGAAATAAACGACAGCCCATCAGTAACTTTAATGACAGGAGGCATTCTCAAAAAGAGACACAAGAAAGCCCCAGTTAATTCCACATCAGTCCTCGAGGATTTCTTGGCATTACGAGACTCAAATTGCTAGGAATCTCGGATTTGAGGGGGTGAGAAATAGGGTGTATATGAACAGGAAGCTCAAAAAGGAGAGCCTTGGGTCTTAAATGTTTAGACTGCAAACAAAGCATGATTATAAGTCTGAAATTAATCATAAACAACATAGATAAGTGGATCCAAGTGCATTAACAGCAGGAGAGGGACACTCTTTACTACCTGAATCTAAGCTCCAAAGAAGAGTTGGGGGGTGTGTTTCCTAACAGGGCAGGTGGTGATGATGACTCACATTTATGAGCACTTACTCCGTGCTGGGGGGCTGTTCCCGGAACTTTCAAAGCATCATCATATTTAATCTTTACAAGAACCTTATGAAAGGCGAATTGTCCATCTGTTCATTTTGCTGCCATGAGACTGATGCTGAGAGTAGTTCAGCAACTTGCTGAAGTTCCTGCAGCTTCCAAGGGGCAGTGTTATCAATCGCTCATCAGTCTGGTGCTGGAGAGCTCTGTTCTTACCTTCACCGTGGTTGTGGTTACCTTACATTTTATTAGCACATTATCTGATTTGGAAGTAAATATTCACTCAAGGATCTGATCCATTTGATGGCTGACAGAGCAGCATAGGCACCTAAACTTTGCATTTTTAGCTGGGGAAACCATGTCTCTCCTGAGCCGTCCCTTTGTGATCTGAGAGTAACATCTTGGGAACCTGACACCTACCAGGTCTCAAGGGCATCGGGCCACAGGACTCTTGTGGATCCGTGACATCAGATGTCTGTCTTACTGGTTCTTGGCCCTTAGTATTTTAGGACTCATACGTGGTCTCCTAGACCCAGTGTCACCACCTAATCCTAATCTGTGACTCCGAAGCTACCCAAAGACTTCTTCCCCGGTGGACTAATGCAAGAAAAACATAAAATTTATCTATTTTATGAAATAAGGGGCATTAATAGATGTGGCCAATTTAGATACCAAAGAATATTGTAGGGTATTTGATTTCTTTTTAATTAAAAAATTTTTTTTAAGTTTATTTATTTATTTTGAGAGAGACAGAGACAGCACAAGAGGGAGAGAGAGAATCCCAAGCAGGCTGTGCACTGTCAGCACAGAGCCTGATGCAGGGCTCAAACCCGTGAATGTGAGATCATGACCCGAGGTGAAACTAAGAGTCAGATGCTTAATAGACTGAGCCACCCTGGCACCCCAGGGTGTTTGATTTTTTTTTATGTGTTATCTTTGTTGACTGAATTGATAGTATAGGAATGTTAGCATTTTATTTATGATGAGTAGACTCAACTGAGCAATTCGCTTCGTTGCTATTTTTTGTTATAATAATTTGATTCTTGTTTTCAGTAATTTTTTGGTTCCGAGTAACAGAAACCTAATGCAACTCAATTAAGTTTTAGAAAAAAAAATATATATGTACGTGTGTGTATGTGTGACCATGTCGGGAGGATCAAGGTGTCTTAAGAACTCAGGCAGGAGAAATCTACACAGATTTGAGGGAACGGGGCCAGAAACTATAAAGTTAAAAACTAAAGTTATTCTCTTTACCTTTTATGGTTCGAATGGAATCCATTTCTCCTTGTCTGTGTAGATATAATTTGTTCTCTTGGGGTGCCTGGGTGGCTCAGTCGGTTAGGCATCCGATTTCAGCTCAGCTCATGATCTCACGGTTCATGGGTTCGAGTCCTGCGTCGGGCTCTGGGCTGACAGCTCAGAGCCTGGAGCCTGCTTCGGATTCTGTGTCTCCCTCTCTGCCCCTCCCCTGTTCATGCTCTGTCTCTCTCTCTCCCCCAGAATAAATAAACATTAAGAAAGCCGGTGGCCAGGGGCTCCTGGGGGGCTCAGTCAGTTGAGCGGCCTACTTGGGCTTAGGTCATGATCTCACGGTCCGTGAGTTCAAACCCTGTGCCAGGCTCTGTGCTGACAGCTCAGAGCCCGGAGCCTGCTTCGTATTCTGTGTCTCCCTCTCTCTGTCTGCCCCTCCCCCACTCACACTCTGTCTCTCTCTCAAAAATAAATAAACATTTTTAAAAAATTAAAAAAAAAAAGATATAATTTGCTCTCTGTAGCCAGGCCACCCCAGTGTGCCTCTACATCCCTGTTCAAGTTCAGAGCTCACGTGAGTCTCTTAAACCCAATTCCAAAATCTCTGGGGTAGAGAATCTGAAGGGTCTAACTTGAATCCTTGGTAATCCTGGGGCAGTGAGGTCAGATGGGGTTCCACCTGCTTGTCCATGCCTGGCGGGAGTAAGACTTTGAGAGGAGGAGGAAGGTTCTCCCTGGGGAGGAGCGGGGCAGTAGGGGCAGTGATCAGTGCAGGACATTATGGCAGCCTTTCGTCCACCCGCCTGTACTTTTATTTCGCATGCAATTGGTTTTCAGTCACCCTGTGTACTCCCAGGGCTCACCTTCCATATGTTTCCCTGTTGTCTGATGAGTAATGCTGTTTGGAATTTTCCTATGCATTTGGATTAAGGAATTTAATACATGGAAGGTAAACGTGGTACATTCAAAATGCCCACATTTTCATCCCAACCACCTAAGCTTACTAGCTGCGTGACCTTGAGGGAGTGACTGAACCTCTCTGTGCGTCTTTGTTCTATTTCATACAACAAGAGTAATATTCGTAACTCCCTATGAGACTTTAGTAAGGAGTGATGGTTCGAATACAGGGGTGCTCTTAAAACAGTTCTTGTCATGTAGGTTTCTCTGTAGAGCTCTTGTTGGGTGAGAGATTTTGTCCATTATGAGATTTTGTGATTATGAGATTAATTAAATATGCTCTGGGATTTTTACACATTAATTCATTGAAATAAAAGTCAGGGAGTGAAAGAGAACGTAAACACTGAGAGAAAAATGAGCCAGATGTTAGAGACCGGAAAGTCATTACAGTCTCATGATGGCAAAGGAGTGGTTCTATCAGGTGGAAGAAATGGTCCAGTTAAGCGGAGACTGTGTGGCCCGTTCCTTGTTTTTCTCAGTTAAGGGACGCCCCTCCCCCCATCCCTTCACACCAATATTGTCAGGAGAAGAGCCACGTGCAATTTAAGTGAATTGTAATTGGGTAGAGCAACGAGCATTCTGGCTAACACCGCATGGGAGGAAGTTTGGGAGAAGTTTGGGCAGAGGACACAGAACGAGATCCCGAGGGAATGGGTTTAGTTGGCAATAGAAGGGTTTGTTCGTCTATTCCAGCTGGGGGCTTTCCCACGTGGGGGAAATCCTGATGCGGAAGGTGGTGTGGATCTGTATCTTAGTGGCTTTTCAGGCTGGCCTGGGCCCCTTGCACTGTGGCCACTTCTAACTTAACTGATTGCCCCTTTCTTTCTTCAGCAATTGGCTACTCCCCCAAGGAGGTCAAGCCTTGCTAAGGAATATAGAAAATCCAGCTGTAGGAACAGCAAAAACAGTGGATCGTTTTAAGTAAAGATGTAGCCTAAACATGTTAGGCATTTTCTCTGCAAAGAGACAGCCAACATGTTTGACCTGGGAGGCAGTTTCAGTGGTAAGGTGAGGTCACAGCTGTTGAGCCTGAGATAGGGCAGGTGTTTCCAAGCTGTTGGTCTTCCCATTCTCCCTCTCAAGAACACCCAGCCCAGTTATACCACACTCAGTATGGGGATCAAGGTGAAGTATTTGAAATGTGAGCATCTCTGTTTTGAATGTGAGCAGACCATGCCATGTTTCCCCCTTTCGACTTCTCCAATTTGAAAAAAAAAAAAAAAAAAAAAAAAAGAATTGAAATATTGAAGATGAACTGATTTCTGACCCTTCTAGAAGTAAGTGATGTATTTAATCATATACTTTTTGACCATCCTCAGGTATTTTTATTCTTGCAACATTGTGGATTGACCCCACGATATTGAAACCCTCAGTCAGTTCAAAGGACTCACTGGAAAGTAGCTGTGTAGGTTTTATTTTTATTTTTTATTTATTTATTTATTTATTTTTTAAAAATTAAAAAAAAATTTTTTTAAATTTATTTTTGAAGGAGAGAGAGACTGAGCGTGAGCTGGGGAGGAGCAGAGAGGGAGACATAGAATTTGAAGCAGGCTCCAGGCTCTAAGCTGTCAGCACAGAGCCTGATGCAGGGCTCGAACTCACGAACTATGAGATCATGACATGAGCTGAAGTCGGACGCTTAACCGACTGGGCCATCCAGGCGCCCTGGTTTTATTTTCAAATAAGTACTTAAAATTTTTCTTAACTAGTTGTAGAAATAAACTCTGGATTATTTCTGTGAAATCACATAATGGGCAAAGTCACCTTCAGATGTCCTTTCTCTTGGTAAAATTTAATTCAAATACAAATTTTATTATTATTTTTTAATCTGATGAAAGCAAACACATAATCACCTAAAAATGTTTTTGTTCATTTGGGTTTAATGATTTTGAGAAGATAGGCTTTGATAACAGAGTATGTTTAATTTTGTGGTTAGTAAAGCTTTGCTTAAAATGTAGTAATCAACTGTTGACTTTTTGAATTGATCAATGTTATTGTACTGTTGTTATGTGGCTAATATATTGTAGTGGTATTTAGTGAGAGTCAGCCTTTCTGAAAGAGAAGAAACTGTGGACACAGAATGTACCATCACCATCATACCAAAAGGTTTTTAAGAATACAGTGTTAAAGGGAGTCTTTAAGAAAATAGGCATTGGGGCGCCTGGGTGGTTCAGTCAATTAAGTGTCCAACGTCGGCTCAGGTCATGATCTCACAGTTTGTGAGTTCGAGCCCCGCGTCAGGCTCTGGGCTGACAGCTCAGATTTTGTGTCTCCCTGTCTCTCTGCCCCTCCCCTGCTCATGCTCTCTCGAAACTAAATAGACTTTAAAAAATTAAAAAAAAGCAACAGGCATTGTGTCTTCTTCATGTCTGCATCGCTATTACATAGTGTATTGCCTTATACATAGTAGATCCTAACAAATATTGAATATTGGTATTGACTGGAATTGGAACTTAGATCTAACAATATACTGAAACATAAACATTGAATTTAAATATGGAGATCCAATAACAAGTTAGAGGAGTTATATTTTAGTCAGGGAAGACTTTTATATTTATATTCATAAATACAAAAGAAATAACAGTAGCAAATACACACTAGATCTTTCTACATGCCAGCTGCTAAGCTTATAATTTTACCTGGATGCCCTCATTTTGTCCTTATGGCAAGGCGCTGGTGATGTCCCCTGTACAGATGAGAGATCTGAGACCAGGTGAGCCTAAGCACTTCGCTGAAGATCTCCCTTGTGGGAAGTGTCAGAATTGGAATTTAAATTCAGGCTGTTTGGTTTTAGAAAGTACCTTCTTTGCCATTGCTAATTTTCTTTCTTCCCATCATATATTCTCTGCTAAGGGTCCGGTTACAATTCATTAACTAAGATCTGACAGAGTATAAGCCTGGCTTCTAAAGACCATAGAGACAATAAGACTAATTGGAAATAGGAGCCAGATTCCTGAAGGATTTTCAAGCACAGGACTTTTGTTCTTCTTTCATTTAGAATTCCTTGTTGAGTTCCCCCAAACCTCACCTAAGAAGTACTTGTTTCCTGGGCTTACAGGTCTGTGTTTTTTTTCAGTAGAGCAATGAACTAGTTTCTCTGTGGGCAGGCACTCCCTGAGGGAATGAGGGAGAAGAAATATTTAGTGGTGTGTGTGTGTGTGTGTGTGTGTGTGTATGTGTATGTATGTATGTATGTATACACATATATTTCTGGAAGACATTGTGTGTGTGTGTGTGTGTATATATGTGTGTGTATATAATATACGTATATATATGTACATATATATACATATACCTATATATACGTATATACATATGTATATATATGTATATATGTATGTGTATGCGTGTGTGTATGTATATATACACACATACATATACATATGTATATATACACATATATACATATGTATATATACATATGTATATATACATACACACACACTATTTCTTTTAGAAACCTTAGGACTTCTAAGCCTTTGGGTGGATTTGGGAATGTGCGCTTTGAATTATTGATCCTGCTGTGGTTTCGTGATACTGAAAGGTACTTTCAGACAATGAGGATGCTTGCTTTTTCTCCATGAATATTAGTTGGCTGTGAATCTCAAGTTCATTGTACCCTTTTGGGTTATAAATGACACAAAATACAAGACAGGATGCCAACAGTGACTTTGTTAAGTGTGGTGGTAGGCTAGAGAAAAAAATGCTTTTTAAGAGTTAGAAGCTAATGAGGGTTTATCATTGGGGAAGACAAATTTAGTGGTTTTCAAGCACTCTGCAATTCATAATGAGAACACATTTTGTATTGTGACTTAGTGTACCCATATGTGTGTGTATAGATGTATGTGTGTAGGTGCGGGTGTGCATGTGTATATGTGCATGTGTGTATGTGTGTATATATATATATATATATATGCATGTGGGTATATGTGGAGGAGATACATGTCTATTCTGTATAAAACATTAGTATATGAGATAACCCCCACCTTACTACGTACAGTGCATTCTGATACTTTCAGTTATGTTTTTTATATTTTAATACATAACATGGTATTGTTACAACCTACAGTTGCATGTTAATATAACTAGCAGAAAATTGAAGAGAATTACGGTGTATATAAATATCTGTTGATTTACACATGTATGCCAACATCTCATTACCACTAAAAACAAATGCTAAAGAATCATTGGACTCTATGGCTCAAAAATATGGAAACATCTAAGGGCGAGTTATTTCACTTCTCTAGACATTCCCACTTACTTTACTAATTCTTTGAAGAAGCTTGTTGAATATCTGCTATATGCTGGGGCCATTAGCTTGTTGTAAAACAAACACGTTCCCTGAGCTCATAGCTTAAAGACCAGTGGGCAAACAGACATTGGAAGACGTATACGTTAGCTATATAATGAGGGATTATGGGAAACATAAAGAATCTATTGTGTGCTCAAACAGAGAGGGAGGCAAACCTAACAGACTCTTAACTATACAGAACACACTGAGGGTTGGTGAAGGGGAGGCGGGTGGGGGGATGGGCTAAACGGGGGATGGTCATCAAGGAGGATGCTTGTTGGGGTGAGCACTGGGTGTTGGATGTAAGTGACGAATCCCTGAATTTTACTCCTGAAACCAATATTGCACTGGACGTTAACTAACTTTACATTTAAAATAAATAAATAAATAAAATCTTCAATGAGAAGAAACAAAAACAAGAAACAAAAGAATATATAGCATGCTCAATTAACATTTAAACGAGAGGTCTTAATTGTTTTAGTAATGCCAAAGAAAATTTCTAAATAAATTAATTATAAGCCGAGATTGTGGGAGGAATTGGAATTGTCCAGTGAAAGGGATTAAAGAGAATAAAACAAACAGGCCTGAGTCTGGAAGGAACTCACGTGCAAAAATGAGAAAAACCAGAGAGCGAGGCAGTAAGGACAGTCTGGAGAGATGAAGAGAACAGGTAGAAATGAGTCAGAATGTGGGCCATCTGATAGACCAGGTTAAGGGATTTTATGTTATCCTAAACATGGTGGGGAAGTATTGGAGGTTTTTCAATAGGGCATCTCAAGATTTTGTTTTATTACTGTATTCTCTTCTATTGTATTCCTTCATTTCACTTCAGATATTCTGCTGGTGAGTGAAAAATGGGCTGTCTGGAGCCAAGGTGGTGGAATGTAGCCATTGAACTAGATGGTCCCTGAGGCCATTGAGGCTTAGACAGTCTGACTTTGTAACCTTTATGTTATCAAACATCTATAGGCTTACCCCACATAGCTGGTTTCCCTCCCTCCTTCCTTCCTTCCTTCCTTCCTTCCTTCCTTCCTTCCTTTCTTCCCTCCTTCCTTCCTCCCTCCCTCCTTCCCTCCCTCCCTCCCTTCCTTCCTTCCTTCCTTCCTTCCTTCCTTCTCTCCTTCCCTCCTTCCCTCCTTCCCTCCTTACCTCCTTCCCTCCTTCCCTCCTTCCCTCTCATTCTTTTTCATTCTTTCCTTTTCCCATCATTTGGCTTTCAATGGCTGATTTGGTTGACTAGAGAAAAACAATTACAGATCTTTTTCTAGGACCTCAGGTAATTGGATGGTGCTCTGTCTTCTTCCAGTTTCTTTTTCACCAAACTAAATATGACACTGGCCACTCCAACTTTTAAGAAGTTGGGACATGGAAGAAAACATGCTACTGAGAGGACAAATCAGATTAGGTGTAAGCCAGCTTTGCCAAAGTATATATTACATATAATACAATAAAATACATACATATATAAACATTTTTTTATTACTCCCTTTGATTTTTAGAGAAGGAAAAGGAAAATGACTAGAAATAAATGGGTATCAGCTACTTGTTGAATAATCCCTTACTCCAAGGGTGGCTTCAGAGCCGAAAATGATTGTAGCCAACCTCCTTCTCCTCCTCCATCTGTAAGTTTGAGACTTGATGTTCTGCATAAGACCCTAACTTAGCAAGCAAAGCTTATGATGCCTATATTTCTTATGGCGGGAAGGTAGAACTCTTCATTTTAATTTTTTTTCAACGTTTTTTATTTATTTTTGGGACAGAGAGAGACAGAGCATGAACAGGGGAGGGTCAGAGAGAGAGGGAGACACAGAATCGGAAACAGGCTCCAGGCTCCGAGCCATCAGCCCAGAGCCCGACGCGGGGCTCGAACTCACGGACCGCGAGATCGTGACCTGGCTGAAGTCGGACGCTTCACCGACTGCGCCACCCAGGCGCCCCTAGAACTCTTCATTTTAGAAATAACCTTTAAAAAGATAAAGCCTAAATTATTCTTAGAGTTATTAATCAGAACTCTTATGCTTATAAGTGAACAGAATCCCTCCTTAACCTAGCCCGAGAAGAAAAAAGGAAAATTCGTTCTCTTGTAACTTAAGAGGCACAGAGGTAGACACGACTTCAGTTGGACGTATGGGCTCATATAGCATCCTAGGAATTTTTCTCCTTCTCTTTACCGTTGTGTGTGCGTGTGTTGGATTCTTCTCCCTCAGGCGGTCTCTTTCCTCGTGTGGCAGGATGGCTACCAGCCGTTCCAGGATTACATTCTGCCACCCTATTCAGCAGCGGAGGTGTTTTCAAACTTCCGGAAGTTCTAAAATAAGTCTCATTTGCCCCACTTGGGTCATACACCAGTCTTGGAACCCATCAGTATGACTAACGGAGTGGACAGTGCTGACTGGCCAGGGCCGGGTCATGTGCTTCATCGTTTTTCATCCACCACCCTTCTTCAGCAGCCAGGTTTGGGCCAGATTTTACCCAAACCACATGGACTCAGAGAGGCAGAGCAGTGGTTCCTGAGAGAACAATCAGTTTTCAGTAATGAGAAGGAGTAATGAGTAGGGGGCACTGGGTAGACCTACGAGATGCCCTCTAGCGTGTAATCTCCATGTGAACAGAAAACTTATCACTCCGGCTCTTCCTTCCGTACCACCTGGCACACTCTTTGGCACTCTTTTAACATAAATTTAATACATGAGATTCTTCTTACATAAAATACAATTTCTTACTTTCCCAGTGCATTTTATTTCATCGAAACTTGATTATAGCAGACATCAGATGGGAAATAGCATTGGATCTTTGAGTCCTTCAGTGTAACACGAGGAATTTTGTCTGATGAACCGCAGTGTTAAGCAAATAGTGGGAGTGATTAGCAAAGAGCAAAGAGCAGTGGGCCAAGTAGTCTCAACTCCAGGGTGGTCAGAGACTGTGACTCAGTGCCTTTGACCTTCTCAGGCTTTAGTAAATCCAGTTGGAAATTCTGATAAAGATCAGTATGTCACCATCAAGAAGACATGGAGTTTGAAATGACCTTTTTTTGAATAAATAGATTAGAAAAGACAACAACATTAAGCAGCAACTTTGAAACAGCTGAAATCTGCGTTGGGGGAGGACACGGCCTTCAGGCTTCTGGACTTTCTTTCATTGCCCTCCAGCCACCAGCTATTTTCCAACGGCTTTTTCTCTGCTTTGTCAGCACTGCAAGCTTAAGTCACATTTGAGGATGTAAACTCTTAGGTTTCCCTGTTAACTGATCAGAGTGAACTTTTCTGGCTTGTGGATCGGTTAGTGCCATCCTGTCTGTGGATCTGGAAACAAGCAAGGAGGTAGAAGAACGTAGGCATTGGAGTCAGGCGTCCTAGGGCTCAAGCCCTGTCTCTACCACTTGTCCCTATGTCTTTGGACAAGAAACTTAATATTTTTGAATATGTTTCAACTGCAGGATACCTACAGTTCCTACCTTAGAGTGCTGTGTTATGTAGCACAGTTCATTTTACTAAGGTTTAGCAAAGTGTCTGGCACATAGTAAATGCTCAGACAATAGTCAGAAAATGAAAGATGCTATAATTTGCATACAGTGTGTTCTTCCAATTAAAGGGCATCATCAGTTTGTCTTCAATTAGAATTACTACAGGGACAAGCCAACTATGGATTGACTTGTGAACCTATAAACTCGTATCAAGTGCGATGCATCGTCTTTTGTTTTTTTATTTCCCCTGGGAAAGAGGTAAGGGGGGGAAATGGAAGTCAAAAAGTATGATTTCTCTAATTAGAAAGTAAAGAAAGATAGAATGACAAGTCAGGTGTATCAAATCACAGAGAGATTTCCTCTGGACACATAAATAGTTTCTCAACTCTCTTTTTTGAATGAATACCTAGGGTGTGAAGGGCAGATGTGAGAATCAAGCACTTTATTCCCCAATTTTCATAGAGACTCAAGTATAAAATGAAGATAAAATGTGAGTTTCATTTATCCGTGCCAATGGATGGCAGCTCAGAGACTTGTATCATCTACTGTAATTGATACTTGGTCTTGGAATGCATTATTTAGTTTGGCTGTGTTTTGTTTTAGCAGTCTCACCTAATTATGGTTTGCTGAGGCTCATGCTGAAACCTCTGTGAATTTTCTAAGTATATCCCAATCAGCAGTGGGGAAAATTGGCCTAGAAAACTCTTCTTGGCAGAAGGATAACGGCAGACTGGGATAACGAACACATAGGAAATTATTTGCATATGGATAATTGAGTCTTGACTGTAAGCAACAGTCATTTATGTTCTTTTGCTGGAATACTCAAATAGTTAGTCATTTTACCGAACAAAAAAGAGATCAGTAAAATCTCTGGGGAAATCCCATCCCCCACCAAAAGGACAAATTATTGCTTGATGAGGTATGTAGATGGTTATTTGAATCGTTCTCTTTTTGTTTGGAAGATCTTAGAGCGTCACTTCGATTTTAGATAAGATAAATATATGTAACCTATTTCAAACTTTTCTGAAATGAAAACAAATTTATGTATGTTTGTGTATATAAACAATACATGAATACACACACACACACACACACATATACCCGCAAACAATACATGAATATTCACTAGCACTTAAATTTGAATTTTGTAAATTTGGAATTCAGTTGACATTTTGTGTCCCCTTGAGCACTAACCAAGTCCATTTTTTCTTGTTTATGACAATGTACTAGCATTCTGATGTGCTTTTGTTTTTCTGAAATATGTACTTTTAGTGATGTCTGGTCTGAAGCTCCATGATTTGATCCCAAATTTTTACCTAACTTTATTTTTAGGATTGTAATACTATATTGAAGGCTTGGTATATACCTCTCCCTCTCTCTCTCTCTCTTTCTCTCTCTCTCTCTGTGACTCTGTGACAGACAGACAGCTGTACATTTAGATGTCGCTCTCTTTCTCTCTTTATATGTCTCATGTATACACACACACACACACAATGTCTGTATATATGTATACATTGACATTAAATGATATAGATACAAATGTACATTTACATGTCTCTGTGTCTCTGTCACTTTTTCTTTTTATATGTACGGTTGATCCTTGAACAACACAAAGGTTAAAGACGGTGAGTTCCCCTCTTCCTTACCTCCCCCCCACACCCATAGTCAAAAATCCGTATATAACTTGACTTCCCCTAAACTCAACTACTAACAGCCAACTGTTGATTGGAAGCCTTACTGATAACATAAACAGACAATTAACACATTTTGTATATGTATTACATACTGTATTCTCACCATAAAGTAAGCTAGAGAAAATCAAATGTTAAGAAAATCAAAAGGAAGAGAAAATACTTTACTGTCCTGTTTTTTTTTTTTTTTGAAAAAAATTCATATGTAAGTAGATCTTCCTAGTTCAACCTGTGTTGTTACAGGGCTAAGTGTAGCTATCTCTGTACACATCAATATTTATATACTCACACATATGATACCGATTATTTATAAATCTAGTATATATATAATGCCATATATGATTGTATGTAATGGTATATGTTATATATGTTATACACACACCCCTATCTATGGTGACAGAGAGAGAGACGGAGACAGAGAGAGAGAGAAACAGACACCTTTTCAGGAAAGTTTGACACATAGAATTGTTAGTTATTTTACTGTACAGCTGTAATTTGAATCCAAGCCTTCCTATAGGTCAATTTTCCCAAAGTGTGCCACTTATATCTTTGGCACATATAAGCTGCATTTTTATGGAACTCAGACATAACGTTGAACAGTGTTCAACGATGAGACATTGGTTCCTTCTGCACCGTGTCAAGGAGAAACTCCCGGTTTGGTCCTAGGAGGTACTAAGTCCTCCCTAACTCTCTTTAATCTCCATTTTTAACATTGACAACAGACCTCAAGCAACCGATAAGGCCCGGAGACGTTTTGCTTTATTTTCAGTTAAATTTTATGTATGTCTACTTTCTGTTTGTGTCAAGTGATATTGATTTTTTTTTACTCGTTTATAATATTCCTAAGTAAAATATAAAGCGTTGGTTAGAAAAGTGAATCAATTTAATAACAACATATAAGTCCGCGAAAGTGAGTTGATACGCAAACTTCCTATTGGCAATACCCGTATAACTGGATAATAACAAAGATAATCATAGGACATGATTTCACTTTGTGACTTTTGATGAATGCTGCTCTCCAGACATAGGCTTACCTTTCTCCATGAACAATACATTTTCCAATTATAATAGCTTACTGTTTCTTCTCTCTTGCTCCTATCTCATCGTAACTAAATTCCAAATAGTCACAAAGGTCAAGTTCATGCACTGTGTCCGTAAAGCTTTCCTTGATTTCATAGCTGTGAATGTTCCCATACTGAATTCCCAGGTTGTTTTCTGTCATCGAAGTCATCTAGTTTTTACTTCCTTACAAATAAGCTTATTTCCCCCTCCTATCATACCTTACACATCCCGTGTTTAGTACACTCGCCTGTGTGGATCAGTACCTGGGAGAATGCTTTGGGTATAGGAGGTACAAGGTAGACATTTGTGGAATCAATAAAGTCATATGTGAATGAATAAAGGCAATTTGAATAGGTACGTGATTCATCAGACCCTTCGCCAATTTGCAATGACTCGGCCTCACCTTAGAATATTAAAATTTTGCTTTCTAGAACACCCAGTAACCCAGATGTTTCACGTTAATCGCCAAGGTATGGGAAATAATCTGGGACCTGAGACATGAATTAGAAACAAAAACTCCCACACAGCATTTTTAAAAATCATGTCGTAGCGTGATACATAATTTATAAAAAGAGTAGAGGAACCAGCTCAACTGGCTTGAGTTTTCTAGTACCACCAACTCTTTTCCACCTTTCATTTAGAAGCATTTTAAAAAAATGAATATGAATGGCACCTTCCTGGGTGTGATGGTCTTACTGGGCTCTCTGCAAGGGGATGTAGCTGATGAAAGAGAATGAAACAGGTCGCAGTTCAGCTTGGTGGAATTGTAACTGTTTCTCTGGTTGATTACCATGCTGGATGCTGAAAGCCATACAGCAGAACTTGAGTGAATCGTGTTCTTTAATAAACCTTGAGTGGCTGTGGCTGCTGATTGGGGATGGAACTCTGTTCCTTCTCCCACCAACTGCTCTCTCGGAACCTCTCCTTCTTTGTTTTACCACCGAGAAGATTTCTCCTCTGCTACTTTATCTCCTTTTTTCTCTGTCAGTAAGGCGATTCCCAAAATACCTTGGGGTGTAGTCGTACTTCCGGATGTTCATTATCTCTGGATTTCCTCTGCTACAGATATTTATTTTCTGCAGACCTCAGTCTGCAAACAAAACAATAAACTCTGCTGCTTGCTACAGCAGCAGAGCAATCTAAAATGTTTTTCTGAGGCAGTTCAGAGACCTTAGCGTCTGTATTTTTTTTCTTCCCCCTAGGTTTTCTGTTTCTCAAAAGTGAAATTTTATGCCAGGGACCATTTTTCATGCCAACTGTCTCCCCAGATAATCTGGACCACTGGATTTTTCTGAACTCCCTTCCTTAATCGTGGCTATCAAATCACTCACAAATGAAGACTGCATTTCTGGAAAAGGCTGGTTTTGAAGCAAAGGTGCTTGCAAAATAATGAGTGGGCCTTCAGAAAAGTGAGCATATACTTGATTGTGTTATCTTTTGAAAGTCTCATACTCCTTTTCATTGAGAATTAACTTAAGTGGCCGAACATTCAAGTTCTTTGAATTCAGATCAGATCATATCTGAGATTGAGGCTGCACAATTTACAGTTTATTCCAAAGATATTTCAGAATACTAATCTCTACCACCTCCATTTTTATTTTTCTAGGGTCACCATCTTTCCAAGTAACCGATCAACACCAAAGGGCTTAAATACAAAATGCAACTTTTATTTCTCTAGAAAGTCATCTGGTACAATAACGAAAATAACTAGAAGGAGAAAGAGTGCTAGAAACAACAGGGAAAACAATATCTAAGTAATGTGGGTTTTTTTTTGCATATTATTGCTTAAAATATGTACCTCATTTCCGTGAGTTCGAGCCCTGAGCCGAAGTCGGCCGCTTAACCGACTGAGCCACCCAGGCGCCCCCATTTTTATTTTTCTACGGTCACCATCTTTCCAAGTAACCAATCAACACCAAAGGGCTTAAATACAAAATGCAACTTTTATTTCTCTAGAAAGTCATCTGGTACAATAACGAAAATAACTAGAAGGAGAAAGAGTGCTAGAAACAACAGGGAAAACAATATCTAAGTAATGTGGTTTTTTTTTTGCATATTATTGCTTAAAATATGTACCTCATTTTATCGGATACACTTTTGTCAGTGATGATATTTACCGTAAGCACTTAATGGCGGTACCGAGATGTTCACCAAGAATGAGAAAATCACATCAGTGATTTCCATTTCAGAGGTGGCGTGTGTTTTACTTTTGCTTATTTCCGGGCGTGTGAGATGCAGACTCTACTGTCCTGGATTAAGCACATGAGCATTGATTTTTCTCACACAGGAAGTGGGTTGAAGAAGAAACCCGAGGGTGAAATGCTGGCCGGGATCCAGCTGACATTTGTAGTTCTGCTGTGCTTTTCTCGGCCGTGTGGCCTCCACCCATGGTCTCAGCATGGCTGCTGAAGCCATGGCCATGCCATGTGCATTCCAGGCAAAGAGAGGGGAAGGGCAGAGGCCACAAGGCAAGTGCCACGCACGTCTCCAGCCCCTTTCGGGAACGTAATCACTTCCCGTGCCCTAGATTCCCCCTTAAGTCTTACAGATGAGAGCTGCTGTCCCATGTCCACCGCTGCTACAAGAAAGTTTGGGGAGGTGGCCCCTTTTATCAACAAATTCAGTGGAAAGATACTTGTGTACGACTAACAGTGCCTTTCTTAGCATAGAAAATCGACATGTTGTTGGACAGGCCGGAAAATAATGCCAACTCATTTCAACTCATTAGGTACCCGATTTATTTTATTTAATAAAGAAAATGCCAGCAAGCAGAAGGAACATAGTAAAAGTATTGTTGAGGAGAAATGTTGGCAGTTCCCACCCCAAGAACTGCCCTGGAGAGGAAATCTGAATGAAAGGGCTTCATGCATTTATATGAAGAATGAAGATAATGCAGTGTGTGTGTGTGTGTGTGTGTGTCTGTGTGTGTGTGTGTGTTGGGGGAGGGGGAGGGACATGTGCGTGCATGGTGTGGGGAAAGAAAGCAAAAGAATATACAATTCTATTCTTTTTTTTTTAAGTTTATTTATTTTAAGAGAGAGAGAGAGCGAGCACACAAGCACGTGTGAGCAGGGAGGGGCAGAGAGAGAAGGCGAGAGAGAATCCCAAGCAGCTCCATGATCCGCACAGAGCCTGATGCAGGGCTCAATCCCACGACTGTGAAATCATGACCTGAGCTGAAATCAAGAGCTGGAGGCTCCACCAATATAGTTCTATTCTTAAAGCAACATTGGGAGTGATTTCCTGGCTCCCTTAGCTACCGGCTGATGATATTAACCTAGTTACTTAACCACATTTTGCCTTGGTTTGTACAATGGGATTATAATAATACCTACCGATAGAGATTCTCTCCTTGACCAAACTTTAGTAGGGCTCCTTTGAGCCCTCTGCCTGACCTTGATCTTATGTTTCTACCCTTGGCAAGAATCCTGCTAAGTCAGTTTAGCCAGAATCTCCCATCCCTGATGCATGATCTCCCTGATATCTGACCACATTCCTCATCCCCAGGTATTATCTTAGTATCTTATCACCCTGACTTGTCTTCACCTGGTAGGTTACTTAGCAAGGCTTACCCTAATCCTTACTAACTTTCCATCTGCCAACTACCCCTCCCCACTCTGGTCCCTGACTGGAAACCCCCATTTTCCTTTGTTGTATTCAAAACTGAACCTAATCTCTCTCCTCTGCTGCAAAACCACAGTATACTAATCTCCCGAATAAAGTGGGCCTTACCCTTTTAACAAGTATCATGAATAATTTTTTCTTTAACACCACCTTATGGGATGGTTGTAATAACCAAGTTAATACTTGTAAAACATTTAGTTACAATGTCTTTTACGTAAGTGGTTATTAAATAAGTAAAATACTCTGTTGGGTGGAAGGAATTCATTATGTCTTTGTTAGACACCAGGTTAAATCTTTATCAGATTTTGTATGTCCTGTTCACTGTCATAGTCCCAGTCTCTGTCATATTGCTGGACTTAAGTCGATGCTTGTGGAATTAAATAAATCTTAACTGATGACAACGCATTTTTGGTTCAGCTAGCACACTACTCGTTTGTTGCATTTTTATCAACAATAGTATGATTTCTATGTAATCTGTTGAAGGTTTCAACATATGGACTTTGAATAATTTCAGTCTATAGGAGAATAATTTTTCTTGGCATATTCTTCAAATGTCTTCTGATTATGACTTGATTTTACATGAAGCTTGATTTTTATTTGGCAACAAAGGAAACAATCTTGTCAACCCATTTATCATTCATTTGACAGTTGGACTTTTCTGTCAAATTAATAAATTGGCATATATCTACCTCGTTTTTTTGTTGTTGTTGTTTTGTTTTGTTTTGGGGAGAGTAGAACAGTGTTCAATTTTTCTAAAGGTCTGATTATTTTCAGAAGCAAGAAAAGCAGATCTCTGGAAGAATTGTAGGGAGGATGTCTGGACAGTCCTCTAAAGTGATTACACTAAACTCATTTTAATTTTCTGTTTTCAGCTCTTCTTGGCCGATTTACAAATTAACTAAGTAATTTACTTGGAATAATTCTGTTTAGAATCTAATCCCAGCTCCACAGTTTATTAGTGGTATAATTTGGGCAAATTATTTAAGCTCTCTGTATGTCAGTTTCCTTGACTATAAAATAGGTTCTATAAAAGTGTTGCTCTATGATAGGGTTACATTGTAGGTTAAATGAAACAGTCCTCTGTAATATTAGAATACTTCCTGGCACATCGTAATTGCTCAGGAAAAAAGAAATAGTATCTACATGTCCAGTTAATTCATCATTTAAAACAATTGTTCCTGTTGTGCAATTGACCACAAATGGGTAAACAAATGATCAGTTCAATAAGAAAATGGTCAATCACTCTAAATATTTTTTTGGTGGGGGCACCTGGGTGGCTCAGTTGGCTAAGCATCCTACTCTTGGTGTCAGGTCAGGTCATGATCTCCCGGTTCGTGAGTTCAAGCCCCAAGCTGGGCTCTGCACTCACAGCTCAGAGCCTGCTTGGGATTCTCTCTCTGCCCCTCCCCGGCTTCCTCTCTCTCTCTTGCTCTCTCTCTCTCTCTCAAAATAAATAAGTACGTAAATGAATAAATTAATACACACACACACACACACACACACACATATATATATATATTTGTGTTTTTGTTGTTTAAGATCAAAGATGGAGTTTTGACTGCATTTTTCTATCGAGTATTGTAAAACTATAAACAGAGAAACTGCATTTTAGGTTAGGGCCAGGGAACTGTTACTGACTTTGTTCAAGATGTCATTTTAGCTGCACTGAAGTATTCTGTAGCTAGATGTGATACATGCTGTCTGACTATATACACTATATAGTTGACCTTCCAACAACATGGGTTTGAACTGTGTGGGTCCATTTACGTGCAGATTTTTTTCGATAAATACAGTATAGTACTATAAATGTATTTTCTCTTCCTAATGATTTTCTTTTTTTTCTTTAAAAAAAAATTTTTTTTTAACATTTATTTATTTTTGAGACAGAGAGAGACAGAGCATGAACGGGGGAGGGTCAGAGAGAGAGGGAGACACAGAATCCGAAACAGGCTCCAGGCTCTGAGCTGTCAGCACAGAGCCCGATGCGGGGCTCGAACTCATGGACCGCGAGATCATGACCTGAGTGAAAGTCAGACGCTCACAGCCACGTGCCCCACGTTCTTTTTTTGTTAATGTTTATTTTTGAGAGAGGGAGGGAGGGAGGGAGAGAGAGAGAGAGAGAGAGAGAAAATGCAAGTGGGGGAGGGGCAGAGAGCGAGAGGGAGACACAGAATCCCAAGCAGGCTCCAGGCTCCCAGCTGTCAGCACAGAGCTCTACCCGGGGCTCAAACTCATGAACTGTGAGATCATGACTTGAGGTGAAGTTGGTCGCCTAACCGACTGAGTCACCCAGGCGCCCCTCCTATATATTTTTTTAATGAAATTCATTCTTAGTTTTCTACTAGGCTGTGGACATTAGGAGATCAGTAACTTTTTGTTGTATTCCAAGCACCCAGTATTCATTCATTCCTTCACTGAGCAGCAAGTAACAGATGGGTGCTCCAAAATGTTTATTGAGTGAGTGAAAATGTGCATAGAAAACTGAAAAAAAGATGGATACTTTTAGACTAAGGTGAGATTAGTTCTTTATATGTAGAAGTATAAGCATTTTCCTTTACTTTTTAAAAAACAAGTTTTGAAGTTTTTACTTAAAAAAAACATCATTTGATAATGAGAATCTTTTCCCCACTGAATTCAGGTTACCACGGATGCTTCCAGTGTGAGGTTGTTAGATGAGGGCTTGTGTCAACAGGCTGTGGAAACTCAGAATCTGAGTGTGTGTGGCAGCAACCTGTCCAGAAAAGGCTGTGGTTTGCGGGAGAGTCAACTCAGAAAGGCAGACAGGATTAGGGAATGTGTCACGTGCTTCTAGACGAACTCTATGAAACACTAAGTTGGCACTTCTGACTTGAAAAATGGGCCCACTTATCCCTTATTTGTAATTCTCAAGTCCAAAAGGCTCTGAAGGTCAACCTTTGTGTTTTTGGTGAAATTGTAGCCAAAATTCACCATTGGTGGTAAAACATAACCTAAGTTGATTTGAAGCAAGAGTACCCTTCATTCATACATTTGACTGCAGAAACAGTAAGGTGATTGGTTACTGGGCAACTCTGTTACTCTTCTGGAATTGACAAGTTCTCAACATAGAATCAAATTCTGCCCCTTGGGTTTCCGATCAAGGACTGTAGACTTGCATTTACTTGCCAGACACTTACATTTTTAATAAGGAGATGGTATGGTGTGGTTGTTACGAGTTGAGCTCTGAAGACAAAAAGCCTACTTCACCATTTACTAGGTATGACCCCTTGAGAAAGCTACTGATTCTCTTTATGCTTCTTAAAATGAAGTAACTAATTTTCATTCAGACAGAGTTATTCTATGAATATATACATAGTGCTTAAAATGTTACATTAGTAAGTCTTCTACAAGCTTTGGTAACATACCCACCTCCAGGCTCTTAGTGTTTCACAAATCTGTTGAATATAGGATCGAAAAGGGGGCAGTCAAGACTAATGCTTCATATGGAATTTGCTCATCAAATAGCCAATAATATTTGACAGGGGAAAGACTTCATCTCAAATTGTAGATGTTTAAAAGACATATCCTAGGACAATGCCACTTTGCCTCACTGAACAAATATTGTATCTCCAGGTCAGCAAATATCCAGGGATCATCCCCAAATAATTACGCTAATAATTGGAACTTTATAAACTGATGTTCAGTTTAAGTGAGTGTGATAATTTATTAATGACTATTTGAAGAGAGAAAAGCAAGGCAATGTAGGATAACATTTTATAACATATCCAAATATGCTCGTTCCTTATTAAACATGCAACACCAAGTGTTCTTTGTTAAAATAAAGTATTTCATTCAACCTCACAGTGTATAAATTATTGATAGGGTCATTTGAACAGTTTCCTAGTGGAATTATAGTCTGGTTTTCATTTTTAGGGCACAGTATCCTTCTTCTAGATAAGACCATCTGCACGCAATTTCTCATCTAACTATTGGCTTTTTACATTTCTTGAATGGAACTAACTGGCTTAGTTCTCCATTTCGTAGGTACTGAGAAAAGATGGGCTGCGATATTATTCTTCGTTGATGATTCAAGATGATTTTTTTTTTCTGAGGAAAAACAATTTTAAAGGCTAATTTTCTAAATGTGTTTTTTGAATATCCATTTGCCATTATTTTCAGTGTTCAAATTCTTAAATATTTATTCATTGCTGAAAACAGGTGTGGTATTGGTAACATCAGTTTGCTACTCATTTAAAAAAACTTAAAGAATATTGTTTCTCTAGAGACTTTCATAAATTGGACTTGAAATACAATTTTTTATTAGGTTTCATTTGTGATAGGTGTTTGTCCATTTCAGGATAATGTTTTTTATAGGAGAAATGTTATTTTGTTTTTCACTTCATACACACCTTTTTCAAAAGATGACCTAATAAATAGTAAAAAGATTCCTGGTGTGAAAAGTTTCAGGTTTTAATAAGAATATCTCAGTGGACTTCAATTATAACAAAAATATCTCTACTTACTATTGGCTTCTTAGTATCCTATGTAGTCCTCATTAGTGTCATTCCTTATGGTTCACATAGAAGATTGACTTTTAAACTGGGTGAAAGCTCATGTTAACTGGTAGGATAGTGATATTATGTCAGGCTCAGGGATTTGTGTATATAAAAATGCCACATATTTCATAATGAGGCTTCGAATGGATACATTGATATGGATACTCTTTATGACTGCTTCCCTTATAACTAACTGTATGTTATGTTTACTTGAGCTCTGTGATCTTAAGCCAACTTTGTCACAAATACACATTTATATTTCAGTTTGTCTTTTCCAAATAGTTATTTTCACATATATATATATATACAAATATAAATTATACGTATTTTTTCTTATATATATAAATTAAAAATACCTCTGATGTGTATCTATCTATCTACCTACCTATCCTACAATGGAATACTACTTGGAGATTAAAAAAAATGAAATCTTGCCATTTGCAACAACATGGATAGAAGAAGAGTGTATTATGCTAAGTGAAATAAGTCAGGCAGAGAAAGACAAATATCATATGATTTCACAAATATGTGGAATTTAATAAACACAACAGATGACCATAAGGGAAGGGAAGGAAAAATAAGATAAAAACAGAGGAAGGCAAACCATTAAGAGACTCTTAAATACAGAGAACAAACTGAGGATTGCTGCAGGAGAGATGGGTGGGGGGATAGGCTAAATGTGTGATGGGCATTAAGGAGAGTACTTGTTCAGATGGGCACTGGGTATTATATGTAAGTGATGAATCACTGGGTTCTATTCCTGAAACCAACACTACACTGTGTTGTTAACTAACCTGAATTTAAATAAATAAATTTTAAAAATACATAAAAACAATACCTGTGAATTTTGTAAAAATTCAAAATGTTTGTCCTTCAAAAGACAAAAACCAAGAAAGTGAAGTAAAATAAATCATAGGCTAGAAGAAAATATTTGCAAATCAAATAACTAAGGGACTTGAATCCAGGATATATAGTCAACTCCTACAATTCAGTAATAAAAAGACAGGGTAACCCATTTAAAAAGTGGGTGTACCCATAGTTGGGAAGAAAAAATATTGTTAAAATGTCAACACTACCCAAAACAATCTACACATTCAATGCAATCCAAATCAAAATTGCACCGTCATTCTTCTCAAAGCTAGAACAAAAATCCTAAGATGTGTATGGAACCACAAAAGACCCTGAATAGCCAAAGTTATGTTGAAAAAGAAAACCAAAGTGGGAGGCATCACAATCCTGGACTTTAGCTTCTACTACAAGGCTGTAATCATCAAGACAGTATGGTATTGGCACAAAAAATAGACACATAGACCAATGAAATAGAATAGAGAGCCCAGAATTGGACCCAGAAACATAGGGCCAACTAATCTTTGACAAAACAGGAAAGGGTATCCAATGGAAAAAAGACAGTCTCTTTAACAAATGGTGCTGGGAAAACTGGACAGCGACATGCAGAAGAATGAACCTGGACCACTTTCTTACACCATTCACAAAAATAAACTTGAAATGGATGAAAAACCTAAATGTGAGACAGGGAACCATCAAAACCCTAGAGGAGAAAACAGGCAACAACCCCTTTGGCCTCAGCTGCAGCAATTTCTTACTTGACACATCTCCAAAGGCAAGGGAATTAAAAGCAAAAATGAACTATTGTGAACTCATCAAGATAGAAAGCTTCTGCACTGCAAAGGACACAATCAGCAAAACTAAAAGACAACTGATGGAATGGGAAAAAAATATTTGCAAATGACATATTGGATAAAAGGTTAGTATCCAAAATGTATAAAGAACTTACCAAACTCAACACCAGAAAAACAAGTAATCCAGTGAAGAAATGGGCAAAAGACGTGAATAGACACTTTTCCAAAGAAGACATCCGGATGATCAACAGACACATGAAAAGATGCTCAACATCACTCACCATCAAGGAAATACAAATCAAAACCACACTGAGATACCACCTCACACCAGTCAGAGTGGCTAAAATTAACAACTCCAGCAACAACAGATGTTGGTGAGCGTGTGGAGAAACGGGAACCCTCCTGCACTGTTGGTGGGAATGCAAACTAGGGCAGCCACCCTGGAAGACAGTGTGGAGGTTCCTCAAAAAATTAGAACTACCCTGTGACCCAGCAATAGCACTTCTAGGAATTTATCCAAGGGATACAGGAGTGCTGATTCATAGGGGCACATGTACCCCAATGTTTACAGCAGCGCTTAACAACAGCCAAATTATGGAAAGAGACTAAATGTCCATCAACTGATGAATGGATAAAGAAGATGTGGTTTATATATACGATGGAATACTGCTTGGCAATGAGAAAGAATGAAATCCTTCCGTTTGCAGCAGTGCGGATGGAACTGGAAGGTATTACGCTAAGTGAAATAAGTCAGTCAGAGAAAAACATATGTTTTCACTCACGTGGAACTTGAGAAATTTAACAGAAGACCATGGGGGAGGGGAAGGGTTAAAATAGTTTCAAACAGAGAGGGAGGCAAATCATAAGAAACTCTTAAATACAGAGAACTGAGGGTTGGTTGGGGCAGGGGAGGGGGGAAATGGGTGATGGGCATGGAGGAGGGCACTTGTTGGAATGAGCACTGGGTAGTATATGGAAGCAATGAACCCCGGGAATCTACCCCAAAAACCAAGGACACACTATGTGTATACTGTATGTTAGCTAACTTGATAGTTACAATATAAATTAATATAATATACTATAAATATAATAATATAAATAATATAAATTATTTAATATAGTTTATATTAAATAAAAAGTGGGCAAATGAGGGGTGCCTAGGTGGCTCAGTCGGTTAAGTGTCTGACCTGGGCTCAGGTCATGATCTCAGGGTTGGTGAGTTTCATCCCCGTGTCATGCTCTGTGCTGACAGCTCAGAGCCTGGAGCCTGTTCGGATTTTGTGTGTCTCCCCCCCCCACCCCCTTGCTTGTGCACAGTCTCTCTCTCTCTCAAAAATTAATAAACATTAAAAAAAAAACACTTAAAAAAAGTGGGCAAATGATTTGACTGGCTGTTTTTCCAAGGAAGATGTCTGAATAACCAGTCAACGTATGACAATCTGCTCAGCTTCATTGATCCTAAGGAAAATGCAAATTAAAACTGTGGTGAGATGCTGCTTCATAGTCACTAGAAGAGATAAAACCAAAAGACCGACAAAAAGATTTGGTGAGGGTTTGGGGAAATTGAAACCTTAATACCTGCTGGTGGGAATGTGAAACTGGTACAGTTCACTTTTGAGAACAGTTTAGTAGTTTCTGAAAATGTTAAAAATAGGGTTACCCTATGACCCCATAATTCTGCTCTTAGGTTTATACCCAAGAGAATTAAGAAAAATGTCTACACAGAGCCTTTAACATGGACATTTTTAGAAGCATTGTTTATAATAGTCCGAGAGGGAAAGAAGATATGTAGATGGAAAATAACCATATGAAGAAATATTCAACATTAGCTCTTAAGGACATGCAGATTAGAACCACAGTAAGCTACTATATATCTATTACAATGGCTATAATTAAAAAAAAAGTGGCAGTACCAAATAGAGGCAAGGATGGGGAGAATCTGGGTTACTTATACATTGCTGAGTGGTATAGCCACTCTGGAAAACAAAGTGGCAGTTTCTTAAAGAACCAAAAAACAAAACGTGTGAGGGGGTGCTTGGGTGGCTCAGTCAGTTAAGTGTCTGACTCTTGATTTTGGCTCAGGTCCTGATCTCAGGGTTCATGGGTTCGAGCTCCACACAGGGCTCTGTGCTGACAGTGAGAGCCTGCTTGAGATTCTCTCTCTCCCTCTGTCTGTCTCTCTCCCCTGCTCACACTCATGCTTTCTTAAAATAAAAAAAAAAAACACAAAAAAACAAAAACTTCAAACAAACAAACATGTGACCATCCTATGACCCAGCAATTACTCTCCTGGGCATTTATCTGAAATAAATGAAGACCTATGCTCAATTAAAAAATCTGTACGTTTATGTTTATAGCAGCTTTATTCATAGCAGCACAAAGTTGAAAAGAAAACCCCAAATATTCAGTTACCTTAAGCAAACTAATATGTCTATACCATGGAATACTACTCAGCAATGAAAAGTAACAAACTGTTGATATCAACCACAGCCTGGATGAATCGCCAGGGAATTATGCTGAGGGAATTATGAAAAGTCAATCCAAAAGCATGCAGACTGTATGATTCTGGTTTTTTTTTAAAGATTCTTAGAAGGAGCACATTGTAGAGATGGAGAAAAGATTAGTGGTTAATGGGGGTCAGAGAGTGCCAGTGAGTGGGAAGGGGTATGGCTATCAAAGGTCAATGAGGAACATGATGCTGATAAAGTTCTGTGTCTCAACTGCATCAGTATCAATAGGCTGGCTGTGCTATTCTACTTTTATTTATTTATTTATTTATCTATCTATTTATTTATTTATTTATTTATTTATTTATTTATGAGAGAAATAGAGAAAGTACATACACTCATGAGCAGGGGAGGAGCAGAGGGAGGGAGAGAGAGAAAAAAATCCCAAGCAGGCTCCACCCCCAGCACGGAGCCTGACTCAGGGCTCGATCTCACAACCATGAGCTCATGACCTGAGCCAAAATCAGGACCCAGTCGCTTAACTGACTGAATCACCGAGGCGCCCCTGTGATACGGTTTTACAAGATATTACCATTAGGGGAAACTGGATAAAGTGTGTGAGACATCTCTCCATATTATTTCTTATAACTAAATTTACATCTATAATTATCTGAAAATAAAAGGGTTAACTTAAAATCCTGCCAAAATGGAATAAGGAGTTTTCATATCCCCTTTGTCTAGATTCCCCAAATATTAACATTTTAGTACATTGCCTTATAATCTAGACCTGCCCCTGGGTGTGTGTGTGTTTGTGTGTGCATGCACTCATGTGTGTGTGTGTATACACGTATTTATCTATATATTTTATTTTCTCAAATGTTTGAGAGTGAGTTGAAGAAATGATGCCATTTCACTTATAAAGATTTCAATGTGTGTTTTCTAGAAAACAAGGATATTCTCTCCTATAAGCAGAGTACAAATTACAAAACCAGGAAATTAACAACAGCAGTAACTGTGTAGCTCAGTCAACATACCTTTTCAGATTTTCCCAGTTGTCCCACCATTGTCCTTTCCGTGGTCTGGGATTCAGTCTAGAATTCTGCATTCCATTTATTTGTCAAGTCTCTTTAATTTCCTTTAATCTGGAAGAGTTCCTCAGTATTTTTATTTCACGACCTCGTTCTTTTTTTTTTTTTTAATTTTAATGTTTTATTTTATTTAGTTTTTGAAGGAGAGAGAGAGAGAGAGAGAGCGCGCGAGCATGAGCGGGGAGGAGAAGAGAGAGAGGGAGACACAATTCGAAGCAGGATCCAGGCTCTATGTTGTCAGCACAGAGCCCGACGCGGGGCCCGAACCCACGAACCATGAGATCATGACCTGAGCCGAAGTCGGATGCTCAACCGACTGAGCCACCCAGGCACCTCATGACCTTGCTGTTCTCGAACAGCACTGGCTGTACATAGAATATCTCTGTTTGGGTTTGATGATGCTTTCTCGTGATTAGCTTCACGTTATGCATTTGTGGGGGGCACACTATAGAGTAATGTCGTGTTCTTTTCCGTCTGTACCCTCAGGAAGATTTGCCCACTTGATTAAGGAGGTGTCTGACGAGTTACTGTTTTCCCCTCTTTAAGAACTGTGTGTTTTGTGGGGTGATACTTTGAAACCATGTAAATATCCAGGAAGTCCCATTTGAGAAATGAGGAGTGATTGGTTAGGTACGAGGATTCTGTTGGGAGGCGCTTCCAGAGGAAATGGCACATGGGAAGTCCCTAAGGCCAAGGGTCTTGGGCTGTCAGAGAAGGAGAGAAAAATCCCATTCAAATATGCAGTTGGGTTCATCAACAAGATCCACCGGGGTGGTGGACGGGTAGCATACCATGCAGAGCCTCGAGGCTGTGCTGAGTTTACTGTACATTTTGAACTTTGATACCAATGCAGTGGGAAAGCCTTCCAAGTTTTTACATAGAGCAGTGATACGACCAAGAGTGTGTCGCAGAAAGATCACACGGACCGTGTCAGGAATAGATTGGAGTTAGGACAAGAGACTCGTAGTTTATGTTCAAGCCTTGTATCTATTTGCAATTAATTTTTGGCACATGGCACACTGTAGGCGCCCAGTTCCTTTACTTGACAGATGATTAATTGTCTCAGCATCATTTAATGAAAAAATAGATATTATAAAAGAATATATGTTTATTCACTCAAAAATGGTTAAGTGCCTATGACATTTCAGGGACAATTCTAGAGAATGGGGATACAGACAAAAATTCCTGTCCTGGTGGACTCACATCCTAAAGCATTTATTTTAGAATAATTAGACAATACAGGTAAGTATTTTGAATTTTCTTCCAGGTTTCATCAAGGTATGCAGTTGTACATATCTATGTGTGTATTTATATAGGTTTTAACAAAAGCCTATAATCCCACAATGCAGAAAAAGCTATTATTAAAAACTGTGCTGTATATCATTAGAAACACAAATGCCACTTAAATTTTTCCTTTGAAATGTTGTAATATATTTGCTCCTTTTTGTAACCTTAGTATATTTATTCACTTAGTATATTTGAAATGTCTTGCCAGATTATTAACTGTTTTTGTACAATATAATTTTTATTTGCTCTGCAATATTCTGTTGTATTACTATACCATAAATTATTTAGCCAATCTCAGAGTCTGATCTAAAACGGAGTGACTGAGTTGAAGGAGGTCAATTGTTCTGCATAATGAAGTAACTCAGTATGTTTTCCCTTGGTGGCCCTAGAGGAGAAAATATGGGCTAGTTCGCTGAAAGCCAGTTCACTGAATGGTCTATTTACCAAAAGTAGGGGTCTGCAGATGTGAATATAAGAACAAATGAGAGGAGTCACTAGGTATGGAAGAAGCTCATTCTAGAAAATAATGGCATGGGGGCGCCTGGGTGGCTCAGTCGGTTAAGCGTCCGACTTCAGCTCAGGTCACGATCTCGTGGTCTGCGAGTTCGAGCCCCGCGTCGGGCTCTGTGCTGATGGCTCAGAGCCTGGAGCCTGCTTCCGATTCTGTGTCTCCCTCTCTCTCTGCCCCTCCCCTGTTCATGCTGTGTCTCTCTCTGTCTCAAAAATAAATAAACATTAAAAAAAAAAATTAAAAAAAAAAAAAAAAGAAAATAATGGCATGGTGATCCAAGAAGAGAGACAGCCGGTAGGGGGTCTACAGTGTGGAGCACCAATACATTTTAACAGATAGGGTGCCTGATATTTAATTTTAAGCTGTTTCTTGCCCCCCCCCCCCAAATTCTCCAAATGTTGAGTGGGAAATAACATTTTTGCAAAAAAAAAAAAAAGGCTCACGTAATATAATTTTAGCAAGACACAGAAGGACGAGGCAAGAATGTTAAGCAAAACTTACACTTTGACTGGATTTTGAAGCACAGACTTAATTATTCTCATCTAGTTAGTAGAAATGGTACCACACCATGAAAAAAATGCATTATGTTATCTGTCTGGGGACAATGTACCATAGCGGTGAGATGCTTCAGTCTTAAATCAGAAGTGGACGTGTTAGAGTTTTGGTTTTACCACTTGCTTGCACATGTGTGTTTCCAAGAATGCTTTCTTGCATGTAAGCCTGGAGTTAACATGAGTATGTAGCACCTTAGGCCGTGATGAGGATCAAATGAACTCGTGCATATTAAGTATGTGGCGGCACAGTGCCTGTCTTGTCAGCTCAAAGGTATTGAGCTTTAATGATGATGACGATGATGGAAATGATGACGAAGCACATGTGCAAAGCTTTTGATACATATTGCCAAATTGCTCTCTGTAAAGCTCTACCGTTCATATCAAATTGTATTTCCACCATGGCATTTGAGAGATCATTTTTCCCTCTTCATTCTGGAAATGATAGTCTGTAAATCATCAATAATTTGGATTAAAAATCAGGGCTCTGTGCAGGGACTACACCTAGTCTGTGCTGGTCATTTGGTTCAGCACCAAGGACGTAAGCACATCGGACAGACTCAGGCCCTGTTCTGGAGTTTCTATTCTGGGAGTGTTCCTTTTCTGCTCATTGATTTATAAGGATGCCAAGCCCTTTTCTGCAAACATGTAACCCTGTCTTGTGATAAACCTTTAATTTTGTTTATGGACCATAGACTCTACAGACTTCTTGGTTTTCATGTGATTTTCAGCCTGTGAAGTCTTGTGGTCTTTCCTTTCTGCTCAGTGAGGCTGCCTTATGTGAAGGGAAGCTGACATCTATTTGCATGAGTGGGTCTTTTCACCAAGTTCTGTAAAGATGGCTTCTCAGCCAGTAAAATTTATGCTCACAGGGATAGGAAGACATGCAGTTGTGTTTTTCATGTTAAGCTGAGATTTATTTATTAAGGACCATCCTAAACATGGGGGATCCCAGCCATGATTAGTTTTCCCATTAGTCTGAGAACACTCAAAACCTTCTTAAACCACCTGTCGCCAGAGAGCATCCCATTAAAAATCTATTACAGAATTTGGCCAATCCTTCGAGCCAGTCTCCTCTTTAGAGACCTCACTGACTGCTTCCTCTGTGCCACCGTAGTGTGCTCTAAGTGGCTTTACCATATTGCATAGGTCGCAGACCTGTGGCCGTGAGTTCTTCAAGGATGCAATTTATGTGAAAGTTTGTCGTAGGATCACTAGCGTTTAATACAGCTCCTAGGAGAGAATCGGAATGTATTTATTGAAACATCTTATCACATTGCTTTCATATTATTTGGGGTTTGTCTTCTCCACTAGAGTGGGAGCAACTTCATGATAAGGATAATACACTATTCTTTTTTGTACCTCCCCCCTCAGAGTGCCTGTCACACAAGTAGATGCCAATAAGTGTGGGGGTATAGGATGATTAATGATGGGCTCTGCTAATTAAGCCCCTTAACTAGAAATGTCTCATTTGGGATCATGGATCCAAGTAGGTCCTAAAAAGGACACCACTGAAGCAGAATTATTTCTTGTATCCTGGTAATTTCCCTCGGTCACAAAAAACTGTTCCACGAATCCATTTCGGGTCCCTCAGCCTCTAATATTGTTGACCTAGTCCTCTGTGTTAGGGTACGTTCTTAATTGTTAAACACATGGATATATACGTAGAGAGTAAGATCAATGCATTAATTATAACCACCTGTTTTCGTATGCGTGTGACTCCCTTTATAAGTGCCTTTCTAAGTTTAATTTGTTTGGGACAGAATGGGAAGAAGTGGGGAAACAATTTCTATGAGTTTCTTTTAGATGTAAATTTGGTATGGGGGACCATGGGGAGCAAAATGGCAGTGGGTACCTAGCAAGGAAGAGGTGATATTAGACAAGGAAGTACATGTTTAAAAATTTACAAAATTTGGTATCCATGGTCGATATATATTCATGTCAGTTGGTATAGAACATTTATTATAAACATGACAACTCTCAGGTGAATGAGATTTTAAGACTGACATTTTATTCATTTACATTAAGAGCATGCCAGACACTGTTCTATGGTTCTCATAAATTAGCCCATTCTCGCCTTATAACACCCTTAGGAGGAATATACTTGTATTATAGATGGGAGACTGGAGCACAGCGGGGTGAAAGGGCTTGGTGAAACGGGATTTGAGTCAGCTGGTCTAGCTGCATAGATTGAGCTTGTAGCTCACGCTCTATGGGTCATATGAATCAGATGGACGAAACAGTCAGAACTTAGGGTAGGGAGCTTCTGACAGAGAGTGCTTTCAGGGGGCACCTGGGTGGTTCAGTCGGTCAAGTGTCTGACTCTTGTTTTTGGCTCAGGTCATGATCTCACAGTTCACGGGTTCGAGCCCTGTATCAGGCTCTGCGCTGATAGCATGGGATTCTCTCTCCCCCTTTTTCTGTGCCCCGCCCCCCCCCCCCACTCTCTCTCTCTCTCCCCGCCTCAAAAATAAATATTTTTTTTAAACAAGTGCTTCCAGCCATGCCTATCAGATGTGCATTGGGGCATCTTTTTGTTTGTTTGCTTTAATCTAAATGAACAAGGAAATTATGCCTTTTAGCTCTCCTTTAGTGGCAAGTGTCAAAATATCTATTCCAGTTGTCCTAGGCAGAGAAATTAAATTTGCTGGCTCGCACAGTTGAACAGAACAGGGCAAAATCCAGTTCGGGTCAGGCTGGATGCAGGTACTCAAACTGACAAAAGTTGCGCCCTTCTCTTTCTTCATCACTCAAGTCTGGGTCTTCTCTGTTGATTCCATTCCCAGACAACCTTTCTTTTTTATTTGCAGCATGGTTGCCATAACAACCCGAGGCTAAAATACTTCTAAGGTCAAATCCAGCAAAGAAACGTGAGCCCTTATCCTTCCAAGGTCAAATCTAGTAAAGAAACATGAGCCCTTTCTCCCCATTGTTTCTAGGCAAAGCCCCACTCTTCACTTTCATTGGTCTTAGATCATGATCACTTTCATTGGTCACTTTCATTGGGCTTAGACAACATGATGCCCAAATCCGAGTCTGCTCAGGACAAGTTGTTCTGCTGTTTGATCCAGTTCTGGGGATTGGTCATGGATGTTGAGAATGGAAAGTGGGAAGATTCCCTTTAAAATCCATAGATGGTTGGAAAAAATGGGGGAGGGTAGGTGGTAAATAAATGCTGAGGAGGCAAGATGCAAATATTCATGGCAAATTCTAAATTGAAGTTCTGTGAAAAAGTAGATTCTTTTTAAACTGGTCCGTCCTGTATGATCAGTAGAATTTAATACCTGAGTGTCCTACCTTAAATGAACGACATCTAGGTTTACAAAATTAATAAACTGCTGGATTGGTTTGAGGGCAGGTTGGAGAGATAATTTAATGAAATTCTTCAGTGTAACACCTGAAGATTGTTTTCCTCATCCTCCTGCAGCAGAAAATACTTAATAGGACTAGGGTTCTGATTATGTGTCCAGCCAGAGACAGTCAGTTCTCCATCAATTAAGATCGCCAGTGGATTACAGAGAACAGACATAATGCTCCTTGGCAGAGCAGGTCAATCAATTTTCCACCTCGGTGGGCGAAAGCAGAAGGAAATATTTATGATATATATGAAACTCATGACTAATATACATTTATCTGGACCAGACTCTCCCTCTCCTCCCGTTCAAAATCATTGTATTTTAGTCTTTCTGGCTTCTGTGTTTTGCATTTTTTTTTTTTTTTTTTTTTGGTTCTTTAAAGTTCACTCAGGAGGAATCTGTTTATTCAGATGCAGATAGAGGGTGGGGTGAGATCCACAAAATTCTTCTTCCTACTCTGTGTGAGTGAATTAGGGTGGGTGGGAGTGGGTGGAGAAAGAGGAGGGAGTCTCCTTCGGGGCAAGTGTAAAGGAAAATGACCATTCAGCTGGAGTGCCCAATGACTCCACTAATTTATATTTGGATATTTTGTAACTTCCATTTGAAGGTTATGTCTGATGAGAAGAACAGTGATTAAAATTGAGAAGAAGCCCAGATCTGTCCCTTTAAAAGAAAAGTAAAAAAGCTAAGGAGACCTAAGTTACTTACAGCAAAGCAATCTCGAGACAATTTGCGACACATCTCCTTGTATCATTACCTGATAATACAGGGGACCTAATGTTAGCAGAGAGGCCCGTTCTTAAAAAAAAAAAAAAAAAAAAAAAAAAAAGTGCAGGGAAATCACATCTTACTAAAGAGTAACAGTTAACAGTGGGGCAGCGGGCAGGAGAGAGGAGCATGGTGGGGACGGCTTGGATACTGAATTGCCTTCTTTTGATTCATTAATGATCGATAGAACTCTGGGTAAGTTACTTGCTCCTTCTAGGGCTCACTGTAAGGTGACACTTCTAGGGTGCCATCTGTAAAATGGGTATAATGCAACTACATGTTTGTAATAAAAGTTTTATGGACTAATGGAAGTAAAGCTTTGGTTCAGGAGCTAACACATAATTGGTATTTATTAAATGTTTTCAATCATTGTTATTTATCGACTGCATGTTCTGTGCCTGGAACCATGCTGAGAACTTTATTGGTATGATTTCGTAAAAGTCTTCCGATGTGGCGGGCATTATTAGTCTCTGCGTGTTTCAGATAAGGGACAGGAAGCTGGGAGAAAAATAATTTTCTCAAGTCATACACCTTGTGAATTATAGAGCAGCCAGAATTAAACCCACATTTTTCTGACTGCGGATCTTCTGGAATTTTTATATTAAAAAGAAAACTTGGAAATTCCGACTGTTGTGGCTTGCATCGTGATCACTGTTGAATTCTTTTCTCAAACACTGGGTTTTTACGGTGACTGGGCAGAGATGGCAAGAAATAAAGCACTTTCTTTTCTTAGGCTGTGTCTTTTCTTAGGCTGTGTATATGAGTGGTTGTAAAAACGGATATAGACCAAACCCAGGAATTACTGGTATTTTTCGGGGGTGGGGGAACCTGTGCTGTTTGTAAAATGTAATTAGTTCAATACGACCAAGCGCTAAATATTCTTAACCATTTTGTATTTAACACTTTATAAAGAGGGGCAAACGGTAATGCTAGTTTAATTGAACAGCTGAGATATGACTCACTTCTGTCAAATCCTTCTCCCAAACTCTGTAGCTGCCAAAATATGTTGTGTCAAGGAGGGAACTGGGTGGGGGCGGTGGGGGGGGGGGCAAGGAAGCTGCTGGAAGTGCTTCTTCTTAGGCCTGTGCAAGCCACCTTCTGTGGTAGTTTTCATCGCTGCCCGACAAATGACTACAAGTACAGTGGTTTAAATAACATGTATTCCTTTCCCCGAAGTTTCTGGGGGTTAGAAGTCTCGGCATGACTTAGCTGGGTCCTCTGTAAGACTGTCTTTATTGTGCCAGCCAGGGCTGAGGACATATCCAGAAGCTTGTCTGTAGAAGAATATACTTCCAAACCCACCCAATTGGCAGAATTCACTTTCTTGCAGCTGCGGGACTGAGGGTTTCCGTTTCTTGTTGGTTGTCTGCTGGAGGTCACCCTGAGCTTCTAGACGCCTCTTAACATTCCCTGTTTTTTGGGGTTCCGTAACACTGTGCTTGCTTGCTCAAAGCCGTCATGGGAATAAAGGAGTCCAGCAAGATGATGCTACAATTTTATGCAACCTAATCAAATAATCACGTGGTGGGTTGGGTTGCTGCATTCTTTTATTTTTGTAGGAAAAAAAAATTATTTTAGGCCCACAGGATGGGAGGAGTCAAATGTAAGGATTAGAGGAATAGAATGTAAATCAGCGGGCATCTTATTTATTCCAGTTCTCACAAGTGTGCAGTGAAATGTTCTGAGTATCTTAAAGTGTCTGACTTTTAAGAGCCACCAGATCTAAGCCACAATGATAAAATAAATAAAGGGATTTATTTTTCAGATATTAAATCTCAAGTTGGAATAGCTTTTAGCTTGGCCAGTTCAGAGTTTTAATGATGCTAATAGAAGCCCAGATTTTTTTTTTTAATTTCTACCTGGTCATCCTCGGCATGCCGTCTCACTTCCTCAGGATCACACAATGGCTGCAGTAGCTCCTGAGCACACATCGCTGTTCAGAAGTAGGAAAAAGGGCCTGTCTCTTCCTTGCATCTCTTCTTTTTTGAAGAGCTAAGAAACATTTTCCTGAAGTTCTGGCAGTGTATTCTCACTGTATCTCCTTTGATAGAATTGGGTCCTAGACTACTTTCTAAGCGAATTAAGGGAGATTAAACTGCCATGATTTTCTCACATGGATCGATACGTAACCCTTCAGGCTGTGTCTGGGGTCTTCCTCTTAGAACACAAAAATCTGTAAGCAAAAAGAGCCCTTGGTGCAGGGAAATGTGTGTGCACATGTTGGGTGTATGTGGGTGTGTGTAGAAGATGGTGGTGTGGGTTAGGAAAACAGCAGTTGTATACCCGACATTTCACGTGTGGAGGGGTCCCCCCAAAAAAAAGGATTTTGGAATCAGAGACTTAGTTTCAAAGCATGCCTCACACACCGATTAGCTAACTGATGTAAGTGGTCTACCCTGCCTGAAACGCACCAGAGGTCTAAGACTCACCTTGCAGATTTTTGTGATGCTTGGTGATGCCTGCTGCCTACAAAGTGCCCAGTAAGTGACGGTGAATGCGGACGGGGCGCTGAGATTACGTCATCAGGATTACGCTCCTTCTTGAATTTTCCAACGGCCACACACACACCTGTAGAATAGGTTTGACTTTGCCGCAGCGGAGTGAATCAAATCATGAGTTAAGGTTCACGGCCACTCTCTCGGTCACCCAGCGTGCGGCTCTCTTCGTTGGGTGCAAGACGCACGTCTGCAGAGGTAATTTCTCGGACACGGTGGCATTTCTTCTCTGCCGAAAGCTTTCGTAGAGCTTCTCTGAACCTCCAGTTTAAGTGCAACATGAACAGGTTTGCCCAGGTACCAAGGTCGTTTTTTATTTTTATATGTACTATTTCTCCCTTGACAGTCTCATCTCCCAAACCGAGTACCTTGGGCGATTGTTGGTTTACGGTGCCTCTCCATCTTCCTTTCTCCTTCACTTCTTGCCTGGAAAGATCATAAAACCTTTGACCGTGGTAGCTGGCTGAAGTTCTCTAAGAAGAAGTAGTTCATGAAGTTTAATTAAAGGCACACTGGGAAACTTTTATGTGGGTGGTATTTGTCCAGGACAATGGAGAGATGACATATGCAAGATTACGAAGCATTAAAAGTAAGTAAAAGAATAAAAAAAAAAAATGCAAAGAGCTCCATCAGCCAGAAAGCAAACATTCAGCAGGGACTGAAAACCGTCCCTTTCATGATCCAACCCTTTTGGCAAGTGAGATGGGATAAGGGTAGTGAAGGGGGAGGGTGGGTGTGACCTAACTGAGCTTGGGGAGGTGGCCAGCAGGAATTCTACAGGAATGAACCACATTTTGCGGGGAGTTTTTCGGTGTAAATGACAAAAACCCAAGCCAAAGAGGATAGAGAAAAGAAAAAAAGAATATGCACGGACTCTTACCTTAAACGATGGGATCTAAGTCCTAGACCCCCCGCCGTCTCCCCCACAGCCTCCCTCCCCCATCACCCACTCTGGCTCTTCTTTTCCGGGGCTGGTTTCCTTCTCATGCAGGGTCTCCTGGAGGTGGGAACTGGGAACTGTAAACTGCTCAGGCTCTCATGGAGCCCCAGGGAGGGAAAAAAACCGAAGAGATTCTTTGTCTTTTTCAGTTCAGGCTGTTGTAAGAAATATACCACAGACTGGGTGGCTTAAACGATTTATTTCTCACAGTTCTGGAGGCTGGGAAGTCCAAGGTCAAGGTCCCAGCACATTCGGTGTCTGGTAAGAACCCGTTTCGTGTTCTGTGAATGGCGGCTGCCTTCTTGCTGTGTGCTCACAAGGGAGAGCCAGCTCTGGCTTCTCCCTCTCTTAGGAGGGCACTAATCCCGTCGTGGGGCCCCACCCTCAGGACCTCATCTAAACCTAACCCTTCCCAAAGACCCACCTCCAAATACCATCACCCTGGGGGTTAGGGCTTCCCTATATGAACTTCTGAGGACAGGAGCCTGCTGTCTATAACATTCCCTTGCTCACATTGTTCCGCAAAAATCTGGGAACTGGATGGATGTCTGACTCTGATGCCCTGAGGCTGTGGCCGGGATGAGAGAGAGGAGAGAAGAAGCAGAAGGCGATACTCACTCAGGCTCTCTCAGTCAAGCCTGGGAATGTCTGTGGAAAGACAGCTGAAAGTTAAGGTGGCCGGGCTGTTTGCCTCAGGAGACGGACTGCTTTCAGGCCTAGACAGTATTGCTCGAGGCCCCGGGGGCAGAGGGATTCATAGATTCCTGTGGGAAGTTTCTCCCCAGTTCTGTGAGAGGCAGAGACTGCCCCAGGGAGCACTGCAGGAAGTCCTCCTGGATTGCCACCTTGAAGTTTCTGTGGCATGGCAGCTACCGGAACACAGAGATGTTATCAAGGAAGGTGCTTTCAGGAGTGGCCATGCTGGGCCCCTCCCTCAAGTGACTATGGCTCGGGGACTGTATTCATCTTCTGTGGTGCATGCTAAGTGGCCACAAATTTAGCAGCTTAACGTAACACGCATTTATGATCTCTCAGTTCTGTAGGGCAGAAGTCTGGGTGCGCTTAACTGAGTTCTGAGCTTAGGATCTCACCAGGCTGAACTCAAGACTGGCCAGGCTGGCTTTGATCTGGAGGCCAGATTACTGGGTGGGAGGAGCATCTATTTTCAGGATCACTCAGTTGGCTGTAAGAACTCAGGTCTTTGCAGCTGGAGGACTGAGCTGAGGTCCCCCCCCCCCTTTTTTTTTTTTTTTGGTCTGTGGGGGTCAGTCTAAACTTCTGAGAGGCTGTCCTCATTTCCTATCCCTGTGACCGTTTTCATCTCTGAGCATTCACCTGCCACCTACCTAGAGAAACTCCCTGCTTTTAAAGGACTTACCTGATTAGGTCAGGCCCACCTGGATCATCTCCATACGTTGAAGTCAGCTGTTCCATATAGCATGTGTATAATGTAACGTCACCACAGGGTAAAATCTACCATATTCAGCCAAGGGATTGTATGAGGCTTGTATACCAGGGGGTTGAGAAATCTCAGGGGATGTTTTGGAATTCTGCCTACCGCAGGGAGATCAACAAGGAGTCTCATCTAGAAGAACCTTGGAGGACAGGCACGAAGCCCGTATGGAACAAGCCTAGGGTCTCACTAAAACACCTGTAGGGGCACAGTAGATTGAGTCGGACTCTTGATTTTGGCTCAGGGCGTGATCTGATGGTTCATGAGTTCGGGGGGTTCTCTCTCTGCCTCTCACTCTGCCCCTCCCCTGCTTGTGCTCGCTCGCTCTCTCTCTCTCCCTCTCTCAAAATAAATAAACTTAAAAAAATACTTGTGGATACTTGAGAAAGGGCAGAGGTAGACATCTCCGGAGGTCCACGTACCATTATATTTTAGGTACTGATGTGCGTAACAAGCAGCATCGCATTGTGGTTATGGGGCCAGACTGATGAACTTCAAAGCCTGGCTCTGTCATTAAGGCGCCCTCAGAACTCCGGCCAGTGGCTAACTTCTGTGTCTCCTGTAGAGATTCCTGAGTTTGGGTGTTTGAAAAGATTTGCCCAGTTCCACAGAGCCCCCTCACATAAATCTTTTTTTTTAAATTTTTTTATCATGTTTATTTATTTTCGAGAGGTAGAGAGAGACGAGGGTGAGCAGGGGAGGGGCAGAGAGAGAGGAAGACCCAGAATCCGAAGTGGGCTCCAGGCTCCGAGCCGTCAGCACAGAGCCCGACGCAGGGCTTGAACCCACGAACCGTGAGATCGTGACCTGAGCTGAAGTCAGTCGCTTCACCGACGCCCCTTCACCCAGGCGCCCCTTGTAAATCTTGTATTTCAAGGCACAGGATATGGTGCAGCAAGAGAAAGAAAGTCCAGCCAAGCATCGAGGGTTCAGGAGACATCGTCTTGGCATGTACTCCCCTGGTCCTCATTTGTACGGGGGAAGCTGGCTGCTCTCTCTCTCTCTCTCCAGGTGAGACCAGCAAGATCAGTGTGAAGAATCTTGGGGGCGCCTGGGTGGCTCAGTCAGTTAAGCATTCGAGTTCGGCGGAGCGCATGATCTCGAGGTTCATGAGTTCGAGCCCCGCATCAGCCTCTGTGCTGGCAGCTCGGAGCCTGGAGCCTGCTTTGGATTCTGTGTCTCCCTCTCTCTCTGCCCTTTCCCCACTCGTGCTCTGTCTCTTTCTCTGTCTCAAAAATAAATAAACAGTAAAAAAATTAAAAAAAAAAATCTTGGCTTCGGGAAAGTTCAAGGCAAAGTTCCCAGGTGTTAGCCAAGCTGATTGAATGAGTTCGGCTGAGTTCGGCTAGTCACAGAGCCATCAGTGAGGAAACTGGCCCTTGAGACTCTGACTCGAGGACTCTGACACTGGACTCTGAATAGTATTCACAAAGCCCACTACCCTTATTTTGGCCAAGAGTCGCACCCAGACACCCAGGCACCCAGGCAAAAAAAAGACAGAGCTTTCCCAGTCCAGCTATAAATCACTTTTGTCCTTCACAGCTCAGTATATCCTCATCAGAAAAACGTGGAAAATAATAGTATGTATTTCACAGGATTAAACATTTGTTAAGTACCTATATGAGTTTTAGTACCTAGAAAGCGCTGTAATTTTTTTTAAAAGGAAATACATGAAATCTTAATTATTTCTCAATGCCAGTGAAGCCTGGAATGATTTGTGTTATATGGACAACCGAAGTCGTCTTTTGCAAACCGTTTTCTGGGGGCAGCAAACTTTTTTCCTCCTGGTCCGCTTCATAATTTGGAGGAGAAAGGGGTCAAATTCACCTGTGATGGAGTAGACTTAGTGGAATGCTAATTAAGTGACATCTCTTAGAAGGGGTCTCTGGGAAGCACAAAATTTGCTACCTCAGAAGCAATGGTTTAGTCCTAGGAGTCCTGATCTGTTCATTTTCTTCGACAGGCAGTATGTGTTTCAGTAGGTTCTTCTTTATGTGTTATTATGATCATTATAAGTATTTATGTCTGAGGAACATATCGTATCCTCAGTTATTTCCAGAACCTTAACTCTATAAGCAAAGCACCACCAGTCCCTCCCCTCCACCTGCCTCCCCATCTTCATTATTTTGCTAATGAGTCACTTCATCCTGTACTCTTCATAAATCTAATTCTGGCTGGAATATTCTGCCAACACTTGTCTGAGAGACAGTACTTGAAGCTTAGTTACATGGTCCCTAAGAAAATGTTTGAGTTTCAACTGTAACTGTTTTAAACTTAGCACTTGTGAGTTTATGGCCCTTTGGTCAGGCACTGAGACGACGAGTCACTTAAGGAAATGTGGAAGGAAAGGGTGCAGGAAGAGTCTACATTAAAAACAGCAACAGTGGGGCGCCTGGGTGGCTTGGTCAGTTAAGTGTCCGACTCTTGATCTCGGCTCAGGTCATGAGCTCACAGTTGGTGAGTTCAAGCCCCGCATAGGGCTCTGTGCTGGCAGCGTGGAGCCTGCTTGGGATTGTCTCTCTCCCTCTCTCTCTTTCCCTCTCTCTTTCTCTCTCTCTCCCAAATATATAAATAAATGAGCATTAAAAAGAAATAAAAACAGCAACAACAACAAGAACCGGAGATTGTCGACATTTTTCAGGGTACGAAGTGGTTTTTACACACACACACACACACACACACACACACACACACACACACACACTATAGAAATGTCCAAATTAGAAGAGCTTTCACCCATTTTTTTGTATGGAATTCGTTAGACTTACTAATTACTTTAAAGGCCACTTGAGAAGCTGTCTGTAGAATGTGTTTTGGGATTTACTGTTTTTCAGTAGAGGAGATCTGGACCGCATGCCGAGCCAGCAGAAGTGGTATCTATCACTCTCTTTTCCTCTAAATTAATTTTTCTATATTCATTTTTTCCAATCCATTTATTTCTCTCAATAAAATTTTCCTTTTGCTTTTAAGATACGTTATCTCTGGGCATGTGAGCTGGGGTCAGGAAGTGGCTAATAAAAGAATGAGTTCGAGCATTCTGTCGTGTCAAGGTGCCCTGGTTGAATGTCAGATACAGAGCTGGTAAGTCGAGGCAGGAGAACGGTGAACTGACACATCACGGGGTTTTTTGGATGTTATGAAAGACGCAGTGGGGCAACGCGATTCAGAAAATGGGAAAAGCAGGGAAAGACCAACTTATAATAAAACCGTATTTCAGCAACTCTAAGGTACCACTTATTAAAATATGCCACCTTAGTTTATGTGCCCCTAAGAGAGAAAACAATGGTGTGAAATGGACTTGGTCTTGTTGGGTACTACCTATTTTCTGATATATTCCTGAGCACTGTTCTAGAATTAAGTTAAATTACTTGGAGATAGTTTGATCCTTTCACGTCTTGTCTTTAATATTTGTAAGGTTGGACCTAAGTAGCTTTTTGCCTAGGGCTAGTCAATTATTTACAACTCCTGAATCAAGACCCTTCTGAGTGCCCTACCAAAGACCCCATAAATGAGGAGGGATTTTCAGTCTGGCTCATAGAGAGGGCACTGTGTCTGATCCTGTGTAAGTACTCAGTAGATCTCTGCAGATCTCTGGGATTCTCTCTGTGTGCATCTCTCTCCTCTCCAGTGTTCTATCTTGTGAACTCTGGCCCCTTGTCTCCTTGTCTCCTCTCTGATTCCTCAACTCAGGGAGTCCATGGGCTTCCACCAAGCTCTCTCCCTTTTCTGTGGCTGGAAAACTCTCAATCTCGTAAACTGGGGACGTCCTAGGGGTTACTTCATTTGCTTCCCATGTTTTCAGGGAATCAGTGTCCTCTGTTGTTGAAATCCAGTGTCTTGCAAACTGTTGTTTCATACATTTGATCAGTTTTATTTTTATCGTTCTGGTTGTGGCTGTAGGTGGGACGGTCAGCCTGGTCCCTGTTGCTCCATTTTAACTAGATGGAAAGTCCTTTCTTGTGGTTTGACTTTGGATAAATTACTTAATCTCTTGGAGTAGACAGCAGGCTCTTACAAGTTTTTTTTTGGCTATTTATTTTTTTCCATAACTGCCTCTTGCTTACCTGATGGAACTGACAATCGCATCCCTGTGTTTTTTGTGACAAAATGATGTGACTCAGACTGGCTGGTCGGTATAACCCCCGTCCACAGTGGCTGGGGTAAAGATGGGTCTAGATTACACACTACCCAAATCCTAGTCATTCTAGGAAAAATTGCTAAGGTGTTGTTAAAAACCACTAAGTTTATCTCCGGTGTCACCACAAAGACAATACTGTCGTAGGGTTACCGGCATTAACTTTACCACCGTAAGGGAAGACAGTGCCTGAGCACAAGTGGGGGAGACCGCCTTATGGACTCAGCTGTGACAGGAAACAGCACTTTCCGCTTTTCCATTATGTGAACCAATACATATTTCTCTCCTATGATTCTGGGTTTTTTTTTTTTTCTTCCACTCTTGTTTTGAATGAAGATTCCATGTCTTGAAACCAAAGGAGTCCTGCTAATACATCCCTCTATGCTTCGTTTTTCACATTTTAGGAACAGAATATGTCTGTCTTTGTATATAGAACATATCTATTGTGCATCAATCTATCTCCTAGTGTTATGAGGATCAAATGGAATTGTAGTCTGCTCTAGACAGTGTTTTCTTTAAAAAAATTTTTTTTCTTACATTTTATTTATTTAAAAAAAAAATTTTTTTTTTCCAACGTTTTTTTATTTATTTTTGGGACAGAGAGAGACAGAGCATGAATGGGGGAGGGGCAGAGAGAGAGGGAGACACAGAATCGGAAACAGGCTCCAGGCTCCGAGCCATCAGCCCAGAGCCCGACGCGGGGCTCGAACTCACGGACCGCGAGATCGTGACCTGGCTGAAGTCGGACGCTTAACCGACTGCGCCACCCAGGCACCCCACATTTTATTTATTTTTGAGAGAGCGAGAGAGAGAGAGAGACAAAGCACAAGTGGGGGAGGGGCAGAGAGAGGGAGACAGAATCCGAAATAGGCTCCAGGCTCCAAGCTGTCAGCACAGAGCCTGATGCAGGGCTTGAACCCACAAACTCTGAGATCAAGACCTGAGCCGAAGTCAGTTGCTTAACCGACTGAGCCACCCAGGCGCCCCAGTGTTTTCTGATAGCAGTTCTTTCTTTTGCTTTCTGTCATTTAGTTGATTTAGAACTGCTACCCTGACTCCCACCTAAGAGTCATGAGTTGGTCTTGTGATCCAGGCCCCTGGGTACATTCCATCCCCCAGCCAAACTGACTGGTTCATGGACGAACGAATATATGGTGCCAGATTGGCCCAATGAGACCCGATGCCCAGGAATGTTGCCCTAGTTGTTAAGAATTCGTTTGGGAGTACTGCTAGTAAACATAAAGTTTCTAGAAGTCTCTGTTGGAGAGGGTCTGCCTGTGAGAGATTCCAACCCCAAGAAGGAAGACAACAAAACTGAACAGTAGGAAGAGAGAAAGCAAAATACCGTGTCAGTATCAAGGCCCCTCATTCCACTTAGGCATTTTAAAATTCTATAAGCCGATAAATTATTCGTTTTTTTTTTCTTAAGCCGATTTGAGTTGGGTTTTATCACTTATAACTTCCATGCCTGGTGAGGATGATGGTGATAATGACAGTGATGATGATGATTGCTGTTATTTCTATTATTGCTGCTATGACAATGTGCTGTGTGTGTGACAATTGCTGCTGTGACATTTTCCATGTCCCTGGAAAATGTGGACGTGGAAACGTGGGCGGCACAGGTGGGAATTAGCTCCCTTTCCCGCACCCCGCTTCTCTAACCGCTGCACAATGAACGGGCAGGATCTTAGGTCAGCATGCCTCCGGCAACGCGAAATCAGACCTCTGTGAGTACAGTGGGCAAGAGAAATTTTGCATGCTTCCATTCAAAAGGTGCTTCCCTTCTTCCCACGAAATCTACCTCTTGCCAATACATCTTCGCAATTTTTAGGTTTGACCCATCACTACACCCGTCAGCGGCAAAGCTCTCCAGATAAGGTGCTAGAGTCCCAGCTGCCTTAAAGAAGATTTCTTAATGAAGCCTCGGGATGAATAAAATATCACGTCTTCCATCACCTCGTTATAGGATGTCGGGGATTACTTGTTCTTTGAAAGTGGTCATCACTCTTTGATGACAACTTGTTAACATTTAGATTGTCATTTTGTGTCCTGGCAAGTAACCACGCTGGCAAGCTACAGAGGGAACTTTGGTATGAAAGACATGGAACAGCCCTCCTGTCTGCAGTGAATAACCTGTTTTCAGTTGGTTCACATCAGACACCCCCCAAAGCAAAAAAAAAAAAAATCTCTCCATTTGGTTCCTGAGAAGTCCAGGGTGCTCTTACCCTCCGGAGTGCTTTTGGTCCTCAGACTGGTAAAGGGCATCATTTCTAGTTTTGCAGGGTGCTAAAACTGGGGCCACCGTGTATGCTGCAAATAAATATTAAAATGATACTCAGCCTCGCCACTCACAGCGTGTTGCACAGACCGGCGGCAGCTGGCTCGAAATGTAGACTCACAGGCCTGAGCCCAGGTTTGCTGGACTGGAAGCCACATCTTAATAAGATGGCCAGGAAGTCTGAAGGTACCTTTAAGGGTCAGTAGAGAGCATTTGTTCCCAAACTTAGCTGAGCCTTACAAACGCTTGAAGAGCTCATTAAAAAAAAAAAAAAAAATATATATATATATATATATATATTCATTCCCAAAGCTTGTTAAAAATTATAGTTGCGTGGGCCCAACCCTGAAGATAGTTTTTTCAGTGGGTTAGGTTGCGTTTCAGGTACTTGAATTATTATTATTATTATTTTTTAATTAATTAATTTTTTTAAATTTTTTTATTTTTTTAATTTTTTTTTCAATATATGAAATTTATTGTCAAACTGGTTTCCATACAACACCCAGTGCTCATCCCAAAAGGTGTCCTCCTCAATACCCATCACCCACCCTCCCGTCCGTCCCACCCCCATCAACCCTCAGTTTGTTCTCAGTTTTTAACAGTCTCTTATGCTTTGGCTCTCTCCCACTCTAACCTCTTTTTTTTTTTTTTTTTCCTTCCCCTCCCCCATGGGTTTCCGCCAAGTTTCTCAGGATCCACATAAGAGTGAATCAGGCACTTGAATTATTAACAAGCCCCTCCAGTAATTCAGATGCATGTGGTTAAGAACCCCTGCAGAACCAGTGATCTGGTTACCATGGAATATGCAGACAGGTTTCGCCAAAGAAACGGAAAGAGAGGCTGAAACGATTTCCACCCCTGAGTCAGGACCACTAATGTGCGGCAGTGTGCGTGTCTGTGTCTGCACACGTGCACGTTTGCACACATCTGCGTGTATCCAGTTAGAGTTGCGTGATGCGTGCACACACATACACGGTCTGTTCTGGTGCACGCACACGTGTCTGACACAGCGAAGCGACAGATTTCTAGAACCTAAGCTGGTCTTCTAATGGCGCCGTGGGGACTAGGTTGGCTCCACGTCTAACTTCTTCTTCCTTCTCTGGTTCCAGCAGCAGCATCACTGTTAACCCCGCTGACGGTCCTCAGCACATTTCCATTTATTAACAGGCTGGGTGGTGGCTAAGGGCCTGGCGGGAGCCAGACTGTCCCCCCACCTTGAGTCCTGGTACTCGCGCTTTCCAGCTGTGTGGCCTTGGGCAGTTAGCTTACCTCCACAGCCTCAGCGGACCAATTTGTAAAATGGGAATGATGTCCAGTTGTCATGTCAATTCTAATTGTCATGAACTTGATGCAGTGCTTAAAATCACTCGGTAGAGTCTCAAAAGTATCAGCTGTTGTCGCTGCTTTGTTGTTATTTGTAAGGACAAATGGCTAGAGAGAAATAGAACACAGAGTTCAGTGTTCATGCGTATGTATCCATAATGGAGATGTGTTTCAGATACGTAGGTATAATATGTGTATACATGAAGCATATCTATGTGTGGGGATATATATTTAGATAGGTATATATAGAATTCTGTTAAACTCAAGCGAAAATTTTTAAATGATTTTCCTCTATGCTAGCATTAGTGGTCCATTTTTTATTTTTATTTTTGATATTAAGGAAATGACTTTTAGTTACCCTTGTAAGTCCGATGAAAGTTTTGGGCCTTTACAGATGAAAAATGTACCTCAGTTCACTCACGTGCATAGTGCAAAATGTGGTGTGTATGACAGGTCAGATTGCCCATGGCGGGGGAAGCAAAATGCATGGGTCCCAGGTTGAGAACTGCACTGACCTCTGAGCCCCTTAAAGGCAGGCACCGTCCTTATTGATATTCGTAATTCTGGTCCCTGATACACCATCTGGCACAGGGGAGGTGCCCCATAATTGGCTATTTTGGCCATTTACATTTTTGATTATTAGCAGTGGGTCTTCCACTTCTGTTGGAAAATGATAAGGTGTCGATGAAGCATGAGAGTTATTACAGATCTTGGATGCTTCCCATAAAACGCGTCCTTCAACAGCGCTTCTCAAACTTCCCTCTCTACAAGGATCCCCTGGAATTCTTGTGAAATGCAGATTCTGATTCAGTGGTTCTGAAGGTGGAGGGAATGAGATCTTGTGTTTCTCTAAAGCTCCCCGGGGAATGCTGATCACCGTGCCCCGAGGTGCCAACTACAGAAGACACAGTGTGGCATGATGGGAAGAAGAGGGGAACCTCAGTCTAGTCCCGGCTCCTAGGTTATGAACTTGGGAGCCTCAGGCAAATTCATTCATTCAGTGCATATTTACTGCACACTGTCTTGTAGTATAGTATTTGCAGGCGCTAAGGATTAAATGGACAAGACTGCCGTTGTTCTACTCCTATGAAGTCTAGTTATCTAAAGACCTACACCTTAATTATTATACTAGAATCTTTCCCCAAGGGCTTGTTGGAGATGAAACAAGCTTATGTAAATAAACCACCCAACACAATGCCTAGCATAGAGTAGGTGTTAAGTATATTGTTCTTTTTGAGGATAAGAGCTCAGACACTGTCCTACTCTTTCTGAATGCAGGCTCTTTAGTAGTGGCCTTGATGTTGGCAATATGATAACCAGCTGGGAATCAGTGATGGAGAGTAAATCAAGGTTCGTGAATAATTCATGAGGTTAATATTGTAAGGTGTAATGAGAAGCTGACGATATATAATTTAAAGAGACCCAGTGACTTTCTGGAGTAAATTCTTGGTCATGAATCAAAAGCTGTGATCTCTAATCTTTAGTTTTTCACGGGTGCTTTTTGAAATTCCGGACGGCTCTCCGTAACTTACATTCCCCTTCCTGTAAAATTAGGTAGTGTGGAATTAACTCATGTGGAAATTGACTGTTAAAACACTTAATATTTCCATTCAACGACTATTTATTGAGCATCTACAAGGCGCTATTCCCTAGTGGGGGCATGAGAAAGTTTGAGTCATAAGTCTGCATCTGAAGTTTTTTGAAATATCAGGAAAGCAAGAGTTACATTCGTTTATGTGTCTCGTTCATTCATTACTCATTTGACACATTCTTGCCAAGTGCATGCTAGAGGGAGCAAGGTTGAATATGATATAATCCCTGACCTCATCAGAGAGGGGGTAAACCTAGATTTTACAAAACTGTTAGGTGGCATGGAAAAGCATGAGGGAAATGGTAGAGTAAGTGTTATAGATTACAAGAATGGCAGAATTTCAAATGTATACAAAAAATTTGCATATATTTGCATGTTTTAGGAAATGATTTTGCTAGCAGGGGGTGGACTTATGGGTAAATTGCTGGGGTTTATTCATGTTGGGAGATGATGGAAAACATTCTTGAAGAGAGAAATAATACAGCATTTCCAGTGCTATCGGCTGTTTGCTGTGTACTGAGGACAGTGCGGGGCAAGTACAGTTTTTGCCAACAAAGAATTCCTATCGAGTAGCAAAGGCAGATAAATTAAAATCAAGTGTGCTAGGGGCGCTGGGTGGCTCAGTCGGTTAAGCGGCCGACTTCGGCTCAGGTCATGATCTCGCGGTCCGTGGGTTCGAGCCCCGCGTCGGGCTCTGCGCTGACCGCTCGGAGCCTGGAGCCTGTTTCAGATTCTTTGTCTCCCTCTCTCTCTGCCCCTCCCCCGTTCATGCGCTGTCTCTCTCTGTCTCAAAAATAAATAAACGTTAAAAAAATTTTTTAAATCAAGTGTGCTAAATATCAAGTAGAACTGTGAACAAGGTGGAGGTAAAGCCAAAGGCGGAGGGATTAAATCTTTGTGAAAGTGGGGGATTTCTTTTTTGGCTGAGGCTGGTGACTTACGGAACTCCAAGCAGGTTTTCTGAGAAGGCTGTGTGTTGTTGTGGTTGACATAGGAGTTTCCAGGAGGACAGGGAGGAAGAGGTAGTCTGTGCAGAGTAATCAACACAGGGACATGTGAAGTCGTCTGTGCCTTCAGGGACTATAGTTCGGTGTTGCTCGAATCTCAAGGGTGAGGCAAAGACTGAAAAGAAGAGAGGGGAGCCTGGGTGGCTCAGTTGGTTAAGCGACCGACTTCAGCTCAGGTCATGATCTCATAGTTTGTGAGTTCCAGCCTTCCGTCGGGCTCTGTGCTGACAGCTCAGAACCTGGATCCTGCTTCAGATTCCGTGTCGTCTTCTCTCTCTGCCCCTCCCCCACTCGTGCTTTTGTGTGTGTATGTGTGTGCGTGTGCATGCTCTCTCTCTCTCTCTCAAAAAACATTTAAAATTTTCTTTTTAAAATAAGTAAACTTAAAAAAAAGGAAAGAAACCAGAGTGATGGGTACCAATCTGGTTAATAAAGGCCTTATGTCACAGAAAGAGGTTGGCATGTGGAAAGGAAACATGGCAGGAGTGGAGGCATGAGGTGACAGGAGTCCTGAAGAAAAGGAGTTTGCACGGGGCTGTGCTGTGGCTTCCCCTCATGGCAGGCTCCTCAGAAGCAGGTCCTGAGATGAGGCTCCATGAGAAAGTCATTTGAGAAAGTCATTTGGAGGATGTGCTCCTGGGAGAAAGGGGGAAGGAAGTGACAGAAACAGAATAGCAGAGGAGGAGAAATTAAATCCCATGAGGGGCAGGCTCAGCCTGACCCTGGATGCGACTCCAGAGTCCCATCTGGGAGTCACGCTAGCCTCAGGCGGGGATGCTGGGCTTTTATACTCCTGCATCAGTCAGTCATTGGTTCAAGGCTGCCCTCGGAAAGACCCAACGCTCCTGGCCTGCTTTTCAGTGGGCACAGTGCAAGGGCAGTTTTCTGAAGAGAAACACAAGGGTGGCCTTTGTAGGCAGAAGCACACCGAAGCTGGGCCGGTGTGGTGAATGAATCAGGGAACGTGAGTGCAGAAAAGCAAGCTTACTGGAGTTGAAGTATGGTGGGTACCAGTGTCAGCCCATAGATGCAGAGCGAAATCCTTTTCTTCCTAAAATTTTAATTTTTATTGAAATTCCTCATTTTGTCCTGGTAGCAGACATTTAATACAGCAATCTGTAGACTCCTAACCTTCTTTTGGGGATTATGTCTAAAATTTGGATTGTAAAATGCCAAGGCCTTGGGAGGAGGGATGCACATCTTGTTCTTAGTGTCTGCTGAGACCCCCCTCCCCCCCAGGTAATCTAGTTATCTATCGCCCATCTGCACGGATAACCATGGAGATGCCCCAGTTTTCCAGAGTCAGGGATCCTCTGCTATTTCAGTACCTCTTGGGTGATAGAGTCTCTCTGTTCTAGTCCATACTGTTTGTATAAAACACTTACAGGAAGTTGTTTAAATCCACTGTCTAGAGGTAAATGCTGTCTTTACCTACCTCTGGCATCATCTGCCTCCCTGGGATCCCATCTAAAAAATGAGGTCTAAGACACCTCTGTCCTTGGATACCTCTGTACTTGGATACTTTGGGGAGTTGGCCAATCTTCGTTCTTCAAGAATATAGTCCATAGCTCTTTTCTCTGAACGATGTTTATACTCAATCTATACTATACTCAATCTATACTAAGATGTATATACCAAGTCTATACTACAGATGCATATACTTAAATTATCAACCTCCAACTTTCACCCTTCTGTCTGTGCTGGGAAATTTCTCTACCAGAGAGAGTTGGACAAGGTTTGCTCCCCAATTTTTATAAAAAGAGAAAATCCAGGGGAGGCTCCTTTTATTCTTGCTTTCTGCCATTACATTCCTTCTCTCATTTGGCACAGAGAAGTATAGTAGGGCCCAGCGATTAAGGACAAAGGAGAAAAGAGAAATAGTAGGGGAAAGTACATGGTTAATATTTCAAGAACATGGTCCTCATACCCAGAGATAACAGCAAGAATATTTTCTCCTATTCTGCCCATTATTTAAATTTCATCTTGGTCCTTTTATCTCATTTAATATCTGTAGATGGCAACTGAGGATGCGGCTTAGAATCACTTGGGGGAACTTAAAAAAAAAACATACAAATACCTGGATCCCACCTCAGATCAACCACATCCGAATTCCTAGGAGTGGGGTTCAGATATTTGTATGTTTTTAATCCCACTAGGTTATCCAAGGGTGGGTCAAATGGGGTGGGAACAACGGTACTATGGATTTTTACTTGTTATAAATGATCCTCACCTGGTCACCTCCGAGAATGGTTATGCCAGATGCAGAATCTTGGCATTATTGCATCAACGCCCAGTGTCTTTCCGTGTGGAGTCCCACCTGGATCCCTGTGTTGCCAGGAAACCATCGCATTTCAAGCTGTATTCTTGGCCCCAATGTATTATTTACAAGCTTTGTAACCATTTAATAGTGTGTGGCCATATATTACAGTTGCAACGATGAAACACATTTAAATTGTTTCAGATTATATTGCTAAATATAAGGAGAGAGAGATAGAGATATAGAAAGATAGAAAGACAGGGATACAGATATATAGCCAGGTAATTCACCATGTTCTTTACTTTGTGATTGGTTATTACCATGGAAGAATGGCTTTTTGTTCTAGGATATCCCCGAATGATTCCATGTAATGCGGTGATGGAAACCATAAGCTTTGAGATAGGCCCGGGTCTGCTTGTGTGGCCAGCCTTCAGTCTTCCAGGGCCTTGGTTGTCTGCCCATCTCCTAAATGGAGGTAGACGTTCCTACCTCATAGGACTGTTGGAAGGATGAAATGTGAATTCGATTGATGGAGCATTTGACACACAGTGAATGCTCAATGAGTATTTCTGTGTTGTCGTTTTTTCTATTTTCCTGCTATAATCCATGCAAACAGACGCCATTAGAAGGAGTCACGATTTTTATGAGGGTGCAGGGCAAGGGGCACACAGGTCTTCTGTCTGGATGCCTGACCTTGCTATCAGTAACACTCCCACACATCTTCTAAGGAAAGGACATATGTATGTTGCATACATGCCCCAACAGCCGACGCCCATGAATTTCTTATGTCGACTATCATCTGCAAATGACAATCTGTTTTTGGGATTCCAGATTGCATTTAACATTGATTGATAATTATCATATTTCAGAGTTGGGTGCTCACGGTCGAGCTGCTGAAACCTGACAGACATATTTCATCCGAGGCTCATTTGTCTTCTCCGATAAGTAAAAGGTACTGCGTGTTCGCAATGTAGCCAGCACGGCGCGCTGCTGAGAGGGACCGTCTCCCTCTGACGCTGGCCCCAAGATTGATTTTCCATCCTGAGTGCTCTCTGAGGCAGCCACAAGCCTGAGTCCCTTCTCATTAATATTTGGTGGCATTTATGATGACAGCCTCATCGTGAGTAAGTGGGGACGATTATGCCGGGTCAGGTGTGGACTTTATCGGCTGCTGTGTCTGAATCGGAAGGCTGTGATTTAGGGAGACATGCTCGTTGGGAAAACAAAAAAATGAGATAATAAGTTTTGCATTAATTTTGAGAGTCGTAAACATACCCTGTGTAACCTGAGATCAAGTGAGAGCCAGCTGAGACTCCATCCCAGGTGCGTCCCTGGGTTTCAAATATGTTAAATGAAGGCGCGGGGGTGTTTTGTTTGTGTCCGATGTCGGTTTCAAAAAAGCGAAAGGGTCAAAATGGAGAAAACGGGGAATCCCTGGCTTGAATTTTATTTCATGTATTTGTCAGGTATTAATCAAGTGCTTACTTATATGCCGATACCATGGTGAGGGGGTTGGTCACAGGGACACTAACAGCATTGCTACCACTACTGTTAGAAAAATATCAATGGCTAATAATTCCCGAGGGTTTCAGACATGCTGGGCTCTGTCTGAACACGCTTCATCTTGTATAATTAGCAGGGCCCTGCTCACATGAAGGTTTCCATTTAGTGGGACACAAGCAGTAGCAACATTAAGCTTGGAAATTTCGTGAAAGGAAAGTACGGCACTGTGGGCATTCAGCAAGGTCATGGTCGGATCCAAACCAGAAAGTTACCTGAAATAACAACCCTGGGCATCGGCTGCATTTACAAGCCTGAGCTACACCGCAAGCTACATACGTTTTGGGAATTCCCTTCTTTGCACTGTTGATAGTGTTTGCTGTTTAGAAAGCAACATCTAAAAGGATATGAATTTAAGAGAAGAAAGGCAACACTGAGTTCCCCAACAGATCCTGTCTTGCCTTTCAGTCGGTCCTTCTTCCTGCTCCAGGTCTGGCGAGGATAGCAAAGTGAGAATGCTCCATCGGGGTCCATGAGAGGGGGTGCAAGGTTAGTCTGCCTTCTGGCGCACACCTCAGCTGGTGATTTCTGTCTGACTTGACTTTTTGCACTCAATATTTATATTCTTCAGCGCGAGCTATGTCTGGGTGTTGAACGACAGTAGGGTTTCTCAGGTTTCTGTTTTGTTTTCATTACCATCTACCTAAGGAGGCTTTTTGGACACTTTTTTTTTCCCTATCTTCCTGCCCCATGAAAGTTTTAACACCACAAAATATTTGGCACCCCTGGTTTTGAACTATATGTAGACCTGTGCTTCATGCATGAGAGAAATAACACTTTTTTTTTTAACCTCCCCAAAGAATCGGTTCTCCCTCTTGGAGGAGAGATTGTCTCCTTCTCTCTGGTCTCTGGTCTTCCCCTCCTCTGTCTCTCTCTCAAAAATAAATAAATATTAAAAAATAATTTTAAAAAAGAGCAAATCTTTTCCTTAGTCAAGCATGGGCTTGTTTTCACCTTACCATTGCCCTTCCCTACGTCTGTCCCCCCTAAAAACATCAAAAAATTCCTCAGAGTTCAGTGGCTTCATGCCTTTCCCTCTTTGCTCACCCCTATCACTTTCGCCTCTTATCTGGTTTTGTTTCTCCTGCTCCTCTCCACCCCTAAAGAGATCTTCGGCCTTCTGGTGATGACAGTGGCATATTGGTCCAATCCCATGAACTTTTCTGAACACAACTGCTAAAAATGTCTGCACTAATTTTTACGTTGGCTTTTCCTCACCACTTCCGAAATCATCTCCTTTTCTTGTTTCTCTGTGTATTCCCTTGGTTCTTTTAACACCTCTGTCAACTCCTATGTTCAGAGTTTTTTTTTTTTTTTGAAAAAAAAGAAATGAAAGTAATCAATGTATGTAGTAAAAGAAAAAAAAACATACAACAGGTTCTCCTGTGGTATTTCTTTTTGGGTGGTATTCCTTTAAATTTTCTGGGGCATCTCTTTGAGTCTTTTCTTTCTTTCTTTCTTTCTTTCTTTCTTTCTTTCTTTTCTTTTTATTTTTTTATAAATTTTTTTTTCTTTTTACATTTATTTATTTTTGAGAAACAGAGTAAGACAAAGTGTGAGCAGGGGAGGGGCAGAGAGAGAAGGAGACAGAATCCAGAAGCGGGCTCCAGGCTCCGAGCTGTCAGCACAGAGCCCGACGCGGGGCTCGAACCCATGAACTGTGAGATCATGACCTGAGCCGAAGTCGGACGCTCAACCGACTGGGCCGCCCAGACACCCCTTTCTTTTTTTAAATGTAGGATGCATTCAAAGGATAAAAACTTCTGGTTATCAGGTAAATAAGTTATGGGAGTGTAATGTGTAGCTTTGCTGACTAGAGTTCACAATACCACCATATGCATATTTGAAAGTTGCCAAGAGGGTAAATCTCGAAAGTACTTATTAAGGAAAAGAAAATTGCAACTATATGTGAGTGACTGATGTTAACTTATTGTGGTAACCATTTCACGCTATATACATATACCAAATCATTATCTTGTATGCCTTGGACTAATTCAGCGTTAGAAGGCAATTACATCTCAATAAAACTGGAAGAAATATATAGGGTACATTGACAGTACTTTAAAAAATTCCTACATGTCTAATATCGTCTTTCCTTTGCCCTTACTCCTGGTTGGAAATTTAATTGGTTATAAATTGCTATTATCAGTTTGAAGATTATGGAATTCTGAGTTCAGCAACTTTTCCTCTCACAACTTGGAGGCATTGAACTCTGTTGTCTTCTACTATCTAAGTTTCTAGTGAATTCTGATACTGTCTTCTTTGTTCCTCGGTAGGAAGAATGTCTTTTGTTTTCCCTTTTCTGTAAATATATATATATATATATATATATATATATATATATATATATGATATTTATAATATATATGTAATTACAACTATGTGAGGTGTGTATATATAAATATATATAATTGTAACTGTGGTGTGTGTGTGTGTGTGTGTGTGTGTGTGTGTACGTACACACACACACACACACACACACACACACACACACCCAGCATGGAGCCCAATGTGGGGCTTGAACTCAGGACCCTGAGATTAAGACCTGAGCTGAGATCAAGAGTCAGACTCTTAACCGACTGAGCCACCTAGGCGCCCCTTTTCTGTAAGTATTTTTAATTCTTCTTCATCGTTAGCATGCTGATTGTATCTTATTTTTTCTACCTGGTACTTCAAAACATTCGTCCAGTCTGAGGACGGATGCTTTTCTTCACCGAGGGAAGTGGTATTCTATTATTCTTTGGTTATCATCTCTCTCTTGTTATTTCTGTTCCCTACCTTTTTCCAACTCCTGTTAGCCAAATGCTGGGCCTCTTGGATCTTTTTATTCATGTCTTCAACTCTTTAGTTCCTATCTTGTTTTCTCCCTTGGCTTTCTCATGTAGAAAACGTGCTCACCTTCATCTAGTACGTTACCATGACTCTGAGCTCTACCTTTTTCTCAGTCTCTCCATAGAACTGTTGGTTTCTGTGTCATATTCTCAATTTCCAAACTCTCTCTTCAAAGATGTTCTCATCGTTCCTTTTTAATAGTATCCTGTTCTTTTTTAAGGGCTATAATATTTCTCCCAAAGACAAACAGAGCAGAGACTCCTTCGTCATGCTTTTCCCTCCACCCCTGGCTTCAGAGCCCATCTACCGCCTGTCTCCTGGGCTCCAACACTCATACTAGCAGCCTTCTTGACTCCTTGGAAAGCAGGTTCACTAAGGCTGAAAGCTGCTGCTATAAACCTCCTGTCTGTGGATAGGAGCCCCATCTGCCCTGGATGTTCTGGTCTTCAATCAACTTCCTGGTGCCTCATTATTCTAGTTGCCATAGGGCTAAATACCAGGAGCCCTGAATCTGAAAGTTGTGGGTCCCGTAAGGCTTCATCAAGGAATTCTGTTTAAGCTGGGGTTGGAAAGATGTGAGGAATTTAGGAATCAGTGTTGCAGATCTATGCATTCTTGTTCTAGCCTCTCGTGTCTACAGTCACTCTTCTGTGTGGCAGACGTTGCTAATCCCCTACCCAATGCCCATGACTACTTTTTAAAAAAAAATTTAATGTTTTTTTTTATTTTTGAGAGAGTGAGAGACAGAATGCGAGCAGGGGAGAGGCTGAGAGAGAGGGAGACACGGAATCGGAAGCAGGCTCCAGGCTCCGAGCTGTCAGCACAGAGCTTGATGCTCGGCTGGAACTCAGGAACCGTGAGATCATGACCTGAGCCGAAGTCGGACGCTTAACCGACGGAACCACCCAGGTGCCCGTCATGACTACTTTTTTATTAGCCGAATCCTAATTTTGTTCAAAAGGACAGGTCTGACAGCCAATAATTTGCTTTGCTTTCTATCCAATCACCTTTAGAGTTGGAGAGAGAAAGTCCTGTAAGCGCACTTTATTATTGAGATGTTGGTATAAATCCCCCCGGGGAAGATAATCCTTCTAAACAAAAAACAAAAAGCCCATCTAGGAGAGAGGTTTGCTTTGCTTTGCTATTGCGCAGAACAGGGATACAATGACTGGAGGTGCAGCAGCTGTCCTGCAACCATGAGGATAAAAGTCACATACCATACAGATCTGAAGCGCGAAAGAGTTTGGCTTTTTAGTGATGTTCTTGAGCAACTGTGTGAGCCATGAAGACATTCCTCCTGAATTTGTAAGGGAGAAAAATAAATACACTCTAATCTAGACCGTGTTAGATTTTCTGTCATTTCTAGTTCAATATGATCTTAATGAACCATACTAGTGCAGGTGTTCCTTATGCTTTCGGTGAACTACTGGATAAGTGGCTCTCCAGGTGTGGTCTCAGAGGCATCGGCAGCACTTAGGAATTTCTAGAAATGCAAGACCTACTCTAGGGATGGGTGCCAACAATCTCTGTTCTGACAATGGTCCGGGTGATTCCGATGCACAAACTAAAGTTTGAGAACCACCAGAATAGTCATGATTCAATTGACTGCCTTGAATTTAGGCTTCCTTTCCTTGAAAAAAATGTTTTAAGTTTATTTATGTATTTTTGAGAGAGAGAGAGAGAGAAAGTAAGTCGGGGAGAGGCAGAGAGAGAGAGAGGGAGAGAGAGAATACCAAGCAGGCTCTGTACTACCAGTACAGAACCCGATGCAGGACTCGAACCCATAAACAGTGAGATCACGACCTGAGCTGAAGTCAGGCACTCAACCAACTGAGCCACCCAGGTGCCCTTAAAATTTTTTTTATGTTTATTTATTTTTGAGAGAGGGGGGGAGGATGTGAGTTGGGGAGGGGCAGAGAGGGAGACAGAATCTGAAGCAGGATCCAGGCTCTGAGCTGTCAGCACAGAGCCCAACGTGGGGCTTGAATCCACGAACCATGAGACCATGACCTGAGCGGAAGCCAGAGGCTTAACCAACTGAGCCACCCAGGCGCCCCTCTTTGACCTTTTAATAGTACATTATCAAATAAATTTCCCTCAAATGAAGCACTATATATACACACTGTTCCTTTTCTGTTATGACTCCCCATTGCTTATTGAACCGAGTAAAAGCATCTGAGTCAGTTATTCGTAGCTGTTGAAAATATTGGCTTGGCCATGTTCTTCATTAAAATTTTTCTTCTATTTTCAATTTTCTTTTCAAATCACATGATCCTGGTAAAAGTACCAACTTACGCGGACAGAAGACATTCCCCGTCCCGCCCCCACCCCAGGATTGTTATGTCACAACTTTTGTCTTTATTCTTGGAAGCCCTGTCCGCCATTCATCATGCATAAATAATTGCAACCATATGCATGAGAGCTTTAAGAGACTTTCTCTTTTTGGATCATACATGCCTTCATTTGTACCTTTTTGATGGTAGTTTGAATTGTTGTTGTTTTATTCATGGGGTAATTTATGGAACTGGAGAATATACCTTGATAATTACATTTTAAAAGAATGTAACGTGTAATTAAAATTAAACAAAATATAATTTTATGCATAAATGCATTTTTGGAAAATATGTGCACAAGTTGAATCTAATCATTATAATTTTCTATAAACATAATGAGTGCTAAATTGTTATTGATTATTCATTTTTTTACCACGCCATCTGGGACTCTGACACTGGAAGGATGTAATGATTACTTCTACTGTCATCAAGTTATTTTAAATTTAAAGATGATAAGAGATAGATTCCTTTTTTTTTTCCTAAAGCAAACTTCACAATTACAGCATGGTAATTAACTTTTAAATTAGGGAAAAAAGATGCTATATTTTTTTTCTTTAAAGGAATATGTTGGGATATAAAAATGAATGTATCTGTAATATTTCATTTTTTTAAACGAATCTCGTAAAGGCAGTCATAGAGACATGGCTATTCATTTCATTTCAGTAACTCCTAGTTAAAAGGCTCACATTCTACTTATCAAATTAATTTCACTACTTTTACATTCCTTGAAAAATCATAATGCAGTGAGGCTTTTTTTTAGGGGTGGAGGGAACGAAAGATTATTTATATGACAAAATTATCTTTTACTTCTGAGAATAATTTGAAGACTTTACAGAGAAATAGTGTACAGATTGCTAGGTAGACATGATATGCCCTCCAGGAAATACAGACATTGATACATTTAATGCATTTTTCCAACTGTATAATGTGTATACATAAACATACACACACGTGGAAACATTGGTGAAAATAAAAGCTCACTCGTGTTCTTTTTTTTTTTAAAACTAATTTATTTATTTTGAGAGAGAGAGAGAGAGAGAGAGCACAAGCAGGTGATAGGCAGAGAGAGAGGGAGACGGAGAATCCCAAGCAGGCTCCATGCTGTCAGCACAGAGCCCAACTCGGGACTTGAACTCACGAACCATGAGATCACGACCTGAGCTGAAACCAAGAGTCAGACGCTTTACTGACTGAGCCACCCGGTGTCTCTCACTCATGTGTTCTTAACATTCATCAGTTCCCACATCTTTTTCTCATTGCATTTATATGTGGACACACACATGTGCTTTTTTTTTTTTAATGTTTATTTTGTTTTTTGAGAGAGAGAGAGAGAGAGCGAGTGAGAGAGAGCGAGCAGGGGAGGGGCAGAGAGAAAGAGGGAGACACAGAATCAGAAGCAGGCTCCAGGCTCTGAGCGGTCAGCACAGAGCCTGACGCAGAGCTTGAACTCACGAATCACGAGATCGTGACCTAGGCTGAGGTTGGACGCTTAACCAACTGAACCACCCAGGTGCCACCATACACACGTGCTTTTTTTACCTACCTCATAGGATATCATATTATACATCCTGAAACCAAGTGATTTACTTCACTTATTTCTAGTTAAAACTATTTATTACATTATAGTCAGGAAATTTCTGCCTTTTGAATTTAATTGTGCATGTGCTTTCTTAAATAACAAAGTATGTATTACGTTTACAAAATAATTTTTTTTAATCAACTTGAACTGTCAAAAACTGAAAGAGCTATCCGTTCATTTGTGTATTCTTTCATTTATATATGGAAAATTATAATGGTTGGTCCTTACTCTCTCTGGGAAGATTGGGGCTATTCCTCCTATAAAAACTGATAGCATTTACGTATATGACCTTTTGTCAATTTAAAATTCTGTAGACACTGTTGATGATCTGGTTGAATTACCTTGTATTCTGTATATTTTAATAAGGATATTTCAGTTGCTTGAATTTTGTTATAAATGTTTATTTGTCATGTCTCTTCTGTGTTTGTTTCTTTTTTTTGCTTTGTTTTATGGGAACGTGTGTACAATTTCCTGGTCAAATATTTCAGCACCAAACAATGGAGAAATGGTAATGTTTATGTTAATATTGCACATCTTTCCTTTTTTGTTTTAATTCATCAGCTATGTCTTACCTTTTTCTTTTTTCTTTTTGTACCTAAGTCAGAAACCTCATGGATCACCTGCTGAGTGACCTGTGTGGCTTTGAGAAAGTTATTTAGTGACCTCGTGATTCTGTTTTCTCATTTGCAACACAGTAATAAAATAGTACTTACCTTGTGTAGTTGGTAGTAATATAACATAAAATAAAAATCTTTATAGGGCTTGGAACATGACTGACAAGCATTAAATGCTCCGTCAATGTTTTTTTACTCTTCTTTTTCTCCTGTACCATATCCTTTAGTTGTGTTTCCTGTAATGAGCATTTAGTTAATTTTTCTAAACATTTATTTATTTTTGAGAGAGAGAGATGGAACGTGAGCAGGGGAGGAGCAGAGAGAGAGAGAGGGACACAGATCTGAAGCAAGCTCCAGGCTCCGAGCTGTCAGCACAGAGCCTGATGCGGGGCTCGAACTCACGAGCTGTGAGATCATGACCTGAGCTGAAGTCAGACGCTCAACCGACTGAGCCACTCAGGTGCCCCAAGTTAATTTTTTAATTATAATGTAAGATCTTTTGTCTTTTAAGTAAGGCTGTATATTTTCATATTTATTACTCACAAGGTACTTGGGTTTAGTTTTTATCTGTGTTTTGAGGGGGTGTGTATATGTTTATTTGTTCACTCAAATATTTTCCGTTATTTTTTTACTGATCATACCACCGAAATGTAACCTTGAAGAATGAGCCAACACTTCCCTTGACTTGTGCACAAAGATTAAAATTTGTTCCCATTCCACCCCCAGATAGCATGACTCGGTTTTCCCTGGTTCCCACCACTTGGCTTTTTCCAATAGTGTCTTTATGTGGTTTTTTGGTTTTTTCTTTTTTTCCATAGTTGCTTTCATTTGGAGAACTTTGCTTTGAGATTACTGAATTTGTATATCTCTTTTGTATGTTAACTTCATGTTAACTTCAATTTATGGTGATAGAAAATTGCAAATACTTGGCTGATTCCCTTATGGTTTCTGTTATGAAATAGAAGATTTTGGGAATTTGAGTTAGGCGTGTAGGTAAGTGGATAAACTCATGTTGCTGCTTAGAACTAGAAACATACTATGTCATTTCTCTTTAAATACCACGGTTGTTCCTTTCTCTCTATTTCCTGATGACAGCAAAGCCTGCACCAGTATTGTGCTCGCTCGCTCTCTCTCTCTCTCTCTCTCTCTATATATATATATATATTTATATACACACACATAAATATATATACACTATATACTATATATATATATACTATATGATATATATATATGTATATATATGCATATAGTCCTGTGGTTTACATGATTATAAGAGAAAACCACACCTTTGTGTTATCATAGCCCAGTGTCTACTCTGCACTTGGCATAGCTCTCATAAAGCTGTCTTGAACTCAATGGCTTCAAAAAGGAAAAAAAAAAACAAAAACAAAACCAACCTGGATTTCTTTAGATTAAATTTATTCTTTGGAAGTAGAATCTGCTTTATCTTGGTAGTGGGCTCAATATTAAAAGAAAATATAATTTAAAATAAGATTCCTTTTGCTTTTCTCTTGTATGTCCCTTCAGCAGGCTCTCTTTTTAATCTCTGTGCCGAGGCCCTACTGTTCTCCTTCCCTTGTAAAATAAAAGATATGTGCTTCGAGAAAGTCTCCAAAGGGAGATAACTTAAGGAAAGCCATAGTAACAAACGTGGGATTCTTTTACATGCTCCTGGAGATTGAGAAGTTCCACAAATAAATGATCCTTTGTCACTGCTTCCTCTTTTCTTCTTTGTTTGCTTTCTAAAGCATGTGTCTCCAGGTAATTAGTTTTATGAAATGTGAGTGTCGTAATACTTAAAAAAATTTTTTTAAGTGTATTTATGTATTTTGAAGGAGACAGACAGCGCAAGTGGGGGAGGGACAGAGAGGGAGGGAAAACGAGAATCCCAAGCAGGCTCTACACTATCAGCACAGAACCCAACATGGGTCTCGAACTCCCGAAACTGTGAGATCATGACCTGGGCTGAAACTAAGAGTCGGAGGCTTAACTGACTGAGCCACCCAGGTGCCCTGAGTGTCATAATATTTTACCCCTAAATCTTTTGGGATTTCTTATCGTAGATGAATCTGATAACAAGCTTAGGATCTCACTACAGATTACATTAGTACGTTCACTTAGCAGGATTAAATTAGGAGGGGGTATAGCAGGGAAGAAAAAGAGTGACTAAGATCGTCTTGATTCGCATTCGGTGCTGCCATTTGGGAATCCCATTATGACTTTTCCCATTATGGCCAAGTTTCTAAGATTTCCTGGGCTCAAGTTTTCCTCACCTGTAAAACTGGAATAATAATTACAGTATCTATCTTAAAAGCTCGGACTTTTAAGGACCGAATAAGATTGTGCATATAACTCTTTGGCACAGCGTTGGACAGATAGTAAGCCTCAAAGTTAGCAAACAACAGCAGCACCCATATGCCTGTATTGCTTCTTATGTGACAGTGGCAAATTCCCTTTCACCTTTGCCACCAAGTTCACAGGCTGGCGATGACCACCACAGCTAAAAGCATTGGTGCGTTTTCATTCTGGCCTCTTCCCTTCCACAGCTACCTTTCCAAACGCACGAGGATGGCCATTAGGTGCTTTTTCTCTTCATCTTACTCACTTTTCAAGCCTGTCTCTGTTCACAGCCACACTCACTGTTGGCTCACCTTGGGAAACGACACAGTCCTTGCCCAACAGGCGGTTTTGGAGAGAAGACAGATGGAAATCCTGTCTCTCTCCTCTGTTCTTACTAATGCCCCTGTCCATCTACCCTGGTCCATAGCTGGAGGAAGGACTAGGGAAGTTATTCGGTACAGGACAGTGGCAAGATTTCTAGCTATTCAGGCAAATTTTTGACCCTAGGAAAATGAGCCCACGTGTTCCCCAGAACTGGGACTTTGCTTCTTGGAAGCAATGGCCACCGATTTGCAAACACTTATTTTATGCACACGGACGAAAAGGAAGTTAATATGCATTCGCAACACAAAAAATCTCAAGTCTGGGGGTTCATCCAACTGTTTGCATTTCTAAACCCCTCAAGATTTCATTCCCTGCCTACTGCAGACACACTTCCCAAATTCCTCTCTAGACTATTCCTCATATGGCTCTGGTTGCACCACGTGTCGCTCTTTCTGTGAATAATGCTTAATTATTTATTTTTTTAACATATGCCTTTTCATATTTCCATGTTATTTGCGTGAAAAGGATGTCTGGTTGTGAAGGCCACCAGGACTGGGGTGGGTGCCTTTAGACTCGGTTATGTTCCCCACTTCATTTGATGGAATTCTAATCGTGCTCATGGCTCATCCAGCGTCTCTGGTTGCAAGAATATAAACGTCACGAAGACCTACTTGTTTCTTTGGCTGTTTTCCTAAATATATATTTGCCTGAATTCACTAGCTTAATGCTTTCCCTTGCTGTTAATTAAACCTGGTATGCTGTGTCCAAAGCTAATTATTCTGCTGATCTTTTCTCTACTGAACACTGTCAACTTCTTTCTCTCTCTCTCTTTCAACCCTTCTCTCTCTCTCTCTCTCTCTCTCTCTCTCTCTCTCTGTCCCTCTGTCTCTGCCTCTTTCTTTCTTAATTCTCTGGCTTGTCTCCTCATTTTTGGAATACCTTCTGGTCTCCATTAGGTTTTCTGTTTCCATGCATCACACTAAATGCTTAATAATAGCGCATTCATAGATTGATTGACCAGTTGGCCTCCTCGCGACAAGCAGAGGGTTTGTGGGATTGTGCACATTCATAGTTGGATGATTTAGGGCAACAGGAGAGAGTGTGGATCCCCCTGAGTTAGCTCTGTTCTGAGGATAATCCAGTTTGACTACAAGAATAGCAGTGTCTTATTCCTCTTACCCCCAATTAGACCACTTTGAAAAGTCCAATAATATGCTGCTTAATTTCAGTGTCTATTACAACAGAAATAATGAGGAAAGAATAACTTCTGCATCAGGTGAGAAACAGAAGCACAGCCTATTTCCATGCTGATAAAAGTGTAAGGATTCATGCAGGACCTCAGCTCCCTCATTCTGCAGTAAATACACACACTTCCGTTTATCCTGACAGACCATGGATGCTTGACCGTGGGGACTCAACGTTATCCGTGAGGGTGGTGGAGAGGAATCTATGAACAGGGTGACCGTAATAGAACGTGGAAGAGCCCATGCGCCCCGGAACCCCTTCTGCTACTGCCTGCAGCCGAGATGGTGGCAAGCTGCCTCTGTGGCATGGTGTGAGGTGTGATATGGGCGGAGTGCTCCCCGGACATCAGGCTTTCTTCCAAGAGTCTCGGCCATGTTGTTGAATTCGATCTGTATAGATATCCCATGAGGTTGAAATGAGCTATGCTTGTCCATGGGCACACAGCATGCAAACATCGTGGCTGGCATGAAAGCTAATAGGGCCTACCCCACTCCTCTACAGTCTTCATTCTTACATTGTACTTGGATGTGCCTAAGGGAGGGGCTGCGTCTCAGTGGAGGTTAATTGATATTTTTGTGTCTCGTACTTCCAAGTGTTCTAAAACGAGAGAAAGGGAAAAGAGGAAGGGCAATGAGAGGAGAGGGGGGAGAGAGAGAGGATGGCTTTGTTATTAGAATAGTAGCAGTAGGGGTGCCTGGGTGGCTCAGCTGGTTAAGCGTCCCGCTCTTGATTTTGGCTCAAGTCATGATCTCTCAGTTCATGAGTTTGAGCCCCACGTTGGGCTCTGCACTGACAATGTGAAGCCTGCTTGGGATTCTCCCTCTCCCTCTTTCTCTGCCCCTCCCCTGCATGCGCATGCTATCTCTCTCTCTCTCTCTCTCTCTCTCTCTCTCTGTCTCTCTCACACACACACACACACACAATAAGTAAATAAACATTAAAAATAAAATAGCAACAATAATAAAATTTGTCTTTAAGAATGCGGGCAATCTCTCTTGATAGTTTACTGTTCAATCCTTTCGCCCACCAAACAAACAAATATGTGAGCAAAATACAGCCCAGACGAAAAGGCTGTGCTGGGATTTTTTTCTTTCTTCCTTTTTGTTTTAACATTTTGTTTTAAAGCGGTAATGAATTTCTTCTTTGACTTAATTAGAAAATCTGCCTCAGTTCCAAACTAACACTCAGGTAAGTGTCAAACTTCCAATTATACACATAAAAAAAATATGTTTGGAACCCATGTTAAAAACTCTATTTGCATTAGGCTTTAATCATCGTAAAGGAAAAATGTAAATGTTTCCAAGCGGTCCAGCTACATAAATAACCATCCATTTTTTTTAAGTGCGCAGTAGAGTTTTCCCCTGAGAAAATTCTATAACTTGGAGAGTAATGTAATAGTAATTAATTACCAGAAAGAGATTAATACTGCATGCCAAGAATGATAAAGAAATGCACAGAGGCCCTACAAACGTAGTCTGCAGGCAGCACAGGGAGGAAAATGTTGTGAAGCAAGCCTATTTAATTTAAATTTCAGGCCGATTTTATAAAATGCTATTCTTTTTTTTTTTTTTTTTTTTTTTTTTTTTGGTCAATTATCTCAGTTGAATTTCTATTCCACATCACCTGAACTACTGCAATAACTTCTACATTGGCCTTCATATCCCCAATATAGCTCTCCAAACTCTTGCCTTAGGAAATCTGTTTATGGTTTACTGCTCCCTTTCGTAATGCCTAAATCGTCATAGTCCTCTGCTCAGAAACCCTCAATGGCTCTCTGTTGCTTTCAGAATACATTCCAGTATTTTAAGGACGATTTTGAGGTTCTTCGTAATTATGGCTTTGACCAGATCTGCTGTATTCTTTCCTTCCCTACCCCCGACAGGCCCAGACTTCGCAGACCCACTGTCGCCCAAACATATACCCCCAGCCTATTCCCAGGAATTGGGTTCTCTAAGAATTGATAAGGGGTATGGCATCTGCATTAACAAGTGACCCACATCTCTTGGACAAGTTTGTAAACTCTGTCCTAAGCAAACTGTCCCTTTTGCCATCCCCTAAATATGCCCCATACTCCTTCCCCTCACCCACACCCTTGGCTTTCCATAAGCCATTTTTCTTATGGGAGTCCTACCACGGTGGACAGTTGAATCAGCATGGCCTCAGTATGGTTTTTCCAAAATTAGAGCCTAAGACAAGACTTCAGATGCTGGTGGTTTATTTGAGAGGCGATCATGCAAAACGTGACCAAGGGGATATGAGAAGCATTCCGGGGAGGGGAAGAAGGACCCGACGAGGATTTTGATCAGCCTTACTGCTGTTGGCAATGACGGCTCAGTTCCGCTGACTCATTGGCAGCTTCCTAAGAAATGCGCAGAGGGCCTTCTAAAACTGTCCATCTGAAGGGTGGAAGTTTGGGGCATTTATCCACCTGCTTGGGTCCCCCCCTCTGTGTGGTGGCACCAGAGGCATTAAATTCCTTGCTCTTTCGGCAGAGGGATCCTGTGGCACCGCAGCGGGCCCTGGGGCAGAAGGGGGGAGGAAGTGCTGTGTGTGCTCTGGGCAGGATTCTGCCAGCTGGAGGTGGGTCTGAGTTCCCATGGAAGTGTTCACTGCAGCTGCAGCTGATGCCAGCGGAGGTCCCACGGATGGGACCAGGCGACAAAGGCACGCCGTATTAGTCTTCTGGTGTTGTGTAACGGTGATGAATCATGGCTATAACAACATGCATCTCATGTATTACGTCACAGTTTCTGTGGCTCAGAAATCCAGGTGGGACTCCTACAAGCTTGAAGTCATCTGAGCACTTGACTAGAAAGGACGTGCTTTCCGGCTCACTCACAAGGTGGTAGGCAGGATTTAGCTCATGACTGACTGGATCGAGGCCCTCAGTCCCTCTCTGGCTGCTGGTCAGAGGGGCCCTGGGACCCTTGTCATGGGGGCTTGCTTATAGAATTTTTCACAGCACGGCAGCCGGCTTCATCAGGGTGGCAAACCCAAGGCCGGGTGGGTGCCGGCAAGATAGCTTTCAGTCCTTTGTACCCTAATCTCACAAGTGACATCCCTTTCACTTCCGCCGTGTTCTGTTCATGAAGTGTGAGTCACTGGGTCCAGCCTACACTTGGGAAGGTAGGATTCATCATCCCCCATCTGTGTAGTCATCTCTGCGATCCATTAGCAGCATTCGATAAATTGTCCATGAATCAGTGTCATGATAAGCCATTGTATCAAATGTTGTTTTGGTGTTTTCCCTGTCAAATTTTAGATGTGCTTTTCCCGTATTTGAAACGAATGCAAATTTAAGGTAGAGTAGGATGTATGGAGAGAGCATTTGAATAAATGACTTGCCACCTTTCTAAAAAAATGCCCTTTGAAAATTAATTCAGATGAATCCAGTCAAGAGAAAATAAGTACTACCGGAATATAAGGCACTCTAAGCTTTAAATTAATTTTCCGTGTTGCGTAGGATTGAATTAAAATGGAGACCGTTGCAGTTAGATGATCAGCCTAAAGCTTGCAGTGCCTTTGTGTTATACTCTTTGCTTACTAAACCATCTCTATGTTTCCTGGTGGAGAGGACATTGACCTGACACCCAGAAGTCCTGGGTCTGGGTCTTGTAAATTCTTAAATCATCTGGGACTGTATCGTTTCTTTTTCAAGGGCATCCTCATGTGAAAGTCAGAGAGTTTGTCAAATATTGATTAAGCACCTGCAGTGTGAGGCTGAAAAGCACTAGTCACACTGCCCACATAGTTCTGGGCACACAGTAGGTATGCAATAAACACCAGCTGAACCTGACTCTGGCTTTACGGCAATGATTATGTTTTAAAGGGGAGCCTCTGAAGATCTTCAGAAGCAGGAGAAGCTATGTTTATGGGTTAGATGACATTTATATGTACGGAACTTGAAAGAACCTCCGTGAGTGAGCAATGGAGTTGCAAATGTTTATTCCTGTAGTTTGAAGAACCTACGGAAGTTGGATTCTGCGCCTGCCCTGGGGCATCCACTACTCAGCTCTATTTATTAGGTGCCTTCCTATTGATGGCATGCTGTTCCATGGACCCTGGGGATAGCTGGGTGAAAACGGAGTCAAGGCCCTGCTCCCGTGGGGCTCGCGGACCGCGGATTCATGTGGGCTGGGAGTGCGGCCATGTTGGGACAGACATGGGTGTGTGGTTGTGTTTGTACTGGGGAGACAGAAAGCAAACACGAGGCGGTTCCCAGGCTTGTGTTCATAGTGACATACTTGGTGGGGCTGACGGTAGCATTTGGGACAATGCTGAGGCGTCTCTTCCTGGGCCACAGTGGCTGAGGGCTTGTCCGATGGAAATCACCTGCCTGGGTTTGAATTGTAACTTCACCCTTGAATCGCTGGGTGTTCTTAGCTGTGTTACGTGATCTCTCTGAACTTGAGTTTCTGCATCTGAAATGTGAGAATGACAATAGGACATATTTCCTAGGGCTGTTGTGAGGATTAAAAATTGTTATGTGGGAAGTAGTTAGAACAATCTGGCAAATAACATATTGATATTAGTGCTGCTGTTGCTTCTGCATAGTAGGGAGCCCCCTGTCCTTCCCATCTGCCTCGCCCCTTACCTTTCACCTTTGTCTTAATTTCTTTGATCCCCGCCATAGTTTAGACCTTTTTCAGGTTTATGATTCTTATCTAAGAAGAATCCGGGAAAGGTGTTTAAATGCAGATTTGGAGGCCCCATTTTTGGTTCAGTGGGCTCAGTAGTTGGTTGTGGGCTCAGGAATTGGCATTTGTGTTTTTATTTGTTTAATAATTAAAAAAAAACCTTTTTAAATGTTTATTTGTTTTTGAGAGAGAGAGAGACAGAGTGTGAGCGGGGGAGGGGCAGAGAGAGAGGGAGACGCAGAATCTGAAGCAGGCTCCAGGCTCCGAGCTGTCAGCACAGAGCCCGATGCGGGGCTCGAACCTGAGGGGAAGTTAGACACTTAACTGACTGAGGCAATCAGACGCCCCTGTTTTTTAAGTAGTTTTTAAAAAGTTTACTTATTTATTTTGAAACACAGGGGAGGGGAAGAGAAAGAGAGAGAGAGAGAGAGAGAGAGAGAGAGAATCCCAAGCAGGCTTCATGCTATCAGTTCAGAGTCCAACACGGGGCTTGAACCCACGGACTTTGAGATCATGACCTGAGCCCAAATCAAGAACTGGACGCTTAACCGGCCTTAATTACCCATGTGCCCTTCCTGCCTTAAAGATTATGGTCACGAAACCTAGGATTTATGGAGACACTACTTTGCTTCAGACATGGAACTAAGTGGTTTGTGTCTATCATTCATAATCCTTACAAAAGTCTGCTTTTGTCACATTATTATCCCCATTTAATATGGAGCAAACTAAAGCTCAGAAAATTCAGACGTCTTACTCAAAGTGATGAAGCTGGAAAGTTCCAGAGTCTGTGTATTCTATAGCTTGTCTCTTTCCCACTATGCTGCTGTGCCATTATGTATGAAGGCCTGCTTGATTACAATGTGGGGGTTAGGGATGCCGATCCCCTCATAGTCAAGAATCTGTGTATAACTTCCCAATTGCTAATAGCCTACAGTTGACTGGAAGCCTTAAATATAACATCAACAGTTGGTCAACATATTTTGTGTGCTATATATATGATATGCTATATTCTTATAATACATTAAACTAGACAAAATAAAATATTATTAAGGAAATCATAAAGAGGAGAACATACATTTACAGTGTTGTACTGTGTTTATTGAATAACTCCACGTATAAGTGGACCCGCACAATTCAAACTCATGTTGGTCAAGGGTCAACTGTACTTTTTTTTTATGTTTATTTATTTTTCGAGAGAGAGAGAGAAAGCACACTCATGAGCAGGGGAGGGATGGTGAGAGAGGGAGACACAGAATCGGAAGCAGGCTCCAGGCTCTGAGCTGTCAGCACAGAGCCCGACACGCAGCTTGAACTCATGAACCGTGAAATCATGACCTGAGCCTAAGTTGGACACTTAACCGACTGAGCCACCCAGGTGCCCCAAGGGTCATCTGGACTTTTGTCGATCCCCAGTGCCAGGTCATTTAGCACAAAGACCTTCAGACCTTTTTTTTTTTGGCTGGGAAATAAAGCATGTTTTTTAAAAAAATTTTTTTCCAGCTTTACTGAGATATAATCGACATACAACATTGTTAAGCTTACAATGTACAATGTGTTGAGCTGATATATTTATATATTACACCATAGCATTAGCTAATTAGCTAACACCTGCATCATCACATCACATAATTACCATTTCTTTTTGTGGTGAGAACATTTAATATCTACTTTCTTAGAAACCTTCAAGTATATGATACAATATTATGATTTCATTGACTATATATTGTATTATTGTATTGACAGTATTATATTGTATTAACTATAGTCACTATGCCGAACATTAGATCCCCAGAACTTTTCCATCTAATAGCTAGAAGTTTATTCTCTTTGACCAGCATGTTCCCTTTGCCCCTATGCTCCAGCCTCTGGTGACCATCATTCTAGTCTCTGTTTCTATGAGTTTGGCTTTTTTAGATTGTGCATATAAATGGTATCGTGCAGTATTTGCCTTTCTCTGTCTGACTTATTTCACTTAGCATAATGCCTTCAAGGTGCATTCACGTTGTCAAAAATGGCAGGATGTCTTTTTCTTATTGTATTTCTGAATAATATTTTAATAATATAGAAACTAAATCTATAGATAGATTTAATAACAATCTATCGTGTATATATACTATATTTTTTAGAGGTAGATCTGTGCTCAGCATGGGGTTCGAACTCGCATACTCGACCGACTGAGCCAGCCAGGTGCCCCTGCCACCTCTTGTTTTAATCCATTCATCCGATGACAGACACTTGGGTTGTGTCCAAACCACACAACTTGGTTGTTGTGAATAATGCTGTGATAAATATGGACACGCAGCTATCTCTTTGATGCCCTATTTTCGTTTACTTTGGATGTGTACCAGGTGTGGGGTTGCTGCATCATGTGGTAATTCTATTTTTAATTTTTTGAGGAACCTCCATACTGTTTTCCATAGTGTTTGAACCAGTTTAGATTCCCTTTTTTTAAAAAAGTTTTTTAACGTTTATTTCTTTTTGAGAGACAGAGCATGAGCAGGAGAGGGGCAAAGAGAGAGGGAGACACAGAATCCGAAGCAGGCTCCAGGTTCTGAGCTGTCAGCACAGAGCCCGACGTGGGGCTCAAACTCACGGACCGTGAGATCATGACGTGGGCTGAAGTCAGACGCTTAACCGACTGAGCCACCCAGGCGCCCCACCAACAGGGCACGAGGGTTCCCTTCTCTCCACATTCTGGCCAACATGCATTTCTTTTCTTGTTGATGATAGCCATTCTCAACGAGGTGACATCTCATTGTGCTTTTAATTCGCATTCCCCTGATGATTAGTGGTGCTGAGCACCTTTCATGCACCTGTTGGCGGTTGGATGTCTGTTTTGGAAAAATGTCTATCTAGTTCCTCTGCCCATTAAAAAAAATTTTTTTTTGTATCGAGTTGTGAAGTTCTTCATATATTTTGGATATTAACCCCTTATTATATATACGATTAGCTAATATTTTCTCCCATTCTGTATGCCACCTTTTCGTTTCCTTGATGGTTTTCTTTGCTGTGTCGAAGCCTTTTAATTTGATGTACTTCCAACTTGTTTACTTTTGCTTTTATTGCCTCTGCTTTTGTTGTCAAATCCAAAAAAATCATTGCCAAGACCCGTGTCAAGGAGCGCACTGCCTGTGTTTTCTTCTAGGAGTTTTACTGTTTCAGGTCTTTAATCCATTTTTCGTTGATTTTTATGTACGGTGTAAGACAGCAGAAGGACCTCCAGATCTTTCACTTCATCGTTGCCTTTCAAAACCAGCCTTGAGGGCTTTTCTTTGACTTCCAGCTCTGGTTCCAGAAGCAGTACCTTTGTCTTGTTCTTTAAAACAAAAATCCTGCTTCTCAAGTCACCTTGAGAGTCACCTTGTTTTATATTCTTTGCTTTCCATTTTGCACACCGTTGGTCCAGTTCCTCTGCAAAAAAAAAGGGTCCTTTATAACTCTTGCTAGTTTCTGCCCGAGACTGGTGAACCAGGGCAAAGTGGGGGGACTGAGGTCTCTGATTTTCCAGCCTGGGCTCTGTCCGTGGGGGTGTGGGAGCAGTATCCAACTAAGCCACAGGGAATGGGTTTTCCCAAAGTAAGAAGGAAGAAGAGGGCTGGGGCAAACCGATAAAAGAGATGTTTACGGTGGTGAGGTTTTACAGGAGGAGTGATGTTGGAGTGGCATTTTGAGAGACAGGAAGCATTTTAAATAGGCAGGCATACTGAAAGGGGAAGTGGAGGAAGAAATAGGCATCATGTCAAGGAGGTTAAAAAGATCATAGGCGGTCTGGGGATTGCAGGGAGCCTCTTGTCGTAGAGTAAAGGGTGGTGGTTGGTGGGACTGGAGAGATGACAATGACCGTGATGGTGAATGACGTGGTGACCCATGCTCTGGATTCAGTGGGCAGCCACCAGAAGATTGTATGCATGCGAAGAACATGATTTTTAAATATATTTTTGATGCTTATTTATTTATTTTGAGGGGGGAGGTACAAGCAGGGGAGGGGCAGAGAGAGAGGGAGAGAGAGAAGCCCAGGCAGGCTCTGTGCTGTCAGAGCAGAGCTCATGTGGGGCTCGAACTCACGAACCACGAGGTCATGACCTGAGTCGAAAATAAGAACCGGACGTTTAACCGACTGAGCCACCCAGACACCCCAAGTGGAACGTGATTTTTTTTAACCGTATGTGTGCCCACAGTGTACTAGGTAGGTAATGCGAACGCTAATTTAGAAGATCTAGAAAAGCAAAATAAACTTACAGTGAAGTTTTGTGTACTCTGTGTGTGTGTGGGGGGGGGGGGGCACAAGCCTGTCACACAAGAACGATCGTATTCTACCACAGAGAGCTTTATGATTTCCACACCTTTCATATTTCTTTTGCCATCTGACTCTGAAAGAGAGATACATATGAACATATCCGCACGAACTCCGAAGTTAACCAAGTATTTGAAAGCAAAATTAACTTCTTGCTAATGGTTGCATCTGTTTTTTTTTTTTAATAATTTTATTCTAAGTAATTCTCCACATGCTTTTCCTTGACAAGGATATCATTTAAAGTCACAGTGGAGTAAATGCCACAATACGCTGCTCGTTCCCTCTCCCTGACGGATTCTTAATATAAATGTCAGGGCATGAATCTTCAGAATCCATTCTACCTCTTCTCCCGTCCATGCTCTCTACTCCCAACACTTCAGAGGCATCGGGAACGTCAGCAGAGGAATGCATTTGTAACTTTTGAGGTCCAACTCAAATGACTCAGTGACTATTAGTCGAATGTTTCCTGTGCACCACGGTCCATAGCAGACAACAGGGTCCCTAACGAGAATTTAACAAGCGTTGTGCCCATCTGGCGAATGCATTCAGGAATGCATATTTGAGGTGCAAGTTTGCGGAAAAGAGCTGTACAGCTGAGTCACGGAACAGGGCTAAATCGGGTGCCTAGAGCTAGACTACATTTTAGAGGAATGTAGTCAGTGAGTGCAAGAAGAGGTGGTTGGCCAACGTCAGTAAAAGCTCTATAGCCCACGTAAAAAGTCGTGTGGACTTGATTCCCTTTATCTTAAGAGCAATGGTCTCAAAGGCTTTGAAATGAAAGGTTTTAAGTAGGGGATTAACCCCCGATGATCATCTTAGAAAAGATGGTAAGGCTAATGCTGGCACACGGTGAGTGATTGACAAAATTTGAAAAACATGTCCTTTAGGGAGAGGACAAAGCGTGGTGCCTGGGTTCGTTATTTTGGGGGAGTAAAGGCATTGCGGGGTAGCAACCCCTGCTCCCCCTTCACATCAGACCCACACAGTGGCTCGTCCTAAAGGGTAGAATGGGGGATGCAGGCAGGAGGCTCGTGCTTTTGTCCTAGACAAGGCGTGATGATACGCGGAACGCAGGCGGCGGGAGATAGAGAAGCAAAAGACAGATTTGGCAACATCAGTGGGCTGTGAACTTGAGTGGATGTAGGAGGGTTAAGAGAAAGAAGGACACTGAGGTCGAGGCCTCAGTAGCTGACTGAGTGGTCTCAAGATGGCACATAAGAAATATGTCTGTATGAGACCGTATTATGTTAACATTTAACATAGCATATATATTTTTTGTTTTTTTTAAAATTAATTTTGTATTTAAGTTACTTTTTTAATTTACATCCAAGTGAGTTAGCGTATAGTGCAACGATGTAACCTCTGGTTTTTAAAAAAAAAATTTTTTTTTTAACGTTTATTTATTTTTGAGACAGGGAGAGAAGGAGCATGAAGTGGGGAGGGTCAGAGAGAGGGAGACACAGAGTCTGAAACAGGCTCCAGGCTCCGAGCGGTCAGCACAGAGCCCGACGTGGGGCTCGAACTCACGGCCCGCGAGATCGTGACCTGAGCCGAAGTCGGCTGCTCAACCGACAGAGCCACCTGGGCGCCCTAACCTCTGGTTTAAAGTATGGACCAAGACACGTGCATGTTGTTGAATGATTATTGATTCTTTTTTTTTTTAATGGAAAATATGGTCTTTTAAAAAATGTTTAATTATTTTTGAGAGAGAGAGAGGGAGGGAGGGGCAGAGAGAGAGGGGGACAGGATCTGAAGCGGGCTCTGTGCTGAGAGCAGAGACTGAGCTACCCAGGCACCCCTAATGATTATTGATTCTGATTACCTATGGGGACATTTTCAATACATCCCAAATTATTGCTTCCACACTCCTCAAACAAAGCCAGAGTCAACTTTCTCTGATTTTTTTTCCCCCTCTTTTTTGATGATGAGGGATTTTCTTTCTGGAAAGCCACAGGCGCATATTTTTCTGAGCCCTTTATGCTGCCCCAGTTCATGGATGGCTTTGTGCCAGGGTCCACAGCCCTTAGATTCTCTCTTCCCTTGGCTGAACTGCATGTGGAATATGAGCTAATCCAGAAAAGGCAATTTCATCCCAGACAGCATCACACCAGGGATGTTAGGTGCTCCGAGAAATTTCCTCTGTGGGTTGGCTCTTCACCCTAGGGAGGGCAGGTGGAGGTAGGAAAGGCTCTATACCAATGGCCCCCTCCTCTTCTGCCAACTACCTGCTTGTCTTGCCGTATGGGCTCTCCTTTGTCTGCTCCATACCATTCTTCTCCATCGCAGGCATTTAGAGAAAGGGGAAAACTATCTGACTACTAAACATTTAAAAAGCCCCGAGTTGTAACCAATCCAACCATTTAATTAAATAAAATTCCTCAACAGATCAGTGTTCGCACAACATTAGCATCTGTTTCTCAAAGCTTTAATCCCAATTCTTGTCCGGCCCAGATCTCAAAACTTTGCTCCATTATTTTGTTTTCCACATATATTAAAACAACAACAACAACAACAACAACAACAACAGTAATACATATGTGGACAAGTACCAAAGCACAAACAAAATTCAAAAAAGAAAGAAGAAGAAAAAGAGTACACGATTGTTCCTTGAATAGAGGTTTTCTGAAGTGTTTCTCCAGAGTGGGCTTTTATTTCTTCAAGGACAAGAGGCCACGCTGACAAAGTAGCAAATAAACACTTTTTCCCCTCCTTGTGTCATTGCTGACCTAGATTGAGTGTTGATCCTTTCAGAAAATGGAGTTGAGAAAGCTGTGATGGTTTTCCCTTGAGAGCCACCTGGATTCTTCAGGGAGAAGCATAGGTCAGAATTCTCCTTCGTTCTAGAAGAAGGAAAGCAGCGGGAGAAACTATTTGAGAGTGTGTCAAAATGGAAATGGAAAGCACTAGACAGAAGGAGAGGTGTTTCAGGGTCATTCTCGTGTCAAGTGCCTTCACCTGTTTTCATTTTATGTGTATGCTTGTTTGAATGGGTAGCACATACAGTGCCCACACTGTGTCCACAGGACTAGTGGGAACAAGAAGCTGAGGAGAAGGTCATGACTGCTCCTGTTTTGTTATTGTTATAGGTGACACTTGCAACTGACTAGCCATTTTGGCTTCACATGGACTCAGAACAAAAAATGCTCAGCGTGATCAAATATCATAGCCTAGCTTCCTCTATCTAAAATTGCCTTGTTCTTTTAAAAATTGCCCTTTCTGGATTTTATCTATCTATCTATCTATCTATCTATCTATCTATCTATCTATCTATCTATCTCACTTCTGTTACTTTTCTCCAACATGGTTTCCAACCCTTTAGTGGCCCTTGGGTGACCTCATGGAAACTCTGGGACTCTCAGTTGATTATACCCCAGAAGACCCTTTGCTGTAACATTTTTTAGCACTGTATCCTGGTGCCGGATGAAGGGAGTGTTAGAGGAGGTCATAGAGGGGAACTCCTCACCTGCTGGCTGATCTGAAAGCTGGCCCCTCCCCTGTCCTTGGGTTGTGCGCTAAGCCCACCCTTTCCTGCTTCCTAGCCCTGGAGCCATTTTTAAGTTCTCAGCCTTGAGAGAGCAATAGTGAGCACTGCTCTGGACCGGACCGTAGATTTGACTAAACCCCATTGACGCCTCTCTAGGAACTGTAAGACTCTGGCAGGTGGTGGGGAGATCGCCTCCATTGGGACCCCCATGACAAGCCTCAGGCGTAAAGTTCCTTAGCTGGCTAAAAACGTCCACCTGTCCATCCACAGTGACCTGCCTCTGTCTTCCTCTTTCTCCTGTACCTCTGGGTACAGGGGCCAGTTTGGGAACCAACAGGAAGATTTGTTAGGGCATCCTCATTTTCTCAAATTATACTCTGTCTTATTCTAAATTTAAATACAAGGTGATCCAGTGATGGATTTTAAATAAGGAACGGAATGTGCCCACTGACACGCGCCGTGGTAAGCGGTGTTGTGATGTAGATAAATAGATCTTAAGTGAATTGTTGTCATTTTGTTAGTTATGGACTGTTGGAACAAAGGATCTGGAGGAGGCTGTTTTAATTTCCCGCTTCCAGCCTTTTGCATTAAGAATGATGAATCTAAGTGAAAAACCCGATTAATTCAATGAGTTACAGCTGACATGTACCTGTCACGGGGATGAGAATGTGTTTCAGCATGCTGGGACTTTCTAAGGCAGTACGGTTTATTGGGTCTCTGGATTTATGTCACCATTAAAGTTTTCTGTGTGTGCCTACTGTGTGCCAAACACAGGCATATTAATATGGGACCGACATTGTCGAGCTTAATCCTGTAAACGCAATTGTGATGGGATATATCTTATTCTCTAATTTAGAATGGGGGTGCTCAGCACAGCATCACAACAATCGTTGAATAATAATGGGGGAGTTGAGTTGAGAAATACGTGAAATTAAATGTCTGTGTCTGTTTCCATATAAATGGAGAAATTTTCACCAATTTTGGAGAACATTTAGGATGGATCATTTTTAAAGTGGTCTGAGTGGTATAAACACAATTTGTTGTGAGTTGTGTGTTCTTGGATGGTTCCCCTTCCTCAATGAAGCTGGCATCCTCCAGAAGAGCTGAAACCAAGGTGGGAAAGGACTACATGTCTTCCAGTCAGAAAAGGCAGGCCATGCTTATTAAGTGTCCTAGAAATGGAAAAGAATCTCTAACATTTATACGAGACTTAAATTAATCGTCGCCTGGTATTTGCCCCCATTTTCAAAGACTGATTTATCAATGAAGTGCTTCTCCTGTGAGCAACGTTGTGGAGTTGCTCAAGGATAAATGGTGGCAGGAATGTATTTACTTATTTAATCAGGGTTCTTAATTTTCCCAAGGAACAGTAATAGCCAGGAGGCTAACCAGTTTGATGGTAATAAAGTAGTAAGTTTTGCAAATGATTTACTTCTGTCTCAAATCAGCACCAACTGAAAATTTTCTTATAACTACATAATTGTCACAAGTCTTGCCTACTATGTTTTCTTGAGTGCACCGGGGTGAAATTTTACCACACCTCCTGGGAATTTGGAGAGCCCCCGGCCCTCCTCCAGAAAGTACTTCCTGTGCACTTAGACATGTTCTTTATGTGTTAGGTGACAGAAGGCAGGCTGAGAGATACTGTTCTGGTTCATTGACCCTGCAAGTGTGGCCCTGGGAGCTTGGTTAGTATTGATGTCCCCAGGGAACTGGTTACAAATGAAGATTTTTGAGCCACTCCCGAAACCTACTGAATCAGAATCCACATCTTAACAAGATCTTCAGGTGATCCGTAGGTACATCAGACATTCAAGTTTAAGCAGTGCTGGTCTAGAAGGCATTTGGTATTTAAAAAATTTTGCCTTTTGTTTAGTAATTCTCCAATGCTGTTTTTGACAAAGTAGTATCTCCCTCCTCTCCCCACCCTCACCCCCACCAAATCAAAATGTTTTGAAACAGAAGTCATTTAGACCTTAAATGGGAAGGTGGGAGAGAAAATGGTTGCATTCGGAACTCACTGTTGGATAACTCTGATTTTTAAAAATCCTAAATTTATCCATTTTCGAAGTCTAATAAGCACAGCATGGTCCCAGACATCATAATTCAAACAGATTACTTTATCTCTTTACCTGTATTCTGAAGAAATAGATGTGTATTTTTAAATGCATGTGTACATAGCTTCCTTAATGAAAGTTTTACTGCAAAAGCACTTTGTTCCTAATGCATCCTTAAGTGAAGTTTTGCATTCTTAATTTTCCACTCAAGTAATTTAGAAACCATTAGTTAAAATGGAATTCTAAGATAAAGTAGGATCCTTATAAGTTGAGATGGTTTCCTCTGAAGATTGCTCTTATAATTGTCAGAGAAAGATAAATTCTTAATTGCATTGCACTACATCTGGGTAGCGGATGCCATTTGCTTTCTAGATACCTGTCTGGCAGGAGTAGAGGAGAATGGGGTATTGAGTGATATGGTAACTTCCAGCTAACAAATTCCAGAGCTGGCCACCTATCCAGCTGGCGCCGGAGAATCTATCCTCAGTCACTAGGACAAAATCATCTCCCCCTGTCTATATGCACCTCCGTCCTCAAGTCCAAGACTGTTTCTTTGCTGTTCCTGTTACTTACGTAGTTTACTGGGTAGCCAGACAAGGTTAGTGCCGGTTGCTCTGAAGGTTAGAGATTGCTGTTGTAGCCCTCTAAAACGGGCAAACCCTGGATGATGTGAGCGCTAACATCAGAATTGGGTACCCTGTGGTTCTTTCTCTCTGCATAAGTGCAGTTCTGCCTCGTGGCTCTTTTCAAATCTCAGCACAAAATCTTTTTCTCCTCTGCCTTGAATGGTTTGATTTTTTCTTTCAAGTTAGAGGTCTCCCAGAGAAAGGCTTTGAAGTGCAATCAGATCCAAATTTCAAAAAGGAAAGAGATGTGTTTTACTGATCTAAGAAAGGAATTGCATTTGCAAATGCTAATATTTGCCTAGCGCCCTTTCCACCATGTAAGGTTTGACCACGTAGATGAGTCTAAACGTGTGTTCTGTGGCTGTAATTTAATATTGAGGTTATAAAATGCCTCCTACCATACAGATCCTATGTAAGCTTTTCTTATGTAACATTTAACTCTTCTCTTTTTCAAGTCCATAAGAAATGTTACAAATTCGAGTTAGAAATTTTACCATGGTCTCTGGTTCCTGATATTTTTTTAAAAAAATTGCTCACGTGTTTATTTCTGAGTATATTTAATATATTTTAGTCCTAGAGAGTTATAACAAATAACATTCAGAGACTTGCAATCATGCAAATGAGGGGAGGGTTTGTACTTTGATCAAGATTTTCCTGATGAATTTGTGCTTTTGGGGGGATGGAATTTGAGGTTAGAAGAATCTACTTACAAAATCCTTAGGGAAAGTTTTCTTAACTTTGGGGGATCTGGGACTGACTGACTTCATATACATACTTATGTGTGTATCATTTTTATTTTATTTTATTTTAGATTTTAGACAAAAAGCCCATACTTTCATTGACTTGCAAAGGGGTCCCTGTTAAAAAAATAAGGTTTGTTGCTCAAATCATTTTACAACTCATAAATCTCTACTTCTCATTTTCTTTAAAATATTTGGGTACCCAAGCTCCTGGTGGCTCAGTCGGTTAAGTGTCTGCCTCATGATATTGGCTCAGGTCATGATTTCACGGATCATGGGTTAGAGCCCTGCATCGGGTTCTTTACTGACAGTGTGGAGCCTGCCTGGGATTCTCTCCCTCTCTCTCTTTCTGCCCCACCTGTGCCTTCTCTCTCTCAATATATATAAATAAACTTAAACAAATTTAAAGTATTTGGGTACCATACACAATCATGGTTTCCATGACAGTTTTCCAATTTCCAATTTCATTCATTGCTCCAGCCAGGATAGTACCTGCTTAATACAGGGGTATATAGATTTGTGCTTCCAGGAGAAGAGAAACTGTTCTCCTTCGTGGGTTTTATAAAACATACTGGTTATTATGAGCTTTGTATTGCTTACATACTATACATTTGCATATACATGATATACACACAAAACATGTATGTATGTAAATGCATGAGTACATATAGCTGCTTTGTGTATTTAAGTATGTATGTGTACATTTGTATGCAGGCAGTATATATGTAAATCCATGCATGTGTGTATATGTATTTATTTGTATGTATATGCATGCTTATCTACAGATGCAAATATGCATATATATGTGTTTCTATAACTCTCTCTATATACATCTATACGTATGTATATGCAGTTGCATATATGTATATATAGTATATGTGTGTACCCATGTGTATACATCTGTGTGTGCATGTTTGTGTGCACCTATACATATGTGTATATGTGTATAGATGTTCATATATGCAGTATATTTGTTTCTATCTCTGTAGTCATGTATGGATATGTGCTTATTATTCTCTTTCAAGCCCAAACCTTGCAGTCATGAATTGAATATCTAAGTCATTGTTCAGGGATCAAAAGGGACTCCCAGTGCTGTTTGGAGGATGGTGCCTTTTCTCCTGAGCAAGACTGAGAGAAGAGTACATGGAGGCACCTTCGACCAATTCTGCCCTGTAGCTTCTGGCTCCCCTAAGACTGAAGTTTCTTGGGCGTCTCCCAGTCAAGGGGGTAGAGGTCACGTGACATTTTCCTGAGTATTCTATATTGTAAGTGTCGGGACTGTTTTCACGGAGGCCAGTGTTCCCTTATGAAGGTCCCGCCTCCCTTTGGCTGGGACCTGCTGTGGGCAGGGCAGGCAGGACTCACGGTGGCTTCATCTGGTCAGTTTCCCTTCATCTGATCAGTTGCCCTTGCGAGAGCATGATGTTCTATTTTCCTTGCCCAGACAATCTCATTACTCAGAAACTTTGAGGAAGCATGTTATTAAGTAGCTGTGACATGTGCTGCTTTGGTTGAGAGCAGAAAGGAAATGCAGTGAAAACCCTCTTTCCCTGCCGAGTGGCTCATGGATGCGGATTAAAGAGACTGGTCAGTTTTCTACATCTCTGGATAACATTTTCCAATGCCTCCCGTTTTTTTTCAGTGTGACTACAAATGTTTTCCTTTTCACTCCACACACTGAGTATGCAGTGGATGATTTCCCAGTTGTTTAATGACAGGTCTATCTTCAACCATTTAACTGTGAATGACTTTGTCTAATAGCTTGATAAGTTATTCATGACATTTTTAACAAGCCCTCTGTAGGCTGGGTGGGAATACTTCTCTTTTTTCAAGGGTGTTAGTTTTGGGCGATGTTAAACTTAGTTTTTTTTCTGTGTAGTTGATCACAGATAGACAGTGTTTTAAAGGTCTTTCATCTCCCTTAAGCTATAGTAAAAACTTATATACTCGTATTTCCAAATAAAGCCCTTCAATCAATTCTTTATTGTTTCGAGCAATAAAACCTGAGGGGTGGAGAACTGAGTCAGAAAGTGAAATCTAAAACGTCTAGTAATAGTTTTACTGTTTCGTTAGATAGTACGGAAAGAATCCTCCCACTCTTGTGTTACCTCTCTGGAGCTTAGTTCAAGAGGAGTGTAATTTTTTTTTTAATTTTTTTTGATGTTTATTTATCTTTGAGAGAGACAGAGACAGAATGCGAATGGATTACGGGCAGAGAGAGAGAGGGAGACACAGAATCCGAAGCAGGCTCCAGGCTCTGAGCTGTCAGCACCAGAGCCCGACGTGGGGCCTGAACTCACGGACCGTGAGATCATGACCCGAGCTGAAGTCAGACGCTCAACCAACTGAGCCCCCCCCAGGTGCCCCTGAGGAGTGTAATTTTTAATGGAGAAACTGTTGAAGGCTTTAAATAACATTTCAACTTTCAGGACACAGTGAGTGAGAATACGTGTGGATTTTGAAGATAATCTAAGAAGTTGAAAACCAGCTTCCTGTACACAGTATGTTTTTAGACAAGATAAGCATTTGCCTTTCTGATATTATTGGCTACGTTTAAGCCGATGTGAATTTGCATAGTGATTCTGCAAAAAAAAAGGTATAGAATTATTAATATCATTAAAGAAATAATGGCGTTAAAATTGCAATAATCAATTACCCATTGCAAACTTGTCTTGACCCCTAGTGGTGATGATAACATCACCGGTATCCTTGTTACCCCAGTCCTCATGACCTAATCTGCCTCTTCCTCATTCTCCAAGCCCACGCTCCTCAAGTCTGTCTTCACCTTTGGCCGGTTCAATCCATTGCCCGCAGCGCTAGCTTTGAGTTCCCTTATCCCTTTGCCAGTTGTAGCATCCTTCTTCCAGTCTATGCTTGGTGCTCCTCTGGACCCTCCTCTCCTATCAACCACCCTGTAAAGTACTTGGTTGAAAATCTTCCTAATGCTAAAGCCATTATTAGGTCATCCCCATGAATGGCCATTGCAGTAGGCACCATGCAGCTGTCTCTCATGAATTCAATTTGACAGATATTCCTTAGCTGAGTGTCCATTCTATGCCAGACACTGTGCTAGAATTTGGGAGAATCCCTACCTATGGAAAGTCTTAGTGTAAAGGAGGATTAGCAGGAGACTTAATAGAGCATATAGAAGGCGATAAGAGAAGAAAGAGGAACTGTGGTGTATTAGGGGACAGGCCAACCAGCTCCACTGGCTGTGGTCAAGGAAGGGTGGTTTCACAGAATCACTAATGGGATTGAACAGGGATGGACCAAGGGATGGACCTTGAAGGTGAATTAATGCGCACACTTCTTTGCCTTCCGTTCAAGTTTTTTCCCTAAAATTGACCTCATCCTTCTTTTATCACCGTATCTATGAGTGATGGTAATAACTATAAGACTGCGTGCCTCTAATGGATGATATATGACTGTTTTGGAGCAGTTACCAGTTATTGGCCGATTGCTAGTCCAAGATCGTTGCATGAATTATCTTATTTAATCTGACAAGGCCATTTTCATGATGGAGGCGCAGAGCAGTTAAGTACTTCTCAAGGCCTCTCAGCCAGTCAATGGCAGAACGAAGCCTCAACCCTGATCTTCGAGACTCCCAAGCCCTGCTTTGATGGGCATCCTGTGTGGTATGTAACTCCTGCCCTGTGCTTCTAGCAAGTGACTGTGACTCAGTCTCAGTTTGAGTGGCCACGTGATCTTGAAGACAGGACGTGAACTTGGGGATCAGAAAACACAGGTTTATATGAACATCTTTAGGCAGTTCCCCCAGGCCTTCTGAATCTCAATTTCTGCATTTGTAAAACTACAGAAACAGTAATAGCTTCTAAGGGTCATTGTAAAGGTCAAATGAAGGGTGCTGGGTGGCTTAGTCAGTTAAGGGGCCGACTTCGGCTCAGGTCATGATCTTGCGGTTTGTGAGTTCGAGCCCCACGTTGGGCTTTCTGGTGACAGCAGGAGCCTGGAGCCTGTTTCAGATTTTGTGTCCCCCTCTCTCTCTGCCCCTCCCTTGCTTGTGCTCTGTCTCTCTCTGTCAAGAAAAATGAATTAAATGTTGAAAAAAAAATCAAATGAGATGATGTAGGAAAGTACCTTATGAATTTAAATATTCAACTTATGCTTGTCTTGCAGCTGTTATTACTAGTACTGGTTAGTATTGTGATGGCAAACCATGACTTAGTAATAGTCATCAAAAAAGATGGAAACTGTTATCTATAAATAGTTAAGGATTGGGGCGCCTGGGTGGCTCAGTCGGTTGAGCTTCCGACTTCGGCTCAGGTCATGATCTCATAGCTCGTGGGTTTGAATCCTGCGTTAGGCTCTATGCTGACAGCTCAGAGCCTGGAGCCTGCTTCGGATTCTGTGTCTCCCCCTCTCTCTGCCCCTCCCCTGCTTGTGCTCTCTCTCTGTCTCTCAAAAAATGAATAAATGTTAAAAAAAATTTATAAATAGTTAAGGGTTTTTAGCTGCTAGTAACCATTATTTTATCGATTCATTCCAGACTGTCAGCTATTCAAGGACAATTTGCTACTTACATTTGGCCACTAGATACTACCTACCTTTTGTGTATAAGTATTCTTCCCTTTATTAGAAATGATGGCTATATGGGGGGGTTACTTGTACTCTTAGCTGAAAAATAAAAGCCTATATAGGAGTAAAGGGTCCAGGCATGTCCATCCTATGATATAGGCCTGGGTGCATATTTGAAGTGGAAGTGATGTGGTTTTGTGAGAAACGAGCCCACTGACCCCGTCAAAGGGATGTGGAGACTTGGAGCGCAGAGAAGGGAGGCTTTAATCAATGTTCTTGCAACTGCGGGTGTCTGATGGACAGGCACACTTGGGGCAGTTACAGCAGACAATTTATCTCCTAGCATGTAAGTCTCTCCCCTGGTTCCTCATTGGCTGAGCACTACAGAGGTAAGTTCCTTCCCTGGTTCCTCATTGGCTGAACACTACAGAGGTTACCGTCTTACCTGGAGGTCGCCTATGCCTGTGGAAGGCAAAAAGTAGTCTGACTGGAACACATGTTCATTTCCTGATTTGATGCAGAGACTTTCAGTCCCTCCCCGCTTTGTTCTTTGGCTCATGCTCATCACAAAGCCTGTGAAAGAAAGCCCCTGAAAGGGAGAAAGGAAAGAAGAACGCGGAAGTGAATTTCCAAGGGTTTGGGACCCCATTATGGGGGAGTTCATATATATATTTCCAACAGCTTGTCAACCTACTGTTAACTAGACAGCACAGCGTTTCTATGCTATTTCTGAAAATGAATCATCTCCGTTAAGTCTCACAGTTTGGAGTGTTGGGGTTCAGAGCCAACAGCCAAGAAGGAATGCTTCTTGGGACATCTTCAGTGCAAAAAGGTGGTTTTATTAAAGCATGGGACAGGACCTGTGGGCAGAAAGAACTGCACTGGGGTTGTAAAGAGTGACTGTATATCTTCAAGTTGGGAGGGGGTCAGGGATCGTGTTAAGGTATTTTGGAAGCTCGGTTTCTAGGATTTTGAGGGGCTAGCTGCTGTTAGGAAAAGGTCATTTATTGCTGTTTAGTAAAAACTCAGTCATGAGACCCTTCAGATGTGTATCAGTGGGCCAGAAGCTGCGACTGTGATTGCCAACATGTATCTTGGGGGTAGAGATAAAAAAAGTCTCCAAAGGAATTTTTATATGTTAAAGTAGACTTACAGGATCCTGGGGGATTGGGATAAGATTGCCCTTTGCCCTTACCAAACTGTCATCCTGGCGCTCCCAGAAGGATGTCACTGTGCCTGCAGCAAGGATTTGTCAATGGGCTGTAAGTTGTAAAGGAATTTAATTTTTCTTCTTCTGCCTTTGTTTCCCACATTGAAAGGATCTATTGAGAGCTGATATTTCAATCAGCGAAGCTACTGGCACTTCTAAAAAATAACTCTGGGTGTCAGATTTAAAGATACTGCAAAATGTTTTCTCCACCCTCAAAATGATAAGATCATGTTCAGGTAGAAGGGACAAATGGTTAATATTCTTATTGCAACCTAATCACCTCCCACTACAGCATTGGAATCACTTTTAGGAGGTTTTGCAGATGACGAACTTGATTTCGGTTGCAGTGAATCTTCATGGGATCCCACGGGGTGCCTAGGAATCCTACCTTTCCCGAGGTGCCAGGTTCTGAAATGATGAGAAGTATCCAAGTAACTGTTGTTAAGTAAAACAGAGTTGGATTGCGCAAATTATATGCCGAAGTTCATGGAAACATTCATTCAAGACACAGAGGGAAGACAAAGCTGTATTTGTTTTTCAGCTTAAATAAAAGAGCACTTACTAACTTAGAAATGGGCTGGTTTAATTTCTTCCAGTGCTCTTTAGAGTCCTTGACAAGAGAGGTTTGGTAACTACTCAAAATCATTTCATCTACCTCTCCAGGGCAATTGATTTATGCTAAGACAGAAAAAGGACCTTCCATTTAATTTCTCTGGACTTAATCGATTAAATATGTTAATTACTCTACTTAAATTTCTCTTGTGATGTTGTGCATTTGTTAAGGTGGATCGTTGGGGTGATTGAGAAAAAATAGCTTCCTGCTAAGCCAGGATAATGAATATTGACATTCTTGGCTTTTCCAGTCAATAGAAATCACATTTCCAAGTCCCTGTTTCCATGGGGCTTGCTCAATAAATAACTTCCCCAACCATGTGCACCCTGGGGAGGGCCTCTTGCAAAATATGGAGTGAATAAAATTTAAAAACTGTTTGCGGATTAACATCAGCACCCGCAAGAGCAAATACTGAGGCTGGATGTTCGAATCTCTAAGACTGGGAATGGCGGGGCAAGCCTGGGAATCATTAACTTGAAATGTGCCCCCTGCTGTGTCTGCTCCATTAGCGTCAAAGAACATTACCACGTTCAATGTGGCCAGAGTTCCTGATAAAGATTCTAATTGAAAGAGGAACTTTTCCAGCACCTCGTCCCTTTCCTCTACACCCTTCTCAACCTTTATCTTAGTTTCACAGAGGAGAAAATAAACCCAAACCAAACCTGAGGCCAGAAGAGATGGGAGCACAAGAGAAAACTGTTTTACCTTTGTTTCTTTCTAAGCCTCTTACACGAACATTGTCTTTTGCTAATATGCATCTCTAAAAAATGAGAAGGAAAAAAAAAACTCTTTAAGACGCTTAAGAAAATACGACACTCTCCCAAGGAATATTGTAATTTTCAGTCTCCAGGCTTTGAAGCTCTCTTAGGGGGCATTTTTCTAGAAAGGTCTTTAAATCACTCCTCACTGAAACTTCTCAGCTGTCTGTCTTTGACGGTTCCAGTTTCCCAATCCATGATTACATGTCGTATCTTGTTGCTAGTGTGAACGTGGGAAATGATGGCTTTTTCCCTTCTTACAGCTCCCACCTGACCAGATTTCCTCTTCATGGCGAGGTTCTGCAAATGCTTGGGTTCCTCGAGGATCTCCTAGAATCAGGGAATTTAAGAGCCAGGATGGATCTCCGATGTCACCTTGTCCTACCCTCCTGAGTCCAGGTAAGGAGACTGGAGTTCAAGCTTAAAGTGCTTCCCTCTAACTTCCTCTTCACTTCTAAGCAATTGTGTCAGGTTTAGAAACTCAGGCGATTTAACTGCCATCCTCTGGCTACCACAGAGCTGATAGGCTCTTTTTCTACGTTCGGAAAATTAAAAAAGAAATTGCTTGACAGCTCGCTGTACCTCCGGTTCACAAATGTCTACTTTTCCTCCATTGTTTTGAAAACCCACTGTGAACCCATGAAAAAGCCTTCCCATTCTGAAACATTGTGGCATATTAGGACTTCTGCATTTTCTTCCGGACCTCTTGCCTTCCTGCTGCATTTGCTGTAAAGCTTACTTCTTTTTCAATGGAAACGAAGGCACTTTATCCAATTTTTCCCTTTCTCCTTGGGAAGAAGACGGCATTTGAAAAAAACTTCCCAGGTCAGTGTCAGTCTCGCTGTAGGAAAATCGCCTACGACCCCAGCCACCCTTGGGTAAGGGCCGGCAAACAGTTGTGACCTAGCGAACAAGCTAGTCGCGTGACCATCCAAATAGACTTTACTGGGTTATTGAGTGAAGGATGAGGGTACTGCCGTATAAACGCAGGATAGTAGAATTTCAGTGGACATACTTCTAACTCCTTCTTTTGGCAGACAAAGAATCGATGGTTGTATTTATTTTTATTGGTTGCCATAAACACAAAAACAAGAAGTTTAAGAAACGTATTGGTACAAGTAAATCCAGATGATAGATGATAGATTCAAGGGCATGGATGATGTCATTTGTCTCCTCTCCTCTCCCCTCCCTCCCTCCTCTACTCCTTCTCCCTTCCTCTTCTCTCTTCTTTCCTTTCCTCCTTCCTTCCTCCTTTCCTTCCTTCCTCCCTCTCTCCTCTCTCCCTTTCTTCCTTTCTTCCTTTCTTCCTTTTTTCTTCCTTCCTTTCTCCATCCCTTTCTTTTCTGTTTCCTTTCCTTCCTTCCTTTTTTCTTAACTTCTTTCTTTCTTTTTCTTTCTTTCTTTTTCTTTCTTTCCCTGAGTATTATTAGCCATCTTAATTTCCGCTTTACTCTCTGTTGGCTTCACTTAAATTAGGATAACTTGGGTCACATTGACCCAACCTCACCAGGAACAGAGCATGTATATTTAGAGGGGTGGGGAGGAACTTACTGGAACTAGGGGATGGATGCTTAGAAGAAACTACTAATAGTAATAATCACATTGATACCACAGGTCTTGAAGTCTTACTTCAAGACTTCAAGTACTGTTGCCAAATACTTTTCTCAGCATTTAATATCCACTAACTCCTCTAATTTTCAAAACCTCAATAGTAGGAAATAGTACTTTTCATTTTACAGAAGAAGCTTAGTCACAGATATAGGAGGTATCTTGGTTATGATTTAGAAGCCAAGCACATCTTTTTTTTTACCCCCTAAGTGTATAATCTTTCAACTAGCACTCATTGCAATACCTGTTCAATATCAGCTTTTCCGGATATTGGGAAGTGAGAAAATACTGTTCATATCTTCGTGGTATATGCAGTGTAGGGCTGGAATCAGAGACATCTTATATCTCAGCATATATCCTCTGTCTCAACTGTGGCTATATAATTTGCAGAGATAAGTGCTGTAAAGTAGTTATACAAGATGAAGGATCATGGCATGGAGGTAGCTAATGTATACTCTTTTGGTTGCTCAAATGTAAAGAGAGATCTCAGGGCACCTGGCTGGCTCGGTTAGAAGAGCATGGGACTCTTGATCTCGGGATTGTGAGTTCAAGCCCCATGTTGGGTATAGAGATTACTTAAAAATAAAATCTTAAAATAAAAAATAAAAAGAGATCCCAGTAAGCTGTATTACAATGGCCTTGTTAAGGAAAGTTAGTCCAAATGACAGTAATTGTTGAACCAAGAAGGCCCACTTCTCCCAAACATCAGGCCTCTTTTTCTCCTACTTGAATTGGATCTTGCCAAGGGCTAGCTAGAGTGGGGAGCGGAGGGAGAGGTGGATATTCTCTGAGAATGTCTGTCTGGAATAGATAAATGACAAGCAATTCTAATGTTAATGGAAAAGCACTGGGGCTAGTTTATGTTTAGGTTTGGTGTTTTTTTAATGTAAAACAAAGAAACATGAAACACTTGTGAAGAAAACTGTGAAGTTGGCTCATCATAAACTCTAAAGGACGCATCCCTGTTTCAGATTGGCAAAGGTATATGGAGAGCATTTTCTTTAATTTTAAACCAGAACATTCCTAGCATAAAAATTGAGATTTAACTCATGCGTCCAGGACTTCCTGCGAAACCTTAACATTAGCCTTATTTCAAGGAAAGCACTTGAACCATTTAGGACATTAACAAGTCTTATAATCTTAGAAGCTTCCATTTTTTCACTCATTGGCCACTTCATCCTTTTCAGCTATTTCAAAAAAGTTAATGGGTGTTTATTAACAGCCAATTTCACCAGAGATTGATTATTCAAAAAATGTGCTTTGATTATAATCAGAAATTTTACAGGGTGCTCCTTCAGATACCTCGAGATCAGCAAAGTCTTTTTTTTTTTTTAACATTTATTTATTTTTGAGAGACAGAGAGTGAGCGGGGGAGGAGCAAAGAGAGAGGGAGACACAGAATACTAAGCAGGCTCCAGGCTCTGAGCTGTCAGCACAAAGCCCAACGTGGGGCTCGAACCCACGACCCTTGAGATCATGACCTGAGCTGAAGTCAGATGCTTAACTGACTGAGCCGCCCAGGCAAAGTCTTAGAAATCAAGAAAACCTGACAACTGTCTGAAAATCAAAAATGTGATGTCTATTGAAAGATCTTCCAGAAGATGAAAAAACCTAGCTTCTCCATTTTTTAGGCCCTTATTGATGTGTTTGAATAATGCCTGTGATGCATGGCTTACTCCTGATACACAGACATGGTTTTCTTGATAAGAGAGGGCCCTTAAGTATGTCTCTGAGACTAGAAGGGGTTGCTTCAAATTTCTTGGAAAAACTGACTAGGAAGGCCATTGAAGGCTAAGACACATGGGCAGTTATACTGGGGACTTTGTAGAGACTTGCCACTTACGTTTTAACAAGAAACTAGAGTCAAATACGACTAAGGATTTTGAGTCTGTGCGATCTGCAGTCACGACTTCCCTAACTTGTCTTTTCTCATAAATGATTACTGTGTGTGTGTGTGTGTGTGTGTGTGTGCGCGCGCGCGTGCGCACATGTGATTTTATTCTTCCTGATATGTGGACGGAGATACAGAATAACCTGAAATAATTCAGGAAGGTGCCAGAGTCACTATTCAATTGGCTCCATCTGCCACATTAATTCTGGTCAGATTCAAACCCCCTGAATAGACAGCAGGTGTCAGATAGAAGTGAATGTTTTGTGTGTTTGTTTTGCTTTTCTCTTCCCCATCATATTTCCGGGGTTATGAGTCTGAAGATAATGCACAGTGGAATTACAGAAATGTGTTCCTATAGGAGAGATTTAGAGCATATTAAAAAAAATTTTTTTATTATGTTTCTTTATTTTTGAGAGGCAGAGAGAGACACAGCATGAGTGGGGGAGGGGTAGAGAGAGCGAGAGGGAGACACAGAATCCCAAGCAGGCTCCAGGCTTCGAGCTGTTGGCCCAGAGCCCAACGCGGGGCTCGAACCCACGAACCGTGAGATCATGACCTGAGCCGAAGTCGGACACTCAACCGACTGAGCCTCCCAGGCGCCCTGATTTAGAGCATATTTTAAGGAATTCAGATTCACTCACGTCTGAGGCCTAAAGATATAACTTTTGTATTCTGAAACCCTGCACGTGGGGAGCACGGGGGTCTGAATGTTCAGAAGGTTTTTCTTCATTTTGTTCTTGATGCACAAGAAGGAATAATATGCAACTTCTGGTCCTTTTTCTTCGTTTGAACTTGGTCTCTGTTGTGCAACAAGAATATGATAAAGATCAGAAATTAATTGGACAGCCAAGGAATCCTCAATTATAGCAGTATGGTTCTAAAATGACAATGAAATACAAATATGTGGGCTCTGTTCTCTGAGAGGCAGTCTTTGCTTTTGGGAGTGAGTATAGCGACGTGCTTATCTGAAGGTAGGAAAAAGGCCACATTCTTCTCTACATCCTAAGTGCCTAGAATAGGGACTAGCACACTAGCAAGGTAACGGGAACCAAGATTGTGTAGCGCTTACTCTGTGTCACGCATTGTGTAAAGCCCTTATGTGTATATATGAATTAATTCACTCGTTGGAAGAATCACTTCTTTGCTGCAGATGCCCTACCCCCCAGCTGCCCACCTGAATTCACTGTAGGCTACCACAGGCAGCTTCGATCTTAACTCCTGGTACCTGCAACTCTCCCTATCTCTCTGTTTTCTCCAGTACCCTGGGAGTTTGCGGGACCAGGAACATGCTCCACTCCCGACCAGCGGGTGATGGAAAATAGTGAATAGATGGCATAGCCTCCCAGGCCCCAGTGGGGCTAGCAGATTCTAAGGTGTGTTTTACGTGATTTCTCAGAGGGTCTCCCGGAAGTTCAGCCCGAATGCCTACAGCTGGAACTTGCTCATTGCTTCGTGTTGTATTGATTTTTTTTCCCTTTCCCTGATTTGCACCCTTTATTTCCTCCACGTTCTCACTGTACTTCCTGGGATCTCCTCCCAAATAATCTACCTGCAAGTAGGTGGATTTTTCAAATCCTTGTTATTTTAGGGTCTGCTTTTGGAAGCACCAAGGTTAGACACTCTTGCTTTTAAAGTGTTTGTGTCATGAACGAACAAATGAATGAGTGAATTTCAGAGGTACCTAACTTTCCCAGGCCAACCAGAAAGTGTCCCGTTTTCCATAGATTATTCCATTAAGGTAATGTACTCGGGTAGTAATAATACAGCTGCAGTTGTTAATGAAGCAGTAGGGAATTATGCTTAAGTAGAGACACAGGAAGGAATAAGCTAACTGATTGCAAAAAATCACTGGAAGAACCTGGGTTCATTTAACAAAATTTGAGTACTATTGAACTGCTGCTGAACATTGGCTAGCCATTATCGCCCAACCTCATTTTTCTGTCCATTCATATTAGCAAGCATTGAGATAATTATTCAAGACAAAGGAAGGCTTTTGTATGAAATGACAGACAATTGAGAGAAAACTAAACACAATAATTGGGAAGATTATTTTTGATTCCTTTGAGTTATATTGAAAAATGACTCCAGGATTGTTTAATGAAGAACATGTATTCACCATTTACTTTTTGATTTTGTATTTTGGACTAAGGCCAAGTGGGTTAATCGATTATTGATTGTTGATTTTATACACTTATTGTTGCTGAGAAACTTCAACCTCATTTATTTCTTTCTGCTCCCAGAACTAAACCGATGATTTTAAGAGTTATTTTGGTTCTCTTAGTTTGTGAAAACAACAGTAACAGCCATCAGAAATTATGTAGGCTGGCTGTTAATTGCCACGGATTGAGGATCTCCTATGTGCCACGTACTGTTCTAGACATATGTTTCCTAATTTAATTACCATGGCAACCTATAGAGGAAAGTTTATTTATCCTCATTTTACCAAGGAAGAAAATGAAGCTCAGAAAGAGGTAGGGTAATGTTTCTAAGTTCATGCTCAAAGTAGAAATCAGATTCATTTTTGCCCATAAGTCAAGCCTGTGCTCCTTCAGCTAAAGTGTTAGGGCTTGGAATCCTGGGAGAACGAAGACCTCAGAAAGTGTTTGATTTCATTGGAGGACACCAAGCATTCTCTGGCACTAAGAACAGATCAAAACTCAGAGTTGGTGGTGAATTCAGAGGTGAGGTGGTGTTCCTAACCTGAATAAAGCCCTCGTAGCCCTTCATTTCCCTCACAACACAATCCAGGTTTCTTAATTTGGTTCCTAAGTCTTGCTGACATCTGACATCTCTGTACTTCTTCAACACTTTATTCCATACTGTCTTCATGGCAGCCAAAGTGAAATTCTTTTAGTTCTCCAAAAGGCACAGTGCACATTTCACCTCTGGACTTTGGCCCTGCTGTTCTCATTGTCTGAAATGTCTCCCCTGTCCAATTCTTCTTTGCCTAGCTAACTCCTGTATGTGTGTGTGTGTGTGTGTGTGTGTGTGTGTGTGTGTGTGTGTATTATTCAGGTCTCCAATTAGATTTCATTTTCTCTGGGTAAGACCTCTATCTCAAATTCCCCAGGGCCCATGCCCCTCAGCCAAGTTTAAATTAACTTAGGTGTTTCCATAGCTCACTGATTTATCTCTGGGATACAAAGGGAAGGATACTTATTTGTCTTTCACTAGGCAGTGAGCTTCATAAGGGTAGATGCTACCACATTCCCAGCAGCTCACAGGGGGTTTAGCAGATAGTTGACCCTCAATCATTATTTATATAGTAAATGTATGAATGAACATGATGAGAAAATCTAAACAAGTGGGTAAAACAATAGGTCTTGTTGATAGAAGGCCACTCACTGGGGGAAACTCTGGCTGGCTGGTGGACTAGTCAACGAAACTCTGTGTACATGTAAAGAGTGGTGAGAGTCCTGCAGTTCCCTTCGAACTGATATAGCCATGGCATCTGTGCCATATGTTTAGACATATAGGAAATAGACACATGACCCAAAGCTAGCCAACCCATTGGATGGTCAGTGGCCAATCAGATTCCCCTGCTTGAGAATTTGAACCAAGAGAAACTGAGTAATCAGGAAGCGGGAGGGAAGAGGATTGCCAAGAGGCATTGGCATGCCCTTGGGGCCATGGAGGACCACAGACCAGGTGGAGAGTCAGGGATGGAATAGATGTGAGAGAGAAGACATGCACCTCAAAAGAAGAAACGATTCACTGAGATTCATCCATTGATTCGGCAAGAATATATTGAACTTTCTCTACATGCCAGCCCTTGTTCTGGGCTCTGGTTAGATAGCTGCAAGCTAAACGTTGCAGTCCTGATCCTCACTGAGTTTTAATTCTAGCTGGGGAAACATGTAAAATATGTCACATGTTAGATGGTAGTAAGACCAAGGAAGACAATGCAACAGGGAGGGAAGGTAGGGAAATGGAGGTGGTGGCAGGTTTTTAAGAATGGCGTTAAATGGGTGCCTGGATGGCTCAGTCAGGTAAGCCTCCAACTTCAGCTCAGGTCATGATCTTGCAGTTTGTGGGTTCGAGCCCCGTGTCAGGCTGGGAAAGACAGAACTCCTAGTCCAGTTGTACTGGAATTGTCCCTTGGGGACAGGATGGACTTTCAGTTAGCATCTGGCATGGGTAGACTGAACAAGATCCTCTGTGGAGAAGTGGCGTTTACCATTAGAGAATTCAGTTTATCTTGTGAAGAATAGACATGGAAAAAAGTTTCTAGGAGGTTGGCTCCTCGTCTCCAGAATATAGCAAATTTATGGCACTTTCTGATGAAGAATAAAAGCTTTAGTCAGGATTTGAACCAGGGACTCCTGGGACTGGCAATATCATTAAGTCAGATTGAAATCTCCTTAAGCCAGGTGCTTAATCCATTAAATCCAGTCTTTAGTTTGCTAAGCTACCTTTCTGTGCCTGCTTAGGGAAATGAAGTGTGTCTGCTCCCAAAGGTTTTCTCAAAGTCAAAGCCAAATGGAAGTGGGCTGCCCCTGCAATCTGCTGTAAGGAAGGGCATGAATTCTTTGGTTCCACAGGAATTTGACTGTGACAAAGGCCTGAAGAAGTGCAGCCGCCTGGGTTTTAATTTGGTTTAGATCATTGCTATTTTCATACCATGATGTAGAGCGGTGGTATTCATTGGATACGGAGTTAGGGAAAGAGAAAAACCAAGGATAATTCTACTTTTGGTCTTCAGAACTCATTGTTCAACCAGCATGCCCCCTCCCCATGACTCTAGGCTTTTACAAATTTTGAAATTTTTCACCTGATAGGTGGTGAGTATATGCTGGAATGGTAGTGGAGGTTGGAATCACAAATTCCAACATTTTCAGGAGAGCCTGCAGCTAACATAGTAAAGCAGTAAGAGAAAAGAAAATAGATGCTCAGTTACAAAGTGACATTATCTTCTAAGCACAGTGGGAGTCCTCACAAAATGCCCTCTCGCTTCTACAACGTATGCTAGCTAATTTCAGACAAGTATGGTGGGGTTCTGAGTTCAGCTCCTAAGACGGACTCTCAGTAACGATGTGACCTTGAGCTTTCTGAAGCCTTTGTTTCTTTATCCATGAAGTGGGCATAAATCCTTCCTCAGAGTATGGTTGTGTAGATTCACGGGGACAAGACTTGGCAAGTCCTTACATGGATGGAAATAAAATGTGAGTTTAAGGAATCACTCTGCCTGGTGTTGATGAGTGTGCTCCACTGAGGAGATCACCCAGTGGATCAGAGTTACTGGAATTTTTTTCTTACCTTTTTACTTCAGAGCACTGAGCACGGCTAGTGTTTGTCTGTGTCCCCATCTCATTGTCATTCTTTGTCGCAAAAGACCAAAAACACATTAGCATACAGTAGATCTTCCCTTAATAAATGATGAAATACTCATAGTAAAATCTGCTAAAAGCTGGGACACCTGGGTGGCTCAGCCAGCTAAACATCTGACTTCAGCTCAGGTCATGATCTCACTGTTTGCGAGTTCAAGCCCTGCGTCACTTTCTGCTGTCAGCACAGAGCCTCTGTTCCGCTTTCTCTCTGCCCCTCCCCTGCTCCCTCTCTCTCTCTCTCTCTCTCTCTCTCTCTCTCTCAAAAATAAATATTAAAATTTTTTTTTTAAAAAATCTGCTAAAAGCAACATGCTTTACTAATTAGGACTCAGGTACTATAAACACAACTTAAAATGTGTTTACCATTTAAGGGGCACCTGAGTGCCTCAGTCAGTTGAGCATCTGACTTCGGCTCAGGTCATGATCTCACGGTTTGGTTTGAGCCCCACATCATTGTTGGGGTCCGAGGATGGAAGTCACTAAGAGCAACGTTTGGGGTAAAAGGGGATTGTGGATAATCTGAGCTGACAGGATTCCTGCTGACTGCAGGCTGGGGTGACCTTGCATCCCCTGGGGGACGGCGAGGACGACACCCTGATTAGGAAGGATGGGGGGTTCTGGATAAACTGACTTCGCACGATTCTTGCTGAAATTGGAAAATGCAGAGAGGAACATGAAAGCCTGAAAGTCAGGCCGCGTTGGAAAAAGCTCAGAAGAGCCTAAGTAGAGTTGGTCATGGAGAGCATCTCTGTCAACCAAGACTTGAAGAAATCCAGACCTGCTTCTCTTCTGGAGCTCACGTCATTTCATCTCCGTTGAATCTCCCTGCCTCTCTCTCCACAATTTTGTCTCTTCCTACTCTTCTTTCTTTGACAATTTCATTACCAAGTAGGTTTACTCTCTGTGCCCATGGGGTGGTTGTCCTGTCCCCAAAACTTGGGCTTTATTCATGGCTGCTTTTTCCATGACAGTCTCTTAGGTGCAGCCACAAGAGGAGACACGGGAGAGGCTCGGGAAGACAAAGTTTATTATACTCACAGGTCCCAGAGAAGGGGTTACCGCATGCCATAGAGGCCACGGGGGAAACAGCAGGTGTGGGTCAGGTTTCAGAAGACAAGAGGGAGGAGAAAGCCAAGGCTGGTGCTCATCTTGGGATTTCTGCAGCAAAGCCAAAGCAGGGAAAAGTCAACAGTTTAGGACTGGCTGGTTTGGATGTTTCAGTGGAGCTTTGGGCTACGACGCTGGTCCCCAGTTGCCTGGCACCTGGCCCTGGATGATTAAGGCAGAACAGTACTGCCTCCTTGGGTGTTCAAGCCACACAGAGGAGGTCTGGTTCTGGATTGGTTTACATATCAAAGGCATGCTCCAGGCTGGCCCCTTGCTATCTCTAAGAATTGTCTGGCTCTGGGAGGACAGTCGCTCTCCAGCTGGAAAGGTTCTTTTTTTTCCCCCACGTGTCAAAAGCTGGAAGACAAACAAACACATCAAAACATCCTAATACACAGAAAAATTGAAAATATGTAAACAATATACTCCTCCTGTTTTCCTATTTGGAGCTCGGTAGGCTTTTGTGGAAGAGAAGAAGGGTGAGTAAGTAGGGAAGGAAGTGAGGGAGGAGAAGAGGCCCCCGTTAAATTCTCCAGCAGGTGCAGAATACTCTGGAGATGTACTTCCGTGTAAAACTGCCCACAGTCCATGTTGCAGACTTCAAACAACTGCAAAGAAGCCTGTTTGGTTTTGTTTGAGTTTTTCAAAGACTTGGGCTACAGGTAGAACTTTTTCATAAGGACTGTTCATTGGTACCCTCGTTAGAAACATATAGTGACTATAATCTAAAAAAGTGTTGACTTTTTTTTTTTAAGAAATTGGTTGTCATGTTGATAGTATAGGACTCGTTTTGCATCTATCTCATCTCTAGTCTGAAGCCCCGATTTCTGTTTAGATTATACTCATGCAAACAGGGTAACATCTGAGACCATGTTCCCAGAGGGGGAAGAAGTTCTCTCCCTCAGCTCCACAGACCATAAAGAGCTGGTTTTCGAATGGTGTCTAATCTTTAGCCACTCCGTTTCTTACCCTCCTGCAAATACGTGCCCAAAATACCCTTTGGTGAATAGTAATGCAATTCAAATGACATCTAATCAGACTATTCTTCTCATAATTGATCTGATATTTTCAGGGATGTTTCTTCATCTTTAAGGATGCTTTGTAGCAAGGGCTCTGCCTGTCTGTTTGGATTAAATACGAGAAATGGAAATATTAGCTCTTAGATAACAGTAGATTAAAAATCAGAAATCAGATAAAATGCAAATGATGGTTCCTTTTTAATTTGTTTCTTTGAAAAAAAAAAGATTTTTATCATGGCACAAACAAATAAAACTTGCGTGTGTAATTAAACACATTATGTAAAAGGAGCCTGTCTCTCCAAATTGTTTCCTCTTAATGAATTGCAGACGCGTGTATTTGCTTGGGGTGTTTGGCCTGAAAAGTTTAAAATAAGACTTGTACAATTTTATTTTTTTTGTTTTTGTTTTGTTAAAGTTCAAGTGAAGGTTCTCACAGCACACACAGGAAAGAGGTGGAACCTTGGTTGAGATTTGTGCTTTGTTGTATTAATTACTCCTTTTATCTGGGACGTGGTCGACATATAAACTTGATTTATATTCTGATGATATCCATGTTGGCATTTTTCTTTGGAATTATTCTTTTTTCCCCTCTGTGATATTGGGGATCAGAAGATGGCTCAAGGCAGTAGCCACAGTAGGGGGTAGGGGAGGAAAAATACTTTTTCCTCTATGACTCAGTTAAGCTTCTGACCCTTGATTTTGGCTCAGGTCATATGTCACCGTTCATGGGATCGAGCCCCACATTGGGCTCTGCGCTGACATCTTGGAGCCTGTTTGGGATTCTCTTTCCCCCCTGCCTCTCCCCCACTCATGCTTTGTCTCTCTTTCTCTGAATAAATAAACTTAAAAAAAGATTAACAGGAGAAAGACAAACAGAAGTTTAATAACATGAATGCCCCCTGTATACATGGGAGAGACCTGGGAAAATAGGCTCCCCAAAGAGACCCAACTCACCACCTCAAATACCTTCTCCTGCTAAAGACAAACAACGATGTTTGGGGGTGGGGTACAGGCCAGATACGGGAGGTGACCAGGAAAAGCACAGTCAACAAGGGTATGGCTGTTAGACAGATTTAAGTTGTCTCCTTCATCAGTTAAGAGTTTCTAGGGATTTAGCGTCATCCTGTCCTTCTGGGTATTGAGCTGGGAGACACCCTCACAAAGGGAGATTTCCCTTATTCATGTAAATCTCTCTTACAAACGGTAACTTCTATTTGCTTTTCCAGAGCTTCTCTGATGTCTTAAGTTTCTTAAAACCAATCAGCCTAAAATAATCCTTATGCCAGAGAGGCATATTTTGGGGTGACAAATTCTGCTTTTCTTCCAGGGATGTATCCTTGGTTCTAGGTGAATGGTAAATCACTTCGGACACTTGGGCCTCCTTCTGTACTTATCTCCTGTATCTGACAATGCCAGGAAGGAGAGAATTCTGGCTTACTTCAACAGAGGGAGGAAGAGGGGTGCCTGGGCGGCTCAGTTGGTTAAGCATCCACCTCTTGCTTTCAGCTCAGGTTGTGATCTCAGGGTTCATGGGATCAAGCCCTGCATCCGGCTCTGTGCTGATGGCGTGAAGCCTGCTTGAGATTTTCTCTCTTTCCCTCTCTTCCTGCCCCTCCCCCTGCTCATGCTCTCTCTCTCTCTCTCTCTCTCTCTCTCTATCAAAATAAATAGACATTTAAAAAAAGAGGGAAAAAGGAAGCTGGCAGACAGACTCACACACACACACACACACACACACACACACACACACACAGGTAGAATAGGGCAACAGGAAAAAAAAAACCAGACAGAAATGGTGGTGGGGGTGGTCAAGGAAAGACAAAGAGAAGAAGAAGGAAGGATGGGGGGAGGTGGGAGAAGGAAGGAGAAAGGGGAGTGCTCCCAGTAGAGCAGAAAGAACACGAACTGGACAAGGACACAGAGAGGGAGACGAACAGACCCAAAGAGAAAAGAGGAACTTTTTTGGAGGCCACTGGGCCTTGAGAAAGCCTCTGCCAGGCCCCCTTCAGAAGGCAGTGAACCCAGCCGTGCATCCAAAAACAAAACCAAAACCGTGCAAAAACCCGGTCTCCTCCGGCCCGCCTCTGAGTGCGTGTTATCTGACAAGACACACACGAGGGCGCCTGGGTTTTTCTTGCAGGGACAGGTGCCCGTGGAGGCTTGAGGGGGCTGCCCAGCTTCAGAGGCTGGCGGTCTGCACCCCCGCCCCCAGCCTTCCAGCGCCCCCCTCTCGTCTCTCATTTCCCAGGACTGGACTTAACTTCCTTCGTCTTGTGTCTGATAGCAACCAGATTGGGAGTCCTCACTGGCTGCGCTTTGGCACGTGACTCAGACGCGCGCCTTGTGACTTCGGCGCTGGGAGTTGCTCTGTCATCTGCTAACGGGAAGACACTGGTACCCCACGTCCCGGATTGGATGAGGTAGGTCGAGTACTGACTGTGGCTGGCCCACGGCTTTCTATCTAGAGAAATTACTCCGCGTGCATGTTGGTTTCTTTCTCCATCTCACCCACCTCTCCTCGTTACCCATAGTCCTCCCTCCTGTATCTGCTCTGGAATATTTAGCATGGTTGTGGGATTTTAACGCTTTAAAGCTGCAGGGGGTGCTAATGTCACCAAAGCTTAATATCAGTCTTAAAAGGGTCCTAGCTTCAGAGAGGTTTGGAGTGAAGGGCAGAGCACTTTGGAGTCTGCGTCTTTCCTTATTGTCTTGCCATCTCCCTTCCATAGCTTCTGATGGCCATATGATTGGTAATGACTTCCCTGTTTTATCTTCTGTCATATCTGTCACTTCAACTAATAGGTTTCAAATTTCTCCCCGTGCCTTCTAATCCCTGCTCTAAGACTTCAGTCCTAATTCTATGCAAAGTTTAGAAAATGTAGAATCTCAGGATGCGTTGTGGACTTACGAGATGAGAAAGGAACGAGGTCCTGGAGGAGATGGCTGTGGCCCCTTCTCTTGTCGTGGAAAGAAGTTGGGCTGGGGGAAGACGGGATCAAATATTGACGTATTGAGGCCTGGACAATTCCAGCGAATTGCTCTGTTGACTTAGGTTTGAACCAGGCAGGAGGTGCTACCTAATCGCATGATTTGGTTGATGCCAAATTGTTGATAGAATCTCCCCGGGTTCTTGCCGCCTCCATATATTCTGTGTTATTTCAGGACCCCCATGAGCCATAGCAACCAGGGTAATGAGCTATGGCTCTGATAACCTGAAAATGCAGTTTTATTTACTGATGATTTTATATGTCTTCTCTCTCATAACCAACCGGCCAACTCACCGTGAGTAAATGCTGTATTTTTATTGTTCCGGAATTTTCCATAGAACCGTGCAGCTTTTAAGAGCACATCAGGGACTCGATAAATACCTGTTGATTGACAGCTGGTAACATCACTGCTTTGAGATCTAGAAGCAACCATGCAAATGGGGTTTGACAAGATGACTGCAGCCCCACCCCTGCCCCATTTATATATAATGTTCAGGTCTCTTATGATAGAAGATCTTTTAAAATAGTGTAATTTTCACCTTGCCTTTTAGAGACTTCCTGACAGACCTGTTTTCTGTGTAGGCATCTGTATTCAGGATATATAACAGAATGGAGCAGGGGAGTTAGATTTTTGTTTCAGCCTTGTATTTTTTATGTGTTTCATGAAACAAGTATGTAAATATTTATAGGCTAAAGGTTGGTTCCAAAATTCAACACTTTAACGGAGAAATTAATGTCTGGTCTTGTTCATTCTGGTAATTTTCCAAGGCTATTAAACTTGAAACAGTCTCTCTGAAGGTACTGGTGTTTAAGCTATTTGAAAGGAATCGGGAGGCCCGTGTTAGAGAGGGCACATTCTCTATTGTGAAGCCCGGCTCTGTGTAATGAAAAATCAAATTTAAATATAAAAAAAAATTAATTCAGCCGTGGCAGAAGACGGAACTCACTGCTCAGATGTGGTATACTGCTAACATACAGTGATAAGGTTTGGTGATGAGAAATATTCTCTAGCCTAACCCGGGTGATTCTTTTGTTGCTAAATAGAGACTTTGGAGAAGCACACTTGTGGAAATATTCTGAATAGGAAATGCGTCTGTTCTGATCCTGTCTAAATAAACAGTTTGGGTGCATGACTAGTGTTGTCCCAATCAGCTTTGTTTATGTGGCTGAGCCAGCTGATGACGGGCCCTGACTCAGGGATTGGATTTTACAGCTTTCATCTTCTACTTTGCCACATGGCATTGACAAAGATCAGGGAATTTTTCCCCATAAGGAGAATACCTCAGCTGGGTGAAGCCATTATAATAAATATAGCAATTTGAGATGAATGAGAAAATCAGAGTTAATGAGGCTTGCAGTCGCATGGAGAAAATGCAATTGCTCATGTGATAGGAAAAACACACAAATGTGCACACACACGCTCTTGTAACCCCGCCTACCTCTGCTTTCTTGATTCATCATCAAAAGATAAAACGAAGCTAAACACCCAGTGATATTTGATTCCCATGGGCCTGTTGTTTAAAGTTTTCATTTGCTTCTAAGAAACAGACAGCTAGAGTTATAATTCTGTTGCCAACACAATTCACTAAGTTTCATTTTTTGTTTTTTAAGCTATCTATATGGGTGATTTAAAATACCCTCTTAATCAAGAAACGAAACACATGGTTTTGGTGTTACCATTACATGCCCATCTTCAGAAAAGTCCCCCTTACAAATGTCAACATGAATGTCCACATGCTATACAAACTGGAATTCTAAGTCATAGTGGCTGGCTCAACAATGCAAAAAAAAAAAAAAAAAAATCAATGGGTTAATTTGGTTGATTTCACATACAGGACTGCCAAGATACAGGTTTGATTGAAATTTTCCCAGGAACTGATTTGTTGGCCTCGTGTAGAATTTTAATACTGGTATATGCTAACCGACTCACATTCCAGAAGCATTCTTGGGTGTGGTCTGTGGTTACGTCAGCACTCTTGGAGGGCTCCCTCAGTCATTACCTTGCAATTTGTTCAGGTATTTTACCACATCTGTAAAGGGTTGGTGGCTTTGATTATACTTAAAATATACCTGTGAAGGGAATGACTTCAATGCCAACTTCATTGATGGTTTCATCTGCCCTTTTGAAACAGGGTGTCCAGTAACATTTTTCAAAAGCACAGATTTATAATTTGTAATAGGTGTTGTCTTAGCTCTCACACTATATTGATACGGTATTTGGGCTCAACTGACCAGCCATCATATTTCCCCACTCATTATGGCGGAGAGGTCTCACCTGCACTGTTTGGGCAGCCAGGGAGTGTGCATTCCCATTTCAGCAGTTTAGTTAGGATACCAATAAGCCTGTGGGTCAATGAGAGAAGGGGAGAGTAGAGAGAGGGTGGGAGAGGTCAGTTAACTATGTCTTTTAAAATCTGTTGAACGAGTTGACTGTACTGGAAGGTTAGAATTTTAAGATTAGAGAACTCTTCAATGTCCTATACTACAGGGTTAGTTAAGATGGGCAAATCAAAACCAAAATAAGAAAACTCAAAAACTAAAATCAAAGCAAGCTGACAGTTTCTCCACGTTCACCCGTAAGAAGGAAGACTAGGGCGTTGTGTCGAAAGTTCTACTGAGGGGAAATTATGCAGAATGGTCCTTAAGGGGGACCTAGGGTAGAGGAAGTTTGTCTGATTGTTTGATTTTGGTGTGTGGGGAGAGGTGGGTAGTAGAATGCTGGAATTAAAGTGTCTTGGAAAAAGTCCATGTGACTGGGGTCAGAAGAGGGTAGGAGGGAGTTGATTGTTCTTTTGTGTTAACGTATCCGTGCCCAGTGGTATGCTAGTAAATGTTTAACCAGTGGCTCCTTGACAAACCTTGTATGCAAGTATGCAAATAAATGAGATCATTATAAACATAAAGCATATTTTTGCAGCACATATGATATAAGAAACTATACCATATTCTTTATTGTAAATTCCGTACAGGCAATTGGTTCTCACAGAATATTTTCCTTAGTTTTTGCTGAACTCATATCTCTGGTCAACTTATGGTTGTAATTGATCTAGAAGTGTAGTTACAGTATGAATGTTGACGGATTATTTTTTTTTGTAGGGTGGAAGTGAAAATTTGAATGCATAATGTTGTAACTTCACTTACGCATCAATGACGTAAGAAACTTCTTTGCTGAACTGGATAATAGTTTTGAAAACTGGAAGGGTAACGCCTCAGTTTTTGTGCTGTGTATGTGTGTGCGTGCGCACGCTTGTGTGTTTTGTTCTTCACAATATAATGGCTATGGGCATTAAGTTTAATGTACATTGTCAACATGTTTTCTGTCCATCACTTTCTTAAGTCTAGAAATCCACAAGACAGTAAGTCAAGACATGATTTGCAGCATTTGCTAATTTCCGTGGTATAAATTTTCTCATCTCTGACTTCAAGCCTCTGATATGAGGGCACTGAATGGGGAATCAGGAACACATGGGAAGTAGCTCAGTGTCATATAGAATTTTCATCATCTGGGTAAAATAGACATAAGTAAAGTCAGTATAAATTGTAGTAAAACGAAGTAAAATACTAGCAAATGGTCATCTTTATATATTTGCCATCTTTGTACCATACTTTATTTAATTGTAACTTTATGTTATTTGCTTAAAAATTTTTTTAAATATTTTTATTTATTTTTGAGAGAGAGAGAGAGAGAGAGAGAATGAGCAGGAGAGGGGTAGAGAGAGAGAGGGAGACACAGAATCCAAAGCAGGCTCCAGGGTCCAAGCTGTCAGCACAGAGCCCGATGTGGGGCTCGAACCCACGAACCACAAGATCATGACCTGAACTGCATGATCGTGACCTGAACCGCGTGATCATGAGCTGCTTAACCGACTGAGCCACCCAGGTGACCCTATGTCATTTACTTTTAAATAATGTTTGTGTTTAACAACCAGCTTGCAAAATTTCCATCAGCTAACCATCAGCTTTTGCAAGCCTGTTCAATCCTGCTCTGACACACTGCTGCCCAGACCCCCATCCTGCTCAGCACCCTGAGGACAATGGCCTTCATGGCAATGGCTGGGTGGTACTTTCTGATTTCGATAAAGTCTCTTATACCAGTGCTTAGCTCTAATGCACCAGAGCTCCATGCTACCACAGATCACAGGGGTTGGACAGATGAGAATAAAAAGCAGTAACTGGGGTCAGTGAAAATCAAAGGTCTTCCCTGAGTTTGAATCTGGACTGAAGATGGCCTGTCTCTCACCAGGAATAGTCACATGGCTTCTTTTTTTATGACGGAGCCCCAGTAACAACAGAGAATGAAGGTGAGCTCCCAGGACCGCTCCCATCAAACTGCATCCCCATCTAAACGGGAGACACTTGGAGTCAGACTGAATTCCACTTAGGAAAATAAAAATAATGTGACCTTTCTCCCATCAGTTACAATAGAGTAGAATTCATTCCCTGTAGACCCACCACGATGTTTTAGGATGAGGACAGCCATCGAATATAAAAGCGTGCTCTGAGAAAGGGAGTAAGGGCATCACAAGACCTTAAATAAATCAACAGAGGTTTCGGGTTCCTCTAACTTAACTCTAAATGCTTTCAGCTAAGTTGACTGTAAAAAGATTGCATTAGAGGTGTAACATTGTTTTAATGTCCTGCATATACCTGCCGGCAGATAAAGAAGCTACAACGAAATACAGTTGATTAGGAGAGTTGCACAGAGTAAGGAGAAGTATCAGCCTGCTGCTTACAAATACTTTTTAATAGAATGTGGCTCTTTTAAACTAGGCAGGTAGTTTGAATCACACAGAAGTATTTATAGCCTCTCCACCGTCTCAAATATTCTAGTTGAAAATGTCGCCGTTTTTCTTTAAAGAGTCTCGGGTATCACAGTGTATCCTTTAAATATAGCCATTCATAGACAATATTCAAATGACACTTCTAGTGTGACCAAAGTTCCCCCTGGCTCGTGGGACTGTGCTCTTTCTGTTGAGAATTTGCACCGCTGGACATAGCGTCCTTCCTCATTTACTTTGGAATGGCTCACCATTCAGTTAACACACAGTTTAAAATTCAGAGCCAATTGTATAGTAAAACCAGAGGAACATAAAAACTATGGAAAATCATAATGAAATGCTGAAACAAGTTGAAAGTTCAATTGAAATGGTTGTTTATGCCAAAAGCCCCTGATTATTTTAAAGTATCTTAATTGGCTGATTGGATTCAACACTCGAGATTTTCTGAAAAAATAATTTATTCAAATCAGGTTGTACTTGTACCTGAAGTGAATTCAGGCATATATAAGCTACTTTAATGTTAATTAACTAGTTTTGCCCAGTCTAGATATAGGATGTTTAATAATGTATCATGATGTTGGCATATAGTCAAGACCTGATTTAGACATGGCAACAGAGTATCCACACCTAGAGGGCTTCTTATCACATCTGAAGACATTTATTTTTTTTACATAAACTTTTATTTGGGAATAACTTTAGATTTGCAGAAAAATTGCAAAGTGAGTATGGAGAGTCTCTGAATACCCTTTGCCAGCTTCCCCTAATGGTAATATCTTATTTAGCTATTGTAAAAATTTCAAAGCAGAGAGGTAAAGTTTGGTATTGTTATCAACTAGTTTTAGTCTTTATTTGGCTTGTCACCTCCTTTTCCGCTTTATCTGTTCCAGGCCCACACCGCAGGTATCTATCATATGTCTATATTCTTTTCTGGTCTGCGCAATTTTTCAGATTGTCCTTGTTTTTCATGCCCTTGACAGTTTTAAGCAGTACTGGCCAGGTATTTTGAAGGCTTTCTCTCTTTGTGGATTTCTCCGACATTTCTCCGTGTTAGACCAGAGTTACGATGTTTTGAAATGAGCTCCATAGAAGCAATGTGTCCTCGTGACATCATATGGAAGGGGTTACATGAGATCAGCATGAATTGTCCATGGTGCTGATGACCGTGGTCATTTGGTTAGGATGGTACCTGCTAGGGTTTTCAGGTGTAACATTTCTATGTTACATTGTCCATTTCCATACTCTGTTCTTTGGGAGTGAGTCACGGAATCCACTACACCAGCAGTGGTGGTAGTTGAATTAAGTTTAATCCCCTGGAGGAGGGGGTATCTGCACATGTTTGGAATCCTTCTATAAGGAAGATTTGTCTCTTCTGCCTCTGGAGGAGTTTTAAAAGTAAGCTTTCGGGGCGCCTGGGTGGCTCAGCCTGTTAAGCGTCTGACTTCGGCTCACGTCATGATCTTGCAGCTTGTGAGTTCGAGCCCCGCATCGGGCTCTGTGCTGACAGCTCGGAGCCTGGACCCTGCTTCGGATTCTGTGTCTCCCTCTCTCTTTGCCCCTCCCCTGTTCATGCTCTGTCTCTCAATAAATAAATGTTAAAAAAAGTAAAAAAAAAGTAAGATTTCATAAAATCACTTGTGAACTGGTTGAACATAAGTCCACACTTAATATTTAAACTTTTGACAACTTACACGTGCTGATTCATTTTAGAAGTCACAGAGGAACCTCCAGACTGTTTTCCAGAGTGGCTGCACCAATTTGCATTCCCACCAGCAGTGCAAAAGTGTTTCCCCTTCTCTGCATCCTCACCAACATCTGTTGTTTCCTGAGTTGTTACTTGTAGGCACTCTGACAGGTGTGAGGTGGGATCTCATGGTGGTTTTGATTTGTATTTCCCTGATTGTGAGTGATGTTGAGCATCTTTTCATGGGTCTGTTTGCCATCTGGGTGTCTTCTTTGGAAAAGTGTCTATTCATGTCTTCTGCCCATTTCTTCACTTATTTGTTTTTTTGGATGTTGAGTTTGGTTAAGTTCTTTATAGATTTTGGATACTAGCCCTTTATCCAATATGTCATTTGCAAATATCTTCTCCCATTCCATATGAAGGTTCTTCAAAAAATTAAAAATAGAACTACCCTATGACTGAGCAATTGCGCTGTTAGGTATTTATCCAAAGGATACAAAAATGCTGATATGAAGGAGCACATGCAGTGCTATCAACAGTAGATAAATTACGCAAAGAGCTCAGATGTCCATCGACTGATGAATGGATAAAGAGGATGATATATATACACGTGTATGTATATACATATATGTGTATATATATACATATGTATATATACATATATATATACACATATACACATATACATATATGTATACACACAATGGAATATTACTCGGCAATCAAAAATAACGAAATCTTGCCATTTGCAACAACATGGATGGAACTAGAGTGTATTATGCTAAGCGAAATAAGTCCGTCATAGAAAGACAAATACCATAGGATTTCACTCGTATATAGAATTTAAGAAATAAAACAGATGAACCTAGGGGAAGGGAAGGAAAAATAAGATAAAAAAAAGAGAGGGAGGCAAACCACAAGAGACTGTTCAATACAGAGAACAAACTGAGGGGTGCTGGAGGGGAGGTCAGTGGGGGGGATGGGCCAAATGGGGGGTGGGCACGAAGGAGGGCACTTGTTGGGATGAGCACTGGGTGTTGTATGTAAGTGATGAACCACTGGGTTCTACTCCTGAATCCAGCACTGTATGCTAACTTGAAATTAAATAAATTTAATAATTATTAATTTTATAATAATAAAATTATTAATAATAATAAATTTACTTTTAAAAAAAAAGAAGTAACAGAGACAGTAAAAATAGTACAGCAGGGAGGATTAAGTTCCCAGATTCTCTTTGTAAAGGGTCTCATGAAACAAATTCTCTAATTTTAGTTTTCAGCCTCCACACCATTTCGAATGCACATCGCATATAAAATGAGTATATACCTCAGCAAATGTTTATTCATTTATTAATCATATGTGTGCATTACTGACCTAATACATTATGTACATTGGGAGATGTGTAAAACGAATTTAAAGAATATGCTAAAAGTCTAAGTATAAACAGAGCAGTGATTGCTACTATTTGAGTGCTTAGTGTGGTTGCCAACATTTTCCTAAATGTGCTTGCAGGATTAATGAACTCGGTAGGAACAAAAAACCTGTGAAGTCAGAACTGTTATCATCCACTTTCACATATGAGGAAATTGAGACAGGAAACACGAAGTGCTTTGCCTGAAGTTGCAGGACTGATCAGTGATGGAGGCGGGGTCGTTCACGTGCAGCCTGTACAGGAGCCTGCACTCTTGACGGTGAACTTTGCGGGAAGAGCTCTCATTTCTTTTGCCACCTCACCTTGACACGTGTGCAGTTCCTGCTCTGGATTCTGTGCAGTCCACCATCGAGACCCTTGGAGTTTTATATTTTTTTATTTTTGAGAGAGAGAGAGAATCCCAAGCAGGCTCTGAGCTGTCAGCGCAAAGCCTAACGTGGGGCTCGAACCATTAAACCGTGAGATCGTGATGAGCCGAAGTCGAATGCTCAGCTGACTGAGCCACCCAGGCACCCCTGAGACCATTGTTTTAAAGGATGTAGCCAAGGCATAATTCAGGACCTGTGTTGATTTACTTCTGTGTGTCCCACGTTGGTTTTGCCCAACGCTTGTCTGTGTTGCATTGCCCATTTTTTTTCACCAAGGCTCTTGGGGAATGAGGTTTACTCTTTTCCTGTGCCCTTGATGGAGACAGGGTCATGGGAGATTTTGCTTCACTTTCTTATCTCCTGGAACAGCTGTCTCTTGCTGCTGCCCTGTCTCTCTAACACGAACCTGTGGGAGGGATGCCTTGTTCATTCATTAGTGCCTACTATGTGGCGTGAGCACCACTTGGTTTTATACTGTGTGCTGGGAGGAGAGAAGGAATTGCATTACTGCGGTCGTGGGGTAAAAAAATCTATCTCTGTTAGGGACGCGAACATGAAAATGATTTCACAGAAACTCAGCACCGTGGAGGCTCTTTCTGTATCCTGCCTTTAAATATCTCCCAGGCAACAGTTCCTTGGATTATTACCGTGGAATCGCTTGATGGCCAATATTCTGTGGTCCCATAGACTCATACTATTTTTTTCTTCTTAACATAAAATGTGTGCTGCTTTTGTTTATGAAAGACAAACATAGCCCTTGGAGAACATTGAGATATATAGAAAACATAAAAAAGAGATTAAAAAATGTCTGTAAACTTTTTCCATCCAAAGATAATTCTTATGAATAATTGGAGGCATTTCTTTTCAGCCTTGTTTCCATACAAGAGAAGTATGTATATATACATCTATGTGCAAATGTATGTGTATGTTTATATGTACTTTCTAACTTGAAATATGATAAATTGTGTTTTCTTTTAAACACAATTTGTCAGAACTTGGTTACGCTGGTTAAGTTTTTAACCTGCTTTTTAACTGATTTATTAAACCCACTTTTTTTTGCGGTTAATTTATTTCAGTGTGATATTTATGTATTTTTCCTGTTTTTCTTGGTTTGGTTGTCGTCTTTCTGATTTCTCAAGTTGGATTATCAGTTGATCTATATTCATTGTTAGTTATTAATAACAGCATGTTGTGCTGTGGCTTTTATCTCTATTCCATTTTGGTCTAATGCCATCAATTTTCATGTGCTTTATTTTTATTGGAATTATAAAAAGTTGGCTACAACTATGGCTTTGATTTCCTCCTTAACACAAGTATTTATTAGTTAAAAACATTGTTGGTTTTTTAGATTTAATCTTTTACATGTTTAAAAAATAAACTTCGGGGGTGTCTGGGTGGCTCAACTGGTTAAGTGTCCGACTTTGGCTCAGGTCATGATCTTGCGGTTTGTGAGTTCCAGCCCCACGCCGGGCTCTGTGCTGACAGTTCGGAGCCTGGAGCCTGCTTCAGATTCTGTGTCTCTTTCTCTCTGTCCCTCCCCTGCGCTCTCTCTCTCTCTCTCTCTTTCTCTGAAAAATAAACAGTAAAAAAATTAAAAATAAATTTTATATTTTGGCATAGTTGTAGATTTACAGCAAAGTTGGGAAGATACCAAAGTTCCTACATACCCCATGCCCAGTTTTCCTGTTATTTACATTAGTACGGCATATTTGTCATAATTAATGAACCAATATTGATATAGGTTGAATTAAAATCTTTAGTTTGTGCAGATTTCCTTATTTTTCCTTCCTGTACCTTTTCTGTTCTAAGATCCCACATTAGATTAAGTCATTTTTTTTTTTTTTTTTTTAGTTTTCTCTTAGCTCAATAGTTTCTCATGCTTTCCTTGTTATTAATGACTGAAAATTTTGAGGAGTATTTATCAGATACGTTGAAGAATAGCTCTCAATTGAAATTTGATTTTTTTTTTCTTTTCCATTTTTACAGTTAGACTGGGCTGATGAGTTACTGGGAGAGAGATTACAGAGATAAAGTACCATTCTCATCACATCATATCAAGGGTATAGACTGTGCGTACGATTTACAGACTGTTGGTGTTGACCTTGACCACCTGGTTGGAAGTAGTTTTTGTCAATTTCTCCCTGTTAAAGTTACCCCCCCCCCCCCACTTTGTACTATGCTCTTTGAAAGGAAATTACTACGCACAGGCCATACTTAAATAGTGGTGAGTTATGCTCCACCTCATTAAGGACAGTGGATCTACATGAATTATTTGGAATTCTCCTATCCAGGAGATTTGTCTAGTATCCCCCGTGTATTTATTCAATCATTTATTTATATCAGCGTGGACTTACAGATATTTTTCTAATATTATGGGTCATAATCCAATACTACTTTATTTCCCCCCCTTGAATTTCCAGCTTTAGTTGTTGGGATCCCTTCCAGTTTTCTCTTGTGTCCCTTTGACGTCGCCATTGTTGTGTTTTCCCTTACTTGTGTGTCTGTTAGCATTTCGTCACTTTCCGGTTCTGCGAGATGATCCAGGCTCCGCCTTGTATGTTCAGTGCCCCAGTTCTAGAATCAGCCATTTCTCCAAGTAACTCTGGTCCCTTTTATCAGAGAATAGTATTACAAAACAAGGTATCAGTGCTTGGGGTACTCATTGCTACTGAGGAACCCTCACGTATGGGCCCTCTCAGCAGACTTAGTAAGGAAGCACATGTGAACATACTAACTCAGGTGCATATACGTTGTTAAAAGAGAAACTGAGGCACATGAAGCATTTTAAGAGCTTATTTGAGCAAGAATCCATTTGCATCAGGCAGCACCAAAGTGGAAGTGATTGGGAGCCCTTCACCAATAGGAGCTGGGGAGAGACTTTGTAGAGAAAAGACAGAAGCAAAGTAAGGCAGCTGTTGGTTGGCTATAGCTTAAAGCCTAGGTGGCTGTTGGTGATTGGTTGTCCTTAGCGTTTCAATTCTGGAATCTCCAGACATTTATAGGCTTGGATTCTGGTTCCCTTACACAGGCCACCATGACATTAGAGCCACAGCAGTCCAATGGCCTCCTTGCTTAGTTAATTTAAAAACATATATAAAAAAATATTTATAAACGTATCTGGATTAAGCTAAACATGAGTTCATAGTGATGTCTCCAGTTCTTGTCTGTTACTGCAGGCATCATTTTAGCCCCTTCTTTTTGCTCCTCTGTATCCGCTCCAACAGTGAGAAACCAGGCCTCCGTCACCCACCATTCAGTCACTTAATTGTTCAGCTGCACGTTACATGTACAGAGGTGTCAGCATCGCTAGCCTAGTCGCGTGGGAAACGGCTTTATCAACTAGAATGCAGTGCTTAGATACAGTGGCTTTTTTGCCTGTGCTCTGACAGACCTCACTCATTTACAGAGTTACTTTGGTTTGCACCCTTGCCCCTCCTCACTTCAATAACACACGTTTGTAGTAGTTAGCTTCATTTTTCACATTATGCATTCGGTCCTCTAACCTTTGATCTCCTAAGTGACTTTTTGTTTTAACTGCATACATTAAGTTTCACTCTTTGTATACAAAGTTCTATGGGCTTAAAAGATGTGTAAAGTGGCCACCGTTTCAGTGTTAAAGAGAATAGTTTCACTGCCCTCAAATATCCCCCTGTGATTCCCCTATTCAACGCTCCTCTTGGTTCCAATTCCTGGAAGCCACTGATATTTTTACTGTGACTATAGTTTTGCCTCTTCCAAAACATCACATAAATGGAAGTATACAGTATATGGTCTTTTCAGACTGGCCTCTTTCATACAGAAATATATATACATAAGGTTCATCCCTGTTTTTGCAAGGTTCGGTAGCCCATTTTTCTTTATCGCTCAGCAGTATCCCATTGTTTGGATATACCACATTTACCCATCCACTTACTGAAGGACACCTTGTTTCTTCTAGTTCTCTGCAGTTATGGAGAAAGCTGCTATCTGCGCTCATGTGCATGCTTTTGGGTGGACGTTTGTTTTCAAATCCTTTGGGAACATCACTGGTACATCATATGATAAGATTGTTTAGCATGGTAAGAAACTGCCAAACTGCCTTCCAAAGTGGATGTGCCATTTTGCATTTTGACCAATAGTGAATGAGACTTCTAATCATTCCTTATCCTTAACAGCAACTGAGGTTGTCAGGTTCCCCCCCCACCCCAACCCATTCTAATAAGCAAGTGATGGTATCTTGTTACTTGAATTTGCGTTTCCCTAGTGACCAATGAGGTTGAATATCTTTCCATATCCTATTTTCCATCTACTTTCTGTCTATCTGTTTAGCTATCTTGCCATCTGTCTACCCAGCTATTATTTATATACTTACCATGTTCCTTATTGAGATGTCTGTTCAGGTCTTTTGCACATTTAAAAATTTTTTTTTTTTTATGATTGAGTTTTAAGATTTCTTTGCACACTTTGGATATCTGTCTTTTATTTTATCTATATGTCTTGAAAGTGTTTTCTCCCAGCCTGTGGCTTCTCTTTTCTTTTTCTCAGTCATATCTTTCCTAGCTTAGAAGTTTAATTTATCACATTTTTTTTCATGGTTCATGCTTTTGGTGTTGTACTTAAAAACATCATCTAATCCAAGATCACGTAGATTTTCCCCTGTGTTTTCTTCCAGCTTTAGTGTGGTTTTATATTTTACATGTTGGTCAATGATCCATTTTGGGTCAATTTTTATATAAGGTTTCAGGTTAATATCTTTATTTTTTTTTTTTGTATGTAGATAGACACATAATTGTTTCAGCACCATTGTTGAAAGATTATCCTTTCTCCAATGAATTACTATTTAACCTTCTTTTAAAATGTATAATTTTATTGTGTTTTGATCAGGTATCAATGATAGTTGGTGTGCTTATTTACAAAAAGTATCTTGAGATTTTCTTTGTGGCCCTATATATTACTTTAAACATTTAAAACTGCATTCTTTGTAGACTGCAGTTGTAACTCTTAAAATGACATTATTAATTATATTATTTAAATTATTAAGGTCTTGTTGATGTTTTATCTGCTTTCTTATCTGTCACTTAGAGCTTTTGGCTATTTATTTTTGATCATTTCTCCTGTATTCTAAAATTCTTCTTTATCTATTTTGATGACGATTTTGTATCAAAATTTCACAAAAATATTGTTTCCTACCTGTGTTCATCACTGTTACTTGCCTACCCAGTATCTATTTTCCCTTTTTCCCCTTCTAGATGCTAATTTTCTTTGGGAAGGAAATGGGTCCATCTTGAACAAAAGAAAGAACCATATATCCCGGCATCCCTTGAACTTCGGGATGGCTCTGTCATAAGTATCAGGCCAGAAAACATAGGCCCAAGTCAGCTGGGAGTTTTAAACATGTCTTTCCTAGTATACGTAGCATCTCTTGGTCCTCATCACATTTTCTTTCTTCATCCTCTTTGAAATGTACATGGGAAGCAGGAGAGGAAACAGTTATGCATTACAAACACAGATTTCCTTCATTTCTAGGAAGTTGTTTCTCTTCCTCCTGTTTTGAAATGTCATCTTCTGCATATTCTTTTTATAAAATTTTTTTTAAGGTTTATTCATTTTTCAGAGGCAGAGCGCAAGCAGGGGAGGGAGGGGCAGAAAGAGAGGGAGACACAGAATCCAAAACAGGCTCCAGGCTCTGAGATGTCGGCACAGAGCCTGACGCGGGGCCCGAACTCACGGATTGGCGAGATCATGACCTGAGCTGAAGTCCGGACGCTTCACCGACTGAGCCACCCATGTGCCCCTGCATATTCTTTATTTCTGTCTCTTGCCATTGCAGGCATGTGTGTGGGGGGTGTGGGAGGGGAGAAGGGAGGAGGGGAGAACCAGGAGGGGAGGAGAAGAAGCAGAGGCAGAGAGAGAGGAAGAATTTGTTGTGTCCGTTCCCATGTTTTTTGATCTTTCTCTTTATATTTTATTCTATTTTAAATTTTCCCTGAGCTCTGCAAGGAATTCATAAGCTTGCCTTCTTCTCCACAGATTTCTTTGTCATCTCTAATCTACTCTCTCATAGGTAGGAAGTTGCATCCAGAGCAATTTGTATTTTAGCCGTTGATGTGGCAGCAAAGCATGCAAGTTAAGAGAGCAACCTCAAGGAGTCAGGAAATTGCATTCCAATCCCAGGTCAGCCACTAGTTCTTTTCTCTTGAGCTACATTCCTAACATCTACTGATTGTTTTCTCGCACGTAAAATGGGTATAAGAATCGTACCTCTTAATAGGGTTTGGGAACATTAAATGAGAAACCGCATACAAAGTCCCTAAGGCTGTGCCTGACTTGTGTCAAGCCCTAAATACACATTCTTGTCCCATACTGTAATTCTGCAATTTATTGTTTTGTTTAGTAGTAATTGGAAGGGTAAGAGAATCATAAAGTTTAATACTTCCCAAATAAACAGTTAAATTCTTCTGATAAGATCAAATGCTAAATATTCCTACGCATTAAAAACATAGTGATTCAGGGGCGCCTGGGTGGCTCAGTTGGTTAAGCGTCCAACTTTGGCTCAGGTCATGATCTTGCAGTCTGTGAGTTTGAGCTCTGTGTTGGGCTCTGTGCTGATAGCTCAGAGCCTGGAGCCTGCTTCAGATTTTACGTCTCCCTCTCTCTCTGACCCTTCCCCGCTCACCCTCTGTTTCTGTCTCTGTCTCTCAAAAATAAATAAACATTAAAAACATGAAAAAAAAAAAAAGAAAGTCGTGGTCCAGATTTATCCATCAATGTTCATAGCACCACTATTCACAATAGCAAAAAAGTGGAAAGAATCCAAATCTCCATGGGCAGCTGAATGGATAAATTAACTGTGGCATATACATACAATGGGATGTTATTCAGTCTTATAAAGGCATGAAATTCTGATGTGTGCTACAACATGGATGAATCCTGAAAGTATTATATGAAGTGAAAGAAGTCGGAAACAAAAGGACACACAGGGAAAGATTTTACTTGTACCAGATATTTAGATATTCATAGAGACACAAAGAAGAATGTGGTTGTCAGGGGCGGTGAGGCTGCAGGGAGAGTAGGGAGTTACTACTTAATGGGAACAGAGTTTTATTTGGGAAGATGAGAAAATTCTGGAGGAACCACATACTGGTGATGTTTGCACAGCGTTGGGAATGTATTGAATGCCACTGAGTTTGTAAACTTAAGAATGGTTAAATTGGTAAATTTTACATTTGTGTATTTTACTATAATAAAAAACTGAAAAACCTACAAAATGTAGAGTTCCAGTTATCATTTGGATATTTCATTTTTCATGTCTGACACAGAATTATCTGCAGTTACTGTCCACGTAAGTTAATCTACTATCAGGAAACTGACAATATGTCAAATGTACCTAGATTTGATTTCCTCACTATTTCTCCTGTCTTTGGAGAGTTATTTGCCACATTTTAAACTAGATAATATATGTGTTAGGGATGCAGGGGTTAGTGGGTGGCTCTGAACTGTGAAGGATCTCCCTGTCCTCAAAACACATAAGGAATTTACAAATTCTCACTTGCAAAAGCTCACCACAAAGTTTATTTTCATAAGGCACTTGTGTTTGGCTTCCTTACTTCTTTCCACAAGCAGGATTGTTGTGCACTCTGTGTTCTAATACACTGGTGTAGATCAAAGTAGGAAATTTTATCCTTGATTAGCATGAAATGAATTTAACTTGAAACATCGTAAAGCTGACATGCTATACGTTCCGGGATTTAATCACATTTCCCCGTGTCTGTAGATGCAGAAATCAGAAATATCACATTAACAGGATTCTGAAGCTCAAGTCTACTGGGGTGACAGAGAGATATCCTGCAAATAATGAACAAAAGGCAGCGTTCATAAAAATCATTCCTTCATATTAGAAGCATACTAGAGAGGGAGGGATAGTAACTCTGGAAAATTGTGTGGTAAATGCTTGGAAAAATCAAAAGAAAAAACTCAGTCTTATTTTCTTTCAAAATATGTAATGTAAGGCTTTTTGGGGGGGAAAGATCTAGCTAAATTTAGATTTTAACCATTAGAAATGGTTTCCCATAAATATTAAAGGAATGGAAAAGCATCCTATAAACTGGATGGGTCAAGTATTTTACCAGGAAAGACTCTTTTTAACTCAACAGAACGATTTGCCAATACAAGGTCGAGTCGTGAGAGTCAAATTTCTACTTATCTCACTGAGTTCATTCACCCGGCCAATTTCTTGGGAATTGTGCAATATCCACGTTAAATTCATACGTCTAGTAAAGACTTTGAGTGATGACACCATTTGCATGTTTGATGAAAAGTTAGTGATCTCACACTGATTCATGATCAGTTGGTGGGTATTTTTCATATAGTATTTCTTGTTTCTTTCATTTGGGGGGTAAATACTGACTTTATTTGGGTCCCTTAGATCTCTAAATTCAATTTGTCTACATTATTCAGAAAGGCTAAAAGGTAAGATGCATCGAAACCTTTTCTCATTAGCAAACAGGCTAGAATGTTTGAGAAAAATGAAAGGCAGAGTAAACTTTTGTATAAAATACCCTGTGGATTTTCTGCTAAAGTAAAGCCCTTTCTAGGTTCTTGTCAGGTGGAACATGCCTGCTGATCTGAAACTTTTCACTTCTAAATACTGTACATAAATTATGTGATTGGGGAGTTTCCTGGCATTCATTTGATCCAGTCTGTGCATGTCAAATAGTTGCTTTTCAAACTACCAACTGTTAAACATGCACTGCTAGGTACAAATAATCTTTGAATAACAGGCCTCATAGGGAATCATGGCGAGAAAGCTTTAACTGATGAATTGCTAGCTACATTTTTTTTTTAAAGAGGACTTAGAAAAATTATGGGCAACGAGGTGCCATTCAAGTGTACAAAGAGCCACAGGCTGAACTCATGAATGATTGATTCTCTGGTGGTCTTCTGCCTTGTGTAACTTTAAATTACAAAATGACTAGATGCATTCACAAGATCTGAAAGCTACTCACGTGGCCCAAGAAGGAGGGCCCAAGATGTTTCTGCGTGGGACGGGGTGTTAAAATGATTACCTGACTTTTACTGGCATCTTCTATCCATCGGCCCAATTGTAGACCCAACTTTAATAAGCAGATGGAAGCACTGTGTTGTAACAGAAAAAAGGAAAAGGGAAACACTGGTATGGAAATCCTAAGTCTGGGTTTCAGTCGTAGCACTGTGTTGTAGCTAAGGGCTTAAAATCTGAAGCCAGACTTCCCTAGTTGGAAACTCAACTCCGTTTCTCCCTGGCTGTGTGATCTTAGTCAAGCTATTTAATATGTCCGAACTTCCATTTCTTCAACTGTAAAATGGAAATGAGAATGACTCTAGTCTTCTACTCTAGAAAAATTAATATCTCATAGGGTTTTATGAGGAATAAGTGAGTTAACCTATTGAAATTCCTTAGGATAATGCTATTACAGAGTTAAGTATTCACTGGATGTTGTTATTAACGCGACCCTCAGGTAAATCACTCATGACACTATCCTGTTTCTTGCCTGGCTCTCAGTTTTTACATCAAGAAAGTGAGAAGCATGGATCCATGGATTCCGAACATATTTCAGGACCTTTTTCTTTTCTTTTCTTTTTTTTTAAATTTTCTTTTTTTAACATTTATTTATTTTTGAGACAGAGAGAGACCATGAACGGGGGAGGGCCAGAGAGAGAGGGAGACACAGAATCGGAAGCAGGCTCCAGGCTCTGAGCCATCAGCACAGAGCCCGACGCGGGGCTTGAACCCACGAACTGCGAGATCATGACCTGAGCCGAAGTCAGACGCCCAACCGACTGAGCCACCCAGGCGCCCCTCAGGACCTTTTTCTTAAAGGGCTCTTGCACACTCATCCAATGAATGAAACAATTCACATGTGGGCTACTCTGACTATAGCAGGCAAGAGGGTGGAGGGCTCTGATGGCTCCCTATCACAGGTCACATTTGGGTTTCTGATGAATTCTCAGTTCTGTGGAGTGTGGGAATGTTTCCAAAGCCCTGATTTAAAAGGCAGACATAGATCAAAACCACACTCAGATACCACCTCACGCCAGTCAGAGTGGCTAAAATGAACAAATCAGGAGACCATAGATGCTGGAGAGGATGTGGAGAAACGGGAACCCTCTTGCACTGTTGGTGGGAATGCAAATTGGTGCAGCCGCTCTGGAAAACAGTGTGGAGGTGCCTCAAAAAATTAAAAATAGATCTACCCTATGGCCCAGCAGTAGCACTGCTAGGAATTTACCCGAGGGATACAGGAGTGCTGATGCATAGGGGCACTTGTACCCCAATGTTTGTAGCAGCACTCTCAACAATAGCCAAAGTATGGAAAGAGCCTAAACGTCCATCAACTGATGAATGGATAAAGAAATTGTGGTTTATGTACACAATGGAGTACTACTTGGCAATGAGAAAGAATGAAATCTGGCCTTTTGTAGCAATGTGGATGGAACTGGAGAGTGTTATGCTAAGTGAAATAAGTCACATAGAGAAAGGCAGATACCATATGTTTTCACTCTTATGTGGATCCTGAGAAACTGAACAGAAGATCATGAGGGAGGGGAAGGAAAAAAAAAAGAGAGAGAGCCAAAACATAAGAGACTTAAAGACTGAGAACAAACTGAGGGTTGATGGGGGGTGGGAGGGAGGGGTGGGTGGTTGATGGGTATTGAGGCGGGCACCTGTTGGGATGAGCACTGGGTGTTGTATGGAAACCAATTTGACAATAAATTTCATATTTAAAAAAAAGAATAAAGGCAGACATAGGCTTAAATTCCTTGATTGTTGCCTTTAGTGGTTGTCTGATCTTAGGTAAATTATATACCTTCTCTGAACCTCACATTCTGCACCTGTAAAATCCAAGTAGAAATGAAGAATGACTTGGGGAATTAACGAGGTAAAAAATGTAGAGTGCTTCATTCTATGCTTGACACCGAGGAATCTGAGTTCAGTAAATGGGAACTAAAAAATGCCTGATCACTACAACAAACAAAGGAAGTAGTATGTTTGATGGTCAAGCTGCTCTCAGACGAGGGTGAGTTAATTTTAAGTGTGTTTCAGGTTGGAGCTCAGCTTATCCCTCTGAGACAAAAGACCACAAAGTGTTGTGAACAGTTTTCCTTCAGAGGGAGAACATTCTATTTTTCTTTAGGGTCCAGGAGTCTGTTTGAGTTCTAGAAATTAAAGATGGGATTTTTTTCCTATTTCCACTTTAACTTCTGAGTTTGTGTATCTTCTTACACAGAGCCTGGGGGTCTGTCATGGTTCAGAGCTGGACTACATCATCGATTTCTCAAACTTCAACTTTTAGCTTACGGATCGAGCCCCTCGGTTCAGCAAGACCACTGCTGCTCTCCCTTTCCTCCCCAAGAGTTTAGATTTCTGGGTTTAGATTTAAATCAAAGGAAACTGGGGCTAGGAAATTATTGCACGATTCTTTTTTGCAGGGAACAGTTTTCTTGGAAATCTTGAAAGTCCTGGTAGGTTGATGAGAAGGCTAAATCGTTTTATTGCCTGTGTCTCATGTAATTTTTTCTCTTTACGAGGATTATTAATTTCCCAACTTGCTATCTTTTTAAAAATGGTCTCGGGACTCAGTGATCACAATTACAAAAATGCAGGGTGTATTCTTGTAAAAGTAATTAGATGAGTGGATGGCGAATGGAGAGGTGGATAGATAATAGATAATACAGTTCAGTGGGAAGACTAAAATAAAGCTAAATGCAAAATACTAGGATCCTAAAATTTCTTTGTGTTATGTATAACATGCTGCTACTCTTCATAAATAGCTTGGTTGCAATTGTCTAGGAATAAAAAATGGAACCTAAGTTTTTCATGGGAGCCTTCATGGTTTTTCTCCTTAGAACGTAGGCTCCTGGAGAACAGACTGATGTCTTATTTTTCTTTTCTATGCAAATTCAAGAAATGTGTATTAAGCATTTCCTAAAATGCATTGCCCTGTGTCCAGTACTGAATACTTGTTAAATACATGAATAAAAGAAAAACAACAAGCAGAAAAAATGAAAGGATGTTCGAAAAATCTTACCTAGAATTGACCTTTTCAGTTTTGTAATCCAGTGTAAAGTGTTTTTCTGACCACTGCTGCAGAGACTGATGGAAACCGGCTACTAGGGGAGATTCGGATGATTGTTTTACACAAAAACATAAAAATAAAAACTATTCCTTTACTCCAAGTGTCAATTCCATGAAAAGCCCTTCCTACAAATTTTGAATGTAAAGAGTTTAACTTCACATCGCTTCTGCCTTCTCAGTGGTGGCTTTTCTCACTCTTCACTGGGTTTTCTCAGCGGTGTTCATACCATTGTCTCAGGCTTTAAAGATGAAGTGTGTTTGCGATGAAAAAAGTTTTCTTCAAGCTTCCTGGAAGGAGCGTCCTCTGTTTATGCTTAACCACAAAGTGAGGGTAGATTTTCTCTGCAGAGGGTGGAGGGTTGTATGTTGGTGATTTGAGATGCAAACTCTCCTACGGAATTATTTCGATATTGAGAGCAGGTCTGTCAGTGTTTACACAGCTCAGTGTGGAAACTCAGATGGATTGAGCCAAGCTAATGAAGAAATGACATCTTTCTTTCGTTTTTTCCTTTCTGGTTTTTTCTTTTCGTTTCTTTATTTGGCATGGTTTGCTTTCGTTGATAGCAATATGAAATGTTGGACTACTTACGTATAATAAATATTTCATATAAATTATACCATTTAATACTCACAACAACCTTAAAAGGTAGATAATATTATTCCAATTTTAAATGAGCAAAGCAAGACTCAGAGAAGCTATTTTTCTAAGGACGCACAGAATGAACACAGATCTGTCTGTGTATAGGGTTTATTCTTAGCTACTATACAGATTTCAAAAAATGTTTTTCATGTTTCAAGACACTGATGTAGATTTTTAAACAGAGGCTGCAATTTGTTGGTCCTCCTAAAGAGAAGGGAAACCAGTAACCTAACTTTAACATTAAATAATTTGATGTATAGTTGACAAGTACCACTGAATTTCCTTTACCTAATATGATGTTAGGTTCTAGGATACAATGGTGGGGGGAAAAAAGACACTGTTTTTGTATTCGCAGAAGTTGTATAATTTAGATCAGGAATTTCTGTATTCTATAGTTTATAGTAGGGGTTGGCAAATTATGGCCCACAAGTCAAATCTGGGCCAGGACCTGTTTTTATAAATAAAGTTTTATTGGAACTCAGTCACACCCATTTGTTTACACATTGTCTATAACTGCTATTGCACTGCAGCGATAGAATTTAGTAATTGCAACAGGGACTCTATGACCTACAAAGCCTGAAAGTGTCTCCTGACCTCCGATATAGTTTGCTGGCCTCTCTTCTATCCCAGGAGCCAGCCAGACATTTAGGGATAGATAGATAGGTCTTTCTGGAGAAAATGACATCCGAGCCATCATTAAAAAAAAAAAAATTTTTTTTTAAATGTTTATTTATTTTTTGAGAGAACACAAGCATGGGAGGAGAAGAGAGAGAGGGAGACACAGAATCGGAAGCAGGCTCCAGGTTCTGAGCTGTCAGCACAGAGCCTGATGTGGGGCCTGAACCCACAGAGTGTGAGATCATGACCTGAGCTGAAGTTGGACACTTAACCCAGGTGCCCCAAGAGCCATCATACTGTTAGAAATTCTTTGGGAGTAGCAGGGTGAGATGGGGGAGAAACAGAGAGGTAAGACTGTTTTAGGCTTTGGGAACCCCTGTGGTAAGTCCTGGGATGAAGAAGAATGGTGCTTTAGAAGACTTAAACTATTCAGTATGAATAGGGGCTAGTAACCTATATCGCAGCTCTGGGATCTTATGATTGTACCTTCTAAATGTACCTTCTAAATGTCGGGGTGAGATTACCTATCACCACTAACCCACAGATGTCCAGGCCAAGCTCCATTTTGAATTTTTTAAAATGTTTATTTATTTTTGAGAAAGAGAGAGAGAGTGCATGAGCAGGGGAGGGGCAGAGAGAGAGGGAGACACAGAATCCGAAGCGGGCTCCAGGCTCCGAGCCGTTAGCACAGAGCCCTTCATGGGGCTTGGACCCACGAACCCTGAGATCATGACCTGAGCGAATTCTTACTCTTTTTTTTTTTTTTTAATTTTTTTTTTTAACGTTTATTTATTTTTGAGACAGAGAGAGACAGAGCATGAACGGGGAAGGGTCAGAGAGAGAGGGAGACACAGAATCTGAAACAGGCTCCAGGCTCTGAGCAGTCAGCACAGAGCCCGACGCGGGGCTCGAACCCACAAGCTGTGAGATCATGACCTGAGCCGAAGTCGGACGCTCAACCGACTGAGCCACCCAGGCGCCCGCGAATTCTTACTCTTAACTGGCTGAGTCACCCAGGCGCCCTCCATTTTGGACTCTTAGGAATACTGAGCTATTGGCAGGGGAGTACCCATGGGGTGGTCATGTTGATATTGACTGAAGACAGGGTGAATCTGGTGCTGGCCATGTGTCTCCAATCTAAGCCAATACCAGCATGAACTGGGCCATGTCTGAGTGCCTGTGATGGGTGGTTCTTGCTCTAATGGAGCTCATGAGCGTTCTAGCACAGCCTTTGGATGTAACTTACCCCTTCTCGAGTAGTGCTTTCTGACCCCACTCCCCTCCCTTGGGAGAAGATCTTGGACTTCAATCCCAGACCTTTAAATCGGGTCTCATCTACCCAAGTCTTTTGATGCTTTCTCTCCCCAGTTTTTATTGCCATACCTCCCAACCTTTGTCCTTTTTCTTTTCTGTGAGAGTTTAATTGTCTATTGAAAAAGAAGCTGGGGTTATTGAGACAGTATTGGGATGAGTATGAATTCTGATGCCAGAATCTCCAAGTTCAAATCTAAAAGCTGTGTGATATTGAGCTAACCACTTATTTTCTGTGTTTCTCCAGGCTTCACTGTTGAGGATATACCTTACTGAGTTGTTTCGAGGCAAAACTGTGTTAATATACTTAGAAATGTGCTTATGGCAAATGCTATATAGGTCTGAATTATCTTACCATTGACTAAAAACTCAGTTCTCCTTTCCTAGAGGGCAGTGGCTCCTAAGTCCCCAGACACTCCTGGAGAGTGAGGGAGACTCGTGATTCTATTTTGGGCTGGGTGTAGGGGAAACATCTGAGGTGTGTGTGGGGCAGGCAGGTCAAGAGTGCCTCATTCTCTTTGGGACCAAAATGTAAGGATGCTCCAAAAAATACAATTACCATGAGAAATATTATTTTAATGCAACATTTAAAGAAACAAAAATGTATACGAAAAATTCTGTGATCAACAAAACACCCAGATTTTAAATCAAGACACGCTCTGTGAATCCATTCTGGGACCTAAGGCGAAAGGAAAGTCAACAATGCAAGTGGAGGAGGAGGCCTGACTCTCTACCAATGTAGCATGAAAGGGAAATAGAGCAAAACAGCCAGGTGTCCATAGGACAGCATGGGGAATGTCCATGACTTGACTGTGCCTGGAGTGAAGATTGGGAAGCAGTGAGTAGACAGCCAGAAAGAGAATGCTATTTTATCAGACTTGGTGAAGATTATAAGCTTTATCCCCCAGACAAAAGGAATCTTTGAAGGGTTTTAAGCTGGAAAATGGCATGATCTGATCCTTGCGGTGCATAAATCGGAGGTGTTCAAATTTGTAGGTTTGAAACTGAACTGGGTCCAAAAATCTTTAGTTCTTTGGAGTCAAAAAGTAGCAAGTAGCTTTAAATAAAAGAAGCAGGTGGCTAACAGACACTGAAAAATTGCTCAGCATCACTAGTCATCAGAGAAATGCAAATGAAAACCGCAATGAGATACCAGTTCACATCCGTCAGAGTGGCTATTCTCAAAAAGACAAGAAATAACAAGTGTTGGTGAGGATTTGGAGAAAAGGGGACCCTCAGGGAATGGTGCATCTCCTGTGGAAAAACAGTATGGAGGCTTCTCAAAAAATTAAAAATAGAACTACAGTCCAGCAATGCCACTCGTGGGTATTTATGTGAAGGCAATGAATACGTTACTTTGAAATGATATATATGCCCCATGTTCATTGCAGCATTATTTACAATAACCAAGATATGGAAGCAACTTACATGCCCATCAATAGGTGAACAGATAAAAAGGAGGTGATATATATATCAATATCGTCATATATATGTACTATTAATAAGCCATTAGAAGAATGATATCATTTGTGACAGCATGGATGAACCGAGAGGGTGTAATAGTAAGTGAAATAAGTGAGAGGAAGGCAAATCCCATAATTTTTCAGTTACATGAGGGATCTAAATACAAGAACCAATGAACCAACAAAACCAAACCAGAAACAGATTCATAGATACAGAGAATGATCTGATGGTTGCTAGAGGGAAAGGGAGTGGAGGATGGGAACATAGGGGAAGGGGATTGAAAGGTTTAAACTTTCAGTTATAAGATAGATAAGACAGAGGATACAATGTACAGCATAGGGAATATAGTTAATACTCTTGTAACAACTTTGTGTGGTGACAGGTGGTAGCTGGGTTCATCAAGTGATCACAATGTCTCTAAATGCTGAACCACTATGTTGTGTACCTGAAACGAATATAATATTGTGTGGCAACTACACTTCAATAAAAAAATAAATTCCAAACAGTTGTCTTACAAATAAACTTTCTGTTACATACTTTTTAAAAACAAGAAGTAAATCTGTATCTATCTTCTTGTGAAGGGATTCTGAGATCAGACAGTATTACTGTAATTCTGTTCAACATTAACTGGAAAAAACTGAAAGTTGATTCAACCAAGCTTTACTTTTGGTACTCCTCTACTTTGATCACTGCATATTTTATGAGCACCCTTGCTCAAATACTTGTGAACAAAATTGAAAGAGGCTATTAAAAGTATCTCTGGATGATGCTAAGTCCGTCTACATTTCCAGGATGATATTTTTGGCAAGAAGGGATCCATGATATGTGGTCGCTTTTTGTTGTAGTTTGAAATTACCTCATGGTAATTCTTTAAATTTTTCATTTAAAATGAAAGGTTAATAGTTATCCTGCACAGTTCCTGCAAAGTGAAAATGAGATTGGAAAGTTAAAATATAATTAATTTACTTTTCTATTATCCCTTCCGCTGGCGGAATATTCATGCATTCTGAACAGATAAGTTTTAAAAGAGGCACTAAATTGCAAGCGTTCACACTTGGATTCAGTTTAAAAGTTAAAAGCTTTCAGGCCAAATAAATTAGACAAGCATGCAAGATGAAGCTCCATTTCAATATTAATGAGTGCACGTGGCACCTTTTACATTGTTTTGTTTGTAGTTTCAGTATTAGAGTCAGAGATCTTGGAAGTTGCCATGGGACTATACTGCTCTTTAGTCTGCAAATGAATCATTACAATTTGTAGCTGCCCAAATTTCAGCTGTGGCCTTTCGAAATGAAGACAGTCCCAGATTCTTTCTGGAGACTTGACTCAGAGGAGTGGCTCAGACACTCGCTTGCTTGGCTCAGAAACCCTCAGCTTTCTGTCAGTGATGGATCACTGAAGGTTCTCCGGTTGCCAGCAACAGAAACATTATGCAAGAATATAGATAAGTCCCTGGGATGCAGAAGAAAGACCACAATTAAATAGTAAAGTTGTGTAGAAAGACAGAGCCAAGTTAGCGATCACAGTGGTACCTCAAGACAGCCTTAGCAGGATCCCTGAGATAAAAAGGTGAGCTGTATTTAGTCTACCTGTGCTTTATAATTCACGTAAAGATTATATAGATGATGTTTATAGGTGAAATTATAGTAGAATTATTCATTCTACAAATAACAATTGAGGACTTACTTATGCCAAGTATATTACATGAGAATATTACATGAATCAGGCAGACATGGGCAAATGGGAGAATGCAGATGAGCCATAAACAGGTTTTAAGAAAAAAAAATACTGCAGATTAGGTGCACTATAAAAAAAAAACAAAAACAAAACAGGGCAAAATGGCCCAAAGAGCAATGGAGGTCAAGAAATAGCACTAATTTAGGAAAGTCCAGGGAGGCGTGGTTGGGGGATCACCATTTGAGTTGAGTCCTAAATGATATGAAGGAACTCGTCAGGCAAAGATCTGGGGAAAGAGCATTCCAGGCAAAGGATACCACAAATACCAAGGCCGTGAAGCATGAATAAACCTGGAGAGTTTGAGGCAGGAGATCATAGAGGCTGGGGTGCAATGAAAAGTGATAGGGCATGAAGGGTGAAAAGGTGGTGGTGGCCATATGGCTGTGGTTCTCTGAGGAGCTGGGGAGCATCCATGGAGTCCTGCTCGCTCTCTCACCTGGTCCTCTGAGCCCCTGAGAACCCTCATGCCTTAAGGCAAAAGCAAACTCCAGGTCAAGACCGACCAGTGGCTCACAGAGGAATTGAGGAGAATTTAGGGAATCCTCCGAAGGATACCCTTTCAACTCACAAATAACTCTCTGATTTGTCATTATGTTTAACCCCCCGAGAGCTTTAATTTGAAGTCTGGAGAGGGGCGCCTGGGTGGCTAAGTTAGTTAAGCATCTGACTCTTGATTTTGGCTTAGGTGATGATCTCACAGTTTGTGAATTCAAGCCTTGCATCAGGCTCTGTGCTGTGTCAGCTCGGAGCCTGCTTGGAATTGTCTCTCCCTCTCTCTCTGCCCCGACCCCACTCAGGCTCTCTCTCTCTCTTTCTGTCTCTCAAAATAAACGAACTTAAAAGAGATTTAAAAAAAGTGATGTTTGGGATTATTTCATTTATTTTACTTGGAAATTTAGTAAATAAGAATAATATAATTTATAATAACTTGAATGTTTTAATTTTTTGTGGCGTTGTCTCCTCAAATATCCTTGAATTTCTATGATCGTAATTATAAATTGTAGCTAGTATCAGAGGGAAATTAATTTAGAGGACTCAATTAATTTTTCAAGTTCTAATTAAATTTGTACACCTTCAATAATTCACCACGAGGCTGTATAGCTATTGTTTTAAAACTTTTACGTCCCGCAGCAGTGTTTGTACAGACATATCAGTTGAATATATTTGATGTGGGTAGGACATCATGACATAATTTTCTTTATCTTTCTTAAACACCATCTCACATACAAAAATCTGCAGTTGGATGGGGCGCCTGGGTGGCTCAGTAGGTTAAGCGGCCGACTTCGGCTCAGGTCATGATCTCGCGGTCCGTGGGTTCAAGCCCCGCATCGGGCTCTGTGCTGATGGCTCAGAGCCTGGAGCCTGTTTCGGATTCTGTGTCTCCCTCTCTCTCTGACCCTCCCCCATTCATGCTCTGTCTCAAAATATTCTGTCTCAAAAATAAATAAATGTTAAAAAAAAAATTAAAAAAAAAAAAAACAGAAAAAACCCCCAAAAATCTGCAGTTGGAATAACGATCAGTTAAAACCTGTAGAGGATTTGTATTATTTAGGATGCATTTTGTCCATGAGTGGGAGACCCAGAATAATAGTGGACTAAACAAAACAAGTTTTTGACTCTCACGGATGAGTCAAAAGGTAGTCATTTAAAGGCTGGTGTCATACTTCTGCTTACCTGAATCCTGAGGGGGGCAAGTCCAGGCCTTCATCATTTTTAGGGGGAAGCTCATCATTTTTAGGTACAAAACTGAGATTAGAGCTTTTTCCATTGTATCTACATTTCACCCAGAAAAAGAGCAGAAAAGAGAAGGGACAAAGGATGAATATCAGCTATCATTTAGGAAAAATTCCCTGAAGGTCGCTCAGGGATACATCTCATTTATCAATAGCTTGCTCACATGGTCAAAGTTATCTACCAAAACAAAAACGAAAACAAAAACATAAAAAATGTGTGTGTTTTAAATGATGGATTGTCATATGCCCAGCTAAAAAATTAGAGGTTCCTCTAAAATGGAAGAAGGGGAATGGGCATTGGTGGGGGACAACAGGGTTCTGCAACTGTATAAAATGTTGCCAGTTCCTTTAGAAATGTGCCAGTCCAACCATAATAAGGGAACCTGGGTAAAACTTTACATACTTATTTCATTAACTTTATATGTTTAACTAGTTCACATATTATTTTTCAATAAGTTAAGCAAAGAATATTCCATGGAAAACTCGGTATTTCCCCCCCCCCCCCGGGAGATAGATCGAGTAGGGGACAGAATTAAATAATTAATGATAAGAAATGGAAAGAGTTTTGCCATCATAAATGTCATCGTGTTCAGGGTGGCTCTAACTTTAGTAGCAATTTGACAAGTCAATATGCTGCTCTATTTGATTGGGAATAGAATAAATTTCCGTCTCCACTAAATAGCTATGATCTTACACAAATTACTTAAATTGAGAGTCGTAGTGATAGTGATTGTAGCAGCAGTGAAATTAGTAGTAATAATATTGTTTATTTAATGAGAATATTTACCTCAGTGGTTACTTTGGAAGCTGAATGAATTAGTGTATGTCAGGGCACTGGTCTTGCAGTTTGAATTTAACAATTAATACTCGGGGAAATGTTCCAAAGATCCAAGATGCGTCCGGCTCGGGAGTCTTTTGCCCAGAGACCTCTCCTGAATACCATCCATGGATGGCTCAGCAGAGGGTTAAAAATGTCTGTTGCACATCTACCAGCAGAGTCTCTTCGCCTTCTCTATCTAGATTTTATTCTCCAGTGCCTAAGCTCTCTGTTTCCTTCATTGCAAACAATTAAATTGACCAGATACTTCTTGAGCTGTGAGCAAGGTGTGTTCTGTGCCCAGGTGCCCTGTGACTGATAACAAAACAAATCAGACAAACTTCTCTGCTCACAAGGTGCTTACAGTCTAAGATGGCAAAACAAATAGATAATAATCATGACAGTGCTCAGTTTGACAGTTCTGTCCTAAGAAAGGTGATGGTAACAACGATGTAAAATTTCTAAAATCCAGGTGGAGACATAGAGTAGATAAATTTCAGTGAGTAAATACTTTATCTTTCAGACAGACTGCCAATATATTGAAGAATGTTATAACTAGTGTGTGTGTGTGTGTGTGTGTGTGTGTGTGTGTGTGTCTGCTTTTGCTGATCTCCAAGCATCCATTTGTACTTTTCTCTGGTGACCACCCCTATCTCCTAAAGGGAAAATATGTGAGGGGGAGCTAAGAAAGGAAATAGACTGATTTATAGGACAATTAAAATGTGAATCAGTGAATTGCCTATAAAAGGCAAAAATATCATTTAGGAAACTGTAGCCATGTAGTTGTTTTTTTCTCCTGAGCTGTAACATCACTATAGATTACTTTATTCCTGTTTTATAATGCATAATGCAGTATAGTGGCTTTAAATTATTGCTATATTAATTATCCATGGATGGTGGCATTTTGCATATAAATAAAAGTGGTTTTTACTATTAATGTACGGCATAAAATCTTAGTTTCTGGTGTCAGTGCAAAAAGGGAAGCATTAATAATAAGACTGAGTTAAAATGAATATTTCAGTGGAGTTTGGAAAAGTGGGGATTTGGAGCCTAGTAAATTGTTAGACAAGTGGACACTTATGATTGGAACTTTTAGGAGAGAAGTATGAATAACATGTCATCATTCGGAGCAGAACGGGGGTTGGCAAATTACCGTCGGAGGGCCAAATAGGGCCAGCTGCCAGTTTTTATAAATAGAGTTTTAATGGCACACAGCCAAGCCCCTTCATTTACGTATTGCCTATGGTTGCTTTTGAACTGCAATGGCAGAGTTGACTTGTTGCACCAAAGGTGCGTTGCACGCAAAGCCAAAATGTTTACTTTTTGCCTCTGCAGAGAAAGTTTGCTGATCCCTGGAATTGCATGACAAGCCTGCTCCAGCCCAAGGAGCTGATTCCTTCTGTACTCTGTGTGTGTCAACACCCTTCTCCCAGATCGTCCCTCAGCTTCCTGGCTCTTCTTGTCATTCAATTCCTAGCGTAGCAATCACCTCCGTAGGGCTCCTCAGGGAAAGGAGGAGCTCCAGAAAACCTGATCTCAATTAGCTTCTGAATTTCCTGCTCTCCTACCCTCCCCTTTCCCTACTATATTGCCCTGGTGCATTTGACTCAGAGCACTTTTCATGTCTGACATTACATTGTTTATTTTTCCCTCACTAGGATGTAGTGTCTACAAGAGTAGAGACATCTTGTCTGTCTACTTTGTCACTGAGGTCTGAAGACCTTATTTGTAATCCGCGTTGGCTGTTGACAGAATGGACCAGAATGTGAGCATGGTCACTGTGGCGGCCATCTTGGATGTGTTTCCAAAGGCAACAGTGCTTGTGGTCTGACCAGAGTCATCCTGCCCTGGGGTCAAAGGAAATACAAGTGTTGGTGATGATGGCACGAGACTCCATTGCATCTTAGGAAGTAGATTTCTCACTCTCCTGAGATGTTTGCTTTGAGGGTCTCTGGATAATAAGAGATTTGTAGAGAATGCCACAAACTGAAACATGAATCTTCTCTTTGTCACTTACCTCAGGGGTGTCCCTTCCTCTTCCTACAGGTATGTTTGTGAGGGAATCGGAGCCTGTGACATAAGCTAAATGTCACATGTGACTTCATCCTCACATCCTTCCTAACTTGGAGAGTGTGGCTTTGTGCAACTCAGTTCATCTTGCTGATTAACTGACCTGAAATTGTATCCATTTGCTTAATTTTATTGCCTTCCAAGGTATTTCTTCCAGACAATAGACACTATTAAATATTTAATTCAGCGACGAGAGTTCTGTTTATGGAATATTTATTAGATGCTTTTACTGAAGGTTTTTTATCTTCGGGTTTGCAACGGATAAATCTTATGACAAAGAGCTTCAAATTGGCTGTACTTTATGTCATCATTCTTTTGAGAGAGGACGCACAACGTGACAGTGTTCATAAACTCGACTGTGTAATTAGATGTGACCTAAGACACTCTACTATGTTCTTCTCTAACCTTACATACTAATAACCTGACCTTCCTAACTGTCCTTGAAAAAAAGTTGCTTTGTTTTTTTTCTTCACACTTCTAAGGGAAAATAAAGTGGCTTATATATCCTATTAACTGAAGATACTTGTAATGTCTTGATGGATCATTTTGTTTATTTGTACTTTCAACAATATTTATTGAGCCTTTTCTTTGTGCTAGGCTGTGCTGGCACTGGGGACAAAGTCATGGGCTCAATCACTCATGAGGAATATAGCTCAATCTATTACGAGGCTTCCCTTTAGAACTCATTTTCCAGTAAAAGACAAGCAGAGTAAAATGGAGATTTGAAGGCTATGTACAGGAAATTACAAGAGATATAATGTACCATTTTTGACGTGAAAATTCCCACCTGAAACCAACTGAAATCCTAGTCCCCTCTTGAATTATTTGAACAAAAATGCCTAGCACATGTGGGTACACTGTGTAAACGTGTAATAATACTACCTGACTTTTCGAGCACTTATCAGATGCTAGATACTTTATGAACCAACATTATTTCTGTATCTTCAACATTGTTTCCACTTTCCAGATGGGCAAACAGAGTCATGAACACGTAGCTATTGGTTGACTGGGTCCAGTTTCAAGCCAAAGTCTTGGGCTCTAGGGCTCTGATACTTCCTAGCTTCCCCACTGCCTCTTGTATCTTCTAAGAGAACGCAGTTTGCTTTTCAGCATTTTAAGAAATATCCAGGAATCAAAACATGTTTTCACTTCTCCTCACACTGGTTGTTTCCTGGTATGACGATGCAGGTGCATATAAACAGAGGGAAAAATCTAAACCAGTGGTGCTCAAGCCAAGAACATCAGTGTTCCACTGACCACGTTGGAACCACTGGAATATTTCTCCAGGTGGGAATTGAAATGGTGACAACTTGCGTTCAAATGGACAAACTCACACATGCACATGTACATACATCGTGGATTCACCCAGGATATTTTATTCCAGGTTTTCTGGAGTGAAACACAGGAATAGGTATTTTTAGTGAGATCCACAAATCCTTCTGATGTACTTTTAGTTCTAAATGCTTAGCCTGTTTTTTCCAACTCTGAGAAGGTAGATTTTTACCCTTCCACTTTATTCTTACGGATTTAGATTTTCCTTGCGTCACTGAGTTTCTTTCTTCAATCTCAGGGAAAGAGACTACTCCAATAGGCTTCTGTTTTGTGTGCTCAGATTACTTCCTTTAAAACTTATTTTCCAGTCCTGCTTCACATGGATTAGAGACACTGCCTCTTATGCTCTACTAATGACAGCAGGAGATTCACAATGTTGAAATTTTACCAGTGAGGCAGATGTAAAAGTCAACACTTACACATCTACCAGGCATTCCCGCAATGCTGTGCTGAAGTAGCCAAGAACTGATCCGTATCCTTTTGCACAAACACTAGTATGATTTTAGGAGTTGATTTTGGAAAATTGAATTAGAACCTTTGCAATTAATGACATGGTGTAATGAGAGGCAGCTACTATTCTGACTTCCACTGCCTTCATACATGAGCCTGGTTTTGAAACTCAGATAAACTGAACCATCACCATATACCTGATCGTCCCTGGCATCATTTACTCTACTTTTGTCCCTCGTCTTGTTGCATCAAGGTGCCTTATTTCCGTGTGGTGTTCTGTTGTAAGAATATACCACAGTTTGTCCATTCTATGTATGGTTGTCTGGGCTTCTGGTTTTGTGGTATTATGAATACAGCTGTCAGAAACATTCTTGTACATATCTTTTGGTAGACACAGGCACTACTTTCCCTTGGGTTTATACCTAGGAGTGGACTAGACATTATGTCTTGCTGTGATAGATATAGCCAAGCAGTCTTCAAAAATGGTGTGGAGTGCATTCCATATAGAGTAAAGAACGTACTCTCACCAGTAATACTTAAAGAGTTCTAGTTGTCCCACATCATTGCCAGCATTTGGTATTATCGGTCTTTTTACATTCTAGCAATTCTGGTGAACACGTAGTTGTTTTTCACTGTGGTTTTGGTTTTCATTTTCCTGGTGGGATCTCATTTGTGTAATGGCTGGGTGATACTACAAGAAAGAATGTTCCATGTCTTATTGAACCAAACATCTACTGGTGGGCCATGAGGCTGTTATAATATTTTCCTCTTATAACCATATTTTCTCCGTGATAAAGCCCAGAACTTGAAACACTGGTTCAAAAGTTACATTTATATTAAAACTTTAATAGCTATGGTTCCCCAAAGAAATTGTACCCATTTTATACATCTGTCATCGATGTATGAAAATCCCCTTTCTCATACCCTGGACACCTACACCTAATATATTATCAGGGTTTAAAGTTTTAGGTCAGGTTTATCAATGAAAAGTCATAGTTTGGGGAAGCTTCATTTTGATTCCTTTTACTGAAAAGGTAGAGTTGCTTTTCATGTTTAGAAGCTGTTTGAACCTCATTGCCTATGAATGCTTGATCATATCCTTTGCCTAACTTTTCTATCAGATTGTTGGTGTCTCTTTTATTGTTTATAGAAACTCCTAGTATATTTAAAATATGTACTTCGTTATATACGTGGCAAACATCCTTTTCCTTATAAAGAATATTTTAAAGAAGAACACCCCAAATATTAAGATAAAAACTAATCTTCTACCTGAACTTTGTAAAACATAAAACAATACATTGTATGTTCATACAATAGCAGTAGCTCATATATGCCCCCCATTTAATAGTTTATAAAGTGCTTGTTTACATGACTTTTCATTTCATTTATGTCTGTATTCTCTTTGTTGAATAGATTGGGAAACAGATCTTTAGTGATTTGACCAAGACTGCATGCCAGCATGAGGGAGAACTCATGCAATATAATTTAACTTTAAACGTATTGTAATTTCTCAAGGACCTAGTCTCACTCTAAGCTTTGGTCACCTGGTCAACCTTTAAAGTGCCATCATTTTTATTTCTGAGTCCATTAGTCTCCATTAATACAAACTGTTTGATACAGGAGAAAAGGAGAGACGGACTGAGATGTAGAAGAAAACCTGAATCAGTCAGATCTCTTATGATATCTTGTTAGAGAATAATTAGAAAGCTCTACATTTTGAAAAGTTGAGATCAACTAAATATGTAAAAACAGGGAATTAAATGAGTGGAGGGGTGTGTGTGTGTGTGTGTGTGTGTGTGAGTGATGGAGTACCATTCACACATTTGACATGTTGTAGGTGTATATTAATTCAAGTTGGAAAGTATTAATGATATCCTGTTCGGAGCCAGTTAAATAACAGTTCCACAGATGGTGTGATTGAATTATATAAAATTGTTAGTATATAGTAACACCAAGTCCTTCCTATTTGCTGGGCATTATTTCTAAAATTTAGTCTTGGTAACTTATGAAATCTGCACAATAATGCTGAGATAGGTACTGTCTGCAATAGAGGCATGTAACTTGCCCAGGGTCATAGTTTTTGAACTCTGATCCTGGGATGCAGAGACAAATTATTAAAGAGAGAAGGGAGAATGGAAGGAAGGAAGGAAAAAAAGAAGGAACAAAGAACTAAAAGAAATAACAGTAGTTATTTTCTTTTTTACAACGTGATTACTTTTTACAATGCACCTGCATGGCTTAGAATGAAGTGAAAATTATAATAAGCCTGGGAAAAGCCTTAGAGGGGAAAAATTGTTTCCCTGTGAGTTTTCATCAGTCCAGTCCCCAAAAGTTACTGATGTGTTAAGGATTCAGATATCCAATTTAAATTGGCAAAACTCTGGTGAGTTTTGAGGGCACACAGTGTACAAAGACTGGAAGTTTCATGGTTCCTCAATAGTCCCACGATATTGTCACCCAGGACAGGAAGATTCCTATCCACAGCCATACATAGGCTGATGTTAAACTGGAAAAGATCCTGTCTTCTGATGCCCACATATTATGTGCTTTAATGATCCAGGCTTTGTATTAGTCTCTTCATTTCATTGTGGAAATGACCCTCAAACAAAGTGTCCAGGAGTGAGGGCAACTGTCCCTACTACTGGGTTTGAAGATGCTGTTTATGATAGGGAGCATGGCTACCTCGGTACAGGGGAAGTGGGAGGGAGTTCTAAGTGATATTAATAATGGGGAGGCTGGATATTTTCCCAGGTCCTTCCATCAGGTAATTACCAGGAGGGCTTCTTTACTGTGTTTTATCAATCCCAGAGGCTTCAGAAATGTCTGTAATCAAAGGTGAGTGTATGATGTATTCCAGAGGGAAATGGCGTTTGGGGGGTTATCAGTTGGCATTTCAATGCCAGTGGTTATATCTCTGTGCTTTATCTCAGCCGTCTCAACGGACCGGCCATGTGGGAGATTTTGAATTTTCACGAAAGAATTTTGGGAAAAAGATTTGAAGATTCATCCTATTAATTTTAATTGAGAATAAACAAGTTGAATTTTCTCCACGGTGGTTTTTTGTAAATACGAAATCATCAAGCTCACGTAGTCCCATTCACCCAAGACAGACAAGTCTGTATTTTATTAAAGGAAAACTGAGCTTTGCATTTAGAGCTAATTAGTAATGAGACAAACACCCTCAAGTTTCTTAGGAAGTGTACATGAGGAAATAAGATATCTGAAGCCAATTACAGAGTTGGGCTTCAAAATTACTTTTATGAAAAAGAACGTTTGTCATTTTTTGTTTAAAATCTTGATTTATCACATTCTGAGCCGAACTTGAGATGTTGTGTTTTTATTTTACCTAACAGAATGCCTTGCCTGCAGGCAAACAGAATGTTGGATTAAAACTTTTAATACTCTGGGGCAAAATCTGCTGCTTTTAATAAGAGACAAAGGCTCATTTGGATCTTTTCGTCATTATACAAACACACTCAGCTTCCGTTTATCATGTTCATTGCTTTAATTCCGGGTGCGCAGCACTGGGGAGGGAGATGGTTGCCAGGGCACACATGGCCTGCGATGAGTGATAAATTTGAGGATCTGTCAACAGAGGCACTCTCTCTCACAGGTAATTGTCTGATTCCATCTTCTTTCATCTGTAGCCAAGAAGATTCCAAATGGATATTGTTGACAAATGTTATCAATTCATGCAAATGGCTTCAGAGAAAAATGAAGTAGAACTCTACACAGATAGATGGTACCAGTGAGGTCTTATGTCCTAAAAAAAAGTAATTCTTGGCACTCTGCTATGCACTCCTGTGTCTGAATACATGTAGTCTTCATAATAATCTTTTGACTTAGATACGGTTACCGTTCTGTTTGACCCATAAGGAAACCATAGATCCAGAGTGTCAAATACATGGCTCGGTCAAGGTAACAGAGATGGACTTTTATCTCAGCAATCTGACTCTGGACACCCGGCTCTCAAACAATAAGCCATCTAGCTTTCCAATTACAGCGGGTCCTAAGGCACGGCCCTTACCCTTCTGGAAGGAGTATGGAATGGAGCAGTGCAGGGGCCAGCTTCTTAAATGGGAATGTCACCAGCATCAGTGCAGGCAGGAAGGAAGCAGGTTGTTCCAGATGTGAGGGGAGCTGGCCATACTCATGCCACAGAGATGTGGCAGTCCTTCTATTTGTAATAGAAAAATATTACTGATGCATATTTTTTTGGTGTGTGTGTTTCATCTCGAAGATCACCATTGTCCCCATGCATTCCTTCATTTATCAGAACACGATAGCCTTATTATGGTAAAGACTGGGGACTGCACCAGACCAATTGGAATATAATCTTGCCTCTGCTCCTCATCTAGTTACCTGTGTCAACCTGCACAGACATTGAAACCTCTCTTAGGGTCCATTTCTCCATCTGTGAAATGGGCATAATTACTACCACTTTCTAGGTTTGCTGGAAGGATTTTAAAGAGATGGTATTGGTGAAGAATTTTGCAAAGGGGGTGCTGTCTGTTTGTGACATAAAGGTGACTCTTTCACCATGATAGGGATTTGAGTTTGAGAAACAAGGATACTTGTGATTGCTAAGCTACATATATTCATACAGAGTAAAATAGAGAGTTGAAGCAATTTAAAAAATATTTTAGCCCCTGAATACACTGAGTTAATACTTTCAATATGTAGGGACGTCTGTGTGGCTCAGTTGGTTGGGTGTCCGACTCTTGATTTTGTCTCCGGTCATGATCTCATAGCTCATGAGATCGAGCCCCGCATTGGGCTCTGCGCCGGACGTGGAGCCTCCTTGGGATTCTCTCTCTCCCTGTCTCTCTGCATCTGACCCTCCCACTCTCTCACACACAAAATAAATATTTAGAAACTTTGAGGTAGTTTTATTTGGTAAATGTTATTGAGCACCTACCATGAGCTAGGCATTGTGTTCACTGTGGCCAAGGCAATGATGGTCTGTTCTCAGTGAGTTTATATTCACAGAGCAAAAGCAGCCACAGCAGTCCATCTATCTGTTCATCCATCCATGCATCCATCTATTCATCCATCCATACATCCATCCACCCATCCATCAGTGAATTAATAAATAATATGAGATGATATATACGTGGCAATGAAACTGTTTGGCATCTGGGAAGACCCAAAAATTAAGATGATATCTGAATAAGATTTAAACATAAATGGAAGTTACTGAGGGGTTTCAATGGAGAGAAGAGTTGTATTTACTTATACATTCCACTCTTTACTTAGCATAGGTTAGTTAGATACCTACTTTGCACCAGGCCTGGTGCTAGTTCCTCAGGCTCTAATGGTGAACACACTCCGAGATGCTACCTGATCTCATGGCACTCCCAGGTGACTTGGAAGATACATCAGACCTGCATGGTAGATGGTTTTATGGTGACAGTGTATATGACATAGTAGAGTAGCATAACCATGGAATGTCAGGAGAAAGGAAACAATTGCAGTAGGCCAAGTGCTATTTTATGAGGAACTGAGGTAAGGTAGGGAGAAATAGTGATCTGAATTATCCACAAAAGTGCATCCGATTATGGCTTCATAGTTTCCTGTTACTCTATATGCTACCCACACGGTATTCGTTTAATGAGAAGAGGTAAAATATAGGTGAGTGTTTTCTTATCTACCTGAGTATTCAAATTTGTGGTTATTTCCAAATGGTGTTGCTCAGACGGATAGAAATGGAAATAGAACCAACTCCAGTAATGTAGAGTGGATGGATCTTAAAAAAAAAATGAAACAGTGAATAATTGTCATGAAAATGACAGCCTGGGATGCACACAAAGGCAGCAAATTCTAATTTCGGATTGTGCAGTCAGGCAACAGAGCTAAGCAGAAATGAAAGGCTTTGTAAAAATCTCATGTCATAGTCTAATTTTGCACGTAAAACATCCACCCACTCTAAGAACAGATAAAAGTGCTTAACCTTCGCATATCTGTATCTAAGAACTTTTCTGCAAGGTTCTGATAAGGTGAAGGAACTCGACTATCGGGCCACTGGAAATTAGCCGGCTTGTCTGTGATGCTCAATATTTTAAAACTGCACATTGAAGTTAGAAAACAGCTACTGAGGAAGGAAGCACAGGGAAGGAAGGTGCCTTGGACAATTCAAAGTTGAGTAAGACTTGGTTTGTTTTCCGGAAGGTCTCAGAATCCCCTGTGATGCAAATCACAAAGGTGTGTGTCTTGAAGTAAGACATCCCTGGGTTCAAACACCAGCCCTTTGCACTTAGCATCAATGTCCGTAAGGTCATTACCGGCCTTCCCAATTAATTCTCTAACTTGCCATGTCTTTAATGAGAACGATATTAGTATTGTATTGGTTTGTATCCTGGATAGCAAATAACCACAAACTTAGTGGCTTACGAGAACATACACGTATTAACTCATAGTGTTGGTGGGTGGGTCAGAGCTCTGGGCATGCCTTAGCTGGGGCCTCTAGTCAGGCTGCCAAAAGATTGGAATGCAGGTGCCGATGGGGTCATGCTTCCTTCTGGAGCTTGGGGTCCTCTTCCTTGATCACATGGTTGTTGGCAGAATTAGTGCAGTTGGAAGACTGAGGTCCTGGTTTATGGATAGTTGTCAGCTGACACCTGTGAGGAGCTCCTGGCCTCCCCTACAGTCCTGGGCCCTGTGGCAGCTTCTACTCTCAAAGCCAGGTGGAGAAGCTCTCTGACCTCTAGACCCGGTTTAAAAGGAATTGGCTGATAATCTCCCTTTTGATGAATTTAATTGTTTAATTTAATTTAATTTAATTTCAGCTGGTTAGGAATTTGATTACCTCTGCACAACCACTGCTCCTTTGCCATGTTCTATTGGTGAGAAGCAACTTACAGGTCTAGCCGACATTCAGGGGGAAGAAATTATCAAAGGACCAGGAATCACAGAGTGTACCTTGGAATTCTATGTATTGCAGGTGCCTACTTCCCTGATGTTTTCTTACAATTAAATGAGGCGGTAGGTGTGTTACTTGGGATGTGGACAGGCAGGATATGGCCAATACGCCAGTGGCTTAAAAACACTTTGTTGTGGGGGTGTCTGGGTGGCTCAGTTGGTTCAGCATCGGACTCTTGGTCTCAGCTCCGGTCTTGATCTCAGGGTTGTGAGTTGGGGCCCGCGTTGGGCTCCACACTGAGCGTGGAGCCTCCTTAAAACAAAGAAACAAACACACAAAAAAACAGGTTGTGGTCACTTGCAGGTGCTGATGAGTCCCTTCCAAGTTTGGTTCAGACCATAAGGTGGATGACGCCAGTCACACACACACCAAGAGGATACGGGAGGGTTTGTTACGTACGTAATTGCAGTTCAGACAGAGGAAGGAAGCCCTCTCTAGAAGGTCTGGGATGGTCTGAGAGAGCATGGGAAAAAGACTGGCCTCAGTTTGCATCTTGGTTAGGGAGTGGGACCAGTGTGATAAGGCTGAGGCTCACACGGTGAGCTAGCCAGCATCAAAGGTGGGAGCACCTAGATTTCATCTCAGCTTGTCTAGATGTGTGGACACGGGGGAGGTGGGGAGGCAAGCCTTGGAAGCTGTAAGTGGTCAAATGTAAAAAAAATGGAATCAACTAGTATAACATTCTATGTCAACTATACTTCATTCATTTTAAAAACTGAAGGGAAAAAGTAAACCATCACCAACAGCAACAGACAAATGAATCAGACTCGTCATGACACGTGTGTAAAAGCCATCCAGAGTTGCCAGGCGAGCTCTTCGCGGCAGCTCTTGGCGGTGAGATGTGATGTAGCTTCCTGCCATTTCTTTGTTGTTCCAGCCTCAGTGATGCCCTTCCTTCTTCAGGGTTAGGTGACTCCTGACGGCTCCTGGACTTTTAGCTTTGTGGTCCACATAACAGGCAGCTGGAAGGAGAAAAGAGAAAAGGTCGAAAAAATGGCTTTCCACGGTTGTCTCACATAAAATACTTCCCAGGAGTTCTTCCACAGCACGTTTGCTTGCACCTCTTTGCATGGCCGTGGGTTATTAGGGCAGGAGAGGAGCCACAGGGGAGAATGGGAAGAATGGTTTTTAGCTAAGCCCAGTGAGGAAGGAATTTGGCGAGGAAGGGAGAAATGTCTTTTCTTTACACATCAGTTATCTAGCCCAGTGACCAGCTTTTTCTAGAACCACCATGTATTTATTAAGACAACTCACACTGGGTTTTTTTTGTTTCCTCAAATTGACTTCTGTTAATTAAAAAAATTTTAATATAAATTATTGTCAAATTGGTCTCCATACAACACCCAGTGCTTGTCCCAACAAGTGCCCTCCTCAGTGCCCAGCACTCACTTTCCCTTCTCCCCAACCCCCCATCAACCCTCGGTTTGTTTTCAGTATCCAAGAGTCTCTTACGGTTTGCCTCCCTCCCTCTCTGTAACTCTTTTTTCCCCCTACCTCTCCCCCATGGTCTTCTGTTAAGTTTCTCAAGATACACATATGGTGTCTGTCTTTCTCCGCATGACTTATTTCATTTAGCGTAACACTCTCCAGTTCCATCCACGTTGCTGCAAATGGCCAGATTTCATTCTTTCCCATTGCCAAGTAGTATTCCATTGTATGTATAAACCACATCTTCTTTATCCAATCGACTTTTAATTTTGGAACAATTCCAGATTTACAAAAAGCGTTACAGATAGTAAAGAGAGTTTCCAGGTACCCTCACTGTCTCAGTTTGCCCCACTGTTACCCATCTTAAGGGATCAGGGGGCCTTTGTCAAAACTACGAAGCTGGCATCAGTGCATTATCCTTCACCAAACTCCAGACTTCACTGGAAGTTTCCTAGCATTTCTGCTAATGCCTTGTTCCTCTCTCAGGATGCCATGCAGAGAACCTCACTACAGTTAGTCATCAAGTGTCCTTAGTCTCCTCTGGTCTAGGACAGTTTCTCAGAGTTTCCTTAGTTCTTCTTTTTTTCTTTTCTTTTCTTTTTTCTTTTTGATGACATTGGGAGTTGTGAGGAATATTGGTCAGTTGTTTTGTAGACTGCCTGTAAATTTAGGTTTTACAGATGGTTTCCCATGATGTGAGTTCTGAGGAAGAATACCACAGAAGTGAAGAGCCCTTCTTGACACGTCACTTGAGAGGACACGCGATATCCACATGATATCATGGTGAAGTTCTTGATCTCTGACTTGGCAGGTGGCGTTTTTCAGGTTTCTAAAATTAACTTTACTTCTCCCTATCCATACATTGTTATTTGGAAGTGAGTCCATCAGTCTATGTTCAGGTGTGTGGGTGTGATGGGGAGGGGATTAAGCTCCATCTGTTTATTTACATATATTATTTGGAATTCTTTAGTAAAAGAGATTTGTCTCTTCTCCCTCACACACATACTCAATAATTTATCTATATGACTGTAGACTTGTGTATATTTATTATATATGCCAGTTGTGGTCAATCCTATATTATTTATTTTGATGTTCCAATCATTTCAACCTTGGCCATTGGGAACTCTTTTAGATGGCCCCCTTGACCTTTCAACATACCCCATCCTTTTGGTTTTTGAGCCCTTCTTTAATTTCTGTCACTACTGGATGCTGCTGGCTCATCTCGTGTGTTCCCTGGTGCTAGTCCTAGAACCAGCCATTTCTTCAAGGATCCCTGGTTCCTTTTATTGGAGAATGGTATTAAAAACCCTGGGTGCACATTACGTTTTTATAAATGTCAGCTGAATAGTGAGATGATAGAAAATAAACAAATTTCTATAAAACTATGGAAATGATGATCAGTGGAGAGTTACAGTGTAATAGCATGAAATGTGCTTGGTGAATGACATCAGATTTGTACAGCATTTCACTTTATTCTCCCACAACCCCCCAATTCATACATGAGTCAGTGGCGACTAAGACAGTCACATCCCTTGCCCATGTTATACAACTGGTGAGTGCAGTGATGAATTCTAAGCCACATTTCTGAGATCTTTTTCTTTTCTATCACAACATGTTGCTTTCCCATGGGACATTTTTTAAAGGCTTGATTCCAAGTATTAACTTTTATTTTCTTTTATTTAATTGATGAGTCCATAAAAATTATTTATTTCTGCCTATTGGCTAGATACTGCTGTAGACACTGAGAATCAGGCAGTAGGGCAGAAAAGTTCTTGGTAATCATGTAATATGTAGCGTCATGCAGAAGAAAGCCAATGAAGCAAGTGAGAGAGTAAGTAAATAATTTCAGAACGCATTAAGTACCATGCAGAAAATGAAATGTGCCTGAGGGTGAATGAGGAAGAAGGTGATGTTAGTTGTGTGTGCATCAGGACATGGTTCATATGAAGAACCCTGGTATAAAATGGGACAATGGCAGAAAGAGGGCAGTTTTTTTTTAATTTATTTTATTTTTTATTTTTTAATATTTTTTTAAATATGAAATTTATTGTCAAATTGGTTTCCATACAACACCTAGTACTCATCCCAAAAGGTAAGAGGGCAGTCTTCAATGCCAGAATGGACTTGGCATGTTTCATGAAATTGAATGAGGATGAAGTTTGACTGACATAATCGTGGAGGTATTATATGAAAAAAATATATAAACTCAGAGACTTAGGCAGAGGACAGATAATAAAGGGCCCCATGTGGCATGTTAAGTAAGTTATAATTTTATCTTATTTATTGATTTTTCTCAGAGCAGTGGAAGCCATTGGAAGAGTTTTGGCAGGAGAGTAACATGATCTGATTTGAATTTGAAAATGTCTCTTCTTCCGGTTATGTGGAAAATATATGCCACATATTTCATCAAAGTTAAGACACCATTGATTGTAATATCTCCACTCTTGCTTTTGAGATGTTAAAGTTGGAAAGAAAAAAAAGAGAAGAAAGAACCAGTGCAATTTTAAACTGCCATCAACTGATTGTAAGATGTGTTCCAATTTCAGAGTTGTTGAAATATGAAAAAAAAATGTACATCTTAGAATAATACATGAGATACAGAACTAGTTGACAGGAGTATAAGCAGGAGGCAAACAGTAGGTGATGGGAGGCAGATTGGTGGGATCTATCAGTAGATTAGGCTGGTGTCATTGAGATGGAGGTAATTGACCAGATTTTGAGTATATTTGGAGGTAGAATAGGCTGGGCTTACTAACAAATGAGATACGGGGGGTACAGGAGAGAGAATGACTTCTAGATTTTTGGTTTGAACAACAGGTGGTAACCTTATTGAGGTGGAAAAGGACGTTTGAAAGGGTCTTCAAGTGAGTTTACTAAGCACAAGTTGAGTAAAGAAATCTGGACTCAGTAGAGGTGGGTGAGAGCCTCTCATGTTGATTTGGGAGTCATCCACACATGGTAGTTAAAGTCATGGGACTAGATGAGGGAGAGACTAAAGAAAAACGCCTATTAAAGACCTTAGAAAATAGCCTTGGCCAGAGTAGGGGGAACTAGCACAGAAGTCTGCAAAAGAGGAGGCAGCGTGGTAAATGGCTAGTGGTTAAGTTTGGCCTCACAAAGGCCAAGATCTTGAAAAGTGAGGAAGGGATGGCTGACTAGGTGGCTTGTAGTTGAGCAGTTGAGTTTGATGGAGAAGGAATACTGACGAAGGGTTTTGCATGACGGGACCATGAATGACACTCTAGACTTTTTCCGCGTGTTAATATGTTGATTTACACATTGGAGGAGAGCATATAACCCTTTCAGGAACTAGTAATGCTGACTATCAACTTCGTTCATGCTTTCCTCCATCCAGTTTTCCTTTCTTTTACAACCGCAGTAAGATAAAAAAATATTTGCACTTTATTTTTAAAAATGCTGTCAATGGCACATTTCTAATGAATGAATTCTGCGATTATTTGGTAAAAATAATGAAGTTACAGTATTAAAATTGGGACTTACATTACATCAACATTATTTACTTTATGTAGTTAATAACCTTTCTTTTTCTGTCCTGAATATATTTACAGGAGTCCTCAAATGTCTAGATGATAATTACCTTTTGAAAATTAACCACACTCTGAGTGTTTTGAGTTTGACTAATTATGATAAATTTATTTACTGGCCATTTTCTGAGTATTTTAAAGTGGCCTAATTATGCGATATTCCTTATTATGAATTCTAACACAGATATTGTCATCAGGAAAAGAGAGCTTTAACCAAGTTCTTTGTTATAGGGAGGTAAATATTTTAGATGGGGTGCTCACCTCCCTGGAACAGCAACCATATCATGGGGTATTTGGAGGATAAAAAAACCTACTGGGCTGAGTATATTAAAACTCTTTAATCTATATTTTTTGGTAAACGCTTTGTTTTAGAATAATTTTAGATAGTACAGTGTTGTTTCTCCTATTATTGACATCCTACATTAGTATGTTACATTTGTCACAATGAACCAATATTATTAATATGTTCTTATTTAAAATTTTTTAATGTTTATTTATTTTTGAGAGAGACAGAGAGCATGAGCAGGGGAGGGGCAGAGAGAGAGAGGGAGACATGGAACCCGAAGCAGGTTCCAGGCTCTGAGCTGTCAGCACAGAGCCTGACACGGGGCTCAAACTTATGAACTGGGAGATCATGACCTGAGATGAAGTCAGACACTTAACCGACGGAGCCACCCAGGTGCCCTTATTAATACATTATTATTAAATAAAGTCCCCATTTATTCCTAGTTCCTTAGTTTTTCATGTCATCTCCTTTTTTTTTTTTTTTTTTCTAATCCAGGATATCACATTACATTTCGTTGTCATGTCACTTTAGGTTCCTGTTGGTATGGTAGTTCCTCAGATTTTCTGTGCTTTTGATGACAGGGACATTTTGAGGTATACTATTCCATTATTTGATTACTCTGAGGTTTTTGGATTCCACAGGAAAAGTATCATTCTTGGCCCCTGCTATTAAGGGTACGTACTATCACGTGGCTTTGACTGTTAGTGTTCATCTTGCTCACCTGGCTGAGGCTGTAGTTGTCTGGTTTGTCCTGTTGTTCACTCTTTCCCCCGCTTTTTATACTGTACTCTTTGGAGAGGAGTCACTAATGTCAGCCTATGCTTAATTAGCGGGGATTGATACTGCATCTCACTGAGCGCGGTTTCTCCATAAATGATTCGGAATTCTTCTGCATGGGAGACTTCTCTCTTTGTTTCTCATTTGATTGTTCATTTGGTCTGTCAGTCAGTAATTTATATCTGTGCAGACTCATGGGTATGTATTTTGTACTTTGGGTTGTAAAACAGTACTATTTTATTTTGTTGCTGAAATTGTTCCTTCTTTGCCATTGGGAGCGTTTTACTGCTCTTTCAGGTGGCTCCCATGTCCTTTGTCATACCTTCCTCAGTGTGTGTGTGTGTGCATGTGCGCGTGTGTGTGCACGTGTGTGTGTGTGTGTGTGTGTGTGTATGTGTGTGTGTATTGAATACTTTGTTACTTTCTGGCACTACAATGGGCTCAGTTTCATGTTGCATATCCACTGTCCAGTTTCTAGACTTAGTAATTTCTCCAAGGATCCCTGGTTCCTTCTTTTTGAAAATGGTATTAAAAACCAAGATCTGGTTGCTAGAATTGTACATTGCTATTGGGGTGTCATTTCTTCTAGGTGATCTCAGCAGACAGAAAGGAAGTCTATATATACTAACTTGTGTTTATATAACTTCTATAAATATTTCTGCGTATATATCTGTATATAGATTATACGAAGCATGAGTTCACGCTGATGTCTTCAACTGTAATGCATTTCTGCGTTGTTCATTCCAGCTTCCTCCCTTTGCTTGTCTGTATAGTCCGCCCGAACGAATGAGAAACATAGCTCCCATCACCCACCATCCATTTACTTACCTGCCCCATTCCAGTTTACGTATGTAGTGGTTTCAGAAGTTTTACTATTAAAACTCTTGTAATACCAGTGATTTCAAGCCGTGCATCAAATATCAGTATAGGAAAAAAAAAACTTTTGTACTATGGTTCATCTGTAAACCAAGGAGTATAATATATTGGAAGTGAGTCAATAGGCAGTTAATTTTTTTGTTTTAAATTTTATGTTCATGAATGCAATCTACGTATGCCGTTTTAAATTTTTTTTTTTCAACGTTTTTTATTTTATTTTTGGGACAGAGAGAGGCAGAGCATGAACAGGGGAGGGGCAGAGAGAGAGGGAGACACAGAATCGGAAACAGGCTCCAGGCTCCGAGCCATCAGCCCAGAGCCCGACGCGGGGCTCGAACCCACGGACCGTGAGATCGTGACCTGGCCGAAGTCGGACGCCCAACCGACTGCGCCACCCAGGCGCCCCTACGTATGCCGTTTTAAAAAGCAATGTATGCAAATGTATGCAGATAGTCTAGCCAGCTGCCTTCAGACTTCATCTGCAACATCGGGTCCTTCCGCCTGATGCCCTTTGAACTGAAGTCCTGTCTCTCTAGGTCTCTTGCACCATTTTGAACTCACCAGCCTCCATAATTGCATGAGAATTCCTTATAAAAAATCTCTTATATATGAACACCCCCACAAATTATATTGGTCCTATTGCCCTGGAGAACCTTGACTAATACACCTTTATTCTGCAGTCTCTTCCCTGTGACGCACCAGTCTGTTTTGCTGAAAACAGTCCGTATGCTATGGGCTGGTGAATTTGCAGAATTTCCACCAACATTATTGTAGTCTTAGTTATGTATACACCTTTGCATCTATTTCTGTAAGAGGAAGAGGGAGCCATCTACAGATTTATTCATTCACTGATACTAACTCTGCTGACTTTTTTAATTCTCTCCCTGCCCCTGCCCGAGTCAAGAGAGATTCCCCTCGGAGTTGTTCGCTGGGCTTTTTCTTTTTTTTTCCACTTGTTATTTGAATTTAAAGAGCCAGTTTTTCTATTCTTACCTTTATCCTTATGGAGTTACCTTCTTGAAAAATGACCATCTAATTTAATGCTTTAGATTGGACACATCTAATGAGCATGCGGTAGGGCCTGAAAGCTTGAGAAATTTGGCCTTGATTTGTGCAAATGTAGTAGCATGCTTAAAGTCCTGTGGACACTAGAATAAGAAAAAGTAATCAGTGGAAATGATCAGTTTGTATCACCCAGGAGACAATGAAACTGGGCCATGAATGATCAGTCCCAGTAAATGCTTTGGCCTTATCTCCTTCGAGTATGGTGGCGTGCAGCCAGTGGTGTGGTACAGAAGAAGAACTATAGAAATAGATTTTGTTAATATACTTCTAGGGAATGATAATATCTGATACTCTTGATAGTAGTACTTTAAAGTTTATTGCCATGGTTGAGCTTTTAGGCTGGATAGTTCTTTTTAGGGGTGAAGGAAGAAAGAAGGGAAGGCAAGGAGGGATGGAGGGAGGGAAAGATTTGTAAAGGGAGGTACGGACAAAAGTTCATTTAACACAGACTCTTTGTGACTTTGCCCTAGTTTTGGGGTTATTCTTATGGGGACGTACATCTGTTAAAAATTGTATTGAACTCAAACACGATTTAAGTTAAACTCCAGCTTTTTTTTTTTTTTCAGAATTGGTTAATGACAACTAAAACACTTTGACTAAAATAGATACCATTCCTTTGGGAAGTCAGTTTTTAGAAACACATTTATGTATTTTTCCCACCTACCTGTTTGGGGGAGTAAAGCAACGACCATAAGAATAGAAGAGATTGTTATTTGAAAAAGTATGCTGGGTCCATTTTCCTGTAGAGAATTGTGAGAGCTTAGGACTAATTTCTGATTACTTAGGAAAAAAGCCAATCCTTGAACTTGATGATAAAGTCCTTCAGAGTTTTCACAGGCAACTTTAAATGATGTTTCCTGAGAAGGCAGAGGTAACAAGTTATTTTTTTTCTCACTTGGCAGAGTTTTGCTTTTTCCCATTCATCTCTCATCAGTAATGTGGCATGTATTTCCCTCATAAGATATTTTCAATCTCTTCGAAGATTTTGTTTCAAGGTTCAAACAATCGAATCAACATTTTAGGTTGCTGTGCTACCATTTACATGGCCATGCAGGATCCTGTGCCCTGCTGGGGTGTATACCGACTTGCTGAGCTCACAGAGAGCTTCCAATTTAATCAGAAGGTTGGCACATTGAAGGCATACTTGGGGAGGATGAGAGGGCGAGGATGGGCAGTGTGTATATAAAATAGCAACAGGTTTAAACAGTTGCTAATTAGAACATAGCAGATACCATGGGTTGGGGTGGGCGTGGTGGGACATGATTTTTGGCCAAGTATGGTTTTGTGCTATGAAATTTGAGACCGGGGTGCCTGGGTGGCTCAGTCAGTTAAGCGTCTGACTTCAGCTCAGGTCGTGATCTCATGGTCAATGAGTTTGAGCCCTGTGTTGAGCTCTGTGCTGACAGCTCAGAGCCTGGAGCTGCTTCAGATTCTGTGTCTCCCTCTCTCTCTACCCCTTCCCTGCTTGCACTCTGTCTCTCTCTCTCAAAAATAAATAAACATTAAAAAAATAAAGAAAGAAAGAAATTTAATTGAGATATAGATATCCAAAATCTTGTATTGCCTTTCTCCTTTGGCTTCTAATTTCTAACCCAGTATCACTGTAGTTAAAAGTTGTTATCCAAGTGAATTTGCATCTAAAAAATTAAGGTTTTCCACATTTGGTTTAGTTAACTCAGTTGGCTGGTGGATTGTGAAACACAAACATCTCTGAAAGGTTTACAGGACTGGAGTAACCACCGAGCATGTTTGAAGTTTTGCATTTTTTTTTCACATTTTGATTTGAAGTGAAGATATTCCTTAGTTATCATATTGGCGTTTTCTAAGAAATGTCAGTTTTTGGCATTGTGTTCAGTATCCCTTGTATAATAAGGCATAACTATAGACCACTTTTTCCTCCCAAATCATGGGTTTTTCTGAAAATGCCATTTCTGTCTTCTTCCCTAAAATGAAATACTTATTCCTTTCTTATGATTTCTCTTTTTTTTTTTTTCTTTCCTTTCTCTGTGTAGGAGATTTGTCTTTTCTCTCCCACAACGGCGAATCTGTTTTCTCTTTTGTTACTCCAAAGTTAATTTTTATCCTTTGTCCCCAAAATGAATAATTCTCCCTTTGAGCCTCAAGAAAGTGTTTTTTTGTGCATATGCTTCTCATAGTGAATTTCCTTCATTCCTTGCTTCTTGAACTATAATTTTTCCTTTCTGCTTTTTTACTCACAAGTAACATTTCTTCCCTGTTTCCCCATCCCCCAAATTGATGACTTTTAAACAGTCATTTTTTTTTTCATTTTTCTGATAAATTTATGAAGCAGCATGAGGATTTGGAGTTACAGTGGTAGGTACTTTCATCTGTGTCTTTGAGGAGTTTCTGCGGGTAATGACTTCTGTGCACAGTTACTGGGTTGGCCCATGTTTTTCTCTCTTCCTAGCACTCCTAAGTTTACATTTTTAAAGTATATACAAGGATATGTTTAATAAGCATAAAAGGTTTTTATTAAAAAAATTGAAAACATCCTCTTTCATGGATAATTCTTAAATTTACCAATGAACTTGTAATGGCTGAGTATATGGCAAGCTCCTTTTTTGAGGCTTCCTGGGAGATTACAGCTTTATTTCCAATTCTCTCTGATTTACATGACAATGACTGGTCAGCACAACTGTTCTGCCTGGCTCCCTTCATGTTATACATGAATATTCATCCATCCTGTAATTATTGAGCACCTATTCTGTGCCAAGGGGCTGGCACAAGTGGTTAACTATCGTGATCTGGGCCTACTCCCATGGGGCAAATAGTTTACTTAAGGGGATAGTCTTGAAATATATCAATCAATAAGTATCCATGTTCCTGGGGCGCCTGAGTGGCTCAGTGGGTTGAGTGTCTACCTTAGACTCAGGTCATGATCTGACAGCTCGTGAGTTAGAGCCCTGTGTCGGGCTCTGTGCTGACAGCTCAGAGCCTGGAGCCTTCTTTGGATTCTGTCTCTGTCTCTCTCTGCCCCTCCCACTTGCTCTCTCTCTCTCTGCCTCTCAAATATAAATAAACATTAAAAAACATTAAAAAACAATCCACGTTCCTGAACACACCCCGATTGTCCATTGGAGTGTGATGCAGTTCCTCTGACCCTCAATAGCTATCTATTTTCCTTCTTTCTCATAAACAGTAGTCATTCCTGCTGCCACGTACTGAGAGGTGCCAGGGACTTTGTTCCGTCTTTTAATTGCATTATCTCATCTGATGCCCCTCTCACCCCCGGCCATCCACTGTTGGACTATTTTTATGTACATTCTAACATGTAGAAACCAAGTCCTAGAATGGCTGTCGTTTAACATTTAACATATCATTAAGTGAACTGGAGCCAAGTATTTGTATTATTTTTTTTTTTTAACGTTTTTCTAATTTTATTTTTGAGACAGAGAGAGACAGAGCATGAACGGGGGAGGGTCAGAGAGAGGGAGACACAGAATCCGAAACAGGCTCCAGGCTCTGAGCTGTCAGCACAGAGCCCAACGCGGGGCTCGAACTCACAGACCACGAGATCATGACCTGAGCCGAAGTCGGACGCTCAACCGACCGAGCCACCCAGGCGCCCCAGGAGCCAAGTATTTGATGCCTGCCCCTGAATCCCTTCTCAGGGCTCTTTCCCTTTACTGCCAAGTGGTCCCTTCCTGTTTCCAATGGAGACCTTCTCCACCAGTCAATTCGATGATTGTTTCCCTGCCACCCCCCCCCCCACCACTGATGTGCGTTTTGGATGACTGTTCACACTACACAATCATTTATTTATTTTTTATTCACTCCGTAAGCTCGTGTACCAGTGCCTGAACGGCACCCATAATTCTCCTGCGTGGCCTTAACTGTCTTGACTCACCCTGACCAGCTCAAGGACAGGTGTGTGACCCAACAGAGGACAGTCAGACTCAGGGGGTGTCAGTCTTGGCTTTCCCCTGGAGATACTGATGTGTCCTCTTTTGAATGCAGTTTCCGTGTTGGGATGATTTAAACCTGAGACAGACTGTCCTGATCTCATGCGAGATGTCTCCTGCGGTAGGTACTCATCTCGGAATGCTGCCTACAGCACTGTTTTAGGAGGGAGCCACACACAGGAGGGGTTGGGATTAGGAAGAGATGGAGAAGTTATCACCAAAGAATGATCATGACATCTGTGCAACTGAGTTGTAGCCTGGGTAAATCTACAGCCCTCACCACATATACTGGCTCAGTAAACAAATTGACTCTTACCATTTGGCTAGCACTTTCTTGGATTAAGAGCATAGGCAGTGCCATAAGGCATACAAACCACTTCTGTGTTAAAACAGTGAAGGCAGGCCCAGGGAAGGAGCAGGTCTGGCTCCTTAAATGCTCGGTGTTAACGGGAATGAAGAGGCAAAGGAAATCAGGAATAAAGAGGCAAAAGGAGGCTTATGATCAATGCCAGCTCCTTCTTGTTTTCCAGGGGCTTCCGGGAGTGATGCATAGGTATGTGGAACAGTGGGGGTCTGTCACGCCATGTCAAAGGAAATGTCATCTGCAGCTCCATGCAGAAGGTTTTAGAGCTAAGGAAGGCGCATGGGATCCAATATACATACCGAGGCTGGCATTAAATCAAAGCGTATTAGAGGAGTCTTTGCAGAAGAGAGGCTGGTCTGAGCCCTGTCAGTTTCTCTGGGTTCCCGACCAGGCATGTTACAGAGCAAATTCATATCAGCTGTGTGGAAAATTCATCTGTTGCTCCAAAAGCAACTGCCAAGCTGTCTTTGGTACATGACAGCCGGAAGAAATTTCTTTCTCAAATCAGTGTTTCAAATGCAGGCACTCCCCAGGTTGGTTAAAGAGGGAGGAAGGTAAAGGAAATGAAGATGTGAAGATCAGTGATGTGAAAAGCAGAAGGAGCAAAGGGGGATCTGATGGAGAAAATTAAATGAACTGTAAGTGGCTCATACAGACACCACTGCAGGTTTCAGATAAGTCACCTGTCAGAAGTCATTTTCTTGCAGGACGTAATTCGCCCTTATTGACTATGATGGGTTTCCGTTCAATTCAAAGCCATGTTCCCAAGCTGGAATTTCACCTTTGTTTCTTAAAACATTGGCTTAGCGCAGGCAAAATCACAGGCTCTGGAGTATTGTGGCGCTCAACACTAATGGTTTTCTTGCCAGTGTTACCCCGAAATTCACATTTAAAATGATACTGTGCCAGTTTACCCTTTAAAACCAGCTCCACGCAATGTCCACCAAAAGCATAGGGACAGTGGGCTTGGAAATGGTAGGTCTGAGAGCTGTCGTATTGTTGCCATGTAATCATTTCCCTCTGTGAACTCCATATGGAGCACATGCAACCTGGAACCTCTCTGCCAAGTAAACCGCATTAAAAAAATTTTTTTTAGTGTTTCATTTATTTTTGAGAGAGACAGAGGCAGAGGGACAGCAGGGGAGAGGCAGAGAGAGAGGGAGACAGAATCGGAAGCAGGCTCCAGGCTCTGAGCTGTCAGCACAGAACCTGATGCGGGGCTCGAACTCGCAAACTGTGAGGTCATGACCTGAGCCAAAATTGGATGCTGAACCAACTGAGCCACCCAGGCACCTGTAAACCATATTTTTAAATTTTAATTAAGTTAATTAAACTAATTTAAACTTAATTGATTAAAATTAATTACATATATACATATATACATGTATATGTGTATATCTCTATCTCTATCTATCTCTATCTCTATCTCTATCTCTATCTCTATCTCTATCTCTATCTCTATCTCTATCTCTATCCCTATCCCTATCTCTATCTCTATCTCTATCTCTATCTCTATCTCTATCTCTATCTCTATCTCTATCTCCCAAACTCTGTTGGCCTTTAGCAGATAATCATTAAAACTATATTATCTTTTTTAAATTTTTTTATTTTATTTTATCTCTTAAATTTATTTTTATATTAAATATAATTCATTGTCAAATTGGTTTCCATGCAACACCCAGTGCTCATCCCAACAGGTGCCCTCCTCAATGCCCATCACCCACTGTCCCCTCTCCCCAATCCCGCATCAACCCTCAGTTTGTTGTCAGTATTTAAGAGTCTCTTATGGTTTGCCTCCTTCCCTCTCTGTAACTTTTTTTTCCCCTTCCTCTCCCTCATGGTCTTCTGTTAAGTTTCTCAGGATCCACGTATGAGTGAAAACATATGGTGTCTGTCTTTCTCTGCCTGACTTATTTCACTTAGCCTAACACTCTCCAGTTCCATCCACATGGCCAGATTTCATTCTTTCCCATTGCCAAGTAGTATTCCATTGTATATGTAAACCACATCTTCTTTATCCATTCGTCTGTTGATGGACATTTAGGCTCTTACCATAATTTGGCTATTGTTGAAAGCACTGCTACAAACATTGGGGTACATGTGCCCTTATGCATCAGCACTCCTGTATCCCTTGGGTAAATTCCTAGCAGTGCTATTGCTGGGTCGTAGGGCTGTTATTAATTTTTTGAAGAACCTCCACACTGTTTTTCAGAGCGACTGCACCAGTTTGCATTCCCAGCAACGGTACAAGAGGGTTCCCGTTTCTCCACATCCTCGCCAGCATCTGTAGTTTCTTGATGTGTTCATTTTAGCCACTCTGACCAGCGTGAGGTGGTATCTCAGCGTGGTGCCTTTAACCAGATAATCATTAAAACTATGTTATCTTTTTTACATTTCAAATCTCATTTTGTCCACTGTATTTTTTTTCTTTAAAACAAAGAGTCACATTGCTTTCCTGATTAAAGAAAAAATATATACACACATATATGTGTGTGTGCTTATTATAAAAGATTGAATCAGTCTTGACAAATATGGAGAAAAATAGAGTAATTGAAATACTATCATCTGAGACAAGTTCTGTTCTTCCAAATCTCCCTAAGTTTATATGAACTCCTGTGTACATACACATGTATGTATGTATGTATGTATGTATGTTATTTTCACTGTCTGCCTTCTCCCCCACAAAAATATAAACTCCATGAAAGCAGGGATTTTTTTCTTAATACTACACTCTCTAGAACAGGGTTGGACACATGGTTGGAGCTCAATATATTCCTATTTGTTGAGTGAAAAAAAAATAGAAATGTTCTTCCTAATTGTGTTTCTTTAGGACTAACTGCAAGAAAACACTTGTAAGATCAGAGGATACATTTTAATCCTCATTATATTTAGAGCCTGACATGTAACAAAAAATAACTTTTGAATTAAAAATTTTAAATGTTTTTTTATTTTCGAGAGAGAGCACAAGCAGGGGAGGGATGGAAAGAAAGGGGGACAGAGAGTCTGACGTGGGTTCTGTGGTGAGAGCAGAGAGCCCGATATGGGTCTCAAAGTCATGAACCATGAGATCACGACCTGAGCCGACGTCTGATGCTAAACAGACTGAGCAACCCAGGCACCCATTGGATTTTAAAAATTTAAAAAAGAACCCAGGAGTTTTGTAGCTAGAACATTGGAGGATAGTTAGAGTTACTTACTCTGCTTGTATTTCCTCTTTCTCCCCTCCAAAGGTACAATTTACCTTCTCCATATGTTGATGCTTATGGTTAAGGCAGAAGTCTAAAGGTGCTCCCCCAACATTCCCATATCAACGCCATTCCATCCAAAACCAATGTAGGTATTGCTCTGAAGGGGGTTCGCAGGTAGAGTTCAGGTTACTTCTCATGCTTTAGGTGGGAAATTGTCTTGGTTTATCCATATACATATAAAATGTTCGAAAGTGATATATATTATGACAAACAGAAAGAGCCAAGTGAGGGGAACTGGGAGTGTTAGGTGGGTTTTTGCAATTTTAAACGACATGGGCAAGGAGAGACCTTACTGAGAAGGTGAGCGTTTGAACATGGGCCTAGAACTGGTGAGAAGTGAGCCATGTTTCTTTCTGGGGGGAAAAGCACTACCATCCCACACCACCCTCACCTCTGCCTTTAGATAAGACCCTTAGCTACTCGGTCTTAGCCATGAAGGCCACAGAGATTTTTATATATCAGTCAGACTTCGGGAGGCTTCAATGAGAAATATTTTGGAAATAATGCTGGCATTCTATTAGAAGAGGCGAGAGTGTTTTCTGTGGAGAGCAGAAATAAATGCCCATTTACAATGCATTGACATGAGTATTCAAATAGATTTCTCATTCTTGGAGAAGGACTAACAAGAAAAAGTCATATACACATCTGCTCTCATCACAAATATATTCAACTTTCACATTGCTCATGTAGATTCTCAAGGAAATTTCCCCAGAAAAGAAACAGTGTTAAAGCTGATAGCAACAAAGCAAATTCTAACATTTTGCTTCCCTGGGCTAAAGAGAGAAACCCCCCCTTGTCACAGAAATGGATAGCCTCCTTGATGAATTTCTACATTTTGATTTATATCTATCTCATTGTGGGGTAGAATAAGAGGATGGATCTATAGAAGAGGGAATAGGAGTAGCTTAGAGGAATTTGTGATTTCAACATTTGAGAAAAATATGGGCACTGGGAGGAAATAATGATACTCATCAAAAGGCACCATAAAACAACATTATGGAAAGAATATGCTTGTCTGCAATTCTATTTTGAGAATGAATGATTAGCTTGTACTGCAATTCCACAACATTCCCTCCTTGTTTTCTCTGCTGCAAATCATGATTGTATGTGGAGGTTTCTGGCTTGTACCCCAGCCGTGGTATGGGGCACACTGTGTTAAGGTGGGGCTCCCAGGGCTCCTAGGGGAAAGAGGCAGGGGAGTCATCAATTTACAAATATTAGTTGACTTCTGTATAGTTAGGAATTTGTTCACATGCTCAAAGCAGAGGGGACTCCCTGCTCCACCAGAAGTGAAAAATAAAAACTACAGTGGATGAAAAAGGATAAATGTGTTTTTTCTGTCCTCTAAAAGACCCCTAGACCTAGTCACAGTAAGACAAGGCCGTATACTATATGGTGCTCATTGTGTTAGGGTTCCACGGAGAAACAGAGCCAACAGGAAATGTATACGTATATATGTGGGATTTCCTGTGGAATATATATGTATATAATAGGAATTGGCTGCAGTGATTATGGAATCTATAAGAGGTCCATGATCTGCCATTTGCAAGCCGGAAGACCAGGAAAGGCAACGATGCGATTCAATGCAAGTCCAAAGGCCCGAGAATCAGGAGGCTGACAGTGTAAAACCCAGGAAAGTCCAAGAACCAAGAGTGCTGACCTGAGGACAGGAGAAGATGGGTATCTCAGCTCAAATAGAGAAAGCAAATTTGTCCTTCCTTTGCCTTTTTGTTCTATTTAAACTCCCAGTGGATTGGATGATGTCCAGCCACATCAGTGAAGGTGATCTTCTTTACCCAGTCTACTGATTCAAAGGCTAATGTCTTCCAGAGACACTCTCAAAAGCACACACAGGAGTAATGTTTTATCACCTACCTGGGCAACCATTAGCCCATCAAGTTGACACATAAAATCAGCTACTAAAACTAAGTCAGGCACTTGAGGCTATTTCTACCCCATTACTTCTCCCATCCTCAGCACTAGTTTTCCAACTCACAATCCAACATGGCTGATTGAGTTCTAGTCACCGTATTTGCACACCTGCTGCCGGAAGGCCACACCCTCAAATTCACATGTCTTTGAAGACATTTTTGAAAAATGATACACAACATTTCCACCTATGTCGCATTGGTTAGGACTTAGCTGTGTGGACTTAAGTCTGTGTTTTAGTAGACCATGTGCCCAACTGCAAATCAAAACTTTTATGGTGAAGGATGAATGAGACCCTGGTTACTAGGGGATGGCAACTAGAAACTGAGCTCTTCGAACGTTCCCTATGTTCTGTATGCTTGAAGCCTTGAACCACATTGTACCGGCTTGTCTAGATAATTTGTGCAAACAATGTGGTTTATGGTGAACATGCACTTTCCTTCTGGGGGTTTAGAATTTTAGTAACTGTGGTTACCGAAGGTATGGAAGCATGGAGGCACATGTTAGTACATGACAGAGTCCAGTGAAAACCTAAACTTGTAGTCTCAAACAACCTTCCCCGGCAGAAGACATTTCATATGCATTGCTACAGTTCATTGCTGGAGGATTGTATCTTGTGCAAATCCATTGGAAGAAGACTCTTAGAAGCTCATACCCAGTAGCCTCCAGACTCTGCCACACGAACCTCGTCCCCTTACCGATCCTAATTTTTATCTGTTGGTTGTAATAAACCATAGCCATAAGTGAAATGGCTTTTGAGTTCTACAGGCTAGGCAGATGTGCTAAATGCCTTATATGCATTTAATACACATGAATCTTCCTAAAAATCCTACAAAATTATGGTTACCCTTATCTCCATTGTACGGATATGAGGCTGGAGGCTTTGACAGATTAAATACTTTGTCCAAGTTCTCACATCCTGTGGGTGGAAGAGCCAGCACTGGAACAAGGGGAGCCTCTGAAAATATGCGTTCTTCACCGTAATGTAGACTCTGGAAGCTTGTTGCACAACTATGGGAAGGAAAATGTCCGGAGTATTGGTGTGTGTCATTTTTTAAAATGGTGGAATAGAAGATTGGTGCAGTAGGTTTTATTATTTTTTTTTCAGTTGTCTTTTCTTTCATTTCTCTGTTCTGTTGACCTTGGACTCACACAGGTGGCTTGCATTGTCCAGTGGAACATGGGCACGTATTACACTGTGACTGTTTCCGACAGAGGCTTTAAAAGCCACCACAAGTTTCCATTTGTCTTGGGTTCCTGGTTCCTGTGATGAGAATATCAAGACCTGGGTGACGCTGACTTTTCAGCTTGAGTGAGAAGCTTGGAATGAGAAGACAGGTGGAACAGCCCAAACCTCAGCCCAACTCAGACCTGGAATAGAGCAGTCATGGCACACGCACCCCACCTGTGAGGGAGAGTTAGAAATGCGTAACCACCAGTGTTTTGGGGTTGTTTGTTATGTCACGTTACCACAGCAAGGGTGACTAATACAGGTATGCAGTAAATATGTAATTTTAAATGGAAACGATTTGGAGTAGGTTGTTAGAGTTCCCACAATAGTCATTCTTATGATTAACTCATTTTAATTAGTAAACAGTGTTTTTATTTTTGCATCACTATAACAATATTTCTTTTCAGTTTATTTATTTATTTTTGGGGGGGAGGGGCCGAGACAGAGAAAGAGAATCCCAAGCAGGCCCTGCACTGTCAGCACAGAGCTGGATGCAGGGCTCAATTTCACGTACCATAAGACCATGACCTGAGTCCAAGTCAAGAGTGGAGCACTTCACTGCCGAGCCACCCAGGTGCCCATTATAACTTGATTTTTCTATCCAAAGAAAATGACAACAATTATTGAGTGTTTACTATGCGGTAGGTACTTTTCTAAGCTATTTACTTATCTGTCTCTCCCCTCCCCGTGACTCTCAACACTACTGGATAGTGAAGTTCATGAGTATTTTGACCTCCCTAGAGAGAATTAAGTACATGCATGAGTAATTTGAAGATTTTTTCCCAGGGGTTTCCCATATTGAAAGGACTGCTCAATGCTAACCTTTGAGGAGCACCTGCAAAGTTAAATGTTTCATTTAATTCCTCTCCCAGGGTAGTGAGTAGACTTACATTTTGGTTAACACGATGAATGCAATGCCAACTACAGATTGCTTTTTTGGCTTGTTGTATTTATCCATCCACTTTAGGAGCCCTTATAGTACATTTTGCACTAGATACATAACCAAAAATAAATAGAGATTTTGATAATTTGAAAATCTCTGTGGTTATTAATTCTGGGGGATAATAAATTAATAAAGAGATGGAGATTTGCACTTTGCTGATAAGAAAGTGGGGACCCATAAATAATCAGTTTCAACAATTTAGAGTTTACTTACTGCCACAGGCGTATATATCCAATACACCTTACCAAGATGCACCAGATGCGGCATAAGCATTTTACTGTGTCATGTTCCATATATACTTGATATTAATTTATAGTAGAGTAATGGAACAGATGGTGACTTGGAAAAGTGTCATCACCTTCGATGGGGTAGTGAGTTATCATTTAGTAAAAATTAAATGATTTGCACGAAGAATTAGAGAAAAATAATACCAGTTTCTAACCTCTCATTATTTTATCTCTGAAAATATTTTTTCACTAGTGACATAAGGTACAGTGATAAGAAAGGTATTTTATTGGTGTTTTTAATCCCTCCACATTTGATGCGCCTAAAGATTGTTCTTTCCTACTGACCCTTCTGCCTCAATTTTTTGTCTGTCTGTCTGTCTCTCTCTGCCTCTCTTCTGTCTCTCTCACCTGTGTTCCACTTACTAGACTTCCATCACTTTTTTGGGTGCTTATTTTGGTTTGTCATTTTGTTTTGGGAGCTGTAAAAGTCAATCACAAATTTAGATCCCCAAGAAAAGGGGGTTGGTAGCTTTAATGATTTCTACTGTTTGAAGAGAAGATTTCTACTGTTTGAAGAGAATTCATTAACTAGATAAATTATGGTGAAATTGCAGTATTTATGACTTTTTATGACTTTTTGAATTCATCAGAGAAATAGGTGTACGTTTCACAGACAGGACTAGAAATTAACAGTTCAAGATTATTCATCACACTGGAAATGATAAACAACAAAATTCCCTCCTTTCCGCTTTGGGTCTTTTCTGAATGATTGGTGACTATCATTGATTTATTTATTTAATATATTTTTATTTTTTTAATTTATTATTATTTTTTTAATGTTTATTTATTTTTGAGAGAGAGAGAGAGAGAGAGAGAGACAGAGGGCAAGCAGGGAAAGGGCAGGGAGAGAGGGAGACACAGAATAGGAAGCCGGCTCCAGGCTCTGAGCTGTCAGCACAGAGCCCGACGCGGGGCTCGAACTCACGGACCGTGAGATCATGACCTGAGCCAAGGTCGGATGCTTAAGGGACTGAGCCACCCAGGCGCCCCTGGTGACTATTTTTGACAGACGTGTGTTGCTTAAGTATAGATGTCGACGATCCTGTCAGCATAGTGATGTTGCTATTAAATGTCATTCATGTTGGAATACCTGATTTGCAAAAGTGTTCTTTCTTCACACAAACACACCGCAGGTCAGGTAAGACAGCAGACTTGGGCTTTAGGTATCCAAGGTTCAAATTGGATCTTTCTCATGCACTTGATGTCTGTGACCTTGGGCAGTGTATTTGTGCCTTAGTATGCCAGTCACTAACATCAGAATAACAATGCCTCCTTCTTAAGATCACTGTAGTTCTTACTGTAAGAAACATTTTAACATAGGCATATAACAATTACACACTGAGGAGTCATTCATTGAATAAATGCTACACATTTCAGGTTTTAGTCTCACATTTGATGGGTTGCATGCATTTTTTAAAATGTATATTCTAGTCTAGATGAAGATTTTCTTTAAGAAGAATTGGACAACCCCCAAATACACATGAAGTCCACAGTTAAATCATGTATGTTTTTTTCCTACTAAGTCATTTAAATGCAATATTTGCCAGTGAATTTCAACTTCAACAGCCTGATCAGTTAAGCGAATTCGTAATTGAAAAGAAAAGATAGAAAATGAACTGAAGAGTGAATTTCACAGAATAAGCACCCTGAAAAAATTTGTTTCCCTAGAGGACCAGTCAGAGAATGCCAGAAGAGGCCATGAGGCCTTCCTCCTAAGACTTCACAAATTTGCTTAAAAGCTATGCCTACCCTTTAAAAGAGTTGACACTTGATATTTTCCTAGGTTATAAGTAATTTGGGTAATAAAGCTGTAGGGAAATTGAACTTGTCAGCATGTTAAATGCATTTGTCTCTCCGAATATAATAAACCATGACGGTGGACTGGTTGATAATTGCAGGCATGTTTTTCTAATTAATCAGCAAAGTATGAAACTTTTTTGTTCTACCCTTATGTGCTTCCTCTGTTTGTTAGCAAGTGTCAAATTTAAAACTTGACATAAAACAAATATCTTTATAATACCTTTTACTAGAGTCTCAGGGTTATGGCATGAGAGTGTTTTATGCCATAATAGTAGCCCTATTAATTTAAAGTTTGATAGTTTGCTACCATGGATTTATTCAAAGTATCCCACCATTTATTATTTGAAATATTTTTATTTTATATAGTGTGATATATTTTGTTAAACATCCATTTTATGTAAGTCATAGTCTTAAATTTTTTTTTAATGTTTATTTATTTTTGAGAGAGACAGAGTTGGAATGTGAGTGGGTTAGGGGCAGAGAGAGAGGGAGACACAGAATCCGAAACAAGCTTCAGGCTCCAAGCTGTCAGCATAGAGCCCAACGCGGGGCTCGAACCCATGAGCTATGAGATCGTGACCTGAGCCGAAGTCGGACGCTCAACTGACTGAGCCACCCAGGCGCCCTCATAGTTTTAATTCACAATTGGAGGTAAGGTGCTTACAGGTCAGATACATGAAGTAAGGTGAACATTTGTGAAGCATGTTGGCACAGACTTCTGTTTTGCTTTAACACTTATGGAAAATTTAAGTAATGAGCTCCGTGGGAAAAATAGTAAGCATACTCATTGCGGGCCAGGCAGATTCAAAGTGTGTTACATGAATGAACTTATTTAATCCTCACAACCATCCTAGATGGTAAGTACAATTATTATCATTATCCTTGTTTTAATAGATAAGCAAACAGGCACAGAAGGGATCAGTAATTTGCCTAAGGCCACACAGCGGGTTAGTTGCAGAGATGGAATTCAAATCCAGGATGCTGGCACCAGAAAAGGACCCTTCACCCCTAAACTGTTCATTCCCAATTTGCATATTTGCCACCCATAGCCTAAAGGGCCTTGAGCTATAACTATAATGTACTGTTAAAAAATAAAATCAAAGGGAAGTGAATATTATAAACCATTCCGACGTTAATCTGGGTAGACAATAAATTGGTGCTGGGTATGCTATTTTCTATTATGATCTACCCTTTGAAATCTTCCATAATAAAAAATGCTAAGAAATAAAATTAAATGTTCTACTGATGCGGAGGTAGAGCTCTCAGTCACTAGGTTGGGGCCGAGCATCGTCAGTTTCCTGGTGTGGTCCCTTCATGGTGACACATTCACTTCCTATTCTCTCACGTGCGTCAACAATCATGAAGAGTAACCATTTGTAATTATGGTGTAATTATGGAGGAAGCCAGGCAAATTACGGAATGAAAGTGACTCGGGAGGTTCTACAGATATATCTCTTGGGATACCCAGGGCCTACTATATTTTGTGACCACCCCGGTCGTGGAGAATCGAGTGGACATTTCTATAAGCTTCACTCCGGTTGTTAATGGGATGGCAGTTTTTGCCGGTCTCGCTCCATAGTCCACGTCTTGGATTGGATAAGTAATACTTCTCATGCTAAATCTCCTAACAAGAGACAAATAAAATAAACCCAGAAGATTTTCCAGGAAAATCATGACAGTAATCAGATCTTTAGATGTTATAGCCTCCCTCTGAGTAGCTAAAATAAAAGTAGTCTTGAAATACAAGCATCGTTGATAGTTAGCATATGAAAACATGAACATTTGACTTTTGGCATGAAGATGACAATTGAATCTGATAGCTTTTTTTTCTTAATGTGAGATAATACTGTATGAACGTGAATTATTGCGGGAGAGATTTAGACGTATATGCTATTAAGCTGGATTTGTTATGACCTTAGCTGACAAAAGAAATGGTTCTGCGGTGAATAAGCCTTAACTGAATGGAAACTGAAATGCATTAAAGTGAATACGTTTCAGAAGAATTACAAATTCAAGCTTCTGGAGAGTACTTCGTACTCAGGGTTTGAAAACAGCAGTTCTCAAATGCGTTCAACAAATACGTCCCCAGACCGCCCCATCTTCTTTCCTTTCACTCCTGCTCTTTACCCATTAAGAAAATGTTAGGCCCTCTCAAAATTAGTGCCCCAATTTTGCTGCTTACTTATTTGATTGACCTTAAACCATTTTCTAGCATCCTTGGTCTCTAATTTCTTAATCTCTATCAAAGATGATGGTATTGTAGTCTGAAGTCTAAAAGCTCGTCCAATGCTAAACTCCTACGGGTCTGGATATTTTGGGGCCATAAAAGAAATTGTCTTGCAGCCAACTCTGCTGTAGTTATCACGAAATGAGCCACAGTCACTTGCTCTGTCTCCAAGGAGGAATCGTTCTCCCTGTGGAGTGGGTATCCATTGTGTTATTGTTGTTATTGTTACTGTTAGAGTTTTATCTGCCCAGCAGCCATTTCCTCCTTCCATAACATCACAATTGATTTTCCACAGAGGAACAATGCATCTCTCACCTTTGATCTGTGTGATTTGATGGGTGCAGGTGGGCACAGGAATTAGCTTTAGAAGTGAAGCCTTAGTTTATCATGACATTCCATTTACCAGCCATGACCCACCCCAGACAATGAAACTCTGTTCGAGAATGTTACAGCTCTCAGGGAAGATAAGCACCTCTTCCGCTGATGGCATTAAAAGATTGTATATGTTTGAGGTCGTTAGATGAGCCAGGTTGAGAGCTGGTCAAATCATTTGAGCCCCTGAATCAGTCTATGCCTGAAGCCAGACCTCTCCTTGGAAGAGAGTTTTGAGTTAAAGGAATCAATGCATTCACTCTCCTTGCTTAAGGTAGTTGGGGCTGTTTCTGTAACTCAGAATGGTAGGAGTTCAGACCAATTAACCCTGTGTATCTGGATGGTTGAAAATGATCCAACCACAGAAACTGCATGAGGACTGAACGCGTGTGCCGCTCCTGGCCCGTCAGACTTCTGGTTTCTCAGCAGTGGCCTCCTTCCTACTGACTCGGCTTTGAGCCAGGTGTTATTCTTTTCCAAAGTCTAGCCTGAAAAGTCAAATAAAATACTTTTGGGGAAATGTGAATGAATTAGTCAACCTTCTCCGGAGAAATAGCACATCAGACAAACAATAGAAAATCAGTCTGTCTGTCTGTCTATCTATCTATCCATCCATCCATCTGTCCGGTTTAAGGAATTGGCTCACACCATTGTAGAGGCTATAGGCTGGCAGACTGCAGACCCAGGCACGAGTTTTGACACAGCTTGAGGCTAAAGGCTGTCTGTTAGCAGAAAGGGCTTTTCCTTGTGGAACGTCTGTCTTTTTCTTAAGATCTTGGGCTGATTGGATGAAGACCATTAATGTTATGGAGGGTAATCTGCTTTACTCAAAGTCTATAGATCTGAATGTCAATGTCATCTAAAAAATACCTTCCCAGAAATATCTAGAACATCTAGTTGTTTGACTAATTAATTATCTGGGTACTGTGATCTAGTCAAGTTGACACATAAAATTAACCATCACAGTGAATATGTTTTAAAATTTGGTATTTGATTCATTGCAGGGAGTGTGTATGTATATATATACATATATAGGAGTGTGTATATATATATATATATACATATATAGGAGTGTGTATATATATATATACACACACATAAAATTTCGTATTATATATTTGTATATAATACATAATTACATATAATCTATCAATATGTAATAATATATAAAAATATATATGTAATGTATAATGATACTATAATGTATTATGTATATATCTACATTTCTAAATTGAAAAGAATAATAATGAAATAAAATCTGTGAAGGCACCACCCAAACTAAGCACTGTGATGAAACAGATGTGCGTTCATCCGCCTGCGCCCCCTCCCAGTACTATTCTCCCGTCTCTGGGTTGTGAGTTTATTACCGTCTTAATTTAAACAACACTTTCTACCACGTATGTGTGTATGCTTAACTAACGTCTGTTTGTTCCTGACTTTTAAAGGTTGTTTTGTTCCCTAGGTAGTCAGCTGCGACTTGCGCCTTTTCACCCAGCGTGCTGTTTCTAAGATTCATCTACGCCATTGTGTGTAGGTGCAGTTCATTCACTGTCGCTGGTGTATGAAATTCTTCCGGGTGATGGTAACACGCCATTGTTTTTGTCCAGTGTCATAGCAGACGTGGTAGAGTTGTTTATGCCTTTTTGCTTTATGGGAGAGCTGTTGCTAATATGCTTTTGCAAGTGACTTTCTGAGATTCTGTAGGTCAGTGGGTCTGCATCACTTGCATTTCTAGCAAATTCTCAAGGTCTTTGTTTTTTAATTTGTTTTTATTTTAACATTTATTTATTTTTGAGAGAGAGAGAGAGAGAGAGAGCACGAGCAGGGGAGGGGCAGAGAGAGAGGGAGACTCAGAATCTGAAGCAGGCTCCAGGCTCCAAGCTGTCAGCACAGAGCCAGATGCAGGGCTCAAACTCAAGAACCACAAGATCATGACCTGAGCCAAAGTCGAATGCTCAACCAGGTGAGACACCCCCCCGCACCCCGCAAATTCTCAAGTTCTCAACCAGATCTACTAAGTTAGAAACTCTGGGTTGGGCCCAGCAATAGGTGTTCTCAGGTGATTCTGATGTTCTCTCAATTATAAGAACCATGGTTCTAGATATATGCCAGGAGTTGGTTTATTCATCCTTGACTCAGTTTACCTCACTGTTAAATTTTTTTTCCTTAGAATATCTCAAATTTACATCTCTTGACTTTCATGGTTTCATTTTTTTTCTCCTTAGCTCAGAGCTTCTTAAAATATACTTCTAAATAATTAATTTATTCCATCTTAATCTCTAAATCCTAATCATAGAGTTAGGATTTCTATCTCTAGGATTAATTTTACTTTCTTCTGTTGCTTTTACCCTTTTATATCTCTTGGCTTAAATATTTCAGGTTTTATCTCATATTTATTTTAATTTCTAATTTTCAGTCTGCTCTAACCTTCTTAAGCACCTATTATTTCTGTATTTTTCATCTTCTCCCACATTTTCCCCCATGTTCTTATGTTTTAATGGATTTCATTTTACTCTTGGTAAGAAATGAGTCTAGAAATTTATGAACAGAAGACTTCATGTTACAATCAATTGCAAAATACTAAATTGCCCTAGTATCCACTTCTTACCTCCCCAGAAAGGATTCCTACCCCAGCTAGGGCAATTCACTAAAATATCTCGGACAGGAGATATTGCAAGATGAGATTCTCTGCCCTTTGGACTACATGGCCAACTGCCTGGCTGGAAACTTTGATTCTCTGAAATAATTTTGCTTGTTAATAGCTCACATTAATTTCCTTTGGATGGAATCCTCTCTTCTAGTTAGCTGATTTGACCCAGAAAAAAAGATGGAACCCCCTGCCACCCATAACAGGCAAAATGAGGGGCGCCTTTGACCCTGGGGAGCTCCACCCAGGCTATGTGTGGACATAGCCTGTGACATTACAGACGGTATCCCCAGGGGGTGAAGAGTTACCTAGAGGACCCAACAGACAGCACAGTTTTAGTATTTGGAAATATTCAAAGCCCTAGAGTGTAGGATTCCATTGTGAAAAATGAAGTAAGGAACTCCTCAGCCAGTTTTGTACACAAGAATTCTATGGGTCTTTGTTGGTACAAAGGATAATGAAGGACTAAATAGGGTGATGATGCTTACTTAACAAAACAGTGTGCTACTGTTGCTACTTAACAAAACAGTGTGCTAAATACTAGAGGTGGTATAGCATGGGGATTAAAAGCTTGAACTCTTTTTTCTTTAATATTTTCTAATGTTTATTTATTTTTGAGAGTGACAGAGACAGAGTGTGAGTGGGGGAGGAACAGAGAGAGACAGAGACGCAGAATCCAAAGCAGGCCCCAGGATCTGAGCTGTCAGCACGGAGCCTGACGCGGGGCTCGAACTCACAAGTGGTGAGATAATGACCTGAGCTGAAGTTGGCTGCTTAACCGACTGAGCCACCCAGGTGCCCCAAAAGCTTGAACTCTTGACCCAGAATCGTGATCTTGGGCGGGGGTCTGCTAGCTGCAAATCCCACTAGCTGGAAAGATTTGGGGCAAATTGCTTAACTTCTCTGTGCCTCAGTTTATTCATGGATGGCATGGAGATAATAACATAATTGTTCTAAAGATAAAATGCTTTAATATACGTGAAATGCTTAACACGGTGCTAATAAGCACGCACTAAGCTTAATAAATACGTTATTGTTATTGTTATTATTGTAATGATATAATTTACATTTTATAGATGCATCATAATATTGCCTCACGATTTGGGACCCATGACCTAGCCTGTGAAGACTTTTTATTCATAGGCAACATTTTAATTTATTTTAATATTTCACACTTAATGGGAAAAGATGTTGATATCTCTGGAAAAAAGCTCTTTAATAATCCATTAAATATTAACTTAGCTCTTTATTTATTTGAATACATTATGAAGAACTGTAAATCTCCAGAAGTTATAGCTTAGAGTTTACTGCTAAACAAAGAGCAGTCACGCACACACACAGACACACAGACACACACAGGTGGGTTATGATTAGATGTACTTGCTTTACAAGGTAAGTACTAACACAAAAGAAACGCATGAAGTCAGAGTCTAGATTTAATATTTCTGTGGATTTCCAGTTAATGGCCTTGAAATCCTTTAATGAAGGATGCATACCGAGTCAAGTTACACACATTAGTGTTAGGGAATAATTAGGTTCATGAATAAGTAATTCAAAATAATGAAGACTTACAAATTGATGGGCGTTATAAACTAACTGAGATCGTGGTTGCCCTCCTAGAATTGAAAATTAAGGGATGCGCCCTTCCGTTAAGACCTGGCCTTCCTGCGTCCGATGAAAATACTTTTTTAAAAATACTTTTCTTAGAAAAACGTTGTCAGTCTTTCCCAAAATAGTCAGGGAAGACTCAAGAGAGTCGACAAATAGACACGAGGAAGAAAACCACTTGAAGACCGTGCTTGAACGTACTTAAGAATGAGGCAGAGTGGAGATTTGAGTGGCTTGGCTACATCGAGCCACGCATAGACGGTGCGCGCCAAGGTCATGTGCCAGCCTGAGTCTCAGAGGCAGGAAGAGGATGCCATTTCACTTGACACAATTCTCACTTCTCACCACCGCTATTGTCCGTGGGCTCTAAGGGCTAGCAAGGGGGATGGAAAAAACAGTCCATCTTTCATGCCAACTGTGATCGGTTGGGGGGGGGCCGCGTGGACTGTGTTGAAAAGGAGTCAGAAGTTAATTGCCAGCACAGAGAGTGCTGTCATCAATTAATTAGGTCTGGCATTGGGAGTAGGCAGAGGATCATGCCAGGTGCTGGCCCTCCCAGGCTAGAGGCATATGTGGAAAAGAAAAAAAAAAATTCTCCTTTGTTCAGCTCTGAAATCACACTCCGGGGCCTGGATTAATTTTCTCTGCTTCATGGGTTGGCTCGGAGAATTGAAATGCCAGGCTTCCCAGTAGTTTTTAAAACTAGGTAGCCGAAAACAGATAATGCTAGGATGCCTCCTTCCTAGCTGCTTATGGACTGGTGAATGGGACACGATTCCGGTTTATTTTTGCTCCCTTGTCAACACAATACCTGGCCCATAGAACGAGCTCCGTGAACTCTTAATCATATATCCAGCTATTTGGTAAGCTCCTGCCAGGTGTCAGGCACTATCTTTGGACTTGCGAGTGAGCCAGATAGAAATATCATGTGCTTGGTAGAGCCTATGATCTAGCCAGAGGGGTGGACGCTAAAGGAATCGATCCCCAAGTCGTGGTATTCAGTGTGGCACTGCGCTCTGGGAGGGAGAATAATGGTAGACCCTGCATGAGGAGAAGGATTTGGGGAAGGGCTCTCCAAGCGAGAAATGTTAGGTTGAAACTGAAGGAATAGTATGAATTTTCCAGCCAGAGATTGTGATTTTGTTTGGAAGAGTAGTCCAGGCCAAAGTAGCAGCACGTGCCCAAACCTGAAGGTGGGAAAGGATCGGGCACAGGGTGTGAGGCTGGCAGGGCTGAGGTGTAGCGGGGGTGGGAGCATCCCTTGCAGAAGATGTTGCGGGGAGGCTCCGGGCCGGGCTCTGCTGGATTGCAAGGCCCTGCTAAAGAGTCTGAGATGAACTTGACGCACAGTAAGAAACCAATCAGGACCTGGCAGTGGGGTGGGTTGTGGAGACTTTAATTGATTGACATTTTAATTTTTTTTTTTAAGTTTATTTTTGAGAGAGAGAGAGAGAGACAGAGCATGAGCAGGGGAAAGGGCAGAGAAAGAAGGAGACGCAGAATACGAAGCAGGCTCCGGGCTCCGAGCTGTCAGCGCAGAGCCCGACGCGGGGCTCGAACTCACAGACCGCGAGATCATGACCTGAAGGGAAGTCGGTAGTGCATGGCCACAGACACATAGTGCCCGTGTCTTTAGACAAGGTGTGGGCTCTCCAGCTTACAAAAGAGTCCCTTTCGCTCCCTATGGTGGCCGAGGGGATAGGGAGAAGCGGGTGACGTTTGACCGGTTCATTCACAAAAATTACGTGATGTCACTGGGCCACTACCCTCCTCTGAATAACTCCTGTTCACACTTACCGTGGGCTCCCTTTTCCAAGCAGAAAAGGCTCGAACACAGCTGGGAGCGCCACTGTCTGCCATTTGGAGAGATTTTCTGGAGGTGAGATGGGGAGACATTGCCTTGACCGTTTGCATTTGCGGACGTGATCTCATCTGTAGGGATATAGTTGCCCTGTAAATTCTTGGAGGGGTTGGTCTAAGGCATTCAGTGGGTATTCCCAGAGATGGGGGAACCTTTGGGTGGGGCCCAAGGGGGGATTTCCATCATCCCTGCTTCAGCACGATTCTCCCGTTCCTGGCTGGGGTGCAGCCTTTCATTTTTCTGCAGGAAGTCCCCCAGTTAGGAAAATGGTGAACCTCCTTGAGCACCCATTTGAACTGCTCTTGTGTGAGAGACGGTACGAAACGGGAAATTATTTTCCGAGCCCGGGCCCTCTGGCAGCCTTCCTGTGAGGGTTTGGGCTGCATCTCACCAACGCAGCTTAATAATGTTGTTTCATTTGGTTAAGGGAACATTATGTTAATTAAATCAGCAAGAAGATATTGGGTGGCTAAATTGTAATCATTTGGTCTTTGATCAAGACACAGGCTTTCTCAAGCAAGTCGGTTAGAGAAAAGGACTTTCGTTGCTTACATTGCCAGCGGCAAGAAAAATCCATTTTTCCTCAACCCGGAGTTGTTTAAATACATCTTAATTGTCCTGATTACTCTGAGAGTTTTATTCTCAAAACTTGGCTCCATTTTCAGGACTGCGTACTTCTTGAGAATGCAGGAAAAGCAACTCCAGCTGAGTAAGACTAAGATCAACATTGGTTTTATTTTTCAAGTTTATTTATATATTTTTTCATAATCTCTACACCCAGCTTGAGGCTCCCACTCACGACCCCAGAGATCAAGAGTCACGTGCTCTTTTGACTGAGCCAGCCAGGAGCCCCGGTTTTTATTTGTTATTAGCTAGCTATTTTCTCTCTTTTCTAAACTGAGAAATAATGCAGATACATTGTAAAGCATTCCATCAATGCCCAAGGTTATATTATGAAAAGTAAGACTACTCCTAGTCTCGAACCTCTAGTCCCCTAGAGGTTTCCATTCATGATGGAAAGTGAGAGTTGCTGATGGGTATCATTCCCTGTGGTTCCTTCTAGAATTAAGACTGTGCATGTTCATATAAGCGTACAAGTGTGTAGATGATGTTCGTGGATTTTTGCAGATTGTGTCTAGATATTGTTTTTTTTTTGTTTTACTCAAATGAGGGCTTCCTATAGTCTTGCTATGCACCCTGCTTTTCTCGCTTAAATACTTTAGCCCTTATTTTGTGATACTCGGTAATTTCAGTATTCATGGAAATCAAGCTGCCACCCCCCGTGAACTCCCAGTGTTATGGACTCTGCAGTGGTCTTCAACCTCCTCGTTCCTGACCAATCAAGACTTTGTTGTTACCAATACATAGGACACCCCTTTATTCCCAGCATCATGAACCCCACTGCCCTATCATCACATCTGCATTACAGTGTCACTCGCCTGTCTGTATTCTGATTCCAGCAACGTTTCAACCCCAGCAGGACCTACAAACCATTGAGCGCCCACCATGAACAGTTCTTCAGTACTTCTGATCTTCACTTCCATTCTTGCCCAGCGAAGGTCTCAAAACCCCTCGTTATAATCTCCTTCAGACATGACCTCAACCCTCTTGGCTTTCATCATCCTCATCAGAGAAAACACATCACAGACTGGGTCCAGCCTTTACCTATTTCATGCCCTAAACACAGTCTACTAGCTGGTTTGACCTGAAATGAATAATTACTAACTTTAACTCAGCCATCTGTGTTGCTGATTTGCCTACAACTTTCCTTGGCCCACTCACTCCCCGTTCTCCTTCCTTCTCAAACCTGCACCCCCCCTTTGCCTCCAACTTGACTGATGATGTTGCTTTTTCTTTTCTTGATAAAATAACCATCATAAGAGAGCTTCCGCCTGCCAATACCAGTCATCCACCAACTGACAGGCTCAGCAGTCACACAGCCTACCTTTCATCCAGGGGCTGCAGATGAGGAGTCTGGCAGGCCTGCGGCTGACATTTGCAAGGCTTGGAGAACAGGCATACTTGGACGTCCCCACTCGGTCATGACCACTTCTTTTTCAAGTTTTATTCTCCTTTCCTGAGCAGAGAGGGGTCCCCAGAAGTGTGGTCCTCTCTCAAAAAGCTGACTTGGAAGAGGATCTTTTAGGTTTTGGGAGTGGATGCAGGCCCTTTGAACAGAGAAGTCCAGGATCCTGGTACTATGTGATATATTTATGGAAGTGAGGACCCTAGTGCCTGGGTGGGGACATCTGTGGTGGACTTAAGTAGGGCCAGAGGAAAAGTGCCTCAAACCCTGGGGCCCAGGCCAGGGACTCCAGGCGCCCAGATCTAAGAGCAGCATGGCTGTCTGGTCTCCTAGAACGGACCCCGTCACTGGTATAGTCAGCTTTATCTCTGCTCTTACTTCTGTGACTTCTACTCAGTAAGCGTTCCCACTTTCTTTTATATCAGTGTTCTTTTGCCCCTTCCCCGGAGAGTTCTCAGAACACACGCATGCTGAATTTTCTACCATATTGTAAAACAAACACACTAAACCACTGACTTCTGGGGCACTTTGTTACGCATCAGTAGATACTTGGAAAACCGTGTAACGCACACTTAGTGCTTAAAGTTATTTGTCACATGAATGAAGGAATATGTTTATCGTTGGCGTGACATGTTTTACTTTCTGAAATCCTTTGGGCTCTCTCTCTCTCTCTCTTTGGGGCTAGTGACATAACTAGTAGTTTTGGGACTTGGGGTGGATCTCATGTACCACTCCCTTTGTATGACAAAGGCATTTTCAGGAACTACTGTGAAATGAAACAAAATAGTGGCAGAAAAGAAATATAAATGGGGAAAATTTTCTTTTGTCATGAGTTCTCTATATAAACATGCCAGTAAAAAAGTAAATAAATATACATATAATAAAAAATAAAGTAACAGTGATAAAGGCAAATAGTAATATACTAATAGTTTTAAAGGTCATCAGTGCATTTTTTAAAGGGGGGGAATCCGTACCAACCTATTTGTCTTCCGCAGTCACAAATAGTGACATTATGGCTTCTGTTCACTAAGCAAGTTTAAAAGTTTTCCAATGTAAAAACTCCAAATGGTCACATAAAAGCACAAGACTTGAAGTATCCCATGTTTTGTTTTTTCCTTTATTATAATCCCTGGGTGATCCATGTTAGTTTTGCATCGACTGTTGAAATGCAAAACTGGGTAGTTTCACAGGGGTTGAGGATGCAAGTTACCCCGAGGCGTGCTTGAAGCGTTCCAAACCTTTAAGAGTCTGTTCTTGAAATGGATGCACGTGACTGAGTCCCCCTGTGTCCAAGGCCAGCTTACAACTGGAAGTTCTTCAAGTAAACTGCCATGTACAGAACAGTGTTTTTTATTTTTTTTATTTTTATTTTTTTCAATAGATGAAGTTTATTGTCAAATTGGTTTCCATACAACACCCAGTGCTCATCCCAACAGGTGCCCTCCTCAATACCCATCACCCACCCTCCCCTCCCTCCCACCTGCCATCAACCCTCAGTTTGTTCTCAGTTTTGAAGGGTCTCTTATGCTTTGGCTCTCTCCCACTCTAACCTCTTTTTTTTTTTTTTTCCTTCCCCTCCCCCATGGGTTGGAACAGTGTTTTTTAAAGGAGAAGTAAAGACAACTTGCTAATCTGAAGCTACCTATCTATTGTTAAAAGCCAATGATAATCAGAGCACTTGATGAGAACTAAGATACACACAATATGTTTGGGAGAAAGATTATATTTTTTTTAATGTTTATTTTTGAGAGTGGGGGGCAGAGAGAGAAGGAGACACAGTATCGGAAGCAGGCTCCGGGTTCTGAGCTGTCAGCACAGAGCCCTACATGGGGCTCAAACTCATGAACTGCGAGATCATGACCTTAGCCAAAATTGGACGCTTAACTGACTGAGCCACCTAGGCATCCCGAGATTATTTTTATTAGTCATATTGTTTAGAATTTTTGGCAAGATGATAAGCAGAACTACTTTTAGTTAGTTATTATCACTTAAAAATTCTCTATGAACAATGTGTGTCCTTATTCCCTGCACCCAGGACAGACCCCTCCTACCACTCCACCCTTGGTTCTCTCTCACTAGGGACACAGAGGCACATGGCCTCTGACCTCAATGGTCGTTCAACGTTTGTGTCTAACGTCTACACTGTCAACAAAGTTTTCAAAATGGCGTTCTGGAAACCAGATTCTGTGTCACAGGTCTTTCATTTTGACTGTGCTATGGTTTCAAGTTAGTGGCCGTCATTTAACGGTGCAGAGTTCACGTGAAAATCTGTGTTTCTGGCTGCTCTTAAAATACCGTTAGACGCTATGACACAGATGAACTTCTAAAACACGAGGCTAAGCGAGAGAAGTCAGTCACTGCAAAACACACATCGCCAGATTCCCTTTGTGTAAAAGGTCCAGAATGGGCAAATCAGTAGAGACGGAAAATAAGATTAGTGGCTGCCAGTCGGGGGAATGGGGTTTCTTTTGGGGGATGATGAGAGTGTTCTTGATTTAGGTTATGGCGATAGTTGCATCACTCAGTATGCTAAAAAGCACTGGTTGGTATACTTTAAGCAGGTGAATTTTATGCTATGTGAATTAAGTCTTAACGTTGCTAAAAAAGAAAAGGAAAATGTTGGAACATCAGGTGACACTGATGCTGCATCATTTCCTGTTGGTGGAAAGTGCCAAACTTGATGGGGACCCGTTTCAATGGATTATGTGCTTTCCTGCTCACCACCGTCCCCCCTCTTCCTCAGCTAACTCCCAACTCCTGAGTCCAGGCTCTAGGTGCTATTTATCTTTGTCCCTGCACTACTGGTTCCTGCACACAAAAGAGGAAATTTTAAATTTCGTGGTCTTCACGTCTCTAACAGATGTAGGAAGTGGAAAGAGACGGTGAAAGGCTAATCATGTGTTTGAAGATGAATGGGAAGCAGGATCATTCCTCTGTGGCGTCGGGTCTATGTCACTGATTCTGCATTGCCCGCCTCGCACCTAAAGGTGGCAATCTGTGTCTTAGAGTTCTCTCTGGAAAGCCTGGGAGAGAAGAACACAGGTGATATTCCACCAGAAGGTCCCGGTTCCGTCACACCTGGGGTGCACATCCAGCATGCAGCAGGGGCAACTGGAGGTCAGCCTGGGCTGTGTGCCATCTGACTTGCTCTGTGCCTCTTGTTAAGCACGGTACAGTTCACCCCTGTCATGTGCCTCACGCGAAGGGATATTGTAAGGTCAGATCAGAAGGACCTCAGGACTTGCTGCTCATACAAATAGATGCTACCTGCCATGGTACCCTTACCCTCACATGTTAGGTGATGTCTGAGATGTTGATCTGTTTCAGAGGCTTTCTCCCCTCTTGATTATGATGTGAAACCCAACAATGGGATGATAAAGCAGTATTCTTTCCCTCTTTCCCACCTCCCCTCCCTCCCTCCCTCCTTCTCTCCCTCTCTCTTTCCCCAGCTATCTCTCTCTCTTCCTGCCTGCATACCTACCTACCTATCTGTCATCCATCTATCATGTATATTTGGAAACATATGAGTATACTACTTTGAAAATTGCTTTTATTACTAAAAAAAAAAAACAACCTCATCACTAATTATAGCAGGTAATACAGTAGGTGACAGATTATACACACATTCTCTGCCTGCCTGTCTGTCTGTCTCTTTCCCCACTCTCCTTGATAGAAATGTGTTCAACTTTTTTTTATCAGGGCACCTGCATGACTCAGTCGGTTAAGTATCTGACATCAGCTCAGGTCATGATCTCACGCCTTGTGAGTTCGAGCCCCGCATCAGGGTTTCTTTCACCAGCACAGAATCGAGCCGCTTTGGATCCTCTGTCCTCCTCTCTGCCCCTACCCCACTCGCACTCTCCATCAAAAATAAATAAAACATTTAGGCTCTTTCCATAATTTGGCTATTGTTGAGAGTGCTGCTGTAAACATTGGGGTACTAGTGCCCCTATGCATCAGTACTCCTGTATCCCTTGGATAAATTCCTAAATGTCCATCAACTGATGAATGGATAAAGAAATTGTGGTTTATATACACAATGGAATACTACGTGGCAATGAGAAAGAATGAAATATGGCCTTTTGTAGCAACGTGGATGGAACTGGAGAGTGTGATGCTAAGTGAAATAAGCCATACAGAGAAAGACAGATACCATATGGTTTCACTCTTATGTGGATCCTGAGAAACTTAACAGAAACCCATGGGGGAGGGGAAGGAAAAAAAAAAAAAGAGGTTAGAGTGGGAGAGAGCCAAAGCATAAGAGACTCTTAAAAACTGAGAACAAACTGAGGGTTGTTGGGGGTGGGAGGGAGGGGAGGGTGGCTGATGGGTATTGAGGAGGGCACCTTTTGGGATGAGCACTGGGTGTTGTATGGAAACCAATTTGACAATAAATTTCATATATTAAAAAAATAAATAAATAAAACATTAAAAAAAAAAAGAAATGTGTTCAATGTTCAACTTTAAAAAAAAAAAAAAAAAAAAAAAAAAAAAAAAGAGGCAGACTCCTTGCAAGCAGGGACCTGGCTCATTTTGTTCATCTTTGTGCATCAAGTGGTACATAAGGCATTGTCCTTATATATTTGCTAAATGAGAGTCTGATTGTTAAGGCAAAAGGAGATACAGCTGGTCAATTAAGAAGCCTCTTGTTCCTCGTATTGAAACAATCTTACGTTGTTTTAATTTGTCTTGATTTTTACTAACCAATATACTGGCTATACTGTTCCCAGAATGTAGGGCAATGTCAATATACTTTTTATTTAGAAATAACTTCAAACCTACAGAAAAGCCTTGTTCAGAGAACTTTTTTTTCCCTCTAAATCATTTGAGAGTAAGTTGCTGACATGATGCCATATCACCAGCTAATATTTTAGTGTGTGTTCCTACAAATGAGGGCATTATTCTATATAACCGCAATATAGCCATCAAATTCAGGTCATTAACATTGACATATTACTACCATCGAATCCATGCACCCCATTCAGATTTCTTCAGTTATTCTAATAATGTCATTTATAGCAAAGGAATCCAATCCAGGATTACGTATTGCATTGAGCTGGCATGACTCCTTAGTCTTCAACTTGGAATATATCCTCAGTCTTCCATTGTCTTTCATGACATTGGCTTGATAATTTGGAACTTTACAGATGAGTCATTTTTTAGAATGTCTTCCAATTTGGATTTATCTGATATTTCCTCAGAATTTGATTGAGGTTGTGCATAAGGGGCGAGAATGTCATACTATAACGACACATCTGTGATAGCTGTGCATTTGTCATTACACCCCATCAAGAGAAGCGTGATTGTCATTTCCCATAATGTTTACTTTGATCACTTCTGAGCTTTTCCCAATGGAAAGTTACTCTTTTCCCTTAGCAATTAAATGTGCGTCTTGTGGCGAGATGCACTATGTAAATATCCGATTCCTAATCAAACTTTTACTAATTATTTCCATATTCATTGATATTTCTTGGCTCAATTATTACTCTGATAGCTGCTGAATGGTGATTGTCCAGTTCCATCATTCTCTCTACGTTTATTAGTTGACATTCTTGCAAGAAGATTTTTATTTTCCCATGTGTTCATATCAGCACGATCTCATGGATTCATATTTTAGGTATAATCTGTTACTACATTGTTTATTTTGATGATGAAATTGTACCAGATTTGACCAGTGAGAACCTTTTCAAGCTGACTTTGGCTTCTTTTTTTAATGTGTCTGCTCTTCTCTGAGAACATTATTTAATCTTTTTTTTTTTTTTTTAAGTTTATGTTGCTTTTATTGAAGAAAAGTTGACATAAAATGTTATGGTAGTTTCAGATGTACAGCATGGCGATTTGACAATTCTATGTATTATGCAGTGCTCACCATGAGACGTGTAGTTACTGTCTATCACCGTTCTTACTTTCTGGCACAAGATGATCTAGGCTCATTTCGCCCTGCTTCCATCCCAGCCTTGAATCAACCTTTACTCCAAGAAATTTGGGTAGAAAATGATATTTAGAAAGTAAAATCTGGACTAGATATATGTGTGTATGTGTATGTATGTATACATACATATAGATAGATATATCCATATTATATATATAATATATATGTATTACATATATGTAATTCAACTACTTTTCTCCTTGTCCGTATGTGAAACTTTTTTCTCCAACAGTGCAAACAAACTAGCTGCTGTTATTCTGAATATATTTATTCATCTGATTACTAATCCCCCTGTGTATCATCCATCACTGCCTTCCTTGTTTGGTGTCCATCCTTACGTTACTTGGTCTCTGAGGCTTTGTGCCAGGCCACCAGTGTCACCCTCAACCCCGGTCAACTCTTCACCCCTTTCAAACTCTTGGTCATCATATATTTGCGAACCACATTCACAGTGTGGCACGCACTGTTCCAAAGACAGGAGATGGTGGGGTGAACAAAATGAACCTGGTTTCTACTCACAAGGAGCCTCCCTTCTAGTTGGAAGACGCCAATATATTTTTGAATTTTTTTTGTTTTAGTAGGCACAAAACCTCACCAGAGGTCATATAAACCATATCAGGGTCAAAGATTGATATATGTGGAAACAGTATAAACAGATTTAAACTTAGGTCAACATGGGGCACCTGGGTGGCTCAGTCGGTTAAGCATCCAACTTCCGCTAAGGTCATGATCTTGTGGTCAGTGAGTTCAAGACCTGCATTGGGCTCTGTGTTGACAGCTCAGAGCCTGGAGCCTGCTTCAGATTCTGTGTCTCCCTCTCTCTCTGTCCCTCCCCCACTCACATCTCTTTCTCACTCTCTCTCTCTCTCTCTCAGAATAATAAATAAACATTAAAAATGTTTTTTCCAACTTAGGTCAACATAAGCAGAGTGTTTCCAGGAATAGCACTTCTTTGGACAAGATTGATAAGAGATACAGGTCAATTTGAATAATCATGATCTATCAGTGTTATTCATCACCACCTAGACTATTTATCAGAATTATCAAAGTACTGACCTGTTTTAATGATTTTCCTTTCTTCCAATTAGATCTTCATTGTCAAGCCTCATTTAGATGCAAATCCTTTAAGTTAAATCTTTCCTGGAAGCCTAAATTGTAAAAGACATGGAAGAGGAGGTGCTCTGTTCGAAGTGGGAGTAGGGTCCAAGAAACTTTGCCTGTTTTCTTCCTCTTTCAAAATAGCCCACGGTGCCACTGTGCCAAACACTGTTTGAAACCCTTGGTCTGCACGGATGCCATCCTTTTCCCTCGGTGAGTCTTCTGAAAGACTGCATTCTTTTTTAATTTATTTTTATTTTTATTTTTGTTTTTAATGTTTATCTATTTTTGACAGAGCGAGAGAGAGAGAGAGAGAGAGAGAGAGAGAGAGAGAGAGAGACAGGGCACGAGTGGGGGAGGGGCAGAGAGAGCGGGAGACACAGAATCCGAAGCGGGCTCCAGCCTCGGAGCTGTCAGCACAGAGCCCGACATGGGGCTTGAACTCACGAGACGCAAGATTGTGACTTGAGCTGAAGATGGACGCTTAACCGACTGAGCCACTCAGGTGCCCCGAGACTGCATTCTTTCATGTGTTCAATAGCTATTGAGCATCTTTTCTGTGCCTAGTGCAGTGCTAGAGAGAAAACAAACTGGAAAGGCCCACTGTCATTTCCCCCAGATTGTGGACTGCTGTGGAATAGGGGCAGCTTACAAATCAACACGCACCGAGTAAACAGGCACCACGTGAACACACACCAAGATGTTTCTAGACTGTTATAAGAAATATGAAGTGAATATATGAATCTGCTAGAGAGCCCTGTGGCCACAGGTGAGAATATTATGACAGCATGGTCTGGAGAGGCCTCTATAAAATAGTGATATTAAAGCTGAGCTCTAAATAATGTGGAGCCAGACGTGGGAATGGTGGGCAGCAATGGTAAGATAATTACAGGCAGAGGGAAAGACGTGTGTAAAGGCCGCAAGATAGGAGAGATGTGGTGCGCTTTTAAGAACCTAAAGAAAAGAAGCCACTGTGGTTGGGAAATATCTACCAAGGGTAAGGGCGGAGGTTGCAGAGGTAGGAAGAGACCACTTCTTGAAGTGCTTCGGTTAGGAGTTTGGATTGTATTCCTAAAGACCCAGAAATTCATGAAAAGAGTTTATGAAGCAAAGTGATTTCATAGATACCTGTCATGTTTTGGCTGCACAGCATCTCATCTACCTTCCCGTATTGGGAGTTGGGGGCATGGATAGTGGTTCTCCTTTGTGTGCATTCTGTGATCAGTGCTGACCCCCTGCCAATTTCCAGAGCAGAGTCCTTCCTCTCTCCACCCATTGTCAGCTAGAAGTGTATGCCACAGGATCCTGGCTTGGCCAGTCATATGCTCCTCCCCAGTACTTTGGGCCTTGGGACAGTAGGGGATGACTTCTAACAGTGTGGTCTTGATCTAATGGCTGCTTCTGGGCATGGCCTTGGCAAAGGGTCCCACGGCTTGTCTTCCCTTGGTTCCTCTTCATTTCTCCATTCTGGCTCCCCAGCCTTTGTGTCAATCTGGTGAACTCCACAACATCGCTCTAATCAGTTGTTCCTATTTAAGCTAGTATCTCGCTTACAACAAAGAACTATGACGTGCATATTTGAAGAAGATCTCTCGGGTTGCTGGGGACAGAAGAGAAGGTGGCCTTGACTGGGTAACGAGGGTGATCCTAACAGAAAATCCTGCGTAGAGATGAATATCCACAAGTAGATGAAAACACTTCTCTGAATGGGGAAGTAAATCGCAGCTATGAAGTTTTTCCTTCACATGAGAACTCCCAAGCCAACCTTTGCCTGCAATCCAACGTATATTCAGTTAGGATTTTGGTAAACAAAAGGTGATTGTTTAACAAGCTCCCTTACTTGCTTTTCCATTTACAACAGATATTGAGAAGCAGATGAGAAGTAGAAGTGAGGGGGCACCTGGGTGGCTCAGTTGGTTGAGTATCTGACTGTTGATCAGGTCATGATCTCACGGTTCATGAGATCGAGCCCTGTATCAGGCTCCATGCTGAGTGTGGAGCCTGCTTGGGACTCTCTCTTTCCCTCTCTCTCAAAATAAGTAAATAAGCTTAAAAAAAAAAGAAGTAGAAGTGAGGTAGGAAGAGCGGAGCTCTTAAAGGCAATTAATTCTTCATACCTTCGCATCCTTTGAAAGCCATCCTGTAATTCACCTCAGCACAAAGGTGCGTGTTCAGAATGATAACGCTCACCAGCTTTGTAAGGACTCTGAAAGGTATGTTTTGTTTGGCTTACATAGCCTTAAAAAATGACTTAGTTGTCCACATCAACAAATAGGAAGCCTGGGTTCCATTGTGAAAACCCTTAGCTTTTCTGTCCAAGAATTTTGAGCAGCACCCTTTGAAATGGAAATGAACACTCTCCATTTTTACCACAGTCCTGACTGTTCCCTCTTGTCTCTTGCACCTGATATGTATTTATGTTACTTGTTTAATCCCATGAACATTTAGTTTTCAGATTCTCCAGAAACATCGACAAAAGTTTGAATTCTGTTCCATGGATGTTTAAAAAGATGAGACCATGAATGAAAATATTAGAAATATTTTCATTAATTTTACCAAAATACTAAGATGGTAGGAACTAAGCTTCTATCTTATTCCTTAATAATACAGAGGAAATAAGAGTTGCTCTATGGCTATATTCCTTGACTAATTACTTATGAGAAAATACTTTTCTTTTACAGCCTGAAAAGGCAAGGAAATGAACGTGACAGCACATGAGGCAGGTTTGCGGGCAGACAAACCTCATTGTTCTTGCAATTTGGAAAGAAAATGACTATTATTATTTATGAAAATAACCCAAGAGTTGCTCTGCTCTTTCTTTTCTCACCAGTGTTGAGCTTTTGTGGTGCCTGGTATATTCTTTTGATTTTTAACATCCTTGTGTACTTTTCTGTATTGTTAGAAGTGCTCACAATTATGTGAACTTTACAGATATAAGACAGCTCTTTAAAACATCAAGCATCATGGGAAAGGTGAGATTGCTGGTAGATTTTGTGGATAACTATAGAGGTTTCAGGTGGAAATAAATTAGAAAACTTTCTGGGGGGAACTGAAACATTAATTTTTGTATAGTAAGAGCAGAGATTACTTTGAAGTCGGCCATATTTGGTGCTATTGTCTGTGGTGCGGGGTGGGGGGGCGGGGCATGGGCCAGCTGTTAGTTTCCAAACTCAGGATGAAACCTCTCTTTCAATTCCTATCTAAAGGCCCTAAGTGGTATCATTCTAGCCCACCTCTCTGACTCTTTCATCTTTCCCTATCATGGCTCACTAAACCCAATTTATACTTCTCCCCCTGTTTCTAGAACATATTAATGTGTGGGTCCGGGATTAGCCTGAAGCAAATAAAGCACCATGTTTAATTTTTGTCCCTGACACCCACCCCCACCCTTCACCCCTACCCCTGCCCTTACCTTAATTTCTGTGCCCCAGTATGTCACTTGCCTCAAGTACAGAATTTAAGTGTGTGTGCATATGGGGTGGGGGGGGGGCGGATTACAGAGTCAGTAGTCAAGAGAAATAATATTGTGATGCAATATTTTTTAAAAAATTAAAATTGAGGCAACAGGAAAACGTGGATCCATGTACAAATTTTAATGTATTTTTAATACTTAATTTTTTCCAAAACCTTAAAGCCGTTGAAAATGTATTGAATAATTGAAAAGTAGGTGTATTAAAACTCATAACTTTAATATAATTTTAGACATATCACTTATACTAACAACAGAATTTATTATAATTTGACTGTTCTGGCTTTAATGGAAGCAAAATCACGGTTGCTATTCTCAACATCCACTCCTTTATTTACCTTATTTTTAATGGAAAGAATTGCCGTATTTGACCATTTCTCTTTTTCAAGTAACTATCTGGCTTTAGTGAGGTAGATTACAAGTTCATATGGCCTCTGAGAGGGGGAAGAGGCCTTGCCTGTCTTAGTTCTGAACAAATTGAGAGGAAGCTGATGAAGTGAGGCATGCATGGTCGATGGAGGTCAAATAGCACCTTGATTCCTGTAGAGCCCATGTGGAAGGACTTGGCTTGAAATCTGTTAGTCAAGAAGCCTTATTGATTTGGAATTCCAAAGCTGGGTAGACTAAACCCAGCCAATCACAGGGAACACGTCATGAGGGCAGGATTTTCCCTTCTCCCACCTGAAGCAGGGCAGAGCCACTTCTGGAGAAGCCAATCAGAAAGCTGCTCCTGTAGGGCAGGCAGCTCGCTCCTGAGAGAAAGGGTATAGAAGAGTTGAACATGAACGGTTGTTGTTCTGCCTAAATTTACCACTCAGATGCCCCTGCACTCTGGGGCAAAGAGAATTGAGAATGGAGAGATGTTGGAAATGACACCAAATGAGCTGCTTTTATAGGAAGGAACCTCAGGAATGGAGAGGAGGGAATCCCCACTAAAGCAGACAAAGCATATTCTACCCCAGGATATTTGCATCGGCTGTCACCTCTGCCTGAACCACCCTTTCTCTGTGTCTTCACACAGCTGGATACTCCTCAACATTTTAGCCAAAGCTCAGGTGTTGCTCCTGAGGGAGGCCTTGTCCTGACCACTCTATCCAACATTGCTTACCTGTTCCCAGGTAGACCTTGTGTGTTTATGGAATGTGTTTCTGAAGTTATGTCATCGGTAGAAGGTCAGTTCCACGATGGCAGTAACCTCGCCTGTCTGTTGAGCACCTCAACCTGACTCTGGCCCATGGTAAACAGGTGTCTTAGGGTGGGTTTTCCAGATGCAGAGCCTGGGATGCGTTTTCTTGTGCAAATCCCTCACTGAGGTGGTGTCCGGGAAAGAAGTGAGTCCGGGGGAAGCCAGAACTGCTGGCCACCCAACCTCAGTTTAATCCCATCGGGAGCTCTGCAGCATGAATTCCATCACACGGTTGCCCCACTTAGAAGCCAGCGGACTGGGTTCCCACCCTACTTTCCCAGGGTGATCAGTCATTGACATGAGAGTGGCTCCCATGAGCGGAGGGCAATTCCCAGAGAAGGGTACCGTTGTGAGCTTATTAGCAGGTAATCCTAACAGCACCAGTGCATTTCTTGGGGAAGAGGGTCTAGGGGAGCCAACGGCGGAGTAATGTTTACATTACTAAGTGTGCAACCAATATTTGGTCAACGAAGGAATGAAACATATGACACTTACACTCTCCTCCTGTGCTAAGCAGAGTAACCCAGCCGTTGTTTTGCATTTTGGATTTTGCGTGACTGAGAAGGTATGATTTCCTCAAGCTCTTCTATCATATACCTTGGTGATATCTTACATTTTACAAGCAGAATGTGCTGTGCCTCCGATTCTTCTGTCTTGTTTGTGTTTATACAAAGTTTACGACTTGCTGACTCAGGTTCCCTCAGTCTGTTAACGCACACTGGGGGTAAGTTAGGGGCTTTGAGAGAATGTGCTAACTTGTTAATGAATCCACAATGCCTTGTAGGAAATTTTGGTTCTATTCCAATGTGACAAATGGTATCCTGGTGGGTAATAGAGACATTCTTTGCACAGCTCCAAAATAACAGTGGAAAAGTTATAAAGAAGGCAGGTAATCAATTGGTCTTTTCTCTTTAATTCCAATTGACTTATTTTGGGCTCCTTCCACCTGCTACTTACATTCAAATTCTATTTAAATAACCGAGTAATTCTAAATACAGAGTATATCTATCTGCATATGTATGTGCTATTTATATGTATGTGTATGTGTATATATAAATATATGTGTGTATCTATAAAACCTCCCACCTTTAGGCAGTATTAATGGCAGTTTAGAAGCAACATATAAAGCAACAGGATTGTAAAAGGAATACAAAAAGGAGAAAGTACTAACATTCACCATCATCCAAAGAAATGGAACCAGGAATGAGTTTAACACAAAAAAGTATATTATCAAACCCTATATACTTGTTTGACAGGACAAAGCTCAAATTTCTCTATGGGAATCTAACATAAGGGGAACAAAGGCATCTTTAAGGCATCTTATAAGGCTTCTAATAAAGGGAAATGACATCGTTTATGGCACTAAGATAAAGGCAAACTGATTCTTTATGAAAGGTACTAGCATTCTTGAGTTGAAGGAGAGGCACGTGTCTCATGAGAGTCTTCATGTGATCTGTACGCATACTTTTGTTCATCGATATCCCTCTAATGCAATATATGTGTTCCTGAAAAACCTCACAGAATTACTTGGTAAAAATAATGGGGCTTTGGGGTCAAATAACGTTAGACAGACCAAACCATGCAAGTATATAATCACGACAATGATAAAAATAATAAGAATTCTAAAAGAAAATAAATGCAACACAAATATATTACTTCCTTGTTTAAAGTTTATCTATTTATTTTGAGAGAGACAGAGAACGAGTGCATGTGAGCAGGGGAGGGGCAGGGGGAGAGAGAGAGATGAGGGGGGGGAGAGGGGGGATCCCAAGCAGCCTCTGGGCTGTCAGCACAGAGCCCAGTGCAGGGCTTGATATCATAAACCATGAGGTCATGACCTGAGTCAAAACCAAAAGCTGGATGCTTAACTAACTGAGCCACCCAGGTGCCCCAAGGTATTACTTCTTAATAAAGAAATACTACAGTAAGTATAGGACTTTATATCTTTGATGAGAAGTAAAGAAAACTCATTGGAAGAGACTGTAAGGAAGGGTGGAAGCTGCAAAAATAAATGAATAGATAAAGAAATGCATGAAGAGTGGAAAGGATCATACCAAAATTATTTCCAAGACAAACTCCTAGGTCGGTCAGGTATAGAGAAGAACTTGGAGCAAACAGGCATCAGCCAGTGCCCCTTGTGCACCAAGCCTTCAACCCTATGTTGACATCATCCCTTTACTCCCTGTTTACCCAGGAGGTAATTTACATCACAGAAGAGGTATTGAGGAGAACAGACCATACTTTTTAACAGGAGGCATGCGTGGGTGCTTTAAGGGTACCAAACCAACCACCTCTCCAAAACATTTTAGAAACTTTGAATAAGCACACATTTTGTTTGTTTTTACAGAAATAACCCATAATTTAAATTACCTTGTTTGTGTTTCATTGTGTGTGGTATGCAGTTTGCCAGTCATGAATCTACATAATAGATATTCTACTAAATGACAAGTTCACTGATGTTTGGCAATTAGCAAAGTGGGGTGCTTTCATAATGGAAAGTACTGTGCTTTCTGATTTTAAAAAATTCATCCATATGATTTGGCTGTTCCTGTCTGAATAGGAATTGGCGAACTAGGTCAAGAGTGGATTAGTATTTTTCTTAAAAAGCACACTATTTATAGAGGGGCTTTCTGAGTGTTTCACACGGCCAGACTTATATCGCAATATTATTAAGATAAATAACAGGAAATAAAACACTTTCAACTTGTGTAAGTTTATCATGAAATTTTTGGATAACCGTTTAGAATGCAATAGGTTTTTGGCAAGTTTTCTCCCTACCAAGTAAAGATCGATCCTCAGGAAAAATCAAAGTTACTATATTATATGGGCCATTCCGTTAACAGCACTTGAGGAAAAATGAAAATGGGCGGCTAGTCTAAATGTAAATGGCATATCCAATTTGGAAATAAATGGCCAAAGGATTGAAGAACTATTGAAATATATGTCTGCCTTGTGTTTGGCCCCTCAATCCAATATTATGAAGTAAGTGCTTGGATTTAGGAGTGGCACTTACCACTTTATGACTCTACGGGAGCTCTGTGATACTATTTTTGTGTCCCTTAGAGGTAGGAAATGCACAGAACTCACAGAAATACAAATAAAGAGGTGTTAGCAAAACGAAAAGAGGTGCACGAGGATGAAGCAGTGGCAAATCACTTGGACCACTAGTATTTTCCTCTTGGAATCAAGGGAGTGTAGTGATACCATGCTGCGTATGTTAAATGTATAAATCTGTGTCAGTTTCAGGTTCAGTGAGATTAAAAAAAAATTTTTTTTAATGTTTATTTTTGAGAGAAAGAGAGCATGGGCAGGGGAGGGGCAGAGAGAGAGGGAGACACGGAATCCGAAGCAAGCTCCACGCCCTGAGCTGTCAGCACAGAGCCCAATGCGGGGCTCGAACCCACAAACCAGGAGATCATGGCCTGAGCTGAAGTCGGATGCTCAACCGACTGAGCCACCCAGGCACCCCCAACAAGATTTTTATTGTTGTTGTTTTATTTCTCCCTTGAACAAATTTCTCCTGAGAAAATTCATTTCTAAGATTGCAGAGAAATCGTGATCTGCCAATCACGGGCTGACTTTATCAATGTAGACAGTTGTGTCGTCAGGAAGCTTTCGTCTACTCTGGGTTGAGCGTTTGGGAGGATGGAAATTGGGATTTGGAGTTGAGAATACCGCATTCATTATATTTTTGGGACATACGTCATTTAGGAAATGATTCTGAGGTGTGACTTCTTCCTGTACATTGAGGGGTGGGGAACAAAATTATGATGGAAACCCTAGTTTCTGAGGTCTGGCTGCCTGAGTTCTAACAGTGGCTTCATCTTGTTCTAGGTGTGTCATTTCAGGAATATATTAAATCTACACCAGCCTCAGCTCCCTTTGCAGAACTGGGATGATTGGATAAGGCAAGGCCCCTGGTAAAGGACCTGGTACCTTACAAGCACCCAGTATACGTTAGCTTCCTTCATTATCACTGGTGTTATTACACTATCTTTAAAGCCAGGCTGCGGCAAGATTGATTGATTCTTTCAGGGCAGCGGAAGCTGCCCTTTGGAATATAGATACTAAGGATAACAAACTGTCATCATTTACCTAAAACCTAGAATTTCTTTACCACTTATTTGCGTGTCCCTGAGTGGATTTGCATTACCCTGCAACCAAGCAGTGAGTGGGAACAATTTGCATGTGAGTTTCTGCTGTTGAAAACCATTCTGGCAGCAAATTATCTACGAAATTGTCATCATCATAATAGGTTGAACAGAAACAGATTCACAGGATATTAGAAAGCATCTCAGTTTGCTTAGATGATGCCATTGTTTTGAATGGCACAGGTGAGGATCTACACTTGTTTGTGAGTGGTTTCAGATGTTGATTCAGTGAAAACGATCAAGTGTTCTTTTTTTTGAAAAATTAAACATTTTACTTGTTTTCAGGTAGGGTTGGCTAACCTAGATGAAGTGTAGAGCTTCACTGTTATTCGGTGTACAAAAATCCAGCCTCAGTTGTAGAAGCATGACAGGTCACCAAAAAGAAAGTAGCAATTTGGAGATAGACCAGTACCATATCTCATTCTGCTTAATTAAAAGAAATCATAGCATGGTGCCGTATATTTTAGTATTTGAGAATGAATGCATTTAGAAAATAGCCCACCTCTGTAATCGGCTGGACTGATCATTATTTTCTTTTATATGAAGATATGTTCTAAGACATTTATTGTTTAAAGCAAGCCAATACTAGAAATCACTTGTGTGAGTTATTTTTTTTTCCAAAGTAGAGGCATTCAAATTGTCCTTAAATTCTTCTTGAAGCTCGCTCTCAGCCCCCACAATACGTTTCATTTTCATCTTCAGTACCCTCAGTGGTGCAGATATCCACTGTCTTGCAGAGAACATCCATCCTGTCTCTCCCGCCCTCTATTAAATGAGCCTAGTGAACTCCGGTATGGTTGAACTCAAACATCCACCATCTTCCTGCGGCAGGCAGAGCTCTTTGTTTGACACACATTCATTCTCCATTCTTCTTTACTCAGGAACCCTGATTTCACTCAGGGCCACAACACACAGCCAGAGACTCACGTCTCCTGGCTCCCTTGCGGCTAGACTTGGCCACGTGCCACAGGTCCACTGGCGTGTGAGTGCAAGTCTGGTGGATGTTTCTTGGAAATCCTTTGTTTCTCTAAAAGAAGCTTACCAAAGCTGGTGAATCCCCTCTCTTCATCTCCTTGCTCTGAACGCTAACGTGACAAGGTCAAGACCGTAGGCTGAGTATGGCAGTGAAGAAAGATAGAAAACGTCTGCATCCCCGATGACGATGAAAATATTTAGCAGTTGCTGAATCGGCACCAGCAATCATTATCCCCAGACTTCCTATTATGTAAGAGACAAGGAAATCCCTCTTTGTTTAACCCACCATGCACCAGTTTTTCTGTTTCTTGCAGCTCTCATAACTAACCACATTCCTGCAAGCACATTCATAGCTGAAACATGCTGGAGAAAATCAACCTTTGTGATTGATCCCGATTTTAACTCAATGCTTGTATAGTAGACCTTTCAAATCTATGATGCTTTCCTCTTAAGGGTAAGTTCTTCCTTTCCTTTCCTTTCCTTTCCTTTCCTTTCCTTTCCTTTCCTTTCCTTTCCTTCTTCCGTCCATTCGCCTTCCTTCCTTCCTTCCATCCTTCCGTCCTTCCTTCCTTCCTTCCTTCCTTCCCTCCTTCCTTCCGTCCATCTGTCTTAGGCTTTAGTTACTGTCTTCTCTCTACAACCTGAGAAAGTCACTCAAACTTCATTCAGACATGTGATTCCCCCAGGAACATTCTCTATCCTTCTGTCCTCTACCACATCTGCCTCTTCCTGCGTCACTACTCCCCACCCTTCACTGGCTACAGGAAAAGATGTGCTCCTGCATTTCTCTCTCCAAGGCGGTCCTTCTGTTGTTGCTGTGCACCTGCATTACATCTGTCCTCCACCACAACGCTGCTCCTTTATTTTCTCCTCTGTCTTCTCCATCTTCAGTTGATCTCTTGATTCTAGATTATTGCATCCAACATAAAAACATTCTGCTGCTTTTCATCTTGATAAAAGTTTGCCTTGACTCTCATTCCTTTAGCTTCTGACCCATTTCTCTGCTCTCCTTTCCAGTCAAACAATTTGAAGATACTTTACACACACCATCTCCATTTTCTAGAGTCCTTAGCAGCCCTTTACAGTCCTGCTTATCTTCCTACCAGCACACTAAAACTGATCTTCTCCAGGTCACCAATCTTTGTGTAGACAAATCCATGGGATGGTATTATTATTTTTTTTAACCTATCGGCAACATTTGGTGCAGTTCACCAAACTTTCCTAGAAGTTTCTTTCTTGATTGTCGGTTGTTGTTTTATTGTCTTTTAACACTATCTCAGCTTTTCTTCTTTCCTTTCTTCCTGCTTTCTCACAAGATCTCTCAAAAGTTATGATTCCTCGGGGTGCCTGGGTGGCTCAGTCGGTTGAGTGTTCAACTTCAGCTCAGGTCATGATCTTGCGGTTGTCGAGTTCAAGCCCCCCATCGGGCTCTGTGCTGACAGCTCGGAGCCTGCAGCCTGCTTTGGATTCTGTATCTCCCTCTCTCTCTGCCCCTCTCCTGTCCGCACACTCTCTCTCCCTCAAAATAAGTAAACATCAAAAAATTTTAAAAAAAGTTATGATTCTTCAAGGCTGAATTTTGGACCATCTTTCTTGTGTATCTGTGTTTCTCCCCAAATGATAACATTCTGCAAAAATGTACCTCTGCCAATTACCTCTCCTCTGAGCTCCAGACCCGTGTATTGAAATACTGATAAGGTGGGTGTGTAATAGGCATCCCATGCATAACACGCCCACGCAAGATCTGACTCTCTTTGCTTCCGATCCTTTCTATCTCAGAAAGCGTCATCATCAGCATCCAGTTATTAAAGCCAGAAATATTAAAGTCATACGTGACACTGCCCTTTTCTCAGCTCTCTAACCCAATCTAGCAGCTGGTCCTCTTTGTTCTGTCCTTAGAACCTGCCGTGTATACCTGCTCTACTTGGCCCCATCATGCAGCATCCACAATAATCTTCAAAAATAAAAGCACTCATTGAAGAGCTAAAATTGGAAAGAATGACAGTACCAATCGGTAGTGAGTCATGGGGCAGGAGGTCTCACACACTGTTAGCACAAGTTTTTTTTTTTTTTTCAATATATGAAATTTATTGTCAAATTGGTTTCCATACAACACCCAGTGCTCATCCCAACAGGTGCCCTCCTCACTACCCATCACCCACCCTCCTCTCCCTCCCACCCCCCATCAGCCCTCAGTTTGTTCTCAGTTTTCAAGAGTCTCTTATGCTTTGGCTCTCTCCCACTCTAACCTCTTTTTTTTTTTTTCTTTCCCCTCCCCCATGGGTTTCTGTTAAGTTTCTCAGGATCCACATAAGAGTGAAAACATATGGTATCTGTCTTTCTCTGTATGGCTTATTTCACTTAGCATCACACTCTCCAGTTCCATCCACGTTGCTACAAAGGGCCAGATTTCATTCTTTCTCATTGCCACGTAGTACTCCATTGTGTATATAAACCACAATTTCTTTATCCATTCATCAGTTGATGGACATTTAGGCTCTTTCCATAATTTGGCTATTGTTGAGAGTGCTGCTGTAAACATTGGGGTACAAGTGCCCCTATGCATCAGCACTCCTGTATCCCTTGGGTAAATTCCTAGCAGAACAAGTTTTAATGACAATGAAAAGAAGAGGCGGGGCGCCTGGGTGGCTCTGTTGGTGAAGCATCCGACTTTGGCTAGGACATGATCTCATGGTTCTTGAGCTCCAGCCCTGCGTCGGGCTCCGTGCTGATGGCTCGCAGCCTGAGGCCTGCTTCAGATTCTGCATTGCCCTCTCTTTCTTTCCCTTGCTTGTGCTCTCTCTCTCAAAAATAAATAAACGTTAAGAAAAAAAAAGAAGAGCCAAAATGACTTGGAGGAGGTATTGCCTACTAAATCGAAGATACACCACAGTTCCATCACCAAAGGCCTGCCAGCCAACAAAAAGAGTGTATGCATGCACTGCGAAGTGTGTACACAAATGTTCGTATCAGCAGACCCCCCAAGACAACCCGATGTGCATCCACAACAGAATGGATACAAGTATTAAATCGAAGGATAGGCATGCCATGGAACATTATAGAGAATAAAAGTGAATGACTTGTAACTACATGTCACAACATGAGTTTCCAAAATTATATTTAAGTTGTATCAATAATACTTCTTGTGATTTTTTAAAAAAAGTTTGTTTGTTTGTTTGTTTGAAGTAATCTCTATGCCCAACATGGGGCTCGAACTCACGACCTGGAGATCAAAAATGGCAAAGATCAAAGTTGGCTCTTCAACTGAGCCACCGGTGGCCCCTATATCAGTAATACTTAGCAAAGGAAGCCAGACACAAATTGATACAAAGAACAATTTCATTTCACTTTAAAAACCTGGAAAGCTGAGCTGTAGTGTTTAGCAGTTCATACTTAGGTGGGAAAAGTATAAAGGAAAGCAAGAAAATTATTACTTGAAAAGTGAAACTATCGTTTACCTGTGGAAGGAGGGAAGGTAGCTTTGAGTGACAGGGGGTAGGCAGGGGTTCTGGGATGCTGGCCAGGCTCTATTTCTTGTCTTGCATTTGATTTGACAATGGCACACCTTATAATTTATACATTAATGCTTAGTGTACCTCTCTGTGTGTGCATTGTCCGCTACAATGAAATACACGAGTAACTTCCCGGAAGGAAACCACTGTGCGCAGAACGGAATCCAGGTGCCTGTGTCTGACAAGACTCTGCAGGAGCCGGCTGAGCTCCTTTGCAACTTCACCTCTCAGTTCTTGGCCGCCTCTTTGCTGCTTTTTGACCACGCCGAAGCTCACCTGCTTTCCGCCCGTTCCTTGAACACTCCAAGCTCTCTGCTTCCTCATGGCCTTTTTACCTGCTGTTCCCTCGTAAAGAAAGCCCCCCTCTGGTTTTGGTTTGGTGAGCTCCTTGGCTCCTTCAAAGTATCAGGTTGAAATGTCATCTCTTCACAGGAGAGATTCTATGTAAAGGTTCTACCTTGGATGCGCTGGCATATCACCCTGTTTGTTTCCTTTGTACCTAGCACGCTTTCTGATTCTTCTGGTGCTACTTACTAATTTGCCGACTCTATTCCAGCTATACTGGAGGCTCTAGGAAGGCAGAGATCTTTGTTTGTTTGTTGTGTGCTTGCTCATCATTGTGATCCTCGTGCTTGGCAGGCAGTATACTTGGTTATACTCGTTTTCTTGGAAGAAAATCAATAGCTTGGGCTTTAGGAAGATATCCTATTTGATGACCTATTTGATAAATATTAACTATTAAATGAGTAGGCATTTTCTCCTCTGGTTTGTGAAGTGGCTCTGAGCAATTAAGAACTTTTTTTTTTATACTCTCTTTCCACACACACAAAATACCGTATTGAAAAATGGCTGAATTGTTTTTACATTTAAATCCAACTTAGTTAATGTGTAGTGTGATAATGGTTTCAGGAATAGAATTTAGTGATTCATCACTTGCATATAACACCCAGTGCTCATCCCAACGAGTGCCCTCCTTAATGCCCATCACTCATTTAGCCCACCTTCCCACCCCCTCCCCTCCAGGAACCCTGAGTTTGTTCTCTGTATTTAAGAGTCTCTTATGGTTTGCCTCCCTCTCTGTTTTTATCTTATTTTTCCTTCTCTTCCCCTATGTTCATCTGTTGTGTTTCTTAAGTTCCACAGATGAGTCAAATCATATGGTATTTGTCTTTATCTGACTGATTTATTTCACTTAGCGTAATACATTCTAGTTCCATCCATCCATCCATCCATCTAGTTGTTGTAAATGGCAAGATTTAATTCTTTTTGATTGCCGAGTAATATTCCAGTGTGTGTGTGTGTGTGTGTGTGTGTGTGTGTGTGTGTGTGTATACCCCACATCTTCTTTATCCATTAGTCAGTTGATGAACATTTGGGCTCATTCCACAGTTTGGCTATTGTTGATAGTGCTGTTATAAACATTGGGGTGCATGTGCCCCTTTGAATCACCATTTTTGTATCCTTTGGAAAAATACCTAATAGTACAATTCCTGGGTCATAGAAGAATAACCCCATTTTAATCACCAGGGTTGTCTTCCAAAGTGATTGTATGGAGGAAGATGCCTCAGTGGTTATTAACTCTTAGTTTGAATGAAGGATGGATACAGCTGGAACATGCACCAGAGACCATGTAGTAAATAAGGAAACTGAGGGACGGAGAGGTGAGATGGTTTCTTTATGGCAGAAGGGAGAGGGGGGTTTTATTTGCCTTAAGAAAAGGCCACTCTCTGTCCTCAGACCACTTCAGATGACTGACATCTGCCTGAATGGTGACATCCTTAGCACCCGGGAGCTGCAGTTTCCCTAGGGTCCCTCCTAATCTTGCACCTTGAGACACTGCCCTGGCCTTTTTGCCAGAGTGGTCATCTAAATTCCCAGTCTTTCCACAGATTACAAAACCACAGGAGCTTTGTCAATCTACATAAAACATCTGAATGCTAATGAAATGGCCCAGCACATTAATTAGATAGTCAATAGATCATTCAGTCTCAACAGCTCGGTTCATCTTCCTTTATTTTCCAAACAATAGACAGCAGCACATTAGGAATGAAATCAGAATGCCAATTAATTCCAGTTCAGTACATTTCCAAACAAGTTTTCATAACCACACACTAGAAATATTTTAAAAAATAATTTCATAATATTAAACTTTACCTCTTTTAATCCTAAAAAAGAGAAAATACATTGATGCTATTTACATATAAACTCTGAAGAGATTTCAAAAGGAGTGGATCACAACACTAACAAAGGCAATAAAATATGAATCTCAGAAAGAACAAAATCATTTGCCCACATTAATTAGTCATCAGAATTGATATCTAGTATGAAATGTCTATAAATTTAAATGGAGGCGATGTCAATTTTGTCAGAAAATAAGATTATAGGGGCGCCTGGGTGACTCGGTCGTTTAAGCGTCCGACTTCGGCTCAGGTCATGATCTCGCAGTCTGTGAGTTCGAGCCCCACGTCGGGCTCTGTGCTGATGGCTCAGAGCCTGGAGCCTGTTTCAGATTCTGTGTCTCCCTCTCTCTCTGACCCTTCCCCGTTCATGCTGTGTCTCTTTCTGTCTCAAAAATAAATACATGTTAGAAAAAAATTTTAAAAAGAAAATAAGATTATAAAATTCAACTGTCAGATTTTATATTTTATAGGACTTCTTTCAGGCTAAATAATATAGTCCAAAACTCATTAAGAAAGTGTATTTTTTGTAAAAGGCAGAAAGTTTAACTTGAAATATCAGAGTGTTAAGTTATTTATCTATTTCAGAAATCATTGGAGAACTTTTTAGAGGAAAAAACAATATCACTGTCGTTCATTTTTTTCTGTTTAATCAACCTGCAATCAACTGACTCATTAGAAGAGAATGTGAAGGATCAAAACTAAGTAAATAAAAAGCAATGTCTAAGCCAAGATCTGGAGACAGTTTGAGGTTGTTAGTTCATTTCATTGCTTTGCTGTTGCTGACTAGAGTAGTATTTCTAGGCATTAAGATACGTTCCCAAGGAAGCTTATATACTGAAATGCCTTAAAACCAAAATTAGTAAAGAGTTTGGCTTCCCCCCACCCCCCACCCCAAACACACACATTAGATTGTTTAATTTCTACTGAGGATCTGAACAGTGATATGCATGGTTTTCTTCATACTATCATGACGTTGTCTTATATTAATGGTAGATGATTTGAAAACTACAAAAAAAAAAAGTAAAGAAAATAAATATTGCCCAAATCTATCACCAAACATTATATTTCCTGTAGTCTATTTGTCCATGCTAACCTAATGTACAGATTTTGCTGCATATATACATATTTGATGTGAGTATATAGTTTATAAATATTAGACAATCTCATACTTTAAAAATAATAAGCTTTATTGAGGTGTAATTTACATGAAATAAAATTCACTTATTTTAAATTCTGAAACATTCTTCATTCCTTGAAGTAGCCCTCTTTGGTAGTGGTTTATCATCTTTTAATATACTACAAAATATAATCTGCCAAGTTTTTATTAGGATTTTTGCATTTGTATTTATGGATGAGTTAGATCTATGCTTTTCGTATTTTATCTATGTCAGGTTTACACAGAGATTTTGTTTTACTGGAGAATCTTCTAAAAAATTCTGGAATAGCACATAAAATGGGGATCCACATTCTTGGGAAAGAGAAGTTAAAACAAAAAATTAAGCCCATGTAAGTCCAGAATTCTGTATTATTGTATATGTATGTACAAATTGTGTGTGTGAACGTGTGTGTATTAAAATTTAAAGAGCAGTAACTGAGAAAGAACCATTTTTTTAGTTTCTAAAATTGAGTTTTAATAAATCCATGTGAATTTTATTTGTATTATCTTATTAATTAATGAATGAAACCATTATATTCAAATTTATTAGCACAAAGTTGCATGTTTTCTTTTTCTTTTTTTTTTTTAGTATTTTACATGCATTTTAACAATTTTTTTAATTTTATTTTTAATTTTTTTAAATTTACATCCAAATTAGCTAGCATATAGTGCAACAATGATTTCAGGACTAGATGCCTTAGTGCCCCTTCCCCATTTAGCCCATCCCCCCCCTCCCAAAACCCCTCCAGTAACCCTCAGTTTGTTCTCCATATTTATGAGTCTCTTCTGTTTTGTCCCCCTCCCTGTTTTTATGTTATTTTTGTTTCCCTTCCCTTATGTTCATCTGTTTTGTCTCTTAAAGTCCTCATGAGTGAAGTCATATGATTTTTGTCTTTCTCTGACTAATTTCACTCAGCCTAATACCCTCCAGTTCCATCCATGTAGTTGCAAATGGCAAGATTTCATTCTTTTTGATGGCTGAGTAATACTCCATTGTATATATATCCCACATCTTCTTTATTCATACATCCATCGATGGACATTTGGGCTCTTTCCATGCTTTGGCTACTGTTGATCGTGCTGCTATAAACATGGGGGTGCATGTGTCCCTTCGAAACAGCACACCTGTATCCCTTGTATAAATGCCTAGTAGTGCAATTGCTGGGCCGTAGGGTAGTTCTATTTTTAGTTTTTTGAGGAACCTCCATGCTGTTTTCCAGAGCAGCTGCACCAGCTTGCATTCCCAACATGTTTTATTTTTCTGTAACATTTATAAGGCTCTTATGTATTTAATTGTGCGTCTAATTTAAGTTCCTTTGATTTCTCTAATCTTCTGTTTTGACCACAAAGAGAACTTCTTTAATGATTGTTTTGAAATGATCTCTTAAGCTTATTTGTCATGTATTTCTTTATCTAATGCACCGATCAGTCATTATTTTTATTCCTTTTTCTTGCTTTCTTTAGTTTATTATTTTTTAATTCGTCCTCCATTTATTTACTTTTTAGTTAGTTTATTTTTTACAGTTTACTTCGTTTGAGAGAAAGAGAGAGAGAGAGAGGGAGAGAGGATAGAAGGAGAGAGAATCCCAAGCAGGGGATTAATTAGCACAGAGCCTGACTTGGGGCTCGATCTCGCGAGCCATGAGATCATGACATAAGCCAAAATCAAGAGTCAGTCGCCCAACCGACTGAGCCACCCAGACACCATCCTGTATTATAATACAATGACTTAAAGGCATAATATATTTTTGAATATCCTGTTTACCAGAGTTTTAAGAAATGCTTTTTCCCAGTTTATGTTATATTAAAAATTAGTCAATGAATGTGACATACTCTTTACCTAGATTCATCAATGATTAACATTTTCTTCTTCTCGTGCATATTCCCTCTTGGGCTCTCTCTCCATATTTGTTTTTTCCTGAACAATCTGTGAGTAATTTGCAGGCATCACAATCCTTCTAGACCTGTGTCATCACCTTGTATTTTCATAGTAAAGGGACATTCTCTGACATAAATCTTGGCATATTTATCAAAATCAGGAAATTTAACACTGTTTGAATTTCATTATCTGACGTAACACTCCATATTCAAATATTTAAGATCATGTCCCAAAGTACAAAGTTGTGTGTTGTATATATTGTTTCCATAAGTTTCTATGAGCAGTGTTTTTTCCAGCTCTAAGATCTAATCTGGAGCCACACATTTCTGTTAGTTGCTGTGTCTCTTTAGTTTCTTATTGAATTGCTAACAGTTTTCCAATCTTTCATTTTTTTTTTTCTTGATGTTGGCAATGTTGAGGAATATAGGTTAGCTGTTTTATAGAATTCCCTTCATTTGGGCTTTTCTGATTTTTCCTTGTGATCGGACTCAGTGCATTTTTAGCAGGAAATACTGTATCAGTGATGCTGTGTTGTGTCCTTCGACATGTGTTACACCAGGAGGTGCAAGATCAGTTTGAGTCAATGTTTTTTTAATGTTTATTTACTTTTGAGAGACAGAGAGAGAGACAGAGACAGAGGCACGAGTGGGGGAGGGGCAAAGAGAGGGAGACACAGAATCTGAAGCAGGATCCGAGCTGTCAGCACAGAGCCTGACACGGGGCTCGAGACCATGACCTGAGCTGAAGTCGGACGCCCAACCGACTGAGGTGCCCCGTTTGAGTCAATTTTGATTAGATGACATTTGCTAACTTCTTCTAGGTAGTGCCTGCCAGATTTTGCACTATGAAGTCACCTCTCTCCTCCATTTGTAATTACTAAGTAATCTGTGGGAAGATACTTTAAATTATGTGAATATCTTGTTCACCACGAGGATTTTAATCTCCACCACTGATTTTGCCTGAATCAATTATTGCTATAGTCCTTGCAGAACGGTGAATTTATAACTCTTTCATTACTTCAACATTTATTTGTTAGTAGTATGAGTACTGTACTGGAAAACAAGTAAATAAACAAAACCCAAAAATCAGAAGCTCTCCCTTCCTCCTTAATGCATGTGTGTACTCCCGTCCAGTAGAGTCACATGGGTTCATTTTTATTTAGTATGTGAAAATCACCTGCTGTCATTATTCATGAAATGCTCAAAAATTTCTGGATTTGACATCAAGCTGTCTCTTCAGAACTTTTGGCATGTTCTCATCAGTTTTTCAACTCTTCTGTACATCTTGGCACAGAAATACGTTCAAAAGCTCCTTATATTTCTCTGTTCTGGCCAAGGAATCAACCATATTTGTGCATACTGGCGTATAATAAACGATGTAGGCACTAGTTGTCAACACATGTGCATGTACATGTACATGTGGAGTCCTCCATTCATACTCTAATTCCAATTCAGAACCTCAAGAATCTTTCATGATCCAGGAAGGGAGGAGAGAACAAGACAAAATGAGATCTGCTGTTTGGTTTTGGGAAGGGGTGCCATTCATGGGAGCGTCTGTCTGCCTTTCCTTGGGCAGAATTGGGACGCCTGGACACATCAAGAAAAGGTTAGGAAATGTTTGTAGATGAATATAATGCCTGCTTAAACAAAATGAGGGTTCTGTTAGTTAAAAAAAGATAGGAACCATAGAAATGACCATTCAGTTGGCAGCTAGCAACGGTTGCCACTATATGACATATCAGCCAGGAGAAAGACATGCATGTTGTTATATCCTCTCTTAATGCTGGAAAAACAATGATGCCTAACCCCTCATGCCTGAAGAAGAGCATAGTTTTCTTCTTTAGTTCCAACTGATAGTATCTTAACACCTATTTTTTTTTACTTTCAATAAATATAAATACAGTGAAAACATTGAGAGGTCCCAACTGAATATCTTAGTGTTTGTAGAGTAGCTGGTAAGACAGTTACTTATTCTAGCATACCCCTTTGCCTGTACAAAGGATGAGGTCTAAATCTTATGTACACATCAAGTCCAATGAAGTGTTTGTCGTAGTGTATGACTCCTGATTCATGGATATCCTAACGCGTGCACTCATCCATACTCAGTTCTCATTTTCATGTCTCTTATGCCCAGTGGCTTTGTTCTAACTCTTCCTTGCTTTTTTAAGCCTGATTCTTTATCCTCTGAATAAGGTAATTATGCTCAAAAGAAATCTATTTTTAGGAAGAATAGCTTCATTCCCAAAAGATCTTATGAATGATCTCAATCCAACCCATATAACACCACACTCAGAAGAGGTTACTATATTTCTATGAATAGAAAGGAGTATTTTCTGCTTTCCCACCATGAAATGTCTTCCAATATGCCCTCTGGGGATCTACCATTGAGTCTCTGATTATAGTTTGGAGAATAAGGTTAAAAATCCAATGGGATAAAGAGGATACATGCTAGAGAGCCGCTTTTCAATCTTTGTGAGTGTTGACTTACAAACTGATCATTGGTAGAACCACATTTTTTCTCTTAGAGAAAAATCACAACACATTTTCTGAGTCTGGGGGGAGAAGGAGCCGAGAGAAACTTGTCATATTATCTGAAGCAGACCTATCAATCGTGTTCAGTACAAGTCACGATTTGTCCAATTCCCTCCCTAAACACATGTGTATCATAAGGAAGGAAATAGCGTAAAATGATTTGGACTAGATGGAAAGGCACTGCTCTGCTTTCTTTTTGCCAGAAAAATAATTCCCTTTTGAGATTATGTTCATTTTAAGAAAATTTTGAAGATCTAAAATGTCTCCACTCTGTTCAGTTCAGTCTCAATTACTGTATATTCAGCTGTCATGGGGCCTGGAACACTATTCCAGGGGCTAGTGACTCTTTCTGGTACTTTGGACTTGACCATAATTTGACTGCCTTATGGTCATGGTCATGTGAAGATTAATGCCACCATGTTTACACACCGAAACTCTAGTCTGGCTAGATATTTGCTGTATATCTATCTAGCCTAGAGATGACTTATTCAATACAGAAAATTGAGACCCACTACCCTACTATAACATTAAAAATATTGCAGCTTGAGACTGGTCCAGAATCACCTTGGTTTTGCTTGCCCAAAGACTCACGATAAGATAATGTTTCGTAAATGTTTGAATTCTCTTCACGCGTGGGAGTGAAGAGTGTTTCCCAAAGTAGGTTCTGTGGAACCCTAGTTGCGTGAGATACTCTATGGAAGGCCAGGATTCTGGAGACAAATAAATTTGGGAAATGCTGCAGACCATGTCTCTCACTTGGATATTCATATTTGCGAAGTTCTAGAGAAATCTTTTTGTTGGAATTCATCTATTTGACCCCAGAACTCTATGATCATAAAATATTTTTTCACATCCTTTTGCAGAACAGCTTTTGGAAAAAAAAAAAAACAAAACACATTTCTAGAATGTAGGTGAAGGACTGAAATTAATCCCATTACAATTTTTTAAGGCTTGTCCTTCCCACCTCGGGCTCAGATAGAGACCACATACATTTCTGTAGCTAAATAGTTATCGAAAACATTTAGACATGGAGAAAATATCCTTCATGTGTTCACACAAACTTCCTTGCCATAGTTTCCTCACTGCTGGGGCCTCTGTTCTCCAACACAACCGTGTTCAATCCTGCCTCTCCCACCTGAAACCATTGTTAAAATATACAGATGTTCCCTATAGCTAATTGTGTTAAGTTCAGACTCTGAAATTTACTTTTATGTCCTGACACGAATTTGTTCTCCCTCTTGCCCTATAACCAGCCAACCTGATTTCTCATTATTCTTCTAAACAGACCACTTTAGTCTGCTTTGTTTACCTCTTGCATATGTACTGTGAATTTCTACCCTCCCAACATTTGTTCTTTCTACCTTAAATGTTCTCTTTACCGCTGTCCTGCTCTTTGACCCACTGAAAGCTTTCTGGTTCATTTCAGCAGCCGTTTTATAGTGGATCCCTTCTCAGCATTCATTCCCTATTTTCTGATCACATAAGTCCACTTTTTTTGTTTTTGTTTTTGTTTCTTTTGAGGCGGCCTCTCTTTCTTACCCTTGGCCCATTGTGTTTTGGTGGGGGTGATCAGTTCCCAGCTCATGGGATTATAGTTGGCCAGAGTCAGTGATTGGTTTGGTTTAACATAGAGTGCTCCTGATCCAATGAGAATTATCCTCCAGACTTTTTCTGGAATTAGAGGGAGGTGATAAGGTTCCGACCTATCTTTACTCCCTACCTTCAAAAATTTTTTTAATGTTTATTTATTTTTGAGGGAGGAAAAGGGCATGAGCAGAGGAGGGACAGAGAAAGAGGCACAGAATCCGAAGCAGGCTCCAGACCCTGAGCCGTCAGCACAGAGCCCCACGCGGGCTCAAACTCACGAGCTGTGAGATCATGACCAAGGCCGAGCTGTGAGATCATGACCAAGGCCGAAGTCAGAGGCTTAACCGACTGAGCCCCCCAGGTGCCCCTTTATTCCCTACCTTCAAATAGGCTTTGCTGGCCCCATAGACTTGAGGATACAGGTGCTGGCAAGCAGCTTACCGCCACGTTAAGAGAATCTGCCTCAGGATGTAGAGAAAAATCGGAGTCGAGAAATGGAAGGATATCTGCAACCCTGTATCCGGCTGTGCCTAAAGGAATCCCCTGTGCTTTCCAATAGCTTGAATCATGTTCAGTTAGGTTTCTGCCGTTTGCAGCTGAAGAAAGACAAATTAACCCAAACATCAAAGTTGTAAGAGACCCTCTATGAGTTACGACTTTGTGACAGACCCTCTACATGTTATTTTCATATCAGCAACTTACCCAAAAGTGTATTTTCAGGCTTGACAACAATCTTATGTGGTCAGCATGATCACACGTAGCGGAGACTGAATGTTTCGGAGTCTGCCTACACCATTCTTCTCCCTGTGCCTACTTTTTCTATTCTTCCATTGATAAATTTTTATGTCCTGATTTAAAATGCATTTTCCAATTTTGGGGGGGGGTACCCTCATATTTATCAGGAACACACGCCAACATAGATGGAAAGGATCTAAATGGAAAAGATCAAAATGTGTTAATGCACACCCTCCTGCACGGAGATGTTTTTTGCTGGTACGCTGGCTAATGCATTTTGCTGTCCAAACACACACAGCAGCCCGGATAGCACTATTAGCCTTGATCCATTGTAAGCTGGTGTCCAACCAGGTTGGAGCTTTTTGCAGACGCCATGGATGGAAATCCTACCATGCAAACAACTTTGGTCATTTTCAGCCCAGTGGAGGGAGCTGATTTGACACTAGAGACAGAGCTGGAGCCCCAAGGGTCCATCTCATAAACTAGACATTTCTCCTCCTTCATGCCTTATGCAAAGCAAGGAAACTGGTTTTATTTCCAATTTGGTAACAAAAAGGAACAAGGTGCTAATCTTTTAAATGAAGATGGAAATATTTTTCCTGCGGATTGACTTTGCAGCACTGTTTCTCAGTGAACTGTCCTCAGGGAAGTGGCCCAGGATATAATTTTGCTGTCACAAAAAACATTGCTTTGTATTGTAGTCAAATACATTTTACACTTTGGCAGTTCCTTCCCTCTCTCTGTCTCTCTGTCTCTGTCTGTCCGCAATTTAGATGGAAGGGATTTCTTGGAGTGAAACTTTTAATCTCACTGCATGCTGCCCGCCCTCAGACTTACTGATGAGCAGATACAGTTTAACAGATACTGAATGCTGAAGGGCATTTGACATCCCCACCTTCTCCACGCAAAGAAAACTGTGTCTTGTAAAGAAAATAAAAGAATAGAAACAAATCTAATAATACAGAAAGACCTTCCATTTTTCTTCCTCAAGGAGATAAAGTGCCTCAAGGAGAAGTACGTAATGGGGAACAATATCTTATATAAAATAGAGGTGGAAGGGGAAAAGGTGAGAGAAAGCGACCACCTTCTTTGAAGTCATATCATATTTTATAATGTGAGAAAATTATTCATCTGGGTTATTTAAAAATTTTTTTAATGTCAATTTATTTTTGAGAGAGAGGGTGACACAGAATCCGAAACAGGCTCCAGACTCCAAGCTGTCAGCACAGAGCCTGACGCAGGGCTTGAACTCATAAACCGTGAGCACATGACCTGAGCCGAAGTCGGACACTTAACCGACTGAGCCACCCAGGCGCCCCTCGTCTGGGTTATTTTTAAGTGACGTGGGGGAAAGAACTTCGTGCAACATGTCTTAGATAATATTTTTTTAATTTTTCAACGTTTTAGGTCATTTTTCTTTTGTACCAGGGAAGAATTTGATCTAAGACTGCTTTTCTTTCAGGCTCACCTTTAATGTATATCAACTTTTAATGGACTTGAACTATATGAATGATGGAATTAGCATTTCTTCACATCATCCCCATATCTAAGTGTATCATAATTATATTGTCCTAAAAGTCTGGGTTCCTAGAAGTGATTACTGGATTACTGTCATCTTAAAAGTGTAATTCTAAGTACAGTGCCTTATTTTTAGAGAGGAAAATCACTTCTCGGTGAAACTATAATATGGGTAGAGGTGTGGATGGTGAAATAATATTAAATGCATTATGGATAGGCTGCACTGTAATAAAGCCAGGGAGGCTTCGTATTGTGAAAACCAGTGGGAAGTCCACATAGATCAAAGCCTGGGTAATAGCAAACCCATTAATCGAGAAACCCACAGGGACCAGAGGAGAAACCTAAGCTAATACAAGGGTGCAACTCAACGCCCCAGACCCTGTGTCCTGCTGTCTCCATTAGGAAAAAGTCAAAATGAGCCTTTTTCCTGCATTAGTAGGTCTGACATCTGTACTGAATCCTTCCGGTTTTAAGGAATGTGGCACACACAGTTTATCTCCACCTCCTTGAGGGCTCAGAACAGCTGGGGACAAGGCGTTACCTCCATTTTGCATTAGACATTGGACACGGTACCTTTTGTCTGTGGCCAGCTGTCCCTGCCTTGACCGAGAGCAGATGATCGCTCTTTTGGTTTCTTTTCTTGAAAAGGGTTTGGAGACCTTGTTTTCCAAAATTTTAAAGGCTTGTGATGCAAAGCCTAACAAGATAAGCAGAGATCCTTGGAAGGAATTATCGAAAGTAATTACAGTCAAACCTTGAATTGCGAGTAACTTGTTCTGCAAGTATTCCACAAGACGAGCAAACATTTCTAATAAATTTTAACTCGATAAACAAGCAGTGTCTTGCAATATGAGTAGCATGTGACACCGAAGGTCACATGATCATAACTGAGCCAATGGTTTTTGAAATTTGCTTTGATATACGAGTGCTTTGGATTACAAGCATGTTTCCAGAATGAATTATGCTCACAAACCAAAGTTTTACTACTTCAGAATTGACCTGTAGCAAATGTTTTCTCTATTTTTCTAGAGTTGATTGTAGGGAAGGGCAGAAAATACTTCCTAAGACAAGTAGCTTAGCAATTGCTATGAAAAGGCAGGATCACCATTTCATTAACTTCCAGGGGCAAATATTAATACATTGTTTTGCGTGAAGGTAACTAGAAGTTAGCTGGTACCTGCCAATATTAATGGTGATAATGAAGGCAGAGCCACAAATGTGTGTAGAATATTTATGGTGATCAACGTGTTGGACTTCTAAATTTCATCTCACATGGTTTTTCTAACAACCCTGCTAGGGAGGCCTTGTGATTTTTCCCTTCTCTAAGGAAATGAAGTCTGAAGACATTAAATAAGAAACCAAAGTTCCCACAGCTGGTAAGTGGAAGACAGGATTCCAACCCAGGTTGTCTGAGGATAACGCCTTATAATTAATCCCTATGTTATACTGCTTTACAATGTGGTTTTCATAACAAAGAGTAAAATATATATGTAGGGATGTCAGACATTTTAAGGAAATGAAAACTTTCTTCCCATTTTCATAACTGACAATAGATTTTATTTATTTATTAAAAAGAAATTTTTTTAACGTTTTTGAGAGACAGAAAGACAGAACGTGAGCAGGGGAGAGGCAGAGAGAGAGGGAGACACAGAATCTGAAGCAGGCTCCAGGCTCTGAGCTGTCAGCACCGAGCCCGACGTGGGGCTCAAACTCACGAACTGCGAGATCATGACCTGAGATGAAGTCGAACTGCGAGATCATGACCTGAGATGAAGTCGGATGCTTAGCCAACTGAGCCCCCCAGGTGCTCCACTGACAATAGATTTTAAATTCTGACCTCCAAAGCTACTTGGAGAATGGCCAAGAGGGATACAGGTGTTTTCATTATTTCTTAATGAATCATCCTCATTTCTTGGACTCAGACACACATTTCTTGGACGTTGGACTCAGACACAGTATTTTATTGTCATGAGCATGGAGGATGCATTACTACTTACAGAGATGCTATCTTCATTGGGGGGTGGATGGAGCCCCCCTTTTGATCTTCTGACTATACATTAGGAGAACCCAGGTAAAAAGGTATTACATTAGAGACAGAGTTGGCTTGGAGAGTCTAGCTTGCCTAGACACTGGAAAACTGAGGAAGAGACATGTTGTTCAGGTCCAATTGGGCATAATTTTTCTTGATCTCCCCATGGCAAAGATGAGGACATGCTGGAGCTTAGTTTAGCTTAGGAGCAAGAGGAGCCTGCTGTGTGTGAACATCCTTGTGGCTCCGTAGCTCTTACACTGTGTGTGCATCAAAGTCACGTGGAGGGCTGGTTAACATATGAGGCTATTTCTTACCAACCACCCCCCCCGCCCCCATGAGTTTCTGATTCTGTAGGTCTGGGCTGGGTCCCTAGAGGTTGTATTTCTAACAAGTGATATTAAATGCCATTGGTCTGGGACCATGCTTTTGTAACCACTGCTGAAGGAGATGTAGTTTGTACTCTGCACTTAACCCCTTGGATTTCTTAACCATGATCCTGCAAACCAGTTTCCAGGCCCATCACTAAGAACCCATTCTGCCTGAATACCGGGAGAGTGGAGTCCCCTGGTGCCAACCCTCAACCAACGATTGATGGTACCACGATCACACTGCCTTGTCCCCACTGCAGTGACTCAGCTGTGACCTGCACTGGGTCAGATTTCCCTGTAGGACTGAATGAAGGTCGCCTGCCATGGGACTTCGCTTGATATTGCCCCATTTCTTGGCTCCTTCCAGACTCAATCCTTCTTCCTCATTTGTTTTCCAGTGTTTTCCAGGACCACTTTTTTGGTGGATCGCTTTCCCACAGATCTTCAGAGAACCTAACATAAGACCTAAGAGCATCATTTCTTCATGAGAGCTTCTCTGGGTGGGGACATAAGCCTGGGCATTAAAGAGAGAGACATAGCAAGACTTAGTCTTCCTCCTCAGCTCCACCTCAGGAGTGGGTGGAAGTAATGGTGGGGGTGGGGGGCCTGTGAGGTACGCAGGGCAATCAAAAAGCCATACGTAGGCTGTGTCTGCTCCTCCCTGCACATATGAGAGTCACATTTGCCAGTCTGTGGACGATTCCAATTTTGCATCAGAATATGAACTCCTTAAATTCAGGGATTCTTTTTCACTGGTTTGTTAGCTGTTGTGTTTTTTAGAGATGCCCAGCATGTAGAAGGTGCTCAAATGTCTGTTGAGTGAATACATTATGAGATACCAAATAGTGAAAAGTGGTTGAAAATGAAAAGTGGAAAGTTCTATCACTGGGAATTTATATAGTGCATGGGGGGCTCAGCTCTAATCACCTTCAGAGCCGTCCTTGGTGTCAGAAGTGGGATCCGAAAGCCCTGCGACATGAACCTAAACAAAACCTGCAGCATTGATTCCACTGACTCTTTTCCCTCTTTCTGTGTCCCTCTTTTATCAGTTGAACATTCTTGAACGTGCACCACAAAGCAAAGTTTTAGGTTTTTAGCCACTTTGCAAATATTTGGTACTTAAATTCTATTCCACCAGTGAATACTTGAGTGCACATATATGGTGAGCCCCTCTAAGGGCTGGGAATGTAGTCAAAAAAGAAACCCTGCCCTCGAGGAGTTTGCATTCTGATGCAGGAAGGAAACCATCTGCAGACTGACCAGTGTACCCACACATGTGAAGGAAAGGGAAAACTTAAAGCATTTAAAAATTAAAGCTTTAGGCAAAAAAACTTTAAAGCTTTAGGTGAAAAAAATCCATTAGCAATCTTTTCTCTTGGAGGCTTCTGGGTGGCTCAGTCGGTTAAGCATCCAACCTCGGCTCAGGTCCTGATCTCACGGTTCATGGGTTCAAGCCCTGCGTCAGGCTCTGTGCTGACAGCTCGGAGCCTGGAGCGTGCTTTGGATTCTGTGTCTCCCTCTCTCTCTCTGCCCCTCCCCCACTCATGCTCTGTCTCTCTCAGTGTCTCAAAAATAAATGAACGTTAAAAAAATTAAAAAAAATCTTTTCCCTTAGTTCAAAATAAAAGCAATTAAAACAGTAGAATGCATTTATTTCCTTCAACCTGTTCCCTGGGCAGTTCTTGGCATTTGCTCTTTTCTTGGCTTAAGAGATACAAACCTTCACTTGGCTTTCCCTTCCCTTCATTCTAGCCCGTCAGAGAGGCCATCCCGATTCGCTAATTCTGAGTCAGGTGAACTCTTCCCTCCCTACGCCCACACCCCTGCACAGCTGCCTTTCTGTCATGCTAACCTGTACGTTTTTCTTCAGACCACAGAACACTCTGAAGTTATGGTGGTATTTATTTCATTATTGGTTTATCCTGAATCTTTGCCTTCCTAACTGCTAAGACTTCATGGTTTGGCCCACAACAGGCACCCCATAAATATTGATTGACTACATGGCGGTATGGATTTAAAAGTTGAAAACAGTTGTGGCTATTAACTTTTATGAAGGGAACAGTCTTGCACATGTAGGTATGACCTGCTCTCTCCGAAAGTGGGGCGCTCCCAGGAAACCTTGTATACCCTGAAATGGTGCAAAGCAACATCCTCTCACGTGGCAGTCGAAATCCTCTCTGGGTTTCTTTTGTTGAGCACAGACAGGCACTGACATAGGTCTTGGGTCAAAGTAGCAGTGGTGCAAAACGAACTTGAGGAGAGCGGGGTACACCTGCAATTATTTGACTGAACTCATTTTTCAGTCTGAATCTGTCATATCTATAGCCACAGACAGGGCCATCTGTTAATTTGAAGTTGTAATTTTTTTCCACAGATGGGTGGTAAATTATAGACGTGACCAAGAAGACGTGGCTGAACTCGTTACCATCACTTGCCAGTGGCCTTTTCAGTGTTCATTTTAGAGACCAGACTAATTACTCAGTTTAGAAGCCCCCACATAAATCAAGTGAATTGTCTATAATGACCATTTCAGAGCGGTTTTGTTAGGCCATGCAGGTGGTTTTTTTTGTTTGTTTGTTTGTTTTTTGGATTGAATTGTCTGAGCTTTGATGAAACCTAGATATCCCTTGGGCTATCAGCTGAGCTATTTTGAAGCACTAGAGATTATAAAAGACCATTTCTGGAAGTGGAATTTATGCGTTCGCTGTATACACCATGGCTGTGCTCTAACCCCGTAGCTACAGTTCCAGAACATTTGCTTGACTCATTTCTTCCTTTCTTTCTTTCTTTCTTTCTTTCTTTCTTTCTTTCTTTCTTTCTTTCTTTCTTTCTCTTCACAGAATCAGTCCTCAAGCACATCACAGATTTTGGTCAAATTGTTTTTCACTGCCAATCAAATAGATGGTAGGAATCAGTTCAAGTGATTTGTCCAGTGTTTGGCATTATATATGCTGGCAGTGAGAATCATGCCAAGCTACACTTAGAATAGACTTTGCCATCTGTGATAAATGTCTACCGATTATTTTTCTTCGTTTGGAGTTTGTCATCACTTTTGACAAAAGAAGGGTCTCACAGAATTTCCAAACCTAATGAGGAATTTAAAATACGCGTTGGCTTTATTAGAAAAAGACACACTGCTTAACAGAAGTTTTGGCTGGTGGGCAGTGTAGTGGACATCTGTTGCTTTTTTCCTGCTCGGATTTTACTTCTTATTCTAGAACGCCCCTTCAGTTTTTTCTTTTGTAGGCCCACCTGTCCCCAGTCCTACTCCCTGTGAGTCACATGTGCATGACTCTCCTATTCCCTCCTTAGTCTCGACGGGTGGGTACCTGACCAAGCGGTCCCGTCAGCATGTTCTAATCCAAGAATCCCCCGTCTAGTTCGGTGATGGGCAAGTGACCCATCCTGGCCCAGGTAGCCTGAACACCGTGGTGTTTATAGAAGCTACTAAGAAGGAGGCATGCTCATTTAACAGACCAAGTGCCATGAGCACCTTGAGTCTGGAGTATCAGTAGCCATAAGAAGATAGAAGGAGGGGAGCCCGAGTGGCTCAGTCGGTTGGGCATCCGACTTCGGCTCAGGTCATGATCTAGAGGTTTGTGAGTTCGAACTGTCTGTGCTGACAGCTCAGAGCCTGGAGCCCGCTTCGGATTCTGTGTCTCTCTCTCTCTCTCTCTCTCTGCCCCTCCCCTGCTTGTGCTCTGTTTCTCTCTGTCTCTCAATAATAAATAAACGTTTAAAAAAAAAGAAGATAGAAGGAAATGTAACAGAACAGAAAGAAAAGTTAAAGGTGGGAAGAGTGAGGGAGAGGGAGAAAGAAGAGCCTCTCAGATCAACTTCTGATGCGAGTGTTTAAATCCTAGATCTATCTGTACTGAAGGGGAGACCCACCTACCCCTCCCCCCCAGCCTTTGTAATTATCTAATTTTTAATCTAGTTTGATTTACATTTCTACCATTTGAATCCCCCTGATTTGCTCACTGCTAGAGGTGCACTTACCAAACCCAAAGGTAACTTTGCAATTCTTTAGAAGCTGGGCATGAGTTAGTCCTGGAATCCATGTATCTTAAAGACCCGGAGTTTTTGGTTTAATTACACATTTTATGTGAACAATTTATGAATATGATTTCTTAAGATAAGCATGCCCGTCTTTCTAGTGAGGATTTCAGGAGCCACATTTGCCAGTAGCTTTGACATCTGTTGCTGAAAGATGGGGTAAAAACAATATTAGGGAAGCTCAGACCAAAAAAGAGTTTGTATTTTTCACATGCATTTCCAATTTATTTCCAGCTGAACTCAGAGGAGAGAAGAGGTAGATCACCATATAATCTATTCAATTTCAATTTCAAAAGATGCGGCAGCTGATCAAAGGATACTCCTGAGTAGCATATTTCCATAAAATGAATTTTGACAACTTTCCCCCAAATGTGTGTCTTACTTTAGCTTTTGATTTGAAAGGAAAAATGGAGGTTGGCAGGAAAGATAAATCAAAGCGGTACTGACAGTGTTCGGGCCTCCAAACAGTCTGTCTTAGAATTTCTGCCATTTTCTCAGGTAAGCCTTAAAACCTAGTATTTTTAATCTAGTATGTGAACCACTTCTTAACTCATGGTTTCTCTAGAAGAGCCTTTGTATTTCCCCAGAGTAATGGATGTCTCAAATGAATGTCCCCTTTCCCCTCTCCCCAATTTAATCTCAGAGAGGTTAAGCCTACTGATCTCGTTGTCTGGAAATCCTTTATACATCTACTAAAATACAGAAAATGTTCTTAGGTGTGATCTCTTAGAATTCCACATGACTATATGCTTCGGATAGTAGCCTAGAGCAGTCCACTGGACTGATATGCTTACGTAGGCACCAACACCTGCTTTCCTTTTTAAAAGCTAACACTCAGAATAGTCACATGTTACTATCTTATGCTTTTAAAAAGAGAACTTGACCATCTTCTTGAAACCACCTGAAAGACATTCTTGGTCAACTGCTTAGTATCTGTCACTTGCTCTCCAAAGTTCACAGCATACTTGCCTTGCTTATATAAAAAGTCTGATTAGTTTGGGGTCCAGAACATAGAGATTCTGCCATTGCAAAGCAAGAGGGGGCCATAATCTTAATTAAAAAAAATAATAAACACGCAATGAATCAGATATAATTTTAATTTTTGAATAGTTTACTTCTGGCCTAGTGTTAAGCAAATAGTAAAGTATTTATGATAAATTTTCTCCATAAATATTAAGTATTAGTAATGTAACGTAGCATCTATCTTGCCAGTAGGTAAAATCAAATGATTAACTTTGAATTTCCCGCTTTTTGATGTCTCTGCTCCAAAGTTCTGGATTTTTATTCTCTGAGGCTAAGCTCAGCCAGCATGTAGAAATGATGAAAGTGATTCCAGACCTTACCCCTTCAGAAGTGTTAGGCTTTTGGTAGAACATTCAATAAAATGCAGAAATATTTAAAAATTAAGTGGAAAGATATTAATGAAACACAAGTTATAAAGCAGGATTACAGTAGGATTTTAGTTTTTGTTTGAATATATATAAGTAATTATATTACATATATAATTTAAAGAGCATGCTCAAAATATTAGCAGGCTTATGGTTGGCTATTTTCATATTTCTTATGTGATTTCTTATGTGATTATATAAAACTAATAACTATAACTTTTAAGAAAAGAATTCTGATAGAAATCTGGTGAACCCAAATGAATACATAGTATTTATTTAGTTACTCCAGCAAATTTGATTATTGTGTGTTTTGGCCATAAAGCTGGGCGTGTTCCAGAAGGGATTTTAATATAGAACTTCTAGATGAAGGAGTGGATACTTTCTGGAATACATTGCCTGTCCCAAATGTATCCCCTTGCCCACCCATCCCCCATGTATTATTTCAGTTTCCCTACATCAGGAGTCTAAGCACAGCTTAGCTGGTGTTTCTATTTCAGAGTGTCTCATCAAGCAGTAATCACAGTGTTGGTTGAGGCCAAGATGTCTCAAGGCTGGCCTGGGGGGAAGATCTGCTTCCAAGTTCACTCACCTGGCAGGTCTTAGAAAATTCACTATGAAGCTGACTCTTGGGGCCCTTGGCAGGTCTCAGATTCTCTGTCTGTCAGCTGGACTCATCCCTTCCAGGCACGTGAGCCTCTCCAGAGGGGTACTCACAATGTGGACACTGCAGAGCGAGGGAGAGTGAGAAACAGAAGGAGAGAGAGAAATTGAAGTCATGGTCTTTCTGTAGGCCAATGTCTGCCGTGACATCCCCAAAGTTTGCCATGTTTTGTTTGTTAGAAGGGAACCAGCAGGTCTAGTCCACACTGGAGATGAGAGGATGACACAAAGGCGTGACTAGTGGGAGATGGGGAATCCCTTGGGCCAGTGTCGGGGGGCTGCCTGTCCTACCCACCGAGAGATGAGCTTGGAGTCAGAGAGACCTGAGTTTTGGTGCCACACCTAGTACTGGTTAGCCCTGTGCTTTGGTCAAATTCCTTAGCAAGTCAAGTAACTTAGCCTCCGCCTGCTCCTGTAGTAAACACGAATACAGTATTTCCTCCTCCCCAAGCTTGTAGTCGTCGTAATGTGCGGTGACGACACCACACCGGAAACCCCTTGCACAACGGCTCTCACATTAAGTGTTCAGTCACATTAAGGTTGCATGGGATGTGCCAGCCCTCCGCTCTGGCCGGGTCTCCTGCATCTTATTGACAGGAGCACATGTGCTCTGGTGATTCTGTCTGAGTCTGATTCCAGACTTTGAAGCCATTTATTAAATGGGGAAGATCAAGGACCACAGAATGTTTGGGAGCCTTAAATAAAATAGATGTAGAGTGAGTTTAGCATATGCCTGGCAGATGACTCATATTTATATCCAAATTATTATTCAATGAAAATTATTATTTTTTTTTTTTTAAATTTTTTTTTTTTTTTTTTTTTAATTTATTTTTGGGACAGAGAGAGACATAGCATGAACGGGGGAGGGGCAGAGAGAGAGGGAGACACAGAATCGGAAACAGGCTCCAGGCTCCGAGCCATCAGCCCAGAGCCTGACGCGGGGCTCGAACTCACAGACCGCGAGATCGTGACCTGGCTGAAGTCGGACGCTTAACCGACTGCGCCACCCAGGCGCCCCATTGAAAATTATTAAAGAAAGCAGCCACTATCATGGTAAGTGTGGGCCTTTGCAAAAGAATATTGAAAACCTGCTTTGGGGCACCTGGGTGGCATCCAACCCTTGGTTTCACTTCGGGTCATGATCTTTCGGTTTGTGAGTCCAAGCCTCGCATTGGGCTCCACACTCACAGTGCTTGGGATTCTCTCTCTTCCTCTCTCTCTCTCTGCCCCTCCCCTGCTCACTCGCTCTGTCTCTCAAAATAAATAAATAAACTTAAAAAAAAAAAAAAAAGAAAACCTGCTTTGAGGTTCTTTTGAATGGTTTCTTCCATTCTCTCTGTCCCCAAAGCACAGGCTCAGAAAGTATGCCATATCGAGCAGTGGGTTCACTCCATTTAACAAAGTGATGCTGTGATTAATTGGGGGAGGAAGAACATGGACAGAAAAAGAAGACTTGTACCGGGAGCATTTAGCGTATTCTATAGGCCAAGAGGCAGAAGGAAGTAGAGAGAAATGGCGATTGTTCCCTGGCAGGGAGAACAGAGGAAGGAAGGAAATAATGGAAACAGAAAGAGTTGTTCAAGATCACAGTGGTATAGAGACTGTGTGGGCTGACAGAAGAGAGGGCGTCTTGAAACGCTATCAGCTCCTCCTGGTAATTAGTCCCTAATTCTGTTTGAATTTGTCTACGTAGGGTAAAAAAGAAAACAAAACACACACACACACACACACACAAGACAAAGCAAAGCAAAACCCACCTCTGCATTGAGGACAGAGTGGATGTTCGGTCCATATCATCTGAGGCAAAAAAGGTGAAAAAGATGTGATTTGAAGAAAGAATTGTAAATTATGTTCCCAGTTTCCTGTTTATGCTTCTCCTCTCCACTTTCTGAGCCCTCAACCTTTTGCCCCATCCCATCTAAACTGCTACCTCTGTAAACATGCTTGTCCTAGACCACCTATTGACAAGTTCGCATGCGTCTTTGAAAACAATTTCTCACTTGTGGTACCCTGTCAGGCTTGTCCAGAATCAAGAAAAGACCTTGTGGGGCTCAGAAAATGAACTCAGTTAAGCGGTACTGTTTCAACCCCACCTCTTACAACGATCACCTGGAAGCACGTGTGGCAGAGGATGGTCTGGAATATTAAGGAAGATGATTCCGGGCCTGTGTCTGTCCTCGCCCAGCCTTGGTGACCAGGATGGGGTCCCCCTCTGATTATGCATGTCCGCATTCCCCTTACACCCAGCGGGGGCTGAGCTATTGGAAATGGGGCTCAGGAGGAGGGAGAGAGAGAGAGAGAGAGAGAGAGAGAGACGGACGAAGTGGATTTCTGTCACCCACACCAGGGAATCACCTTAAACACAGAGAATGTGGGTTAATGTAAACACTCAGGATAGCGTGCAAGCGACACATGGATCCTTACGTCACCCAACGCCGGGCAGGCGTGCAATTTCTTTATTGCTGCACTGCAGTGAGCTGGTTTCTGTGAGTCTCTGAAGATCTAAATTCAACCAAGAAGGGTAACTTCTGATTCCACCCCACTACCCTTCCCCGTGTGCATGCTTTGGCTTTGAACTTCCGGCAAGGGCATAAAATAAAAATGGACGCGGCAGAGCAGAGAGGTGAGTCCCACACGGCCTCTGCTGTGGGTTTCAAGCTGGCTCCTTCCCTCCCTGGAGGTAGAGCCTTGGGTGAGTTTCCCAGTGGTTCTGTGATTAGTTGTCTCATTCTGTGGTTACAGGCATGCTAGTGACAGAGTTGTGGGGTTAACGTTTTAGTTGATAGAAACAACAGCATCTATTCCCTAGTAACGGTCCAGTCGATGCTGGGTTCTGTTGTTGGGATTTGAACCGCAGTTTTCATTTTGTGCCATCAATAAACACTTGGAAAGAATTTCTCCTTAGACACCACAGGCCCTCGGCAGAATTGGGTTCTAATAATAGGGCTGGTTTTCAGGGGTTTTGCTGTTTGTGTTCTGGTTTTTTGGTTTTCTTTTGTTTTGGTATTTACAAACCATTTCCTGTATGTTCTGGTGTGTATTAATATATCTAGACTTGTTTCTGTCATAGTGATTTTTTGCATCAGCCTTGTTGCAATTTTCGTAAGCTGCTGCTTTTTCTTTGTTCCTACCATTGGCAAAATGTGTCATGATTCCTTTATGTCATTATTCTAATTTTTTGGTGTGTGTTTTAAAAATTTTTTTAATGTTTATTTATTTTTGAAGGAGAGAGAGAGAGGGGGAGGGGGAGGGGCAGACAGCATGAGAGGGGGAGGGGCAGACAGAGAGGGAGACACAGAATCTGAAGCAGGTTCCAGGCTCCGAGCTGTCAGCACAGAGCCCGACATGGGGCTAGAACCCACAAACTGTGAGATCGTGACCTGAGCCGAAGTTGGACGCTCAACTGACTGAGCTGCCCCTTTTGTGGGACTTTCATATTGGAAACTGTATATTCTATTCCTATTTAAAATTTAATATCATTGTCCCTGCCAAATAATTAAAGGAACTTATAATATTTAAGCTCTGACTATACTCTTAAAAAGATAGGCCTGGGTGGGGTACCTGAGTGGCTCAGTTGGTTAAGTGGCCTACTCTTGATCTTGGCTCAGGTCATGACCTCATGCTTCATGAGATCAATCCCCATGTCAGGCTCTGCACTGATGGCACAGAGCCTACATGGGATGCTCTCTCCCTTGCTCTCTACCCCTCCTCCCCCCAAAGAAATATTTAAGAAAACAGGCTTTCATTCAGTGTATTATTTTCATTATTTAACTCAGTAAATTTGACATTATTTTTTTATTTTTTGTTTTTTTTTTAAGTTTATTTATTTATTTTGAGAGATACAGGGACAGCACAAGTGGAGGAGGGGCAGAGAGAGAGAGGGAGAGAGAGAATCCCAAGCAGAGCCTGATGCAGGGCTGGAACCCATGATACCACAGGATCATGACATGAGCTGAACCCAAGAGGTAGATGCCTAACTGACTGAGCCACCCAGGCACCCCAAGTTTTTTAAAGTTTATTTTTGAAAGAGAACGAGAGCATGAGAGGGGGAGGGACAGAGAGAGAGGGGAACAGAGGATCTGAAGCAGGCTCTGTGCTGACAGCAGAGAGCCTGATGAGGGGCTTGAACTTACCAAAAAATCATGACCTGAGCCAAAGTCAGAGGCTTAAATGACTGAGCCACCTGGGCACCCCTAGACATTATTATTGTTATTTTACATTGAATGCTTGGTTAACAATATCCGCCATTATCAGTTTTACTATTCATTCTTTCTGTACCTCAGACCTTCCTTCTGGGAGATAATTTAAAGCATCATGTCATGTTTTCAAGTTTACTCGTTACGATTTTGTTTAATAAAAGCCTGCTTACAGTAAAAATTCCTTGTTTTTGTTTATATAAAAATGACTTTATTTCCACTTCTGTTTTTGAAGTATAATTTTACAGGGTATGGGCTCTCTCAGTTGAGAGTTAGCCTCTTTGCTTCTTTGTAAGATTCATGTTGCTTTAGAGAAGCTGTGAGAAGAATTCTTTCCTTGATCTGGGTCTGTCATTTTACTCTGACTGCTAATACAATCTTCTCATGGTGTTTGGTCTTCTCTGGTTCCCCTATACTGTGGGATTTCTTTTCATTTATTTGCTCTGATAGCTATCATTGATTCAAAGATACAGTTAATCTCTCAAAAACACTTTAACCCACCCAGGTTCTATCTTTCTGCAGCTCAGATTAAATATCTTTCACTAGTTTACATAATATTTACCCCTGGCTTACATTTGGAGTAATTATTTTCAATTTTTCTGTTCTCTAGTTATTCGGGATTTTTTTAGTTCTGCCTAATTTTCTGGGTAACCACTCTCCCCCCACACCCCCCCATTCCAATGGCTTTTTAAAACATTTTTTGAAAGCCTTATATTTTTTCCTTTCTATTCTGATTCTCTTACTGAATGTCCCTGATCTTTCTATTATTTCATATCTTTAAGATTTTTGCAAAGTTACCTTTATGGCATATTTCATATTCCATGATTCTGTTATGTGAAATTTTTGGAGGCCAGTTCTGCTGTTTACAACTCTTGTGGACATTTACCCTTGTGGTTTGTTTCTTTTCACACTCTGTAGTCTTTAATTCTAGACTCATATGTAATTGACCTTGAACTGTGGGAAATTTGGGCTTAAATCGAGGACATATTTTTTCAGAGAGGATTTACATTTGTTCTTAACAGATAGCAGGGGGTTTGCTCAGGTGGAACTTTAACCACCCCTCCCCACCAGGCTTCCCAGATTTATCTTGAAGTTTTGTGTGTGGTTCCATCACCTTGCTGTTGGCCAAATGCTACCCAATCCTGGTACTTGGGTTCACATTTTTCCTATGCCGCTGTGCCCTTTTCATGTCTTTTTTCTTTTGTTCGCTTGTTTGTTTCAGCTTATGGGTTTTGTCCTACGAGAATATATAGGCTGCTGTGGGGCCTCCAGGAGCTCCCCAGTTAGAGCTTCTCTAGCTCAGCCTTTTGTTTTGTTTTGTTTTCGCTCTGCTTTCAATTTCAAACCCTGAAAAGGGCAAGTGATTCAAGGGGGAAAAACATTGGAATTAATTTATGCTACAGTGAATATGGCTAATAGCATAAACATTTGCTGCTCATCCATAATTATTTCATCCATGCTTTCAGTAATATTTACTTGAGTATCTCCTATGTAACAGGCACTAGAGCAGGTGCAGGTTGCACAGCGGCAAACAAAGCAGATGTGTTCTGTTGTACAGCAAGATGAATCATGAGGTATAAGTGCAAAGGCTGTTCCTTTAGGGAAAGGAGAAGGTTTAATTCATATTTTCAGGATGTAAAGAATTCCTACTATGCCTGTAAGTAATAATCTGTACCGTTGTGCAGAATTTTACGATATAGAGACAAGATTCTATAATGTTATATTGAAGAGAGGCCATAAGTGATGGGGTAGAATGAGAAAATATGGCTTGAGACCCACATCTTGCACTCTCCAGCTCTGAGGTCTTTAGTCCATCCTTGAATCTCTTGGGTTCTATTTTCGTATCTAAACGATGAAGATAACAATACCTATCTTCTAAGGTTGCTGCAAGGACAGAAGTAGATAAGTAATGTAGTTTTATGTAATGGCATGAAAAGGTAGATGAGATCCCTTTATCTTTCCCCCAGGGCTATTCACATGCATAAGAATTTCCATGTAAGTAGCTGGGCGTAATCCACCTCTACCAACTCCAGCAAACATCACAGGGATATCAGGTGTCTCCACTGTCATGGTCACTGTGACTTAGAAATCGTGTCATATTCTTTTCAGAGCAGTCTGATCCACTTGAGATTGCAAATTGAATAGGGAAGGAGAGAGGGCTTTATGGATAAGTGGACAAAGTTTAGATACTTTCTGATGAAGAAATAATCATCGAGGTCTGATTTCTAGCATCTCCATTTCTTCCTGCCACCAAAACAGTAGCAAAAACAATAAAATAAAACAGTTAATTCAACAAAAGGAACAGCATGTTGCTTGGACAAGGCAGATATGCAGGATAACATGAAAAATATAAACGAGATCCACTTAAAAAAATTTCCAACACACCAGCTTAGTATCTGACATATCATAAGCGCACAAAATATGTTTACTGGGCAGAGTAGAAATGGAAAGCATTACCAGTGAGCATCTTTTACTTTACTTTAGTTTTTAATTATTTTTTCGCATTTGAAGGAGTCAGTATAAAGTACAATTTTGTGAAGAGACTGGGCTTTGGACAGGGGCACACCTTAGATGCACGTTGCCCGTGTGAATTAGTATACATGACCCCACCTCTCTAACACCCGGATCCCCGCTCAGAAGACACAGACACAGTCCCTATTTGTACAGTTGTTGTGCAGTTTAAGAGGGATCCTGCTGTATCCTGCTTACCTTTCCTGTATTCTTGTCATTCTTCATGTCCAACCGCCACTGCCACCACCATCATCATCATTGTTACTAACCCCGCATTTGCTGAAATTAAGAAGTCCTCTCCTCAAGTGTAGGTAGTCAAGTATTTGCCTATGAGAGTATGGACTGTGAGTAGGAGTCATGTTTTTAAAAATATTCAAGTTTATGCAAATGAGGGAAATGACACCTAGGATAGATTTTTCCCTAAGAGGAAAGAAGGAAGAACAAAGGCATGTGAGTTCGGTACCCTCAAATAGGTAGACAGACAGCTGTGCTCAGTGCCATTGCTCTGACTGGAGCCCCAAGTCATGCGCTTAAGGAAAATCAGATGATGCACTTTTAGCCAATTCCTGAACCTTATTTTGCTCCATGGGGCACCAAAGAGCGAAGATTCAAAGATGGAAGGGTTTTTTTTGTTTGTTTGTTTGTTCTCTTTCACTAGACTATTTTAGGAAGGGAAAGGAGAGAGATGAGGTTGTTAAAGACAAGAAGGTCATTGGGGAAAAAACGAGATACACTTTTATGAGAAAGTCAATGATATATCTTGTCTTGTAGTATATATGATGATTCTTTTTCCTGCCTCCTCACAAAACCTTTAGTGAAATCCTTATTTCTGGCGCCTTACAGATTCTTATATACTTTGATCCAGTTCATTTCTTTGTCTTTCCTATAACACGTCAATAAAGAGTGTAAGAATCTGGCAACCTACAAAAATTAAGGCAATTAAGCATAGCATAACATACAGAATTGTTGGATCACCATGTTGTGCACTTAAAACTAATGTAACACTGTGTGTCAGCTCTCCTTCGGTGAAAAAAAAGGCAACTTCAAATGATATTAAAATTGAGAATATAATGAACTTATAAGGGGAGGGAGTGGAGAGGGGAAGTGGGACCCTTGAGAATTCAGGGAACCTTGTGCTCAAAGGAAATTAAACTTTGATGCCAGAATCCTAGTAATGTTCCAGTGCAATCTCCAAACTCGGAGCCTTAGGTTTTAGTGTTAAAAGGCTGTCTTTGCACCGTGTCATTGCTCTAGCCTCCCAAATGAAAATTCATCTCAAGACATTGAGTAAAATTTGATTAAAGTCATTATGATTATATCAAACTTATCTTTTTACCAAGTGCCTAGAAATGTGCTGTTTTACATGCATTACCTTGTTGTCTTGCAAAACCATTATTGGTCTTCATATTTTGGATGAGAAAAGAAGCTGAGTCTCAGAGAAGAGAAGTAATTTTCCTCTAGGGAGAGCTGGGGGTCAAGCCAGGCCAGTATGTTCTAAACCCCTTAAATATCATCTTGTAGCGTTCCTTGGTTTTTCCATTCAAACCGGAGGGGAAAAGGATGAATTTTAAAGCCAACAGAAGAGAGGGATTTCTAATTCTGAAGGTAAAGGAGTAGGCACAAATGTCTGACGGGTTTATAGTATGACTTTGTGGAAATAGATGTAATTTGAAATGCAATTAAAGGAATCCGTGAATGAAATGAGAAGAGAATTAGAAATGATGCCTTCTGTAGAACACCAGTTGTGCATAACAATGTCATGGGTAAATGCCCATCTGATAAAGAGGTTTTAATTAAACTAAATAATTTATTATCCATTATACTTCAGTGAATTAAAAAGGATATAATCTAAGATGCTTTATTTCTCTGAAACAGGATCGTATACCATAAATTCAACACATCATGTGTTCTCAAGCGAGAAAATGTCCAGGTTAATAAAATGTAGGGGAGATAGTAATTAATTTCCATTATATTTTAACCCTTGGCACATTCACCCAAATACTTTTCCCCATGCAGATCTAGACACTGTTTTTTCTTGGAAGGAAACTGCATGAGAATGAGTTCTTTGTAGGGAAATTTTTAAAATTAGATGCCAACTGGTGACATAACTTAATTCAAAGAGGGAAAGATATCCCTGTGTATTTCATATATATGCACATGCATATGCCTTTATATATAGATTACCTGTATGTAATACTTACATATATACTCACAAACATATCATTCATATGTTTATGTAGATAGATGAATATGTGTTTGTATAGACTCATCAGAGCCACATATGATTTCTGAGTTTTATACACCTCAATTTTTAAATGCTTAAATATCTGTAGTTGTTGCATAGTAAATAAAAGGCATCTACCAGGCAAGACATAAGTAAAATATAAAGGGTTAATTTAAAAAATATTAAAAGTTTTCTTCCCAATTTTTCTTCTTGCCATTCCTTTTCATAAAGAAAACCATTAATAATATCTGGGCCTCATTTCAGAAAAAAAAGATTCAAACTGGCATGTAGTGTTTATGTATTTTTATCTCTGTATATTCTGTTTCTTTTAAATGCTCTTAAATGAGATCATATCACATACATTATTTTGACCCTTATCTTTGCTCACTTACCTTTCCCACATCAACACCCATAAACACAGCTTGTTCTTTTTAACAACTTAGTTTTTAGGAATATAAACCCCAGTTATAGATGTCTTCTGTGGATGAATATTTTATTTCAAATAATTTCCAGATATTTGCTATTAAAAACAATGCTATAATGCATATCTTTGTGAGCTTTATTAATAATAATTTTAAGCAGGAGAGTTATTGAATGATAAGATATGGGAGTTTGAAATTTTAATCATTATTGCCAACTTGCTATCCAGAAAGCATTTACCGATTTATACTCACTGACAGTGTTTTCCTATTCCTTAATCACAAATGGGATATATATCATCATTGATTTAACAGAGAATTATTTAATCAAGTTGAGTATGGCAAAATTTTATAAGAATATTCACAACAGTGTTTTCTTAAAAGAGAAAGCCACTTTTGAGTACTTGAGAGAAATACAGTTTTGAGAAATTGATCTTCATACAGTTTTTCAGGATTATACTATTCTTGTGAGTATGTGATTAGTTACTAGTATCCTGGCTAGAAATATGGCTAATTGAAGGAAAGATCATTTTTTAAAGGCATTTAAAGCATTCTCTCTGATAATAAAGTCCAGTCTAGGTCATTATTTAGATGTGAAAAATATTTTTAAAAAGCACAACAAAAGTGAAAACACCCATAATTCCATTTTTGAAGGGTATATATTTTTAAAAGAATGAAAGTGTATCCTTTCCTTGAGTAATTGATGGCTCATAATTTTGTGTATCTTTCTGTTTTTCTTTTTTCCTGTTGGACCCTATGTATCTATTTACCTATCTAGCCAAACAACAGATACACAACAGGTATTTGTGTGTGTGTGTGTGTGTGTGTGTGTGTGTGTGTGTGTGTGTATACACATCTATCTTACATTTATTCCCATTTGCATAAATTAAAGGTCAGGTAGGACTGTAAGATCTGATTTTTGTTCCGCATCCTCATTTCTAAGTGTATTTTGATAACATTATATTCCTCTGGTAGATATTCACACCCAAATCTTCCAGATGTGTCTCCAGAATGTTAATTCCAATTCAAGCAAAATGTAGGATAACAAGATGGCTTGTGAGAGGTTCTCTGCGGACTTGTGTCCCTTCTTTCAGAGCCTTTATTTCAGGAATGGGCTCTTCTCCAGTTCTTGCTAACCATTCATCAGGAATTCTAGGGCGTCTCCATGAAAGAAAAAGGGATGTGCCCAAATAAGAATCTCAGAAGGCCTGATTGTTCATGTCAGTTAACACGGTGCTTTACTAGTTTATCAACATAGAACATAATATTCTTTAAAAGGCAGCACCTGGGGTACCTGGGTGGCTCAGTCGAAGCATCTGACACTTGATCTTGGCTCAGGTCATGATCTGACCATTCCTGAGTTTGAGCTCCACATCAGGTTCTGTGCTGATAGCACAGAGCCTGCTTGAGAGCCTCTCTCTCCCTTTCTCTGCCCCTCCCCGACTTGTGCTCTCTCTCTGTCTCTCTCTCTCAAAATAAATAAATATAGAAATAAATAAAATGCAGCACCTGCCTTTCACTCTGGTTACTTCTTCTTTCCTTGAATGACACTAGATATACATCATGAAGAAGGATCTTGAAACCCTTTATGTTTATTTCTTCACTTTTCTACACAATTTGAGGATTTTCCTACTCCTTTCACAACTGCATGCATATTATTGTGATGAAGCCAGGCTAACCTCCGTTCTAAAGTCTTCTGTTCAACTTTGTTCAAAATGTTCTACTCTGGGGAGGCACTGTCCCTCAGAAAATTCTCAAGACTATTTCCAAGATAACCTGCTGGTTTGACCTGTCACATTTGTTGTAAATTTACTGTAGGCGTACCCACTGAGAGAAAAGTAGAAGAATGGTAACAATTTTGTATTTCTTTAGGAAACGTTACCTTCTAAATTTGTAATTTGTGAGTTGGAACGATGCGTAGGTAGGGACAGAGGGCCAGGGGATGATGGGGTAGAAATGTGTCATTTGCAAACAGGAACTATTATTTTTGAAAAGTAAATGAGAGCTCAGCCTGAGAGATGTCATAGCAACAGGGAGAAACTTTGCTATTGGGCAATAGGAGTCACATAACTTCTGTGTTTATGTGCCACCCCCCTCCTTCCTTTTTCTAACTTGCAGATTTAAAGAAAAAGAAAAACAAAGAGAGACTGTGTTCTGTCTTGTTTACTTCATCCCTTGGTTGCTCAAAAAGTTAGAGAGTTTACTTCAAAGACTAAAGACATAGACATTGAAGGACTCCAAATTCCATGTAGAGGAGAACAGATTTCCCCATGAAAGTTCTGTCTGTTCAGAATCTTCTCAAAATGTGAATTTAGGCTTAGCTGATAAGAAAAATGGAAAATGTACCAAAGTTTAACTTAGATTTGTTTTGCTTTACTTTTTATCTTCATTTAAAAAATAAGTAATATGTGTCTGTCGTTTTCTCATTAAAATTCAAATATTGATGGATATGCTTACTTATAATAATATGGTACAGTTAGTGCTATTTTGTATTTCTATGATGCTGATGATGGTGATCTGTCTTTGCACACCTGTGCTATGTGACTTAGGAGAGATTTTTAGAAGCAGTGTTTGTTGTGGAAGGAATTAGCATACAAATTTTGTTAGTTACCGACACATTGCCTTCCAAAAGGCTTTCCTGTTTACAGTGACTCATTTGTATCAGAATAACCAGTTTCTCCACATCTTTGCCAGTACTGAACATTTCCAAGCATTTATTTATTTATTTTTTTGCCAACTTGATGGCAAAACATCCCGTTGTTATTTTATTTTATATCCTTTTAATTACGTATGGAGATTTTTTTTTGCATTTTCATTTTCTTCAGGAAATAAATATTAAATCAGAGTCAAATACTGAATGCTTGGACGTGGACCCTCTGGAAAGCTTAACAGATAGAGAAAGGGCTACTATTTCAGGGAACTGTGCCCTAGCTCTGTCTTCGTTCCACCAGACGAGGTTGTGGGCTTGTTGAATTTGCTTCAAGAATCGGAAAAGCTGAAATTAGCAGAAATCTTTTTCTGGACTCTCTTATCTATTAGGTTAATCTACTTGTTCCTTTACAAATATTGCAAAGCTTGCTTTACTATTACTTTATAAAATATGAAGCTATCTGATAGGACGTCATCCTCTGTTCTTTATACATTTCAAGTTATATTTACGGTTATTTGGATTTTGGATTTAATCAGCTTAAAATGTTCAAAAATATTCTGTTTTGATGTTCATTGCGATGAATTTGAATATATAATTTGGTGAGATAATTGACATCGACAAAATAGTGAGCCTTCCCAGCTGAAGACATACATTTTCTCTCTGCTTATTTAGGGTCTTTTCTAAAAAAGGTTTATAGTTTTCTTTTCATTGCTATAGCATACTACAGTGCTTGCTAGATTTTACATATGTATTTAATATATCTATTTGTAGTGGTAATTATTTGCATTGCCTTTGTAAATTGTTTATTGCTGATGTGAAGAATATTTCATATATTCAAGTATCATAAACTAATCTTATATTTGGATACCTTACTGAACTTATTTTTTTTTTAATTTTTAATGTTTATTTATTTTTGAGTGAGTGAGGGACAGAGTGCAAACAGAGGAGTGGCAGAGAGAGAGGGAGACACAGAATCCGAAGCAGGCTCCAGGCTTCCAGCTGTCAGCACAGAGCCTGATGTGGAGCTCAAACTGTGAGATCATGACCTGAGCTGAAGTTGGACGCCTGACCGACTGAACCACCCAGGCTCCCCACCTTACTGAACTTATTAAGTGAAGGAATCTTCCAGTTATTTCCCATTTATATCAAATTGATCAAACATCTCATCTGTAAAAGTGATACCTTTGTCTTTTATTTATTTTTCTTGCCTTATTGCATTTACTTTAGGTGTTTGAAAAACTGATTATTATGATACAGAACACATATGGGAAAATCTATGTAGTTATAGCTGTGGTGAATAAGCACAATGGGTTCTAGAGTCTGAGCAGACCCAAATATTCCTGTTTCCGATAACTGTCCCCTTCCATCTCCTAACGATGACCACTGTCATGGCTTTTAGGCAGTGGTGTGCTGATAAATGTTTCACATCCCCTTCTCCAGAAAACAAAACAAAAACTCAGGTCTGTAGTGTTTGCTGATATCAATAATGTAAATATTCCTACTATCACTCATTTCAAGCTGCCAACACAGACCTGGGTTGAAATGCCCCAGTCAGCTCTCCTGGTGCATCCTGGGCCACCTCCAGCACCCCACGGTGATTATCATAATCCTTTCGATTATTCACGCCTTTACTGCTCAAGTATACATCCCTAAAACCCTGAAGCTTAGGTGAGCCCTTTTCTTTATATAATTGGAATAACGTAGAGTTTCTTTTGATCAATATTTTGTGTCCGTATTTCATCAGTGTTGTCTGGAGTAAATATAGGGTGACCATTTTTATGGATGTGTAATTATATCTCAGTTCACTTGGAAATTTAAATCATTTCCAGTTTAAGTGTATTAAAAATGATTGTGAGTGTTCTCTTGGAGCTATACTTCTGATTGGTGTTTCTAGACAGTAGGATAAGTGCATCTTAAACTTCTGTGGACTATGCAGTAGTTTTTTTCTAAAATAGTTGACCAAATTATATTCCCCCCCCCCCCCCCCCCCCGTGTATGACATTTTGTTTTGCTCTGTGTTATCAGTTATTATTGTCAGTCTAATTTCTTAGTGAAAACTTAAACATTTGTTCGGCTATCAAGTGGAATTGTAAACAATTGACATCTTTAATTTTCGCATTCTTGTTATTTTAATATGGCTTTGCAAAAAAAGTAAGTTTTTTAAAGAGCCAAGAAATAGAATAAGAAGCTGGTGATTTCTGTCTGTTGAGCACCAGCTGTGTGTTGACATTTTTTACAACTCTGTCAGTTTTTTTGAAGCTACTTTTTGTGAGATGTGATTGACGTACAAAGACCTGCATGTATTTGATGCATACAGCTTGACAAGATTGTAGATGAGCATATACCCATGAAACCATCATCACAATTCATGCCATCAACACCCTTCACCTCCAAATTCTCTTCCCTCCGTCTTTATCTTTTTATGATAAGAATACTTAACCTAAGAGGTGTGCCTGGGTGGCTCTGTCAGTTGATGGGAGACCCCTGGTTTCTGCTCAGGTCATGATCTCACAGTTTGTGAATCTGAGCCCTGCATGTCAGGGCATCGGGCTCTGCACTGACACTGGGGGGCCTGCTTGGGATTCTCTCTCTCTCCATCTCTCTCTATCCCTCTTGTTCTCTCTCTCAAAATAAACGAATAAAACTTCAAAAGGAATATTTAACATAAGATCTATTCTCCTAAAGCATTTTTAAGTATACAATACAATATTATTAACTACGGGCATGATGGTATACAATAGATATTTAGGACTTGTCCATCTTGCTTAACAGAGACTATGTACCCTTGGTCAGATTTAGTATTAGTCTTAATAGTGAGTGTATTCATTGCGTTTTAAAGTCCATTGCCTGAATCTTAATTAGCATATTTTCTCTCTCTCTCTTTTTTTTTTTTTTTTTTTGCCATTTGGATTTTCTTTGTTTTTGAACTGCCTGTTCCTCTCTTCCATGTTCCTTCTGGGTTGTCGTTTTTCTTATGGTTTTGGAGCTATTTTCCCATGATCTAGATATGGGCCCTTTGCCAGTTATATGAATTGCTTGCCTTTTAAATGTGACTTTTCATTAATATACGTTCTTAAGTTTCCCTTCGTGAGTCTTTGTGTATCTTTTAAAGAAATCTATTCCCAGTCGAAGCAGGAAAACTCAGAGTGGAAACTGGAGATTGCTAATGGAGAATGAAGCAAGGATGGCCTGTCTTATGTGCAGTAGAACGTTGGGTAATAACGTAGAAACTAAAACATGTACCTAATCGACCTGTGGCTACTGCTCACGAGATTCCTAGCAGAATGTTGAAAAAGTGTCAGTTGTCTTCTTTTAGCTGCTTATAATAAATATGGGAAGGTGAGGGGGTGCCTGGGTGGCTCAGTCCGTTAAGCGTCCGAGTTCAGCTCAGGTCATGATCTCGCGGTTTGTGAGTTCGAGCCCCGTGTCAGGCTCTGTGCTGACAGCTCAGAGCCTGGAGCCTGCTTCGGATTCTGTCTCTCTCTCTGCCCCTCCCCCATTCATGCTCTGTCTCTTTAGCTTTCTCTCTCAGAAATAAGTAAACGTTAAAAAAGTTAAAAAAAATAAATATGGGAAGGTGAAGTAAGGTGGGAGGAACTACTTAGTTTTCAAACAGAATTAAAGCGCATATAGAAAGCCCTGAAAATTTCTCTGGCTGGCAGAAATCCCCAAAGTAACAGATAGGGTAAAGGTCAGATCCAGACTTGAACTTGAGAGCGTTTGTTAAGACCTCAGAAAGATTTAAAAGATTGTCTCTCAATTAGACAAAATAGCTCTAGAAAATCTCAAGGTATTTATAACACAGAAGCCTCATACACCTGAAATGGCAAGACTTATCTCATAAAATGGCTGAGGGATATATTGGGGCATTAAGTGAGCCCAGTAAGATTTCTAAAAAAACCTGCCAAGTTTTTAAGAGAATTACATAGGCAAAGCACTGCCAGCTTGAACTAAAAGTGATAAAGGCATTTAAAAACGAAGAGAGGCAGGGGCGCCTGGGTGGCTCAGTCGGGTAACCATCTGACTTCCACTCAGGTCATGATTTTGCAGTTTGTGAGTTTGAGCCCAGTGTCAGGCTCTGTGCTGACAGCTCAGAGCCTGGAACCTGCTTCCGATTCTGTGTCTCCCTCTCTCTCTGCCCCTCCCCCACTCACACTCTGTCTCTGTCTCTCTCAAAAATAAATAGACATTAAAAAAATTAAAAATCAAGAGAGGCTTTCAACATTTTTATAGGTAGCAAGGAGCATAGCAGACGGAGCGAAAGCTTTGTTTTTGTTTTTGTTTTTAAAAAGAAGGTTCAGGAAGCCCTTCTAATGACCAGAAATAGGCCATAATCAAAGATCATTTCCTGACCCAAGAGTATGGATATTAGGGGCAAGTTCCTAGCAGATTTCAAAATTGTTATGGATTAGTTATTATGATCTATTTTCCATTCTCCATTTTGTATTTTTTGTTGTTTTTTAATTTTTTTTAATGTTTATTATTTATTTTAGAGAGAAAGACAGAGCACGAGCAGGGGAGGGGCAGAGAGAGAGGGAGTCACAGAATCCGAAGCAGGTCCCAGGCTCTGAGCTGTCAGCACCGAGCCTGACGTGGGGCTTGAACACACGAACCGTGAGATCATGACCTGAGCCGTAGTCAGACACTTAACTGACTGAGCCACCCAGGCACCCTTATTATTTCCCATTTTGAATGGAAATGTATAGTGTTCTTTGGGTGCACAAGACACAGGTACCTTAACAAATCTCTGGAACAAGAGGTTCTGCAATTACGGAAATTCATTTCTATCTGGACTTAATTTAGATCCCACCTTGGACTTCAAGATTGAGCCTGAGCCTGAGAGGCTCCTGGAAGTCCTGGGTATTAGCATATTTTGCATGTAAGTGCGATAAAAACAATTTTTGGCTAAGGGGACCACTGTGTTAGTTTAATGCCTATAAATAGCTGCTATGCCCATTTGCAATGTGGCCTTGCTGCTTTTATATCCAGAAGTCATTTCTTTGTCCATAACCTTAACTTTGACTTTGGTCATGTGACATGATTTGGCCAATGAACTATCCATGTTTGACACGGATGCAGGTGCATCAGGGCTTGTCCACTTGCAAACCAGCTGCTACAGAACAAAGTATTTGCTGTCTTGTTGGTGAAGACCTGTGGGGAAGAAGTGAAGTACTGGGGAACGAGGGAGCAGCTGGAGAAAGACGAATGTCTCTAGCAGATGGCCGTCATTAAATGACAAGTGGGAGGGGGAGGCCAACCTTCCTACTCAACGTAGACAGTGAGAAACTCCAGAAGATACTACGTGGAACAAAATAATCCCCCAGCTGTACTCACCCAATCCAGGGTAAACAATGCATCATCATTGTTTTAAGTCACCCATTTTGGGTTCTTCTGTTACACAGCGATAGCTGCTGATGCACATACCATTTCTGTAGTTGAGACGATTCAAGATCATTGACTAATAATTCTCATTAATCATCTTACGAATTGGTTTCAGTTCCAAACACCCTTTCAAAGGAATGTTTGCCGCTCAAGAAAATTATTCTGAAGCTCATCCGAAAGAACAGACACGAGAGAATATCCATTTGTGAAAAGTAGTAAGTGAAAATAATGTGCTGATGTTCTTTCTGATCATATTTATAAAGCTGTACTTATGTATTAAAATGCATAAAACATGAAAAAAATTTCCATTTCAGAAACGCAACATAAATGATATTGAACATTAAACAATTCCTTCAACAAATATATACTGAACATCTACTGTAATATAATTAAGATTATATTAAAATCCTTCAAACCCAGTCCTGAGCTAGTTTGGAAGTCCTGGCTAGAGCCTGGTTGCTTCCCTTTCTACAGAAATTAATTAAGGACAAATTATATCCACTTCCTCTTCTCAGACTCCCATACTCCAGGGCCACTGGAGCCCTAATGTCCCTGGGGTAAAAGTAGGGACAGTCCCTATGCCCCAGTATACCCTAATTTTTTTTCAAATTAGCCTGTCCCCAGGAGACTCACAAAACCCAGCTAACCTCACCCTGCTTCCCACAAATAAGCTGCCTCCTAGAACTCCAGCTGGCTCTTGCTTCACCTTCGGGTGCAGGCCCCCCCCCCATGCCCCCACATGGCCCTGTCTGGCTGCCTTCTTCCCCTTAGAGCTGTCAGTCTCCTTCCATCCGAGCCTTAGTGTGCTGTGTCCTTCCAGCAGAAGAATCGTTATAGCTTATAAAACAATTGCTTGCCAGGAATTTTTGCATGTGCTAAGAATATAATGTGGAAGAAGCAAACAAAATGCCCTTCCTCAAGTAGCTTGCTTTTTTTTTTAATGGATTTCAAGGTAAGACTAAACCCAGGGTGAATATTTGTGTCACATGTTACAGAAAATAAAAAGCTTCTGATTATATATATATATATATATTATTACAAATTGATCCGAAAAAATATCAACATGCTGAAAGGAAATTGAAAAGGCCAATGACATCATTGACAAAGTAAAATTTCAAGATTCAAAAACCAAAGGAAAAGACCTTAATAGAAATAATGCAAATGGAGACTTTCACGTATTTTGTTCCATTCAATTGGCCATTATTATCAAGAATAATACAACCCATATGCAACCTTTTTAATACAGGTTTAAAAATGTATTAAATGTATTTAATGTAAACCTGTATTTAATACAGGTTTAAAAATGTATTAAATGGTTCATTTTAGGTCAACTCTGAGACCTTTTTACCAAAAGTAGAAGAAGGATAAAAATTATATAAAGGAATTTTGAGACCTCCAGCCCATAAAAGCCGAGACATAAGGTTCTTTCTGCGTCTTCTCTGATAGGTGAACAGACGTAGCTCTGAGCTGCACTCTGAAACTTAACTGAAATTCATGTACACCAACTGATATTCTTTTTTTCACTGTTCATTACCCTGGTAATTATAGTATTGACTGAAAGCTTAGTTTAATTTGTATCAATTACCCAAAGACCATTTCAATACACCGCTCTTTGCCTTCTTGATCAAAGCTTGCTTGAGAATGTTTTAAGTATATTTCTGCCCGTGAACTTCATCTGTGAAGCCCATTGAAGTTGTTGGTGAACTGAGTGTCAAGGGCATCCTGCTGGTCTGATGAGGGCTCTTGGTTCTCTATGCAAATGATATTTTTTTCTGAAGCTTCTAATGAGTATTAACTTCTCAGAGTAACTGTTTTTCAGAATTTAATGGATGCTGTAAAAACAAGTCAATATCTTAGTAGACATATTTGGAATAATAAATTACATTTTTCTCTATTCAGAGGTATGAGTGGACCTTCAAAACAACTCTGGTTTGCAGGGCACCTGGGTGGCTCAGTTGGTTAAGCGGCTGACTCTCAATTTTGGCTCAAGTCATGATCTCACAGTTCATGAGTTCGAGCCCCATGTTGGGCTCTGCACTGACAGCATGGAGCCTGCTTGGAATTCTGTCTCCCTCTGCCCCTGCCCTGCTCATGCTCTGTCTCTCTCTCTGTGTCTCTCTCTCTCTCTCAAAATAATTAAATAAACTTAAACCCAAAAAAGCAAAAAAAAAAAAAAACACCCCAAAACTCTGGTTTGTTTAATTCCAGAAAGAAAGGAGAGTCAATAAAACTAACAATTTCTTCTTCTTCTTCTTCTTCTTCTTCTTCTTCTTCTTCTTCTTCTTCTCCTTCTCCTCCTCCTCCTCCTCCTCCTCCTCCTCCTCCTCCTCCTCCTTCTTCTTCTTCTTCTTCTTCTTCTTCTTCTTCTTCACTATCAATCAATCTCAGTCCTTTCACCAGTATTTGTTATTTAGGCCTTACAGCAAACTTGAAGAAAGTAGTCACATTTTATAGATATGGAAATTAAGGCTCAGATTCATGAAATCACTTCTCCCAGGTCACTCAGCAAGTGATGAATGGACAATTGTATCTGATCTCAAAGCCAATATTCCTTTGAATTTTCTATGGCATTTGAGGTAGTTTACTTTGAGTGGTATTAGAATCACTCAGGCAACTAGTTAGGAGGCAGGGTATATAGCATTCAAGGATCCTAGACAGAAGGCCAGACTCTTAAGAACTAGGCAAGTTTTAGTCACAAGCTACCATGATCAGCACAGATGCATCTGTATTGAAGCTACTGAATGAAAGTAGACGTAAAAATGAAATTCAGTCTAACAGAAGCAGGTGAGTTAATGCCATTAAGCACAATTGGGTCTAGGCCAATTTAGCTGTGTTTCTAGTAGGCAAAAACTGGATATACTTGGCAGAAGAATCATTTAGAAATAGGGATAGACTTTGGTTAGTGGTCTGGTTTTGGACCGGGGTCAGTATGGTTCACAAGGCACCTGTCCTATATATGGGTCTATGGATATATGGAACAGGACTTATGCCTCAAGCCAAATGGATAGTGTATATGTGTGTGTGTGTTTACTTGTAGTGTAACAAAGTACTACAAATTTAGTGCCTTAAAGCAGCCTCCATTAATTATCTCATAGTTTGTCTGGGTAAAGAGTCCAGCCACACCTGGACATCAAGTGTCACCAACCCATAGTCAAAGTATAAACTGGGCCATGTTCTCATCGGGATGTTTAACTGGAGAAGTATCAACTTTCAAACTCACTCAAGCTGCCCCAGAACTTTCCCTGGCATTGTAGGACTGAGACCCTTACTTTTTTTTTTCAATGCTTATTTATTTATTTTTGAGGGGGGAGAGGCAGAGAGAGAGAGGAAGAGAGAATTCCAAGCAGGCTTTTACACTGTCAGCACAGAGGCTAATGCAGGACTCAAACTCACGAACCATGAGATCATGACCTGAGCTGAAACCAAGAATGGGATGGTTAACTGACAGGGCACTCAGGTGCTCCCTGAGAGCCTTCCTTCTTTTGCTGGCTGTTGGCCAGTGCCTCCTTCGGGTCCTAGAGGAGATTCATGGTTCCTTGCCCTATAGCCCTCACCATGGCAGTTTGCAACATGATAGTTTGCTTCATCAAGGCCAGCAGATGTATAAGAGCAAGTCTACTGGCAAGGCAGAGTCTTCTATAATTTAACATAATCACAGAAGTGACATCCCATCACCTTTGCCATATTCTATTAGTTAAAAGCAAGTCATAGATCCCATACACAATCAAGGAGAGAAGATCACAGTATTGAAGGAAAGGTGTGAGGCAGGGGTCATGGAAGCCATATTTGTCTGTCCACTCAGATGGTGAAAGAGACTGATTTCCATCTGTTTAGTACCACGGTAGGAGAAATGACTGATCAGGTTTTCAATATATTTGATAATACGTGTTGAATAGAAAGTGGTCACTACCAACCTTTTCATACATTTTTAAAAATTTGGGTTCAGAGACAGTAGACTCTCATTTTTTCTTTCCTTTTTTTACTGGCCACAACTTTTACATGTTGGAGGTCTCAAGGGTTACTTACCAATTCATGCCCCAAAGACACCTCCCATTTTCTGTGAATTTTGGCCACATTGGTGCTTGTTTTTCTCAACTTGTCTCTGTGAACATTCATTTCCTAAGTGATTTCATTTGGTTTCATGGCTTTAACTGCCACCAATATACCAAATACTACTAAATTTATATTCTAAATTGAACTTCTTTCTGTATTTGAATATCCAATAGCCTACTTAACATCTCCACCTAAGGCTTTCAAATTCCTCTAAAACTTAACAAATCTAAAAATAAACTCCCGATCTTCCCTCAAAATCTGTTCTTCCTTCCCCCATTTCAATAAAAAAGAAGTTACCTCTTCTAGATGTTCCAACAGAATACAACAGAACAGAACAAAAATAAACAAAACCCTTGGTGATATTCTTGAATCTTTTCTCTTCCTGTCACAATTTTCATCCAATTTGAAAACAACTATTACCTTTCTTGTGACCGTGGCATTTATCATTTGACATACTATCTATTTCTCTTTAAGTAGCCTCTTAGGGATTTTTCCTGATTTTCCACCCTTAGCCTCCTACAGGCTTTTCTTGGTACAGCAAGAAAATGATGCCCTGTAATGTAGCTCGGATCATGCCAGTCCCCTGCTCAACACATTTGCAAGGCTTACAATGAAGGAGTAAGAACCAAAATCCTGAAGATGTCTACACACAGGTCTGCATGATTTAATTCGCGACTGTTTATCTAATATCATCTCTTCTTCCCTTGGCTCCCTCCATTTCAGCAAAACTGGCCAGAAGCACAGTTCCGCGTCAAAATTTTTTACCTGCTGCTCCTTTTACCTGGAGCACACTTCCCCCAGATAACCACATGACCTACTTCCATATCTCTTTGAAGTCTTTGCTCAAATATTAACTTGCCTATGACCATGGCATTTATCATTTGACATACTACCTATGTCTCTTGTTAGTATATTCTGATTCCATTATATTTTGCCCTCTGCCAAGGTGCACGCACATGCACACATGAGCGTGTGCACACACGTACACACACACACACACACATTAATATATAATTTTGTAACTGCTATATCTCCAAAGTCTGCTCTAGTTTCAGGTATAGGGTGGGTGTTCAGCAAGTATCTGTCGAATAAATGAATGGACTAAGTCCATTACATTGATTGATTTCAAATGTTAAACTGAACTTGTGTTTCTAGGATAAACCCCACTTGGAAATGATGTAGTATCCTCCTTATGTGTTGTTGGATTTGTTTCCCTAACATTGTATTTAGAATTTTTGCATCTAAGTTCACAAGTAACTGGAACTCTTACATGCTGCTGATGACAACGTAAAATAGTGCAACAGCTTTGGAAAATGTCTGCCATTCGGCCCAGCCACTCTACAGCCACGTGTTAACCAAGAGAAATGAAATAATATGATGGCACACAAATACTTGTACATAAATGTCTGTAATGGCTTCAGTTTTCATTGTGAAAAATTAGAAACAAACCAAACGTCCATCAATAGCTAAATGGCTAAAACACTTTGGTATTACATAATGGAATACGACTTAGCAAAAAAAAGGAATGGACCATTGACATTGCTACAACAGGACGGTATATCAAATAATAATTTTCAGCTAAAGAAGCTAGACAAGGTAAAAACAAAACCCCAAAACATACAGAGTGATTTCATTTATATCAAATATTAGAAAAGGTAAATTAATCTATAGTGATGACCAGTAGTTGTCTGCGAACGAGGTAATAAGCATAGTCGAGAGGGATTATAAAGAGGTGCAACTTTGGGGTGCCTGGGTGGCTCAGTTGGTTAAGCATCCAGCTCTTGATTTTGGTTCAGGTCTTGATCTCACCGTTTGTGAGTTCGCGCCCAACCGCGTGCAGCCTGCTTGGGATTCTGTCTCCCTCTCTCTCTGCTCCTCCCCAACTCATGCACACATGCACTTGTGCACGCTCTCTCTCTAAAAAAAGACAAACATTTAGAAAGAAAAAGAGGTGCAACTTTAAGATATGATGGGAATGTTCATCATCTGTTCTTACAGTTGTGTGCACGTCAAAATTTACCAAATTACACACTTTATTTTATTATTTTTTTCATGTTTATTTATTTTTGAGAGAGAGAGAGAGAGCAGAGTGTGAGTGGGGGAGGGGCAGAGAAAGGGAGACCCAGAATCTGAAGCAGGCTCCAGGCTCTGAGCTGTCAGCACAGAGCCCGACGTGAGGCTCAAACCCGTGAGCCGGGAGATCATGACCTGAGTTGAAGTTGGACGCTTAACCAACTGAGCCACCCAGGTGCCCCCCAAATTACACACTTTAAATATGTGTGTATGGTATGTCAACTACACCTCAATAAAACCGTGTTTAAAAGAGGGATAAAAATAGGTAATTGATGTAGTTGAATTTTATCATGTCCCAAATCACAACAATCACTCTCTGCTCTAGAATGTGTCAGTTTAAAGATGTGTTCTGACGTCCGTGATTTGGATATTCCACATGAGTTATTTCATGCTTTTCTGAGTTTAGTTCAGCCAATAATGATAGGTGGAAATTTTAGCTAATACCAAAAAATCCACTGTTTTCTTGAAATGGTCATTTTATGATGATAGTTGGTACTTTATTTTAGCTAATACCAAAAAAAATCCACAATTTTTTTGAAATGGTCATTTTATGATGATTCCATGGAGCAAGTTAGAAGCTTACATGTTACCTCATTATTGAATTTGTGTCCATCCCACACCAATGTAATATGTGAGAATGAAGGGATAGGATGATAAAAGCTTATTTATTGTAACTGGCTTTTCCCACTACTTCTTTGTTAGCCCAGTGAAATTTATAAGTATAGAATGTTATTGAGACTGTACTGTCACTGAAAATACAGACCACCATTTAAAAGAGAGATTTTTCCACACTTATTGTTGATTTAAAATGCATACTTTCTGCAAAGATGTGTACAAGTTTTTACTGTTTGTGAAGCTGTGTGCAATAAGTGAGCTATAGCTTGTGATTTATCCCTCTATCGTTACGTGGTCAAGGATATTGTCAAAAAGCCCATCCAGAGGGATGCCTTCTCTCCTGTCTCCTTCAGGAAGGACATTGCAGTACGCTTTCCAATTTGTGTGACAAGACCCAGCTTCCAGTTCTCCCTTGTCTGTGACTTCCGATATTATTACTTGAGCACAAAACATATTTAAGGGACAAAGTGAAAATAGACATTGTAATAAGAAGTGAAGCTTTCCAAAAGAAAATCAATGAGAAAATAGATCTTTGGGTAGAATCCAACAGTAATTCATCTGCTTCAAATAATCTTGTCTCTACTTCTTTTGGGTCCAAACATCTGCATGAAATTACATTAGATATTCTACTGAGGTACAAGGATGTAAGGACAGAAAAAATAAAGCTCTTTCTACAAGGATATAGATTATTTTCTGACAGCTTTTCATAGTACTTAAGCTTTCTTAGCCATCATTTATATTTTTTCTTTTCTTTAAAAAACTGTGTAAATACTTCCAAATGATGCAGAAACTACCAAAAGGATTTTTTTTTCCACAAAGAGCGTCATAGAATAGAATACAGTGCCATTACTAAAATGTTTTTAATTAGGAGAATATATTCCAAGTGTTTGTCGGCTTTTCTTTAGAAAAATACGTAAGTGTAAGTAAAAGGAGCCTAAGCAGGTATATGTCCTCTCTTACTTAAGCCCTGTATTGGATATTTTCCATTTTTCTTTCCGTATTTATTCTTAAATTTGCTCTGTCCTTAGACAGAATGACATTTGGTTGCGTAAAAGTCTTCTAGGAAGATGGAGTGGATATACTTTTTCCTATTCACCTTGCTAAGCACAGCTAACAGCCCTGGACATTATATGTGAAACAAATGTAAAAAGTATCTGAAACGTGGAAAAAGGAAGACAGACTGGCTAACAACCTTGTGCCAGGACAAAAGGCAAGGGAATAAGTTCCATGGTCTTCCTTTGGCCTCATATATTCCAGATGTACAGAGAATATTTCTGTTAGGAAAAAAAAAATAGAAAAAAAACTTTGGGGGTAAGACCAGGCAAAGAATTTTTAGTGGACACCAAAGGGTGCTTTCTAAAATGAAAAAAAAAAGATAAATTGGATTTGTAAAAATTAAAAACATTTGTGAAATCTCTTGTTAAGAGGATAAAAAGGTGGGAACATTTTTGTTGAGTGGGAGAAATTACATATTGTCAAACTACTAGTGCCTAGAACACATGAAGAACTCTTAAAACTCAAGAGTAAAGAACTACAGACCCATTAGAATATGGACAAGAGACACGAGGAGACTTTTCTCTGAAGAGGGTGTACAGACAGGCACATATGAATACGTTCAACTTCACTGGCCATTATGGTAGTGCAGATGATTATCCTGGTACTACACACACATTGGAATAAAAATTTAAAAATAACATAAAATAAAACACCAAATGCTGGCAAGGATGTGGAAATATAGTATCGTTCCTTCATTGCTGGTGGGATGTAACTGGTGTAGCCATTGTGGAAAAAAATTTGGCAGTTGCTTAAAGAACACTAAGTTGTAAACTATCATACAACTCGAGAACTGCACCCTTGGCATTTATTCCAGACAAATGAGCACTTACATTCACATAAAAGCATGTACACAAATGTTCATAATGGTTTTATTTATAATAACGTAACACTAAAAAAACACAGACATCCTTCAATGGATGAATGGTTAAACAGGTTGTAATAATCGCCTAAAATGAAATAGTAATAAAAAGAAATGGGTTATTGTTACATGTAATGACCTAAATGAATCTCTGGAGAGCTGTGCAGAGTGAAAAAGCCAAACCCCACTGGTTAGGAGCAGTATGATTCCATTTGTATCTCAGTCTTGAAATAACAAAATTACAGAACTAGAGAATAGAGAAGTGGTTGCCAGAGGTTCGTGCACTGGCATGGGTGAGAGGAAAATGGATACAGAGTATAAAAACAGTAGCATTAGGGATCTTTGGCTGATGGAAGTGTTCTGCATCTTGAATGTCAATATAACATTGTTTTTCAAATTTACAAATTTACACTTTTGCAAAATGTTACCAATAGGGCAACTGGGTAAAAGGCTACAGGGTATATCTCTCTGCCTTCTTTCTCCCCACTGCATGTGAATCTAGAATCATCTTAAGATAGAAAGGTATAAAAGTCCTCTTTTTTTTCTAACTTCCTTTTAGTTCAGTTAATGGGGAACCTAAGGAGATTATAACAGAAGGAAGAATTCAGAGGAAGGAGTGTTTATTTCCCTCAGTCCCCCTCACACTCCTGTCGTCTTGCAGTCCTGGCAAGGAAGTCTTCTCTCCATGATGCTCTCTAGCTAGCCTTAGGTATCCCCTTCAATTCTTCATCTGTTTAGGTTGGCCTTGGGTAGCACCTCTGTTTTAACCAGCCCCTGGATACTAGTGCAGTTTTCTATGCACTGCCTGCAACTTAGTAAATAAATTGCTTATTAGACTCTCCTCTCGTTGTCTTAATCTGAGCGAGACATCCGTCTTCTGCTGGTATAGATGCTGACTTGTACAGGCTCTAGGTTGTGGCACGTGGGGAGTTGTGTGGATTCAGTCCCTGCACGTACGTGTATATGTATCACGTGGCAGATCAAGTCATGACAGCCATGGACTGTCTGTTATACAGCAGAAAGAGAGGGAAATCCACAGGTGACTGAGTTAGGTCATTTCATGGAGTGACATGAGGAAAATCCAACAGCTTGACGAAACAAGAAGCAATGGCAGACGTGGTCCTGCTTTAGATACTATGGTTTGTGTTCACTTCTCTGAGCAGGTGGCATCCGAGCCGAGCTTTGGATTATGTAAAGAACCCAGCTGTGCCACGATCCCAGTGTTTGGGGGGTGGGAAGGGAATTTGGAGTGTTTGAGCACAGGAGGGCCAAGGTCACCTCAACATATTGACTAAGGAGACTGGAGGTAGGAACTGAAATCCTAGAGTTAGGCAGAGCCCCTATCGGTGTTTTGTAGCTCTTTGTAACCCAACTTGGATTTTATTCCATTTGAAATGGGCCATGATTAGAGTGTTTCCCTCACTACCATTCATTTAGACTATTATAAGCAAGGTTGTACAATGAACAAGAAGGATTTTTCTGAAGAAATACAGACTCTAGGACTCCAGAAGCTCGAAGTTCATTGAAAGAGATAAGATGAATATACAAACAGCTACAATAGAAAGCTCTAGCTAATTTACATAGTGATCGATTTCATTCTAAAAAGAGCAAGACTTTGGGATTATCCAGCTTGCCTATCACTTCCACATTCCAGCCTAGTAACAGCTACTCGGGTAAGAAGGGCAAAAAGAAGGCAGACAAAGCAAAATATTCTTGATAAACACCCTTAGTTGTTTAAAAACTTTTAATGGTTTTTGTTTTGTTTTGTTTGTATTTTTAATGAAGTGGCATCATTCTGGACACCAAAATGAGAGGTAAGTTGATGGTGCCACTATTCCTTCCCCTTCTCTTCTGGACAACTCCTCTTTTCTAGTATAATCAGGGCGAGAGGTACCCTGTGCCACTGCAGGAATTGGTCCAGATTTATTGATATTTTAGGTAGCATTTTCTCAAGTTCCAGTCCTTGAATGGGATACCCCAGACTTTTCTGAGGATTCTAAATTTAAAAAAAAAAAAAAAAGGTCTGAACAAACTCTTGGCCTTCATCTCTGTGAAGTCTTACTTTATTGGTCAGTGTGCGTATATGGGAGGGTTGGTAAAACCTTAATTTACATTTCCCAAGTGACTCGAGAGTGTTCACATTTAGAAAATCAAATTTTAGCAAGTAAACTGACAAAGAGTGATTCGAGTCAAGTATTTGAGATCAGCACACCTTCCTTAAGTTGCCCATAGCCTTTCTACACACTGCTTTCTTATCTGAAATGTTGTTTCTCCGAAAAAGGGTCACAGCTTTGTAGCACTCAAGAAATGCATTTACATAGAAAACCGTGTTGTATACTGGGGCACCCTTCCCATTGTCTTTGAGCCCCGTGAGCCTGTGGCCCTGAACTGCCTGTCTGTCCCCCACTGTTTTCCTTGGTTTCTCCAACTCTCAGCTTAAATATTAATTCTTCAATTAATGGGGGCCTGTGCCGACCCCCAGGCTGAGGTTAGACCTGTCACCCCAGGTTAGGTTAAATATCCCTAGCACTTTCCTAGCAGCCAATACTTTCCTGTAACATTTATCAAAGTGATAATTAAATAATAATGCTTATTTTTGAATTGCTTCAATAATTATTCCCTTTTCTGGGAATAGAAGGAAAGTTTAATTATTCAAGGTCTCACAATCCATGGGTGAGAAGCTGGACTTTTCCTAAGGACAAAAGAAAGCTAAAAAAAAAAAAAAAAAAAAGGTACAAAAGAGAAATGACCAAATTCCCATTCACAATAAATAACTTAGCTTGAATTTGGGGAATGGAGAGGAAAGGAAGCAGGAGGGGGGTAATCAGAGACAGAGAGGCCAGAGAGGCAGTCTGCAGATATGGCTGTGTCCTGGCATAGCCGTGGCGAAGATGGGGAGAAGGAGACAGTCTACGACCATAAATGGATAGACTTGGGGAGGAGGAAGGAAGAAGGAAGGCTTTCCAATCAGAGACTCGGGTGGCCTTATGTATTCATAAATGGAATGCAGAGAGAGGCCGCTTTGGGAGAGGACCGGTCCCATTTGGCCATCAGATAAGTGGGTTTGAAGCCCCCGTGAGATGTCAGAGGTGGAGACAGAGACTGGGCATCTGGCAGAGACTGTTAGTCATCCTTAAAATGCATGTTTTTCCAGGTTTCCTTGCAGGAAAACTGGAATCGTGTAACAGGGTCCCGGGTAATGGGGAAGTAACGATGAAAGCCATTGCCAGCCGGACTCTTAAAAACACCTGCAGACTCTTCAGTAACTCTCCTTCACAGCAACCCTGGGGGCCATGTGCTCCTAGTGGTGTAGTTACAAGACAAAGGAAGTCCCCCAGACAGACATCAGGCTTTGGGAGAACAATAAATAATGTTGCATTAAGCATGCAGTGGCAGCTAGGACTGCTTCCGTGAATACAGGAGTCCGCATCCATGGGAAGAGATGAGACCATTCGGGGAAATTACATAGAGAAAAAAGAATCTGAATAACCTCACTATGAAAAGAGAGCAATCACTCTGCAGTGAAGATATGCTCAGCTTGCCCATCCTACTTTAGAATTTCTTGCTTTGTCCTTGATGAGACCTTGGGAACCGCTGCCCTGAACTCAGGAGATGAATTCAGATTCTGGTGTTTTTTCATTCAAGTAGCCCAGCCATGTCTGGCCAGCCCTGTTTGGCCACTATTGTAAAGGACTTATAACCCAGCATCCCACTGAGACATGTTATTTGGACACAAAACATGACAGTGTAAACTTTGCTCGCTCCACGACCAAGCTTTTGTCTTCCTTTCTTTACCTGGCACTCTGGCCAAACATTTCTTTCACCATTTACTCTACTCTACTCTACTCTACTCTTAACTAATTTTCCATCTGTTTCTGACCCTGAACAACCAGCATATACAGCGTATATGCTCTAATTATTTTATTAATGTGTGAATTTTAAGTTTCAACACAGGTCCATATCTGTATAGCTGATCTCTTTTTATGCCACTTGGCACAATGTCTGAAATATAGTCGGCACTCGGTGACTATTGACTGAGTGAATAAATGAATGTAAAGTGACTGAGTTGGTCTCAGGGTTTTCTCATTCATGCTCATAAACTGTTTCTTCTCAGAGTTGTCGAAATTATTCTGGATATTCAGCCGATGTCTTTGTGGTTTATTGTGCAACACTGTCTCCCTCTAAGCAATAGCTGATTTCCACCATATTTGCTGAGCATCCATTGGGTGTGACTGTATTGGCCACTGTTGGAAGTGTCTGTCTCCTGCAGGGCATCTCCTGCCTCTTTGCTGGCAGCCTGTGCTAATGTACCAATGCTCTGCTAGGCACTGCCTTTAAATCTCAAAACTGCGGAGTCGAGACGTCACTGGGGAAGAGGGAAGGCTGGGAGAAGAGATCTCCCTTTCTCCCTTCTACTCAGCTCCATTTTCGAAGGACCCCAAAGCAAGAGATTCTTGGGGTCCAATGGGCTATCTTGCAGATTTTCCTTAGAGCTTCCTACTTTCCACAGGGCATAGATGTTAGTATACTGGGGCTGGGCCAAAAGACAGACTTGAGAGATATCACTCCTAACTCAAGCTTATCCCTCTTTTGTAAACTATTCATTCCGGGGCCCACTAATTATGCTTTTTTACTTCTGTGGGGATGAATTTCTCTTGGGAGCGTCTGCAGGCTCCCTACCCCCCAACTTATTTGAATCTTAGAAAGAATCTGTGATCCCTGTTATACTTGAACCAAATTAGATATTTTAATTTATATTTTATGTTTTAGAGAAATGGAGACCATGCAAGTGGGGGAGAGGGGAAGAAGGAGAGAGACAGAGTCTTTTTTTTTTAAGTGTATTTATTTATTTTGAGAGAGAACTAGAAGGGCATGCGGGGGGTGGGGGCAGAGAGAGAGGAAGACAGAGAATCCCAAGCAGGCTCTGCATGTTCAGCGCAGAGCCCGTCGTGGGGCTTGAACTCATGAAACCACGAGATCATGACTTGAGCCAAAACCAAGAGTCAGAGGCTTAACCCAATGAGCCACCCAGGTGCCCAAGAGAGAATCTTAAGCAGGCTCCACACTCAGTACAGAGCCTGGCTTGGGGTTCAGTCCCGTGACCCTGGGATTATGACCTGAGCCAAAATCAAGAGTCAGATGCTCAACCGATCGAGCCCCCCAAATGCCCCCAAATTAGATATTTTAATCAAGTATACTATGGTGCAGTTTTTCTAAAGACGTGGAGACTTGACCAGCTGCATCAGTATCTCCTGGGAACTTACTAGAAATGCAAATTCTTAGACTCTACCCAAGACATGCAGAATCTGAGTTTTAAGAAGCCATCCAGGTGATTCTGAAAGATGCTACTGTTTGAAACCAACTGTAGTAATGCTTAATGTTCCTAAATATTCTTTTACCTCCATGCAAAATGAAAAGCTCAAGCATTAAATTAAATACAGCACATGGCAGTGCAATTAGCCTGGAGTAATAATGCTTGATATTTTGTGGGAGAAGAAAAAAACCCACCAAAAAACACACCGTGAGTCTACACCACAGCCTTTTGGTAACAAGCAGAACTGACTCCCTTGTGCTGTCTGTCGGGAGGAACGATCCACACAGAGGAGCCAAAATTCATCCAGCAGGAAACTAGCTATGCATTTATTCTTGTATGTGCTAATGATAACACCAAAGACCAAAGTAACATTTGGGTAAGGTAGAGGATTAAACGGATGCGTAATTATTTCCCATAAAAGTACAGGAAAGTCGATATTAAAGACCTTTAAAGGGACAAATCTCAGCACGTTGCACTTTTATCTATGAAAGTGATAGAGAGGCAGGTATAGAGCTGGGAGAGGCAATGATCCATAAGGCTGGTACTTTGATTAGAGAAAGGGCTACTGGAATCTAGTTAGGCATCCATTCTTTGCTCTTTGAATTTCATCCTTAAAAGTTGTACGGCTCAGGCCAGCCCTGTTCACCAGTTCCCAACTACAAAGAGTTGCAAGATGCTACCTCAAGACAGCCCATCTTTTTCAATCATTTTGAAGGAAACTTCAGTAAAAAAAAAAAAAAAAAAAAAGCAGATGTGTGAGCAGGTACATTTTAATGCCCAGTTAACAAAAGAAACCATCTTCCCTATGCATGGCCATTAAAAAAATATAATATCAGTGTGAGGGGGCTGTTAAGCATGGCTGCCTGTGTGAGTATCACTGACTGGTAAAAATAAATTGAACACGAAAACACTAATGCTTTGCAAAACTGGAACAGAAATGAGCAAAGAATACAAATTGCTGGAGATAATGGTTGCCATGGCAATTGTTTGTCCAGAACCCAAACTGTGATAACTCAAGTAAGAGTAATTGAAAATAAAAGCCCTTAGTAGACCTTCCCCACTATGATTTTTTTCCCCCTGCTGCAGGATTGGTGAGTATGACTAAATATTCCCTCCTGGTCTCATGGAAGCCTGAGCACAATTATAATTTGTGAAACTAGGGAGAGGGCCATTTGCCTAAGTCCCACTCAGAGCAGCGGGCAGTTTTTAAAATCATCGTTGTTTGCTAAGCACACCACACATTTCAAGGTGGAGTGATGGGGATTGGCGAGATTGTTCTGATATCCCACTCTCCACCACAATAAGTGGCTTTCTTTTATTGGAGGTGCACAGTGGTGGGGTTTTTTTGGATCGGGGTCTCAGAATGCTGGATCAGAAGAGGCAGCAGCTTGGTTTTCTAACCCGTGAGTGGCAGGCCATACTCATTTCTCTCCTGGAGTTACACATCTGATTGAGAGGGAGGTAATGCTTACTGTATCATTTAAAAGAAATGTACCTGTTTGTAGAAAGGCAAGAATAACCTAGTTTGCATTGTGTCCATGGCTCTCAAGCCTGCTCTTACTGACTCAGTGCTTTGGGTTTGGTTTTGTGTTTTTGTTTTGTTTTGTTTTCATACTCAAATTACTCTGCCTCTAGACTTTTCAAATCCTACTTTTTCACCTTTCATATGTCATTCTTTGGGTCAGCTTCTAGTGTGAAAACTACTGTTGGAGAAGAAAGCGAAAGAAAAGAAAGGAATCACATGGGAAGAGAAAGAGATTTTGGGAGGAGAAGAAAAGCGTGGAAATTCACTTTCCTCTCTCCTAAATTCTGCAACCATGTTCTAGGATCTTTTCATCTTGCCTAGTTGGTTGGTGAGAAATGTAGCATTTGCATTTCAAGGTAGACAAAGGCTTTCGCTGATGGCCAGTAACCAGGGAAACTTAATGAGAAGTTACAGTGGTTGGATTTGTAACAACTTGTTTTCTGTGGTTGCCAGACAGCAGAAGGCCTTTGTGCACACAAACACAGAAAACACTGCTTGTTAGGTACCACATCTAATTAGCCAGAACCCAAAAATCTTCCGCTAATGATATTCTTATGCCAGGAGAGTTTGCGAAATTGCGCTCCAGTTTGGATGTTTTAAAACAGTAGGAGTCCCCAGAAGTTACACACATAAATACAACAGTGAACAGGGATTGATGATTAGTGCTCTACATCATTGAATTCTCAGCACAACGCTATGAGGTGGCGTATCAGTTTTCCATTGCTGCCATAACAAATCACCACATGTGTAGTGGCCTGAAACCGCACCCATTTATTATCTCACAGTATTGTAGAAGTCTCAAGTCCAGAATAGGTCTCATTGGCTTCTACTCAAAGTGTGTGCAGGGCTGCGTTCCTTAGCGGACGCTCTGGGGAAGAAGTCGGATTCTGTGATCATAGAGGTTGGCAATTACAGTTGTTTGTGATTATAGAACTGAGGTCCCCGTTTCCTTCCTGGCTGCAGGGTGGGGCTGCCCTAATTTCCTGGAAGCCTATCTTTGGTCCTTGCACCTGGGCCCCCCTACATATCTGAGTTAGCAACAGTGTGTCAACCCCTTCCCCTGCTTGGAATCCCTCTGACTTCTTTTGACATATCTCTCTGCAGTCAACTGGAGACCTTTCTGTGCTTCTAAAGGCTCGTGATTGGGCCCACGCGGAGAATCCATTATAATCTCACTATCTTAAGGTCACTGGTCAGTAACTTGAATTATCTCAGCAAGTCTGTTTTACCGTGCAGCATGACAGGTTTCAGAGATTAGAAGGTAGACATCTTTGGGGGCCCATTGTTCTGCCCACCCAAAGTGGGCAATGCTATTGTCTCCATTTTGCAGGAGAAGACATAATAAAGAATGGTCAAGTAACTTCCCAGGAGTAACACAATTAGCAAATGGCAAAGCCAGGATTTGAATGCTGTTCTGATTCCAGAAGCCAGTTTTCCAGAACCATCCCATACTGTCTAAAAGTGAATACTTGATAATATTCCATAGGCGTAAGCATTTTGTCCCTCTTGCTTCCATATGGCTCCCTCAGCATGCAAGTCATTTGATAGTAAACTGGAAGTTATATTGTTTTTCAGAGAGAATTTATTGAAAAAGTGGTAGTGTTAAGCTCTGGAGGGCTATTAAATGGTCACCCCTTTAAGAGATTTCCATCCAGTTAAATTGGTCAAATTGTTCTGGAGACACATGGAGATCTTCAAAAGTGCTTCCTAGGCTTCCTCTAGTAGACTGCATCATCATAATTGCACTGCTTTCCTGTCATTAAGGTTTTCACTCCTTTTCTGTTATAGAATTATTTTTCCCTACCATTGCTGTGACTTTGTGGTGAGTGGGGTATATTTCCTTATCACTGGGTTTGGCCAAGTAACTTGCTTTGACTATGGAAATGTTAAGGTTAGTGGTGCAAACAAGGCTTAAATATATCTGCACAAGTAGCTTCTTCTCTTGTGTTCCTATGATCTACCATGAAAAGAACATGGCTTCACTACTAGTGGGAATGAACACTGGGATAGTCACTTTGGAAGATAGTTTGCCCGTTTCCTACACAACTCAGCACAGTCTTACCCTACAAACCAGCAACTATGCTCTTTGGTATTTAACCAGAGGGGTTGAAAACTCACATCTACACAAAAAACTACACATGGATGTTTATAGTACCTTTATGCATAATTGCACAAATTTGGAAGCCACCAAGATGTTCTTTCATACAGAGTGGATGGATGGATACACTGTGGCACGTCCAGACAATGGAATATTATTCAGTGCTAAAAGGAAATGAGCTATCAAGCCATATCAAGACCTGGAAGGACCTTAAATGCAATGTTAGTAAGCTAAACAAGCTAGTCTGGAAAGATTGTGCACTGTATGATCCCAACTCTATGATATGCAAAAGGAGAAACTATGGAGACAGTAAAAAGTCTGGTTGCCAGACTGCTGGTTGCCAGCAGTTGGAAGGCGGGGAGAGATGAATAGATGCAGTACAGAGGATTTTTAGGGCAGTGAAAAGACTGTTTGATCCTACAGTGATGGATATATGTCATTATACATTTCCCCAAAGCCATAGATTGTACAGCACTGAGAGTGAACCGTAATGTAAACTAGGGACTTTGTTTGATTATGGGGTGTTAATACAGGTTCACTGATTGTAGTGAATGTACCCTCTGGCGGTAGGTTGATAATTGGGTAGACTGTCCATGTGTGAGGGCAGGGGGTATGCAGGAAATCTCTGTACCTTCCTTTCTATTTTTCTGTGAACGTAAAACTATTCTAAAACAAAACGAAACAAATCAAGCCTTAAAGAAAACATCTGTGACATGAGACCTACGACTTTTTAAAAAGTTTGGGAAAGAGACTTCTTAAGAACTCAAAGATGATTGATAAAATCTTTATGAAAAACCCAAACCGATACCAAGGCAAAAACAAACAAAACCATGTCCTGGGTAGCTGCTGGACCCTCAGTAATGACGATGCAGAGAAAAGACCTCAGGTTATCCTGCAGCCTAGAACCCAGCTCAGCTATGTTCAGGCAAATGAGCCACACCCTTCAAATCCATAAGTGAGAAAAGAAAATACTTGTTTTTGTAAACCGCTGAAATTTTGAGGCCGTTTATAGTGTAACAACAACAACAAACAGAAAAAGCAAATTAACCCCCCACCTCCAAAGAAGAACTCTCACTAATAATCATGATCTAAAAGGTCATGTGTTTTGGGAGGAAACCAACAGTGTTGACCCTATTCAAATATCAAAGGTGTTCCAAGGTCTTGACATAAATAAAACATTGTCCTTAGAGATGATCCACATCCATTGGTGACTAAACAACCCAATCGATTGTAGGATGGGAGGTGGGGGAGATGGGAAAGTGGGTGATGGGCATTGAGGAGGGCACCTGTTGGGATGAGCACTGGGTGTTGTATGGAAACCAATTTGACAATACATTATATAAAAAAAAATTAATGCTGTAAATGAAAAAAAAAAAAAACCCAACTGAGTTCTGGAGAAGTTGATTTTAGAGGCAGAGAGAGAAGCACAGGTCACAGAGACATCTATAAATCTTTTATAAGACATAAATTTAAATCATAATCTCCCATTTACTTTGTAATCTTGATCACGTTAGTTGAACCCGCTAACGTGGAGAATATTAATACCTGCCTCATCCAACTGATAAATGAGGATGAATGACAAAGTTCATCGAAAGCATGTAACACAATATCTAGTACATAGTAAGGACCCAGTGAATGTCCGCCATTAAATACCAACCCTTGGTAAGGAAGAAGTGGTTGCATTTGTTAACTCCTTCATTTACTCATTCAACCTCTGTCAAAGGTACCACAGAATATTTTTTTAAGTAAATGAATGCCTTAAAAGCAACATGATTGGTGGAGTAATCTCAGACAGATGGTTGGGTCTTACAGAATCTGAAAGGAAATGTTTTTAAGGAAAAGATTTATCCATGTGAAAACCTCAAAAAATATGTAAAAAATGTGAATAATTAGCAAAATAATTCAACATATACTATTTTTAAAATGTAAAGCATTATATGGGTACATAAATTACTAGAAACATGGACATACCCCAATTAAAAATAAAAAACACAAACATCGACTTAGAATTCAGATATAATAGGCTTGTTACAACTTGAATCAACTTGACAAGATTCAGAGCACCTAGGCTTATTTGCCAAACTAATATAGTAGGCTCTCTTAACAGTAATTGCATCAGTAAATGAAGACTTCCTAAAAGAAAATCATTCCTTGGAAAGAAAAATGTGTCAGTTAGCTCTTGCTGCATAACACACCACTCCAGAACTCAGTAAGCTGAAACAGCAAACTTTTTTTTTCTCAAGTCCCTAGGTTGACTAGGGATGTTGGTCTAGCATAGTTGTACTCTTTCCTGTGGTTAACTACAGGTTGGGTTTTCTCAGCATGGCTGGGGTCCTTCACAGGTCTGGAGCCTTGATTAGGATGAATCAGCAGACTTAACTTTATTCCACATGGTCTCTCATTTCCAGAAGGCTAGATAGGTTCATATGATTGTCTCGGGGGTCCAAATAAAAGCAGAAGTATTAAACATCTCTAGAAGACCAGGGTCAGAACCAGCAGATAGTCATTCCTACCACATTTTATTCATTTAATTGAAGGCAGAATCATCTCAAATTCACGGAGTTGGAAATACATTTCACCCTTGATGGAAGAGGTACAAAGTCGCACTGTATAGGGCATAGATACAGGAAGCAGTGGAGAATTGAAAAAAAATTTATGAGAAATTTATCCTTAAACATCCAGCCAAACTAGAGGTGGGACAGCTCATTTGCTCAACCCTACCAGGGACTGTTAGTTTTCACTCTTGGGGGAAGTTTAATAGGTTAAAAAATTACTAAGACCTCTATATGATTTGGGGTGAAGTACGTTGATATCTGTTTGAGAAAACCTAACTGAAAGGGGGCAGAGCAGATAGACCTTTCCATCAGTAGATGGAACCTTATGAGGCTCTGATGTATACACTAAGAATGGCAGAAACACTTGACGCGGGACTTGGCTTCTCCATGGTAGTGGTGCCATGGAGAGAAGGTGGCAGCATGTGCAGGTTGTGGCATAAGGAGGTTGTAGGTCACCTGTGTGTACTGGAGCAGAGGCAGCAGAATGTAAAAGTGACTAACGGGAAGGTGCACAACCCTAGCTATCTAATGGGATGCTTTTGTAAGTATATGTAAGAAGTCCTAGTGGAACCCCAGAAATAATTTTAAGATAAACTATCAAAAATAAAAGAAAAAAACTGTTGGTCATGTAAGAAATGTAAATAGTGATAATATTAACAACAACAAAGACTTCCTCCCTTCCCTCCCTCCCTTCTCTTCCTCCCTCCTGTCCTTTCCTTCCTTTTATTCCTTCCTCCAAACCTACTTTCCTTCCTTCCTTCCTTCCTTCCTTCCTTCCCCTCCCTCCCTCCCTCTCTCTCTCCCTTCCTCATTTTTTTCCTTCTGTTTTTTGTTTCCTTTAACATCTAGGCACTTGAAACTTAAGATCTTTGAGAGGTGCACAGATAATTTGTGGCTAGATAATTGGGCTAATGAAGAATTGTAATTTTCATTTTGAAGGGTAGAAGAATGAGACATGGGTTGCATTTTTTTTTTTTTTTTTTTTTACAAATGAGGATACAAAGACACATAGCTTTGCATTTGGCTGAATGTTAACATGCAGCTTCTTATCTCTGAAAATGTATTCAGGTTAATAAACAATGGCCATCATTGCATGATGGAGAGACTACAGCAAGGGGAACCAATAGTGATGATATTTTTATGGTCAATTGTTCTTAATTTGGGTCTAAAGATCCCAGGGACTTTAATTAATAGGCTTTAGGGATCCATTTCTTTTCATTTTGTATTCGAAGTTTTTGTATGTAAAAATGTGTTGCCTAGGAAGAAGATTTATAGGTTTTATCAGGTTCTCAATAATCTTGATCTAACTTTTAAGCTTTAGATGATTTTTTAAAATATTAAACAAACAACAACAACAACAACAAGATTAAGGACGACTGCTTTAGTGTCTGCTGATAAGTAATCGTGGCATCTTCTACAAGCTATTTACCTGTACATGTTTATGTTTTGATATCTGTGTAATGGAATTGTTATTCTTTAACTCATAGAATTGTTAGGAAATGATAAGATGGAATCTATGGAAAAATGTGTAAAATGTAAACTACGTGCAGAAAGGTCTCGTAGGCTCTTTACTTTTTGGTATCATGACCAAGCAGTCGAACTTTAATTGTATGTCAATCTCTCCTCCAACTAGTTAAGTGCTGATGAGTTTCCAACTCAAAACATTCAGAGCCCAGCAAGCCTGTGGTTTGGAGTGCCTGAAATGTTCAATAATCACAGTATGATTTGATTTCTCCCTACTGGGTCTCTTTAAAGTTAGAAAGGTAAACATCCTGGGCTACTTTTTATCTCAGCTTAAGCCTAATGGGGCCAAAGCCATCTTATTTTTGTATGACATTGATGGCTCGGTGGTAAGTTTTATGGTGTTTTATTCTTTTTTTTTTTTAGCAACTCAATTATTTTAATGGTTAACACAAGATAACGGCTGTTGATAGACATCCAGATCTTTAGAACAAGGAAATATTCATTCCCATGTCCAGTTTTTGTCTTCCATTGATTGAAAGCTTTTGCCGATGATGAGGTGTCAGAGGCTGAGAAGTGTCAAGGGGGGTGGCCAGAGAGTAGACAAGCAGGGAGTAGAGATTGAAGCATGAAGTAGAAAAATCACCCTTTAGAAAAGAAATTTGTACATAAAAACAGAGATGATTTGCATGTGTTGTCCGAGACTCTTGGTTGAAATTCGAAGAAACTTAAGCAAAAAAAGGGATTTATGTCACTTAAGCAAAACAAGGGATTTATCAATCCAAATGACGTAACAGTCCAGTGTGACCTAAGCTCAGGTAGGGCTGGTTCCAGGGGATCTAAGGATTTTGAGAGAGTGTATCTCTCTTCCTGTTTCTTGGACTTGCCTCCTTATCTGTGTTCCCTTCGTAGACCAGCTCTCTATACATGGAACTCCCTGGCAGCTGCAGACATGTAAATCTTGTAGCTTATAATCCTGACAGAATGTGAGTTCTTCCTGATCGTTTTCTCTGAAGTCCTAGAATTAAGTCTGGTTGGCCTGTCTTGGGTATTATACCCATAAAAGATCCCATGCATACACTTGAGAGATGGAACCACCTGATTAACCAGATGGGGCCCATGTACTCACAACCAGAACTAGGGGGTAAGGTTAACCTATAGAAATTGCATGGTGTCCCATATAGAAATCGAGGTTTTATTCCCAGGCAAACAGGTCAGACAAAAATGAGAATTTGTGTACTGAATTGTGCTTAATAATTAGCCTATATAAATTATCTTGAACTTCTGTTGAATCATCATATATTAAGAATCAGAGGGACTTTTTAAACATTTTTATTTATTTTAAGAGAAGAAAGGCAGAGAGAGAGAGAGAGAGAGACCATTCCAAGCATACTCCACACCATCAGCATGGAGCCCGATGCAGGGGCTCAAACTCACAGAACTGTGAGATCATGGCCTGAGCCAAAGCCAAGAGCCAGATGCTTAACTGATTGAGCCACCCAGGCATCCAAAGAATCATAGGGACTTTGGATCGTCTATATCAAGTTTCTCTTTTCACAGATGTGATTTCAAGAGCACAAAAGACTCCAGAGGTGTGTCTGGAGTTGCCCAGTGAATACGGGAGCCAGGAAAGGAACCCAGGACTTGAAACTTATGCCATATTGTATACAGATAATGTGTGCATTTGTGGAGATACAGCTCCTCTAGTTTATCTTGGAGCAAATGTTTCCCCTTGCTTTTTCTTTCTGTCTTATCTCCCTTCCTCTAATAGGTATTTATCGGAGACCTACTCTAATACATCGTCCACTGCTAATTCTTTTTTGTTTGTTTGTTTTTGAGTTGTCGCACAAAGAAGCTCTTTTTTTTTTTTTTTTTTTTTTTTTTTTTTTTTTTTTTTGCTGCAGCAAATAAGATCATGGGGAATGGCTTCCAAAGCTGTGACTCCCCGAAAGAGGGTGAATAGATTCCTTTTGCTTAGGGGTAGGATGAATATTTAGATAGGGAAGCCTTGTCATTGTATATAGTGGCGGGCATAAGGCTGTTCGTGCAGCTCAAGGAACCGTGCCTGTACATATACCGCGTGTTATGTAAATGAGGCTGAGGGGCCCCCTTGGGCAGAGATTTTAGGATGATACTGTGATCAAGGTGATCGTGGGTCACTCCAGAGGTCACTCCACGGTCCCTCCGCACAGGCATGAGTCGGGTTTAGCTCAAACCGTCTGGGTGGTCTGGGGTGGCAGGCGGTCTTCTGAGAGCAGTTGCCATGGCCTTTCGTGCACAAAACAAGCTGGATTCATTACTACTCATAGTCTGAATGCTCGTCAGGGCCAAGGCACAGGTGTACTCCTGCTGACGGATTTGGCCTTGGGTTTAGCAGAAGAGGAGTAGCCAAGCACAAACAAGGCATCAAGGTATGGCACTGAGTGAGGACTGAGGGGAGAGCCCACCCAAAAAGAAGGGAGACAAAGACCCCTGTACACACACACACACACACACACACACACTCACACTATTAGTCTCAGAAGCTCCCAGTCTTACTTCCTACTGGAAGTTCTGAGGGAAATGAAAGCCTTGGTCGGAGGTGAGCTAAGTTCACCAGAGGAAGAAGTCCCAGGCTCTCCCTGTCAGGAGTCAGGAAAGACCCCTCTTTGAGTTCTGCCTAATTCCTCCACCACCAGCACTGGGAGGAGGCCCCTGTTATGCTGGGCAGCCCAGGTGGCTGTGGCTGGAAACCCACTCCTAACTCTTGATTGAGAATTTGCTCTGTACTTGGTCTTGATTCAACATATATTGGATAAGCAGTTTGCGTTCCAAGTGTGCTGCTGGGCTTTGGAAATAAAATTACAGGGAACGCATTCTAGAGGGGGAGAAAGAATTAATCCAATGATTGTAAATTGTGACAAGCGTGTTTAGGCAAATAACAGGTAAGACCTAGTTTAAAATTTTTTTTTAACGTTTATTTATTTTTGAGACAGAGAGAGACAGAGCATGAATGGGGGAGGGTCAGAGAGAGAGGGAGACACAGAATCTGAAACAGGCTCCAGGCTCCAAGCAGTCAGCACAGAGCCCGACGCGGGGCTCGAACTCATGGACCGCGAGATCATGACCCGAGCCGAAATCGGACGCTTAACCGACTGAGCCACCCAGGCGCCCCTGGTAAGACCTAGTTTAAAGAAAGGTGGAGATATCCAAACCATCCCTGAAGGATGAGAGGAACTCGTCAGGTAGAAAGCCAGAGGGGAAGGGGAAGGGATCCAGTATTTCAGGGGAAAAGATTTTCAGAAGGCATGAGCCTAGATTTTCAGGACACAAGAGTTTGATTAGAACTTTGAGAAGGAGTTAGCCAGTTTTGTAAACATTCATGGTATTGTAGACTAGCAGGTCTCTGCTGCTGAGCCGTGCTGCTAAAAATGGCCATAGGCAATGTGTAAGGAAATGAGCGTGACTGCATTACAAAAAACATGCGGTGACAAAAATCCCCGATCCCGGGGAATAGAGATTGAGAGGGAGAGACAGGAGTCTACGTTGAAGGACAAGCAGGAAACTTGAAGGCCAGAGGGGTATGGTGTCAGTGTAGAATTAGCTTCATGTCTGGAAAGATTCAGGTTTTTGCTATAAAATGTCATGATTTGAAGAGTCTTTTCTTTCTCTTAAAAAAAATTATCATTGACATTCAAATACTGAGTCAAGTTGGAAGCTGTCTCCATGGTACAGTTTGGGGATGACGACAGATTCTCTCTTCTCTGGCTTCAGTTGTATTTTCCCATATATCTTCCTTGTTTTGGGTCCTCTCCCTTGACATTCGAGTCCACCATTTCCCTGGATTAGATAACAAGAATAGAAAATTATGGGCGCACCAGTGTGGCTCGGTCAGTTAAGTGTCCGACTTCCACTCAGGTCATGATCTCACCGTCCTTGGGTTCGAGCCCTGCATCGGGCACTGTACTGACAGCTCAGAGCCTGGAGCCTGCTTCGGATTCTGTGTCTCCCCTTCTCTCTCTGCCCCTCCCCTGCTCACTCTGTCTGTCAAAACTAAATAAAATGTTGCAAAAATTTTTTAAAAAGAATAGAAAATTATGTCCAAATGAATAAAATAACAATGACGACAATAGCAAAAATTTCATCAGAAAATACATGACTGCTCTCAGTAGGTCAAGCACGGTGACTCAGGAAAAGTACCCTGTGTGTCATTTCCTTGGGATTTCCCTGAAGTGAAATGTTAAAGAAATTTAAGCCTGCCTTTTATTTTCCAGTTAGGAAGTTGTCATTTGATTTATATTTCAGTCATATGGTGATATTTTTCTGACCATGGTAGTATCATGTTGGAAACATCTACTGAATACATCAATTTTTCTGAAATTTTGAGTTTAAGGGAGAATGGTGTTCATATTTACTCATGGCACAGGGGAAAGACAACATAAAAGGACCAGGAGAAATTCTGACGAATGGTAATCACAAAAAGAAAGTGGGTTCAAAACAATTAGGGGCCCACAGTTCATTCTGGAGACTTCCCACAGGAAACAAATTGCTGGTCCACAGCTCCAAGATTCTTCAATCATGTCAAAATATATCCTGATTATCAGTAGCTGGGTTGATTGGTACACTTTGCCACTCTCCTGTTTAGCAGTTTGGGGAGAAAATGAAAGCAATATCCATGTAACACCCTAGTACATTCATCAGCTGAAAATTGCTCATCAAAAGCATTGTTGTGCTAATGATATTGTTGAAATGGATTTACTTGTCAAAAAGAAGTATCTCCCTCTGAAACTGGAAAGTTGAGTCCTTTGAGGAGAAAGTTTAAGCGGGCAGATGCAGGGGAGCCCGAGCTGTGTGCCCCACTCCCAATATCTGTCATTTTAAAACCCTTCCGGTCCCATCTGTTCAACCATGTTGTGTCAAGTTCAAGAGGAATTCTAATTGTTTTCTCTCAGGAACTAAAATATATGATTATAATTCATCTTGAAATATCAGTGGGTACTTGATTAATGGGAGTTTGAACCAATGCTGTTTTGGGTTCTGTGGTTTTCACATATTCTGTACCTTAGTGATATTTTAAAGTAACTTTTCCCCTGGGGGGGGGGGGCTGGGGGGCTCAGTCGGTTGAGTCATGATCCTGCCGATGGTGAGTTCAAGCCTTGCATCGGGCTTTCTGCTGTCAGCACAGAGCCTGCTTCAGATCCTCTGTCTCCCTCTTTCTCTCTGCCCCTCCTCTGCTTGTGCGCACTCTCTCTCTCTCAAAAATAAATATTAAAAAATTAAAAAAATAATAAACTAACTTTTCCCCACCACATACTAAGAATGTATGTTTATTTACCTAGAAAATAAAATGAAACTATTAGGAAAGTGTGAAGCAGTACATAAAACTTTTCTCAGTCAACTGTTGTAACATTTGATGTAGATTTGTCTAGCCTTTTCTCCCCTTTGTGTATATGCACCTTTATGAATATGCATACGCTTTTTCTCACAAGCACATAATACCAGACACACACTTTTATGAACTGTATTAGAAACTATATTTTCAATGAACATTTTATAATATTTCCCTTGTCAATAATAGTAATATTCTGGTTGATAGATGCATCGATGTTTATTTTATGAGAAGTGTTTATTGCTTCCAGTGGTTTGTCGTTATGATAGCATTCCAACAAACATAATGCACGTTATTTTTTTTCAGTTAATATTATTCTCATTAAGCCAAGAAACGCCCTCTCCTTAAATCTTTAAAGAAAAATTTAAATGTAAATTTAAGAACTTTTTTGAATGAAAATACACAGTTGATTTGAAAAGCTCTTTATAAAAGAGGCATGAGTAAATGACAAAAGAAAATCCAATAAACTTAAATTTACAGTTATTTCTCTCAGTTAATTCCTCAATTTATGTATAATTTCTTATAAAATTTCTTATAAATGTATAATTTCTTATAAAATTTAATGCATAATTTCTTATAAAATGTATAATTTCTTATTAAATTTTGCTTGAAGATTTTTCTTCTTGATCGCTTAAAAAAAAGTCACAAGAGGGGCGCCTGGGTGGCTCAGTCGGTTAAGCGTCCGACTTCAGCTCAGGTCACGATCTCGCGGTCCGTGAGTTCGAGCCCTGCGTCAGGCTCTGGGTTGATGGCTCAGAGCCTGGAGCCTGCTTCCGATTCTGTGTCTCCCTCTCTCTCTGCCCCTCCCCCGTTCATGCTCTGTCTCTCTCTGTCTGAAAAATAAATAAACGTTAAAAAAAAAAAAAGTCACAAGATCATGAAAGCAGAGTCATTGGCATATTTTGAATGTTTGTTAAATTTGTTTTCATGTGTGGAAAGAGCTAGATTTTGCTGGCACTCTGGAGAAGGAAGGTGCAAAGTGTATGCTGTAGGCAATTAAAGAATTATGAGGTAGTGTCAGTTTTGCCTTTGTTGACCATGAGAAAATCACGTTATACAGTGCCCAAATCGGTTGAGTGGGATAATCATACTGAATGCTAACTTGGAGACATATGGAAAAGATCTAGAAAAAAGATGGGAAAATGTGTGAACAGTTCAGCGGTGGACACATTTTTAAAAGACTCATTTATTTATTGTAAATTTGTTTTAATGTTTATTTTTTGAGCTAGAGAGAGAGAGAGAGAGGCAGACTGCAAGTGGGGGAGGGGCAGAGAGAGAGGGAGTGACACACAGAATCCGAAGCAGGCTCCAGGCTCTGAGCTGTCAGCACAGAGCCTGATGCGGGGCTCGAACCCATGAACCATGAGATCGTGACCTGAGCCGAAGTCAGACGCTTAACCAACGGAACCACCCAGGTGCCCCAAGACTCATGTATTTATTACAAGTTGAATTTTGATCTTAAGAGAATTAGCTTTTATCATGCAGTTGTCAGAAGTACTACGGAGAGACCCTAGGTCCTCTCTCCTCACTGTCCCTCAGTGTTGTGCTGCTGTAAAGCTGCAGCACAAGAGTAGGACCAGGGTGTTGGCATTAACACAAATGAGATCCAGGATGCTTCCATTACCATGGGGACCCATCTTGGTGCTGTTTTCTAGCTTCACCCATTTTCCCCCTACCCACATCTCCATCCAGAACCCTTGGCAACGAATAACAAATGTTTTCCATTTCTATAATTAAGGTACATCAAGAATGGTATATAAATAAAATGATATAGTCTGTAATCTTTTGGGACTGGCTTACATCTAGCATGATTCTCTGGAGATTCATCAAGGTTGTTGCATAGGTCGGTATGAGATCCTTTTTGTTGTTGAGTGGTATTCCATAATATGGCTCTCCGTTTTGTTTAACCATTCGCCTTTGAGGGACATTTGGGTTGTTTAAGTTTCGGAGTCTTACAAATAAACCATCTTTAAAACATGGATCTTTGGATTTCTGGATTAACATAAACTTCCATTTCCCTGGGGTAAATGTCCAGGAGTACAAGTGTTGAGTCATATACTGATTGCGTGTTTCTTTTTTCAAGTAACTGACAAACCAGAAGCCACTTTTCCAGAGTGGTGGTCCATTTTTGCAATCTTACGATAATAATAATTTTACATGATACGTGAGAGGTTCATTTTTTGGTCAATGGATGCCCAATTGCCCTAGCACCATTTGTTGGACACATAATCTTCCCTTCATCATATTGCTTTTGTAACTTTGCAAAATATCAGTCGAACATATTTCTGCATTCTGTATTCTGTTCCACTGATCCGTGTGTCTCCCCTCAGCCAAAACACACAGTCTTGATTCCTGTGGCTACAAATAAGTTTTGAAATTGGATAGATTCATTCTTCCCACTTTTTCTTCGCTTTCAAAATTGCTTTTGCTATTCTTGTCCCTTTGCCTTTCCAAATAAACTTCACTATTGTATATATCTACAAAAAATTCTTGCTGGTCTTTTGATAGGAATTATTTAAAATTTGTGAATGAATTTAGGAGAATGGACATCTTTACTCTGTCGAGTCTTCAAATCCATGAGCCTATGTATTTCTTTAGATGTTCTGTAGATTCTTTAATCTGTTCTGTCATTTTCAACATACAAATGTTATAAATTTTGTTAGAATTATACCTGAATATTTTATGTTTTGAACGATTGTATTTGGTATTGCATTCTTAATTTTGATGGTCATGAGTTCATTTACAATATATAGAAATTTGTTTTATACTTACGTTGTATCTGCAACCTTGCTGAACTCACTTATTAATTATAAGGGTTTTTTTTTTTTTTTTTTTTGGAGATTCCTTGCGATTTTCTATGCGGATATCTGTCACCTGTGTATAGGGACAGTTTTACCTCTTCCTTTCTGATCTTGTGTATGTTTTATTTCACTTTCTTCCCTCATTGTGATGGCTAAAACTTCCAGAACTATGTTGAATAGTAGCAGTGAGAGTGGGCATCCTTGCCTGTGATCTAACAGGAAATGCTTTAAATTTTTCACCATTAAGGATGTTATCTGTGGATGTTTTTTTACATTTTATTTATTTTTGAGAGAGAGAGAGAGACAGAGCACAAGTAAGGGAGAGGCAGAGAGAGAGGGAGACACAGAATCAAAAGCAGGCTCCAGGCTCTGAGCTGTCAGCACAGAGCCTGACGTGGGGCTTGAACTCACAAACCATGAGATCATGACCTGAGCCGATGTCTGACGCTCAACCGACTGAGCCACCCAGGGGCCCTCTTATCTGTGGATTTTAAGATGCTTGTTATCAAGTTGAAGAAAGTGTCATCTATTTCTATTCGTCTCGTGAACTTTTATCAAAAATGGATGCTAAATTTTGTCAACTGCTTTGTCTGTATTGATTGATAGGATCATGTGCTTTTTCTTCTTTAATCCATTAGTACGATGAATTGCATTGAATAATTTTTTTAATATTAAACTAGACTTGCCTCTTAAACACCTCTTTTTGTCATAGTTTGATGTATATTTTATATATATTTATATACTATTACATATATTTTATATATTTATATACTATATATATGATATATAGTAGATATATATTGAAGAATATATCATATATAATATATTTAAGAATATATGTGAAATATATATTTAAGAACATATATATTTTCTTAAAACTATATGGACATGTGATTTATTTACAAAAAAATAGCAGTAAAACTTCTTTATGGTGGGCGGTGGGGGTCTGTGCATGGAGAACTTCTAACCTTGCTTCCTACCTGTCTGGTAGGAAATTCTTCTTGTCAGTGTAACTTTGATTAACCTGACAGTATATAGCACTGTTGATGTATTCGCAGTATCACCATCATCATCATTACTATTATTGCCATTGTTACCATCATCTTCAAGGTCATCTACCATAGATGTGAGTTCGAATCCAGACATCCATGCATTGATCATAGCCTTCTCCATTGAGCAGCGGGTCACTGACATCACCAAGAGTACTCCCCATGGCCATGTCTTGCCTCTCAAGTCTGCAGATACAGAAGTGATTGTGGTTTCTGATGTCTGCCCCCAAATTTTCTGTTCCTCAAACATTATGTTCTTCCATAATATGTCATCATTTCACAAGTTAACCATTTAACTAATTATTATTATAATTTCACATCTCATTTCAGGTGATCATTTTTCGTAAGAAAACCTTACAATATTATGATGACTTCTTTTTAAAAATTTTTTTAAGTTTATTTATTTTGAGAGAGAGAGAGAGAGATAGAATGAGTGGGGTAGGGGCAGAGAGAGAGAGGGGAAGGAGAGAATTCCAAGCACTGGTAGTGCAGAGCCTGATGCAGGGGTCGAACTCACAAACCATGAGATCATGACCTGAGCCGATATAAAGAGTTGGATGCTTAACTGACTGAGCTACGCAGGCACCCCTGTTATGATGACTTCTTCAGAAACTTGATGTGTATGTGATGCAGAGAAAAAGAATAACAAAGCTCAAGTATGGTACTTGCACAGGAAAACTGAGTCGGGGGGGGTGGTGGTGGTGAGGGGCATGTGCTTCTATTTAAGCAATAGGATCCTTCCGACCAACCTCATCTTTACTGAGACATGACTTTGTATCTTGGTAAAATTACATAGTCCTGGGGCATGCACATTCAGGTCATTTATGAATGATTGAGATTGAAAACATCATAGTCTTTGCTACCTAATTTGTACTGAATATAATTGGAAAAAAAATACTCAATTCCTTAATCACTTTAGAACTTAGTGTTTTTTCTACTAAATTATTTCAGAAAAATTATGGAAGCAAGACTTGGAATTTATATTGAAATTCTTTATTCCCAGGGCTCTTGTATACCAAGAGATGTTCATGATCTTTTATTAAATGAGAAAAGGGCAAACTACTGACATCTTAGCAATCACTAGCTTCTTTCGGACAAAACTTTGGGAAAAAAATGATACTGACTCTTAAAATGTTCATGGTATATAAAGCATTTTCATTGCAATGAATAACTGTCTGTTAGGGCCTTGGAACTTAATTAAATGCCCTGAATTATAACTGTCTTCACTGGCCATAAAGGTGTTTTTCCTTGAGATCTGTGGCTGTCTCTTTGCCATATTTTACTGTGTAAATTTGAATGCACATTTTTGTAAATTAGGGTCACAATTATTTATATGGCTGAATTTCAATGATTGGGCATTGCCTGCACTATTTTAAGTACAACTGTATGTGAAACTGAGCATTTAATAGCAGTCTAAAAACTGTCAGATGATTTTTTTTTGCATTGGTAGGTATTACCACCACATACCATTTATTTGAATTACCTCATCAAAGATAGGTTCCAAAGTGGAAGGTTTGAAAAATCACCTGTTTTTTTGTAATTATCTTCAGATTTCGGGGAAGTATTCCATACAGTCTGTCTCTTTTTTATACCTCGAGTTGTTTCAATCAACCCTGCTGCCAACCGTGTTTCACCTGAGAACACAGATTGTTCTGGGCAGTTCTCATTGACATTAATGTTAGTTTAAAAGCTGCCCTTAGGTACTGCTTGGAAAATTTAGGGACTCTGTTCTCTGCCAGAGCAATATTTCTTCAGGATGAAATCGAAATATGGTCTGATACTGAGAAGGACATTTCAGTTTAAAGCCTGTGGAAAATTTTGCGGACAAGACTTTAAACAGTAGTTTATTTTCAGATCAGCTGCAGAAGGGGCGTGGTTTTGCCACCCAAAGTTGACGGGCACTGAATGTTTATACACGAGTCGCACCATATTAAAAGAAAGTTAAAAAGGTAAAGAGATGGGCTCCTGAACTGTGACCTGTGGTACAAATCCAGATTACCGCCTGGTTTTGTATAGCTCGTAAGCTCAGGATAGGTGGTTTTTTTCCATTTTCAAAGACTGAAAATTAAAAACATAATGATGTGAAAATTATATGATATTTACATTTCAGTATGCATGAATAAAGGTTTACGGTAACATAGCAGTCTCTGGCTACTTTTTGTTGCAACAGCGAATCGGCAGTTGCAAAAAAGACCACATGGCCCACAAATCATAAAATATTGACAATCTGACCTTTTACAGAAAAAGTTGGGCCATAATTACAGGTAAGATGCTCATGCTGTTTGCATCCTGTAAGCAACTTTGTGTCTTGTGAAATATTTTGCAACTAGTCGCAATTTTTTATGTGAATATCTTTGTATTTATATATATTTTAATATTAATATTGGTCATTAAAGATTTGAAATAATCTTAATTTCTCTTTATATGGTCAGCGTTTAAAAATGTCTATGAATATGGTCTTTTATTTTTATGAGAAAATATTATGACAAACATTTTCTATCATAAAATTGATGTATTATTAAACTATAGAAAATACAGGTGGTAAAATAAGAAAAAAGAAGTCATTCAGCCTCCCAACTTAGAGGTAACAATTCCTACATGTACACACCTAAGTTTTAGAAAGGAATAAACAAATACGCATATATTGTCTTTAAAAAGGCAATATATATTCTTTAAAAAATGGAATAACCAGGGGCTCCTGGGTGTTTCAGTCAGTTGAGCATCAGGCTTCAGCCTGATGATCTCATCGGTCATGAGTTCAAGCCCCGCGTTGGGCTCTGTGCTGCCAGTACAGAGCCCGCTCCTGCTTCAGATACTCTGTTCTCTCCGCTCTCTGCCCCTCTTCTGCTCGTGCTCTCTCTCTCAAAAATAAATAAACATTTAAAAAATGGAATAACAATTAGGTACTTTTGTAATATCTCTAAAAACAGTCATGTTACAAGTCATACATTTCCATTGTAGGAAACTCAGAATATAAAAATGACAATGCCATTTACTGGATGGCCTCCAGTCAGAGATCAGCAATAGTAAGTTTTTAGTGTATTATTTTGTCATGTATCCCATTCATAAGTTATCTTTATTTTGTCAATGCACATCTTTGGGGCGCCTGGGTGGCTCAGTCGGTTGAGCGTCTGACTTCGGCTCAGGTCGTGATCTCACGGTCTGTGGGTTCGAGCCCCGCATCGGGCTCTGTGCTGACAGCTCAGAGCCTGGAGCCTGCTTTGGATTCTGTGTCTCTCTCTCTGTCTGCCCCTCCCCAACTCGCACTCTGTCTCTCTCTCTCAGAATAAATAAATAAGCTTTAAAAAAAAATAGAGGGGCACCTGGATGGCTCAGTTGGTTAAGCGCCTGACTTTGGCTCAGGTCATGATCTCATGGTTCATGGGTTCGAGCCCTGCATGGGGCTGTGTGCTGACAGCTCAGAACCTGGAACCTGCTTCGGATTCTGTGTCTCCCTCTCTGTCTCCCCCTCCCCCGCTCATGCTCTGTCTCTCTCTGTCAAAAATAAATAAACATTACAAAAAATTTTATATTGTAAATGCACATTTTTAAATATCTGTTTTCACAATTACGCTGTCAGGTTTACATCTCCTTGATAACATTTTTCATTTAACATTCCATTATTAGCATCTTTCCACATGAATAAACATTTTTATATCATTTTAATATTCACATAAGGATATAAATGTTCTTTAGCAAAGCGTGGACATCTTTTTATGTCAATAACTGTAAATAAGAAAATAAGAGCAACCTAATTGTTTACCCATACATGTTATGACACCATATAGTGCAATGACTTTTAGTTAGTATTCTATTTTAGATGAATATTGATTGACATGGTTGATGCCGTACTTCCCCCTTGCTAGCTGCCGTCCTTTTCCAGCTATTCTGAAGACTGACTTCTTATTCGGCTTTCAATTTGTCCATAAAACCATATGACTAGTATGTTACCATCAAGACTGATACACACATATACACATGTGTGAGCATTTCTGTGTGTGTGTGTGTGTGTGTGTGTGTGTGTGTGTTTTATGTAAAGGGACATGCATATCTGGCTAGATGAATGGATGGAATATGGAAAGGCAAACAGAATGATAGCTAGCCATCTATCCACATAGTCAGCTTGCCTGAAAGCTCGAAGGAAATACATCGGACACTAACAATGATTGTCCTTAGTTGGCAGGATTTTATAGGACATCTTTTTAATGGATCTTCTAATTTGGTTCTCAACGTTATTTGAAAAATGGCAGAAAACAGTATAGTAAAAAAAGACCTATGTGGTTTTATACTTATATCTTAGAGAGTTTGGGGAGTTTAGTCGCCCATGTGCTCAGTATTAGACAATAATACATGCTTGACAAATCCAGCTTTCTTCAAATGTAGTTTTTAAACTCAATTTGTTAAAGCACCACAATGCCAACGAGGCTACCGTCACAGGTGCCATCTCTCTGTGGTCCCGGTTGTTTGAATCCGTATGTGAGAATAGTGCTCTTTCCTTACTGAGCTCTGCCATTGGGCACTTTGCCATTGGACGCCATTTCCTATTGGGGACTTTACTCGGTCCGTGTATCCAATGGTGACCTAGAGATACGTGGCCTTTGCTGTCCTTTGTGAAAGAATAAAAACTGGGTGTGGGATAAAGAATAGCAGGGGAGGTGCACCGATCGAGGTACCTGGGGAAGGAATTTTTCAGAAAAGACTGAGCTGAGTTGAGACAAGAGAGGGAGTCAGCAAGGTTGAGAGAGATTCAGGTGGAGGAAGTGATTTTTCTGACAGGAAGAACCAGTGTGTTTGAAGAACAGAGAACAGAGGGAAAAGCAACGGTGCCAGGAACTTGCAGAGTGACAGAGAGGGTTTCAGGGGAGTCTCCGGATCTTTTAAACCCCAGAGAGGACTGACCCCTACACTCGGTGAAGTGGGAGGAGCATGGCTGTCCTCAGGGGACTGTGATAGGACCCAAAGGGACACAGACACACGTAAGGTCGCGAAGTTTCTTCACAAGTAGTGGAAGTGGAACTTCAGAGCCGCATGAAGCAGGAGTGACTACTGAATGTCCCTCCCTGTGGAGGAATGGCTCCTCAGATCCCCATTTCCCATGGTGAGGAGCACTGCCCCGGACCAGAGAGCCACTGTTCTAGACGGGTGAGTTGTATCTTCCTGGCCCTCAGCAGCTTGCCTGGGTGGCGGTTTTCTTTCTAACAACTGTGCCACTTGAACTATCCTGACGGGAGTCTCTCATAGTCCCAGCGTGGAGGAGACATTCTAAGCTCAACCACTACTCCTAGCCTTTTCTGATTGTAAAGGCAATAAATATCCTTTGAATCAAATTTGAAACCGGAAAAAGCAAATATCATCTGTATCCCCTTCTCAAAGATACCGTTAACTGTAAAATAGACATCCTGCTCCTGCCCTTTTTGGCTATTCTTCTTCTTATCAAACCAGGCTTATGATTTAACTACTACTGTAAAACCTGCTTTACTCTTTACTCTGTAACCTATGTGTGGACCAGCCATTTTGTGCCTGTCTTTAAACAAGATTCAGCATGTTACTGCATCTGTCACATAACTGTGCACATGTGTGCGTGCACACGCACACACACACACACACACTTAAATGTGTGCACACACACACGCACACACAAATGCATGCACATACACACATACCTGACTTTACTCAGTGATACAGACCTTTATTTTACTTTTTTATGTTTATTTATTTTTGAGACAGAGAGAGACAGAGCACGAGCAGGAGAAGGGCAGAGAGAGAGGGAGACACAGAATCCAAAACAGGCTCCAGGCTCTGAGCTGTCAGCACAGAGCCCGACATGGGGCTCGAACCCACGAACCGTGAGATCATGACCTGAGTCGAAGTTGGACGCTTAACTGACTGAGCCACCCAGGTGCCCCCAGATCTTTACTGATGATCCTCAGGGAAATAAAAAGGGAGATTTTGTTGCATTTATCATAAGACCTAATGTTCAATATTTTAATAATTTCTTTCCCCAGACAAAAGGCAATGTTCCTGATAACTTTGTCTTTGTTTCCCTCTTGCCTTGGCCTCTTCCACTTTTCCCCTGCTTTCTCCTCTAGCATCTTCTTATAAATATAAAACAGCGTTTACAGACCTCCTCAGGTTTGCCCAGTCCTTGGAATTTTGACAAGAGTTGAAAAGATGTATTTTGTGAAATCTCCCTATCTTTCAAACAGGTGTGGCTCAGACCATTCCTACGATCTGTATTCTAGACTTTATATAGTTTTGTTACCGAATCATTGCTTTTCTTTCTGTATGTTCTCCCTTCTTCATCTTTTTAAAAAATTTTTTTAATGTTTTTTTTAAATTTATTTTTGAGAGAGAGAGAGACAGCATGAACAGAGGAGGGAGAGAGAGAGACAGAAACACAGAATCCGAAGTAGGCTCCAAGCTCTGAGCTGTCACACAGAGCTCGACGTGAGGCTCGAACTCATGAACCATGAGATCATGACCTGAGCCAAAGTTGGACGCTCAACTGACTGAGCCACCCAGGCACACCTGCCCCTCTTCATCTTAAATTCATGTTATATGTTTTTGAAAATCTTGCTTCTAAGCTTTAATATCCTCATGTTGTTCATTTCATTATCTTTATTCTTCTCTGCTTTATGAGATACCTTTTGAGCTTTCTCTCTTAGGAATTGAATGACTTGTAGATTTTAATCTCTTGTTTTTGGTGCCATGTAGCCTATCTACTCTCATGTAGTTGAGCTTTTGCAGAATGTCACATAAATGGAACTCTACAGTTGTGTAGCCTTTGAACACTGGCCTCATTCACTTACCCATATGCATTTAAGATTAATGCCTGGCTTTGTGTGGCTTTATTGCCGAGAAGTGCATTATGTGTTTCTACCACAGTCTGTTTATCCGTTCACCTGGAACAGGACCTCTGCCCTTTTTTTTTTTGGACATTTTTTTTCTTTTAGGGAATGTTTTCTGACTGCTGTTTAAATGGAAACTTTCCACGATAGAAAAAATAAATGGAAGTTCTGTCTTTAGTTTCACCACTTGTTTCAAAACTGAATTAATAATTATCTCAAATTTCTTCTGCTTATAAAGTAACTCTTATTTGGATGACCCTTTCTTGGAACTCTCTTTTGAGATACCAGCAAGTTTTCATTTGCCTAATGATTTTTTATGTCTATAATTCAGCAATGTGTTGTAACTTTACAGACTGATGCAGCTGTTGCCACCACCGAAATTTAGATTTCCATCTCCCCCCCCGCCCCAAAAGGTCCTCAGACTCATTTGCAGCCAGTCCCCTGACCCGTGCCAGACTCCAGCCTGAGTCAGCCACGGATGTATATCATCCCAGTAGATTTGCCTTTTTTGGTCATTTCATATAAATGAGATCATAAAATATATAGGTTTCCCCCCACCCCCCTGGTTTCCTTTACCTCTTTTTGAGGCTCATCTCTGTTGCAGTAGATGTTAGCAGTTTGTTCCTTTCTGTTTCTGGATAAGATTCCGTTGTATGGATATACCACATTTTGTTTTTGCATTTACCAGTTGATACTTGGACTGTTTCCACTTTGGGAATATAAATAAATAATGCTGCTATGAGCATTTATATATAAGATTTGCATGATGATCTTTTTTTTCTTCCTTCAATTTTTTTTTTTTTTAAATTTTAGAGACAGAGTAAGCATGAGTGGGGGAAGGGAACAGAAAGAGAGAGAGAGAGAGAGAGAGAGAGAGAGAGAGAGAAGCTTAAGGAGGCTCCACACTCAGCACAGAGCTGATATAGGGCTCGATCCCACAACCCTGGACTCATGACCTGAGCTGAAATCAAGAGTCAGACACTCAACCAACTGGGCCACCCCGGTGTCCTTTTGTCTTCATTTCATGTCTGCATTCCTGGCCAAGGTGTATGCATTTCCAGCATTGGCTATGGAGAGGACGTCTCTGCATTTACGTGGACTTTATCTTCATTTTCTTAGGCTTAATTTTTTAGGACTTTTTTTTAGGAAAGTGGGAAAGTTTTTATTTATTTACTGTATTTTCCCCTGTTGAGAATTGCAAACAACCTGGGAAGCGTGTAGGAGCAAAGGTGAGGGCACAGCCAGCAGCGGACTTTGAAGCTTTTACAATTCAGAAAAGTGCCTTTTAATATTTAATGTTATAGGTTGTCCTCCCAACCCTATTTGCAAAACACATCCCATCTAACCACTTCTCTCCATCTGTCACACCCGTCCAAGCCAGCAGCAGCTTTTGCTTTGGCCATTGCAAAGGCTGCTTCCTGGCTCTCTGCCCCTGTTCACGGCGTAGGTGGGATGATCTCTTAAAAACATCAATGAGATTAATATTACCCATAAACTTGAAATCTCCTAGTGGCTTCCCATTGTATTTGACATAAAATCTAATTTTTTTTTTTTTTTTTTTTTTACCATCGCTTATGAGACTCTTTGTGGTGTGGCTCTTAATGATCTCAGTAGCCTTATCACCTACCAATCTCTTTTGCTTCCTGTACTGAGTCCAGAGAGGCTTTCTTTCCCAGACTTGTTCTTACCTCCTTACTCAGGAAATGCCCCTACTGCCTAAAAGACCTTCTGCCGCCCACCCCCCCCCCCCAAGGTACTCCTGCTTGTCCCATTTTATTTTATTTTTTATTTTATTTTTTTAATGTTTATTTTTTTTATTTTGAGAGAGAGAGAGAGAGGCAGAGAGACAAGAAGAGAGAGAATCTCAAACAGGCTCTGCACTGTCAGTGCAGAGCCGGAGGTGGGGCTTGATCCCATAAACTGTGAGATCAGGACCTGAGCTGAAACCAAGAGCTGGACGTGAACCCACTGAGCCACCCAGGCACCCCCCTGCTTATCCCTTTTTAAAGTACACTTTTCAACTTAAACATCTTCCTTTGGCCATGTTTGTCCCCATCACTGTCAAGTTCATCTCCATTTCACGGAGCTCATCCATTTTTTAATTTATTGCTCTTCTTATGCTTTAGACTGGAATCTATGAAAGGAGGGACCTCACCCTTCTCATTCTTGATTCCATTCCTGGTGCCTAGAACCATGTTTGGCATCCAATAAATATTTGCTGATTGAATAGCTGTTTGCTGGGGCCTGGTAACCTCAAGGACACACAGTCACAGCTGAGTTGCCTTTGTGAGTTTAATTGGATTTTCCCCACCAATGCACACCGAGAGTCAGCACTGTCATAGCCCTCCTGTTCAAGGTAGCTGACCTCACCTGATTTAGCTTGCCCCTCCAGAGCTGAGGAGATGACCAACGAAGCCCCATGACCATGACCCCATTCCTTCAGGTTTTACCCCTGAAGTTAGGGGGCATTAGTAGGATCTTCATTCTCATGATTTGCTTGTCTGGGTCATGTTGGGTCATTGTTTCTTAATGCAGGCACAGCTGTAGATCTCACAGATTAAGTCTTCTCACGTAGGAACTGATCCTTCAGTGGTGCTCACTGAAGTTAGAGGGTTTTTCCTATTTTGGTGTTTGTTGTTCTTTATAATAAGAGCCCGGCAACACCCATGTGCATGTGTAAGGGTGCATGTGTGGTCACTCTTATGCTTAAAAATGTCAGATAGTGTGGCAGACAGAACTCTAGATGGCCCCAATGACCTTTGCTCCCCGGTGTCATTGCCCTGATTCCTTTATGTTATATGATAAAAGGGATTTTGCAAGTGCAATTAACAGCTCAGTAGAGGTTATGAGAGGGAGATTCCTGATGCAGGCTCAGTCTAATCACATAAACCCCACAAAAGCAGACTATTTTCCACTGGCAGCAGAAGAGAAAATTAGAGAGATTCATAACATCAGAGGGATCTGACATGGGAGAGAGATTACCCACTGCCAAGATGGAGGAGCCCAGAGGACAAGGACCTAGGAATGGCCCCTGAGAGCAGAGAATGGTTCCCCACCAATAACCCGTAAGAAAACAGGGCCTTCGGTCCTACAACCAAAAGGAACTGGATTCTGCCAATAACCTGAATAAACGTGGAAGGAGATTCTTCCCCGGAACATCCAGAAAAGAACACAACTCTGCTGATCCTTTCATTTTGACCTTGTGAGACCCGCCAAGGCCACCCGGGCTTCTGACCTACGGAGCTACGAAATGATGAGTGGATATTGTTTCAAGCCACAAAACGTGTGGTCGCTTTTCACGCGGCGGCAGAACACGAATGCAGATACGCCTTTTTGAGTCATTGTCTTACCCAGATAAAATATGTTTATCTTTACCGCAGTTCAGTCATGTTTATTCTTCTTCAGGGGAAGTGGTGCTTTGTTTCTCCAAGTGTTTTAGAAAAAGTAAACTTCCATTTCTCACAGTAATTATTAGGTGTAACTGCCCAGATGAACTTTCTGTCAGCCGTCTACTTTTTGAAACTACTGTTGCGGTGGTGTGAAGTCTTTGCAGACCAGGGGCCACCGTTAAATTGATGATGCTCATCGGACGGTACTTGGCTGTAAGAATGAACACAGAGATGTGTTGCCTGCTTGTGAAATACCCACGTCTTCTGAAATTCAGTCTCACGTCCTGCTCAGGCCCCAGGGTAGCTTTGGGTTTTACGTTTGTCTTTCAAGAGTTACACTTTCTGGGGCGCCTGGGTGGCTCAGACGGTTAAGCGTCTGACTTCGGCTTAGGTCATGATCTCACGGTTCGTGGATTCGAGCCCCGCATCAGACTCTGCACTCATATCGCAGAGCCTGGAGTCTGCTTCGGATTCTGTGCTTCTCTGTCTGCCCCTACCCCACTCATATTCTCTCTCTCTCTCTCAAAAATATATAAGCATTCAATTTTTTTTTTTTAAAAAGAGTTACACTTTCTGTTGTTCTTGTGAATCATGCGTCGCTCATTTCTGACAAGCGTGTCTTTGGATTGTGCTTCTGGTCTTGTCTGCAATTACACTGAGGTGCCAGGATAAAGGGTCAGGAGATGCTCGCCCTTCAGTGCAGCACTGCTTTCATTTTATTGAGCCAAAGATTGCTTCAAAGTTTTCTAGACAGAGGGAAGTTCAGCAGCTATATTGCCGCCACAAAGAGAGAAGAAGATCGTGGTGTATAATTCCTGTTACTGTACGTAATCCAGTCTCCGTTTGGTGCTCTGAGAGTCTTAAAGCAAAACAAGATGCCTGAGATGGAAGTAAAAATTCTTGGTCACTGACGAGCTGTGCATTGTAGGTCAATTATTTATGCTCTGTGATTTAGTTTTTGCATTTATTTATAAAATGACGTAGCTATGCATTAATTACCTAGAAATCTGGTGCCTCTTAAATTTTTCATTCATGTAAAGCTTCTCAAAGTGTGATCCCTAGACCAAAAGCAGAAGTATTACCTGGGAACTTATTGGAAATACAAATTCTCAGGTCCTACCAGAGACTTAATAAATCAGGAACTCTGTGGTGGGATCCAGCCATCTGTGTCTTACCAAGAGCTCAGCAATTCCGTGTGAAAATATGAGAACCATACTAGTGTGTCCATACTAATGTACAATATAATGTTAACATTGAACCTGGCATATATTTTAAGAAACATTAGTTGACTTATGTAATGTGTGTATGAATGAAAGCAGCATTATATACGAATGGTAGAAATTAACTGGGGTGCTGGGACGTAGCACAAAGGAGTTCTATGAAACTTGTAATCTGTTTCAAAAATCCATGGAGAAGTTGTTTGGCATTTTTGCTTGTTTTAATATAAAAATACTTCTAAAATTACTTTTAAAATGCACAAAGAAAAAGATTTCCTATTCGAAGTCATTTAGTGGAATTAAGAAAAATGAAAGCTCCAGAAAGAAATGCTATGCTGTTCCTAAAGCATTCCTGGCCCGCCTCTGGTAACTCTCAGAGTACCTTGAGTTTGAGGTGTGTGGGCCTGTGCTTAGTGGAATCATTTGGGGCTGTCTAAGTTTGGTTTCTCTTCTGAGTAATTATGCTGTCTATGTCTCATCTGCTTTATAAGTTCTTATTTCAAAGCTTTCATCGGTCAATGGCTAGACATTGCTGCAGTGTTCTTTTTGTGTTGGTGCCTTCAGGCTTACTGTGGGAAGCTATATTCTGATATACTCTGGCTGCCACTTTCTCTTTAGTCTCTGTTGAGTCTCTCTCTCTCAATATATATATATATATATATATATATATATATATATATGTACATACCCACACATATAACACATAGATATATACATATATATACACGTAGGTGTATATATACATATATACAATGGTATATACATATACATATATATATATATACACACATATGTATTAAGTGTGTGTGTATATATCAATTAGAGGGTGTCAATTTTATAGCATACTTATTACTTGGTAAGTCATTTCAGTTGGTCCTCCATGTCTAGTAACCCACTGGAGTCTTGTCAAAGAAATCTGCTTAGGTTTAAACTTAAAAAAAATTTTTTTTTAATGTTTAGTTTTGAGACAGAGAGAGACAGAGCAAGAGCAGGAGAGGGGCAGAGAGAGAGGGAGACACAGAATCTGAAGCAGGCTCCAGGCTTTGAGCTGTCAGCACAGAGCCTGACACGGGGCATGAACCCGTGAACCGTGAGATCATGACCTGAGCCGAAGTCAGATGTTTAACTAACTGAGTCACCTAGGGGCCCCACCATATTTATTTTTGAGAGACAGGGAGAGAGAGAGACAGAGAGAGACAGAGACACAGAATTGCTTAGGTTTAAGCTTTTGAGGCAAGACCATTATCCTTTGAACCAGAGTCCTAGGGTTATGAAGGATTAGTAGGAAATTTAAGGCAGGACTGTAGATTTTGTTTGTGTTCTATAGTTTCTTCTACATTTTCCCCCTTATATGTCATAGACTTTAGTATCAGAAAGCCATGGATTTGAATCCTGGCTTGACCACTTACTAGCTATATAACCTTGGCCATGTTCCAGAAGTTCTTTGAGCCCCAGTTTTTTTCATCTGCAAAATGTGGCTAAAGACACTTGTGCAACTAGGTAGCGCATGAAGATACCTGGTATCTGGTAGATGTTCAGTAAATTTCAGCTAACGCTGCAGGCAACAGGTAATGAAACTGGCCAGATATTAGCCAGGTGACGTCACTGTTCACATGCAGTGAGGCAGGAGAAAAATGGAGGCATGGTGGTCCATTTCCAGACACTCCCACCCACTCACTTATCTCCTTACATCGCTCCTCCTATTATTTCTTAGACGTGCCAGCATCCTTCCCACAAGTGAGCTCTAGTTTTTATGTCTTCCTGGTGTACTTCCCTCCTAAATTCCTCATCGTTGAAGTACTTCATTTAGGTCCTTGCTTGACTGCTGCCTCATCAGAAGGCCCTTCCCTGAACTGCTCCTACACAATGGCTCTTTTACCCAAGTCTCTCCTTGTCACTTACTCTGCCTTATTTTGCCCTATTGGACTCACATCCAAATTTGTGTATTGATTTGTTTACTTTTACTCACTTCTGTTGTTGTTGTTGTTGTTGATTTTTGTTTCCCTTAGGACATGATAACGTGTTCCATGAAGACAAGGGACTTGGCTGGTTTTTTTTACTGCATTATTCCCCATCAACCAAACCAGGGCCGAATAGAAAATAGGAATTTAATTCAATTTTTAAGTGAATAAAGTATTTGATGAATGAATGGATGAATGTGATTTATTCAATATACCGTGGCACTGGAGGTAGAAGGGAGATAAATAAGGCACCTGTTAGGATCTCTAAACCCCCCAAAATATTCTAACTACAGATCACGCTTAGTATATGAAAGCATGTATATTATGGAGTCTAAATCTGAGGCCACTTAATATATAGAAATAAATTTCTATTTTTTCCAGATAGTAGCTTATTTTAAAAAGTATTTTTAATCATTTGGAAGCCGAAAACAGGTAAAATGTGGGATCGTGAAAAAGAATTTCAATTTTAAAAATTCTGTTGAAACTTTCAAGGAAGGAAAAAAACTTTCAACAAAAAATACTCCGATATTGGCAATAGTTGGACCGAGATGAAGCTCCCTACATATCTGCAGATGTCTTAAGCATTTATTCAATTCATTCACTGCTATTGGCTATCCAGGCAAGTGACTTTGTTCACATTGTTGTGGAGGTTGGATCTCCACCATAGGTGACCTTGTTCCAAGGTTGATAATGGTCTCTTAATGACTCTTTAGGTCTTTTTCAAAGTTCTGGGAGCTTATGGGATCATTATACCAGGTGATTTTGTTAATTGGGAATTATCTGGAAGGATTGTTAATAGTACAAGCCATTAGTAAATCTGCCAGATGACACAGGGAGTGTTTCTTTATTCTGTTTTCTTTTTTTTCTTTATTTTTCCGTCTGGCTTTGACCTTAACTGCGGGTCAGCTTGTTAATGTTTGGAGTTGCAGTTTCAGAGGTAGTTTTTAGTTGACAGGGGCAAGTAGGGTGGTTGGATATGGTACAAATAAATACTCCATTAGAGCCCAAGCCATGCTTCCACAGTGTGCTAAGGCTGGATAGAAATTTATCAGTCATCTGCTGGAATGATATGGTTGCTTGCAACCCCTTCCCAGCTACTCAGGGCAGGGGAAACAGATAAAACAAATTCTTCCTGAATAGCAAGAGTGTACACATGATGGGCAGTTCCTTTAATGAAGATAGGTCTGCATAATTATATTTGGAAGACCCAAGAGTGAATCATGAAAGAGGATAAAAGCGTATTTCATAGGACACTGTATAACTTTGGCTTCAAATTCTAGCTCTAACATTTAATAACTTTATAGCCCATGGAAAATCCCTTACAACATCATGGTGCCTCCATTTCTTCATCTGTAAAATGGGAACAATGATAGTGTCTACTTTGGAGAGTTGTGAGAATTGAATATGTGCCTATATGTAGAATATTTAGCACAACACATCTCATGCAAGTGTTCTGTAAGTTGAATTGGTTATCTATTACTGCTTAACAAATCACCTCAAAATTCAGTGTCTTGAAACAACGGTAAATGCATATTTTTTTAATCTCACAGTGCCTGACAGAAGCCCAAGAGGGGCTCAGGTGGTTGGTTTTGGCTCAGGACATCTCATGAGGTTGCAGTCAAGATGCCAACTGGGGCTGGAGTCATCTGAAGTGAACCTTGGGTCTCTAGGATCTGCTTTCAATATGGCGCCCTCACACACAGGGCTCTCCACTGGTGCAGGCTATTGTCAGGGGTTCTCAGTGCCCCATTTTGTGGCTCTATCCACACAGCTGCTTAAATGCCCTCACATAATGGCAGCTAGTTTCCTTCAGAAAGAAACTCTCCTTTCCTTCAGAAAGGTAACAGAAAAGAAATGACAATGGCATTTATGACAGAAATCACACCATTACCTCAACCGCATTGTTTTGGCCACACAGACCAAACTTAATTCAGTGTGAAAGGGCGCTATACAGAGACATGAAGGCCGGAAAACATGGGTCTTTGGAAGTCATCTTGGAAACTGGCTACACTAACAAAGTGTTGACTATTATATTTGTTTTCTAAGAACTAAAAAATAATGAATCCAGTTGAGTTGGAACATAGCACGTGAAGAAAGCAGAGATGGGGTTAGAGAGGCAGATATGGGTCAGATCCCTGAGAATCTTGTTAGCTGTGTCAAGGAGTTTAGACTCTTAGTCTAAGAGCAATGGGAGAACATTTAGGAGTTTTAGCTGGAGGATGGAGGTCAGACTTGGTTTCTGTAAAGGTTTCAGATTTACACTCTGACGGCTGGGTAGAGAATGGACTAAAAATCATGAGCAGTCCTGACGGTTTGGAATGGAGAGAAATGGAAATTGAGTGAATTATAATGAAATGTGGGTAGTGGAGTCAGAAGATGTCAGTGTTTGATTGGATGCGAGGTGTCAATCGAAGGGTGATAATTGTTCTCAGAATTCTTGTTTGGCATTTGGGGGTGTAAGAGTTTTGTGAATGGAGAGCAAAAACAGGTGCGAGAACAAAAGATGAATATTTCGGCTTGGATACTGTTAAGTTTGAGGAGAAATGGAAAGATGTCTAAATGAGAAGCTACTCTGTTGATACGAATAATCAGGTGTACAAATACAGGTCTTCAATGGTTTCCTTACCAAGAATAGCCTCCAAGGTTGAGTAATAAAATTAAATTTGCAATGACACCGAAGTCTTTGCAAAACAAAAATGTAAAGCCTGTCCTCACTGGTTTTGGAAAGCACTTTGGATATCTGCTTCTTTTCATGGTTTCTGGTTCCAGGAAGGTAGGGAGGGCGTCCATTTAACCCTTAAGTCTAGGGGTGCCTCCCCAAGGAGACCTACATTAAAAGAAGCATGTCTTGCTTCCAACCCTGTGACCACAAAGACAAGGTCAGAAACTCTGCCATGAGGCATCAAGAAGGGTAGGACACGGCTGGTGACTTCTTCTGTGCCAGGAAGGTCGCGGGGGTGCGGCAAGTTGCCCCTACCATCTGGCTGTGGCCTCAGCGGGGTAGGAATGAGGGATCTCACAGCTGGGGCGATGAGACAGCCAAGCAAGTGATCTTGCTGCGTGGACAGAATGTGTGAAGGATTTCACTGGTGCATCTCCCTGACAGTTCCCGGCGTTAAAAGACACAGTTTGCTATACTCAGCTGTTTAAAACAAAAAACAAAAAACCAACACTCAGTTGTGGGCATTCTTATTTCCCCCAACAGGACAGCATTCCCCTGCTGTAGAAGTGAAGAGTACCTTCACCTCTCTGTTTTTGAGACGTGGGAGATTGTTTCCTAGGTGAAGATTTCAATGGTGTAGCAGGATAGCTTATCAGGGGGAATATAAAAAGAGCCACACACTGTAAATCTTTCCTGGATATAAATAAATAGGATAGAAGAGAACTAGGTTCCATTGGGTTTCTAGGGACAAACAACCAATTGAGCAAGTATTTATTAACGTGCTCTGTGCCCTGCAAAGCCATACGAACTCTTCACAGTGGTGAGGGGAATACGTGAAAGATACAAGGAACGAGTGGTCTGTTTTTCTGTTTCTACTATTTCTAATATCACTGAATAGATTTCTATTTGGCCCTTTCTGTTATTTCTGTTACTGCGACCACAGCTGCGCCTTCTTCAATCACTAACACCATTATCACCCCTGCGATTACTTGCATTTCCTTTCTCCTAGAGTTTTGTAGAGATTCAAGTGTTCAGTAAATAGTAACAGCTATTATTTCTACTGTGATCATGACAGTAATGACAATTAGTACTGTATTTGTTTTACTAATTATTGCTGCTACTTATTTAGTATATTCTATGTGCCATCCATGGTACACAGACTTCTGTGCATTTTTCTTATTTCATTCTCATTTTTACTATGTGCCTCTGGTTGTACTAACATCCCTACTTTCTAGGTGAGAATGTTCTAGCATAAAAAAGTTGAACATTTAAAATCAAAGGTTGAGGGGTGCCTAGGTGGCTGAGTCGATTAAGCGCCTGACTCTTGATTTTGGTTCATGTCGTGATCTTACAGTTCATGAGTTCGAGTCCCACGTAGGGCGGTGGGCTGACAGCACAGAGCCTGCTTGGGATTCCCTCTCTCCCTCTCTCACTGCCCCTTCCCTCCTATCTCTTTAAATAAACAAATAAACATTAAAAATTGTTTAAAATAAAATAAAATAAAATAAAATAAAATAAAATAAAAAGCTGAACATTTTCCCCTAGTGGTAAAAGCAACGAGTCCAGCCCATGGTGCATTCATTAAACATATCTGTAAGAAATATTTGCCAATTGACTGATTAACTTTAAAACTTTTACTTTATATCTAGGCTTCTAGACAGAATGGGAGTTCTTTAGCCAGAATTATTCCATGGATATTTTCTTTGGTCTTCACAAGCTTGTTTTTTTTTTTTTTTTTTTTAATTAAATTAGGGGACATCATTTTAAATTGGGAGAATTCATAACACATATATACGCAATCTGAATTTATGGCTTCTTTTGAAAAAAACAATAAGAAGCGGCCACTCTGTTCACATTTTGGTTTGGAAATAGCTGCCTTGTGTGGAGAAGCAGCCTGTTCAATCATCGGAGGCTGTAGTCATTGCCCATCCTGCTTCACCTACTCAACACCTGTGGTCATTTCCATTTGAAGCCTCTGAAGCAATGCCCTGAAGGGACACACTGTAGAGGCCCACAGGTTTGGTCAGGAGGTGATGACTCAGAAATGAAGCAGCCAGAATATAACAGATCAGGGCAGGACGCAATAGTGTGAGACTGTGGTATAGACAATAGGTGATACAGAAATTTGAGCATGGAGGTAGACCTTTGTCCTGAGCAAGCCGGGACAGCTTTGTGACAGCACTTGAACTTGAGCCATGATTAAAGAACAGGCAGCCTGTGCAAAGGCAGAGAGGAGAAAAAAGTTGTTTTGTATGATACCTACAAATAATAAAATGCACAACTTCTAGCCAAAGCACTGTGCTGGGGCCTCGTATTCACCAGAATTGTATTGACTTTTTAAACTCTTGAAATGACCCGAGAGTAGGGAAGAGAAGCCAGGAATGACCCTAGTCCCTGGAGTTACCTTTGGGATTAATTGTCACTGCGGAGATTCCAGAAGAATCTCTGTGGTACCACTCCCTGCCTCACAGAACTGATGGCACTCACTGGGCCGCACTCTCTCTTCCTCTCCCTCCTGATGCTCCCAGAAGGAGAGGCAGGCAGGCAGCAAGGTAGATATTGGGAAGTCCAAGGACTTCCCAAGGACATACCGGTGATCATCAGCTCCATACATGGCCTGGGATGGTCACAAAACCCCTCAGGCCTCCCAGACAGCAGTCTCTCTGGGCTCTTGGCATCAAAGCCAAAATTGTCCAGCCCAACTTCCCAGGGTCACGGAAATCCTTGATTTGCCGATCTCCCTAGTTGTATGGTTACTGGGCTTAGAGGTACCAATGCCAAGTCTACCAACTTCAGTCTGTTTCTCTTAGCCAGAGTATTTTCCGCCTCTGTACTACACCAATGCAGTGTGAATAGTGCATGCTAATTAAAGTATGCATTCTGGCACCAGATAGACTTATATTTGAGTCCCTTGCGTGATCTTGGGCTCATTTCCTAACCATCTAATTGGTGGTTTCCTTGTCTGTAAAGTGGGGAAAATAATTGCTAGGGGATTTAAATCAGATCAGGCGTGGAAGGCATCCAGAGCGGTGCCTAGTGCGTATTGGGCACTCTCCATTCATCATTTCACTATTCTCGTTATCATTGCCACGAGGAGGTAATACGAGGCAAAAGAAAAATAGGAAGTAACATGAGAGTTCCAGTGGAACTTGGTGGCTGGCTTGCTTTCTCACGGATAATTATAAGTCATGGGCGTGGATGAGTGGTCCAAGGAGACTCCGATGCCGGAGGCTGGGGAAGAACTTGTATGTGTGCCTCTTGGAGAAGTGTGAGAGGTCACATTCCATTCTGTGCTTCAGTGAGTCACAGGTAAAAGTGCTGGTGACAAGTGCAAATGGTTTGCTCAGCACCTGGAAAGCACAGGGTGTGAACTTGTTCCACAGCTAGGTGCAGGCTCCTAGGGGTGAGCAGAAGTGTGAATGAAACAAGAGACCGATTAATTCAGTGGCAGTGGGAGCAATGGAAGGCTAATTGCATTTCTGGAAGGGTCACATTCCGACCACCTTCTTGCTGCCCGTCCTCCCTTACAGCACTCAGCTGCTTCCCATGCACCCCAAAGGCTCCTAGCAGCAGATAGCACTCTTGAGTCACTCAGTGTCCCTCGTGGCACGTAGACCAGCCTGGTGATCATTTCTAACACAGTGCCTCATTAAGTCAGCCTGGCCGAATTTGGGTGCTTGGAATCATGGTAGGTTCACTGACACGCCAAAAGGCTTGGGGCTGTCCCTCAAAGCAGGCTTCATTAGCAGTATGGAAAACCAGAGAATCCTTCCCGGGCTCGGCTCCTCGACAGTCAGGTGGTGACTGGAGTCACCACAGACCCTCGAGCCGTCTGCACGCTTTACAACCCTGGCAAGTGGTTCTGTTTGTACAGTTGTTGGAGGAGTCGGGGAGAGGGGAGAAAAAGAACTTCAGATTTTTCTTTTCTCGTCTTTTGCAGATTCAAACCACCTCTCCCTGGGTTTGACAGTCTCTAGCAGCAGAATTCATCACAATGCTGGTTTCTGTTGTACTCCCACAATAATAGGTTTTGCCTGCATCACTGTGAATCACTCAACTTTCAGGATGAGTAGGGATATAGCCATCAAATACTCTATTCTCTTATTTCACTGATGAACAATCAGAAGCCCAGAATGGCTAGGTGAGATTAGGAAAACCAGAGTCCAGTTGACATAGTACTGTTTCTGTCCCCTTCCTAACAGAATAGTCCCTTGGTTTTTCTTTTTAGGAAATAGTCTTCCCAGTTCTCAGCACATAAGTTTTGGGTGAGGCTGACCAGAATATCTCTGGCCCAGCCAACAAATGCCATGGTCCAGTGGTTGACATGGAGCCCAGGTTTGGCCAGTTAGTGACTGGGTTAGATGTGTGCTGTGACCACAACCAGGCTGACAACATTTAATTTGCGGAATTGACTTAGAGTAGGGAAGGAGAGCTCTCACTCCCACTGGGGTGGTTGAGATGGTAGGGGACAATCCTGGAACTGCTGGAGACTGTTTGCTAATGACAAAGGAGAACCCACGTACCGATGAAGCCAACACAGCCATCAACAGAGAGGAGAAATGAACAAATATCAATTTCTAATGGCATTGTTGAGGCCCCGGATCAGTTTACTGGAATTTTCAGTTGCCCAACACAGTACAATCTCTCTCTCTCTCTCTCTCTCTCTCTCTCTCTCTCTCTCTCTCTCTCTCTCTCTCTTAGTTCAAGCAGTTTTTAGTTCAGCTTTTCACTGGTAAACTCTGGCTGCATTAGAACCTGCTAGATAGCAGATCATCTGAGGCCTGGACCAGGGCCCTTTCTATTTTGTCATGAAGAATAAAGGAAAAGAATAAACAGTGGCGATTATCAAAGAGCATGAATAAGTTCAACTATTTTAATTATGAACAAGAGGCTGAACTTGTACAATCTTTTTTAAAGTATATGTTTCTTTTTTAAAGTTTTTATTTATTTATTTTTGAGAGAGAGCACATGTGTGAGCAGGGGAGGGGCAGAGAGAGAGGGAGAGAGAGAGAATCCCAAGCAGGCTTCACGCTGTCAGCACAGAGCCTGACGTGGGGCTCAATCTCGTGAGATCATGACATGAGTCAAAACCAAGAGTTGGATGCCTAACCAGCTAAGCCACCCAGGCATCCCTGAGCTTGTAGAATCTTAATCAGAGATGTCCCTAATAGAGTCAGACGTTAGGAAACACCAGTTAGCAGTAACATTATGCCGAAGCATAATCCCCAACCAAAAGTGAGCGGGTATGTAAAATGCATCTTCTCTTTTCAAGTTGGCCTCTGCCTCACTGATGTGACCTTGAAATGCATTGTCTTCCTTTGTGTTCTGCTTATCTATTTCTGCACAACAAACTACCACCAAACAGTGGGTTTAAAACGGTAGTAATAATTTATTTTGCTCACAAATCTGGGGGTTGATTGAGCTCTGGTAGGCCTGGGAACTCTCATGGGGTTGCAGTCAGATGTTGGTTGATTGGGCAAGCTGCTTTACTCAGTCTCCCAATTTCAAATGTCAGTCTCATGCAGAAACACCCTCTCCCACCCCACCCCCCACAGTTATGTTTGATCAAATATCTGAGCACCCTGTGGCCCCATCAAGTTGACACATAAAATTAACCATCGCATGGAGTAAAATGTAATGGCAGATAGGAATGCAACGGAATCAGCCACTAGACTGGATTCACCAGCATGAACTTTGAGAGTTTCTAAAGGTCTAAATGGTTTTGAACACATTCTGCATAAAGTTTTCATGTTGTTTACTCTTCTCAAATGTAAGCATATGCATACTAAATTATGTGTGTGTGTGTGTGCGCGTGTGTGTGTGTGTCCTTAATAGGCCACTTGAAGTGTTTTTTTACATTCTGAATATAAAAAACAATTTCCAATACGTACAAAGGTAGAATAGGATAATAAATCCCCTCATATCCATTACCCAGCTTCAGTCATTATCAGTATTTTTCAATCGTGGGTTTATCTACCCACCACACTTAGAGTGTTTGCCACCTTACTTTAAATCAAATCTTACACATCGTGTCATTTGGCACACAAGCTCTCCAGGATGCATTTCGAACTGACAAAGGTACTTTATTTTCCCTACATAACCCCGTTCCCGTATCACATCGAACATGTATAGTAAATCCCAAATATCATCTAATATTAAGAGGGTTTGAAAAGTGATTTTGATTACACAATATTTTTATCTCATCTTAGCTAATCATCTTGCCCAATACCCAGGTGTATGTGAGATGATCAAAATCTAGTAAGGCAAATGAGAGTGACACAGACGAAAGCACTCAACAGGAAAATGTGACCACAGAGAGGTGCATGTTGGGCTGCGTGGTCGAGGCTGGGAAGCAGTTGAAGCATCCAGGGAAGTGAGAAAGCAGAGTGGGCTGCCTTGGTGGGTACGGCAGTGTCCTGTCACCCTGTCATCCATAGCTCTTGCTGTGCTCCCCGGTAGCGGGAGCAGAGATGATCACATTCACAACAGAATCCTAGAAAGCGATGGTTTCTTTTTTCACGGGGAGCGTGATGGCTTTATAGATGAAACAAGGTGCCTGCCAAAGGAAATAGCATTTTTGCTTCTAATTGAAACAGCTTAATAACGTAAGGGATGGTGCACAAAACTCTTTAAAATTCTGGGCTGATGCAGACTTGTGCTGGGTCGCTGCCAACCCACCACACCTGCAGCATTTCCCCACTAATATTTCAAAGTGTCAGCCTAAGTGGCCCGAGAGCCGCCTAAAGAACTACGGTAATTGATGAGCTATGCTTAGACCAGCTGGGATAATAGGGCGCCAAGAAGCAGGGGAAAATGTCAACAGCTGGGGTTCATGCTACTAATTTTGTTTTCTTAAAGCTAAACTTGATGGAATGACAAATCCTACCAAGAGCTAATCTGGAATTATACAATTACCAGTTCTTTTATTTATTTTGGAATTCATGCGTTCAGTCATGAAATGCATTGCAAATAGGCATCAGCGGTCACGGATGCGTCCTCCCCCTGCACCTGTGGTGGGTGTCGTGAGTGCTGCCCTCTTTTGGGTGAGCCTGACCACGGACACTGCATCCTTCTCAACACCAAGCTCCAGGCACGGAACATGGTTAGCATGTGATACAGAGTCCATTCCCTTTTATTCTAGCATGATCTCAGTACTCACTTAGGCTCTCTGGGAAGGCAAAACAACGTGCTGACCACTCTATGTGACTGTGCTATCTCACGGTAAACAGGCTGGCAAAGGCACAGGACTCTGATCAGGGCCGAGACCATACTGTCTTGTTATAGGATACGCTCTCGAAGGCGGGTTTGTGCAAGCACGCCGTGAATGCCCCTGTTAATCACGAGCTTGAGAATGTGCAGACCCCACCCTCCCTCTATATTCCCATCAAGCAGAATGTGTAGGAGAATGTGTAGTTCCGCGTTGGAGGTCAAGGACTCTGCGGGTGGCCAATCTGGAGCATCTCCTTTTGTAACAGAGAATGTCTGGATGGCAGGCCTGATCTCCTTGGAACGCAGCCTGTGCAGGAGAGAGAGGCTACGGATAGTTGCTAGGCTCAGTTGCTATGCCATAAAAGCTCACTGCATGTAGATCTCAGCAGCAGGTGCTTTGTCCAGTCGGCTGCTCCTGGACTCCCTGTACGTAGGTTCCCCCAATAAACCTGTGTCTCCATCACTGTCTCCAAGTCTTTGGCCTCACCAGGCCCTCCTCCACCCTTGGCTTAGAGTCTGCTGGGATACAGCAACACACTCATTCACCACTATAGTTTTAGTATGAGGAGTAAGGGAGCTACTCAAAAAAAAAAATACATATATATATATATACACACACACATATATATATATTTAATTTTTTTTAACGTTCATTTATTATTGAGAGACAGACACAGAGCGTGAGCAGGGGAGGGGTAGAGAGAGGGGGAGACACAGAAGCTGAAGCTGGCTCCAGGCTCTGAGCTGTCAGCACCGAGCCCAACACGGGGCTCAAACTCACCAACCGTGAGATCATGACCTGAGCCAAAGTCGGACGCTTAACCAGCTGAGCCACCCAGGTGCCCCTCAAAATACATGTATTTAAAAAATTCAAGGAGTAGTTGAACAAATGGAATCAAACATGGAGACTGATGCGTATGCAAAATAAGAATAACAATAGCAATGATAGTGTAAAATAATTAATGGGGCAGCTGACACTGAGTGAATCCTCTTGTGCCAGACCCTGCGCTGGAGTGTTTTCATGGATATTCTCTTGCTTATCACTCACAGCAGCCTTTGGTGATAGTTCCTGTTATCGGCTGCGTGTTTCCACTGGAGAAACTGAAGCTTACAGAAGTTCAGCCAGTTGCCCAAAGAGCAGGGAGGCAAGCTGAATTCACTGCCTGGATTCTTCTCTTAGCCACTGCAACATGCTGATTCTTGTGAAGACAAAAGCTTGGCCAATTTTAAGCGCTTATTATCCCCTCTTGATATCTTTGTAAAACAGATCTTATATGGCCATTCATTTTTTTCCTGGGTGTAAGAGCATTTGATATAATTTCACGACTTATTTCAAGGTTTGTGTAATTTCACAAACCTTCGTTTGCGAGCATAATTCACTCTGGAATCACGCTTGTAATCCAAAGCACTTAAATATCAAAGCAAATTTCCCCATAAGAAATAACGGAAACTCAGATGATTCGTTCCACAACCCAAAACTATTCATATAAAAATGATTCCGATACTGTAATATAATACAAAATGATAAAGAAAATGCAAAATATAAAGAAAAATAAATCTGTGCTTCCCTTTGAAAACCTTCGTGGCTGGTGTGAGAGAGACAAGAGAGAAAGAGGGTTAGTGTGTAGGATGACTTTCACGGAATTACTGCTATCTGTGGGCTCAATGGAATCTTTTTCTGAATGGGGGCCATTGTATACACTTGCACGGATGTAGTCTACAGTATAGTATTAATAAACTCTTGTCATGTACTGTATGCAATGTGACTGGCAATAAGGCAGCAGAGGAAAGGGTCTAGGTCTGTAGGCAGCCTGACCTAGAATGAAGCAAAGCATTCCTAGGCTGACTCTTGTCTGGAAGAGCAAAGGACTGTCCACAGGTGCTTGGAAGTGACAAAAAATATGCCAGTGCCAGTTGTGGGCACCTTCCAGTGTTCTGAAAAATCACTGATTTCTGCCAAACACCGTGGCCTGAGACTGATCACCCGAGCATGGGAGATGGTCATCCACAATCCTGCAGTGAGAAAGAGAGAGAGAGAGAGAGAGAGAGAGAGAAAGAGAGAGAGAAGAACCATTGGCTTAGTTGTGCTCATGTGACATTCGCCATCATGTACTACTCGTATTGGCAGACATCGCTCGTTTTTCAAGTTAAAATTTATTAGAAATGTTTGCTCATCCCGCAGAATACTCAAAGAACAAGTTACTCACCATCCAAGGTTTTACTGTATTTTTAATTCAGGGGAGAAGTAGAATTCTACCACAAGAAATAATAGCAGTTATGTCCCAGGAAGAAACTTTAGAGAAACTAGGATCAGGAAGAGAAAGGAGGGAACCAGATCCGGAAATAACTTGTCAGATAACAACAGAGCTTCATTTTATGGCTATTCCCGCAAGAGCCCTCTGCGTTTGCTTGAATTACTAATACAAATAGAAACACTTCAAGGGTGGGGTTCTTGAACCTTTAAACTCCATAGGACCCTGGGACTTCAGATCTTTTATTAACTTTAACTGAACAGTTTTAACACTGGCTGTTTCTGTTTTGTATTTGAAAACGTATGTATACATATGTATACATATGTCTACAAACATGTGTATATGCATATGCATATACATACATACATATGCATTGTGTATACCGTACCGTGTGTGTGTGTGTATTAAAAAATTAAAATTAGGCATATTTCCTTTGGCAGGACTTGGGTACAATTATAAAAGAATTATAAAAGGAGGTGGTGTTTTTGTAACTTTATTTATTTTGAGACACACAGAGAGAGAGAAAACGTGCGAATGGGGGAGGGGCATAGAGAGAGAAGGAGGTGAGAATCCCAAGCGGCCTCTGGACTGCCAGTGTGGACCCCGATGCGGGGCTCAAACTCTTGAACCATGAGATCATGACCTGAGCCAAAGTTGGATGCTTAATGGACTGAGCCACCCAGGTACCCCAAAAGGAGGGTTTTTTTTTTTTATTGAAGTATGGTTGCCATACAACATTACATTAGTCTCAGGTGTCAAACATAGCGATTCAATAAATCTATCATGTTAGGCTGTGCTCGCCCCAAATGTAGTGAATACCATCTGTCACCATACAACACTATTGACTATATTCCCTGTCTTGTATCTATAAAAGGAGTTTTTCATGCCTTTGTTAATGTATTTAAGTTTACGAGATCAGTAGGTATTAAGTGACGTCTTTTCTACAGTAACAGTCAAGACAGCTGTCCTGTTTGCATTTCATTGCCCCTGAATGATGATGCAATGGCACAGCCTACCAGAGATTGTTAACTTCTGTGTACCTACTGGTCGATCTACCTACTTCCCTTGCTTTTGGTGAGAAAACGTGCTCACCTCTTCCTATGTAGTCCTGTATTAGTGGTTGCATTGGCAAGATGGATTCCACATAGTCTCTCTTAGTTCTATATACCTAACACAATAGACCTCTTTGCTTAGGGAAAATGCTCTGTAACAATTTTTGTCTAGTGAGACTTATCAAAAGTTCTTTCTCCCTTTCATATTTGAAACTATGGCATAATGATCCTATAGAACTTCTGGAAGGCAAGTTCCTAAGTGACGCTACCCCCAGTCAGTTTGGATCAGGGTGGCTTTGACTGAGCCCCAGTGACAGCGAAGGATAATGAGATTGCTCAGATGAATTTGTCTTGGGGAATGGGGGATGTCTAGGCCAAGGGTATGGGCTAAATATAATAATGTCATGTTTTCAGGAGGATAACTGGCTTCAGCACAGCATGTGACTGATTCTAGAAAAAAAATATCTAACTATAAAGCAGTAGTTATATGATGAGAAGCAATGGTTGAGCTTTGGGGTGTAACTAAATCAAAAGGACCACCTGACAATAAAAATAAAAGTAAAGCCTGGGAATAAAAAAATAAAAGCTTTCTACAATTGCTCATCAGTGCCATGAACTGTTTTTGTGGGTTCTTTGGAACTTTCTACATAGATGATAATACTTCTAGTTTGTCTGTCGCTATCCTGTTGTTGTTTTTTTTAAAAATTTCAATTTTATTTTTTAAATTTACATCCAAATTAGCATATAGTACAACAGTGATTTCAGGAGTAGATTTCTTAATGCCCCTTACCCATTTAGCCCATTCCCCCTCCCACAACCCTTCCAGTAACCCTCTGTTTGTTCTCCATATTTAAGAGTCTCTTATGTTTTGTCCCCCGCCCTGTTTTTATATTCTTTTTGCCTCCCTTCCCTTGAGTTCATCTGTTCTGTGTCTTAAAGTCCTCATATGAGTGAAGTCATATGATATTTGTCTTTCTCTGACTAATTTCGCATCATACCCTCTAGTTCCATCCATGTCATTGCAAATGGCAAGATTTCATTCTTGTTGATGGGTTGAGTAATAAATACTCCATTATATTTATGTGTATGTATGTATATATATATGTGTATGTATATACATATACACATGTACACATATACATATACATACATACACATATACATATACACACATATACATATATATACATATACATACATACACACACAATATCTTCGTTATCCATTCATCAGTCGATAGATATTTGGGCTCTCTCCAGAGCTTGGCTATTGTTGATAATGCTGCTATAAACATTGGGGTGCATGTACCCCTTGGAATCTGTATTTTATATCCTTTGGGTAAATACCTAATAGTGCAATTTCTGGGTCTTAGGGTAGTTCTATTTTTAGATTCTTGAGGAACCTCCATACTATTCTCCAGAGTGGCTGTACCAGTTGGCATTCTCACCAACAGTGCAAGAGAGTTCCCCTTTCTCCGCATCCTCACCAACACCTGTTGCTTCTTGTGTTGTGAATTTTAGCCATTCTGACAGGTGTGAGGTGCTATCTCATTGTGGTTTTGATTTGTATTTCCCTGATTATGAGTGACGTTGAACATCTTTTCATGTGTCTGTTAGCCATCTGGATGTCTTCTTTGAAAGTGTCTATTCATGTATTCTGCACATAACTGGGTTATTTGCTTTGTGGGATGTTGAGGTTGATGAGTTCTTTATAGATTTTGGATACTAACCCTTTATCTGATATGTCATTTGCAAATATCTTCTTCCATTCTGTAGGCTGTGTTTTAGTTTTGTTAATTGTTTCCCTCCCTGTGCAGAAGTTTTTTATCTTGACGAAGTCCCAATAGTCCGTGTCTGCTTTAGTTTCCCTTGCCTTTGGCAATGTGTCTAGTAAGAGCTGCTCTGGCTGAGGTCAAAGACGTTTCTGCCTGTGTTCTCCTCTGGGATTTTGATGACTTCCTGTCTCACGTTTAGGTCGTTCATCCATTTTGAGTTTATTTTTGTGTCTGGTGTAAGAAAGTGGTCCAGCTTCATTCTTCTGCATGTTATCATCCAGTTTTCCCAACACCATTTGTTGAAGAGACTGTGTTTGCCCCATTGGATATTATTTACTGCTTTGTCAAAGATGAGTTGACCATATAGTTGTGGGTCCATTTCTGGGCTTTCTTTTCTATTCCACTGATCTTTGTCTGCTTTTGTGCCAGTACCACACTGTCTTGATAACTACAGCTTTGTAATATAGCTTGAAATATGGAATCATGATGCATCCAGTTTTGTTTTTCAGAATTGTTTTTGGCTTCTCGGGGTCTTTTGTGCTTCCATATAAATTTTACAATTATTTTTTGTAGCTCTGCAAAAAATACTGGTGGTATTTTGATAGGACTTGTTTTAAATGTGTAGATTGCTTTGGATAGTATAGACATGTTAACAATATTTTTTCTTCCAGTCCACGAGCACAGGATGTTTTTCCCATTCTTTGTGTCCTTTTCAGTTTCTTCCATAAGTGTCCTATAATTTCCAGAGTATAGGTCTTTCACCTCTTTAGTTAGGTTTATTCCTAAGTATCTTATTGGTTTTGATACATTTGCAAATGGGATCAATTCCTTAATTTCTTTTTCTGCTGCTTCTTTATTGGTGTATAGAAATGCAATAGATATGTGCTCACTGATTTTGTATCCTGTGACTGCTGAATTCTTGTATAGTTCTAGCAATTTTTTGGTGGTGTCTTTTGGGTTTTATACATATAGTGTTATGTCATCTGCAAATAGTGAAAGTTTGACTTCTTCTTTGCCAATTTGGATGCCTTTTATTTCTTTTTATTGTCTGATTGTTAAGACTAAGGCTTCCAGTACTATGTTAAATAGTAATGGTGTAAATGGACATCCTTGTCTTGTTCCTGACCGTAGGGAAAAGGCTGTCAGTTTTTCCATTGGGGATGATACTAGCTGTGGGTCTTTCCTTATATGGCCTTAATGATGTTGAGATATATTCCATATATCCCTACTTTGTTGAGGGCTTTTATCAAGAATGGATGCTATATTTTGTCAAAATGTTTTTTTCTGCATCTATTGACAGGATCAGATGGTTCTTATCCTTTCTTTTATTAATGTGGTGTATCACATTGATTGATTTGTAAATATTGAACCAGCACTGCAATCCAGGAATAAATCCCACTTGATCATGGTGAATAATTATTTTGATGTACTATTGAATTCAATTTGCTAATGTTGAGAATTTTTGCATCCAGGTTCATCAGGGAAATTGGTCTATAATTCCCCTTTTTAGTGGGATTTTGTCTAGTAATGCTGGCTCTGTAGAATGCATTAGGGAGTTTTCCTTCTATTTCTATTTTTTTGGAACAGTTGAGAAGAATAGGTATTAACTCTTCTTTGAATGTTTGGTAGAATTCCCCTGGGAAGCCATCTGTCCCAGAGCTCTCATTTGTTGGGAGATTTTTGATAACTGATTCAATTTCTTTCCTGGTTATGGGTCTGCTCAAATTTTCTATTTCTTTCTGTTTCCATTTGGTGTTTGTGAGTTTCTAGGAATTTGTCCATTTCTTCCAGATTCCCAAGTTTGTTGGCATATAACTTTTCATAGTATTCTCTTATAATTGTTTGTATTTCTGTAGTGTTGGTTATGATCTCTCCTCTTTAATTTGTGATTTTATACATTTGAATCATTTCTCTTTTATTTTTAATAAGTCTGGCTAGGGGTTTGTAATTCTTTCAAAGAACCAGCTCTTAGTTTGGTTGATCTGTTCTGGTGCGTGTGTGTGTGTGTGTGTGTGTGTGTGTGTGTTTTCTTCTATATCATTTATTTCTGCTCTAATGTTTATTATTTCCCTCCTTCTGCTATCTTTAGGCTTTATTTGATATTCCTTGTCTAGCTCCTTTAGGTGTAGTTAGGTTGTGTACTCGGGACCTTTCTTGCCTCTTGAGATAGGCCTGAAATGCAATATACTTCCCTCTTAGAACTGCCTTTGCTGCATCCCAAAGGTTTTAGACTGTCATGTTTTCATTTTTATTTGCTTCCTTGCATTTTTTATTTCTTCTTTAATTTCCTGGTTAATCCATTCTTTCTTTAGTAAAAAAATTTACTAAAATTAAAATTTTTTGTTGTTGTTGACTTCAAGTTTCATGTCTTTATGATCTGAAAATATGTATGCTATGATCTCAATCTTTTTGTACTTGTTGAGGGCTGATTTGTGACCCAGTATATGATCTGTTCAGGAGAATGTTCCATGTGTTCTCAAAAAGAATGTGTATTCTGCTGCTTTAGGATGAAATGTTCTGAATATATCTGTTAGTGTATTACATCTGGTCCAGTGTGTTATTCAAAACCATTGTTTCCTTGTTGATTTTCTGCTTAGATTATCTGTCCATTGTTGTAAGTGGGGTGTTAAAGGCCCCTACTAGTATTGTATTAGTATCAATGAGTTTCTTTACATTTTTTATTAATCAATTTATATGTTTGGGTGTTTTCATGTTTGGGGCATAAATATTTACAATTGTTAATTCTTTTTTTTTTAAGTTTATTTATTTTGAGATAGAGAGCAGAGGAGGGGCAAAGAGAGAGCATTCCAAGCAGGCTCTGCCCCATCCATGCAGAGTCCAACACTGGGCTTAAACTCATAAACCGTGAGATCATGACCTCAGCTGAAACCAAGAGTTAGACGCTTACCCGACTGAGCCGTCCACATACCCCTGCAACTGTTAGATCTTCTTTATGAATAGACCCCTTAATGATGATATAATGCCCTTCTTCATCTCTTATTACAGTCTTTGTTTTAAAATCTACTTTGTCTGATAAAAGTATGGCTATTCCAGCTTTCTTTTGATGTCTATTAGCATGACAGAATGTTCTCCAGCCCCTTACTTTCAGTCTGCAGGTGTCTTTAGGTCTAAAATGAGTCTCTTATAGGCAGCCTATAAATGGATCTTGTTTTTTATCCATTCTGATACCCTATAGTTTTTGATTGGAGCATTTAGTTATGGCAAATACTTTTTTATGTTCTCTTTAAGTTCATGAAGATATTTACCCCTGGCTATCTTCTGGCAAACTTCTTGATTTTGCCTTTCACATTTATATCTGTAATCCCTTTAGAATAATATCTATATTAGAAGAAAAAAAAAGAAGCTAGATACACTTGTATTTCCAAAAAAAAAAAAAAAAAAAGCCTAGTTTTCCCATGTTGACTTATTTAAAAGAAAATCAAAAGCTTCTTTACTCTGTTACTTTTGTCCATACAGGTATGTGTCTTCTTCTGGATTCTCTATTTCCTTGTTCTTAAGCTGTCACACTTTCTTAATGACTATATCTCTGGAGTAAATCTGTTGATATGGTAGCATAAATTCTCTAGCTTTGGTATAGCTTTCCAGAATCATGTTGAATAATTTTGATCCTTTCTTATCCCTGTAAATGACAGAATCAGTTTGTAACTTTCTCCAGAAAAAGACCTGGTGGCATTTTTATTGGGATTGTGACAGAAAATTATTCATAAATTCTAATCTATGTCTATAAGGATTAACAAGGACATTGTACTACGTGAGGATCAAAACTTGAGACTGCAGTGAGCACGTAAGTCTAGGTGAGGTGTCAGAAAACATCAAGTCAATGAAGTAGGAAATAAACAAGAAGCCAAAAAACAAAAAGAGGAAACATAAAGGAAGGAAAAATGAGTTGTAAGAGGACGAATTCAAGAGTGGCAAAATACACTGAAATGTTTTATTAAAAAATCAGAGCTGATAGGAATTATGGAGTAAAAAAGCAGAAGAAAGGCTTTCCTAAACCACTTGAAAGATCCAGTAGACAATAAATGAATTTGTAAGTCATTTGAAAAAAATGTAACAAACAAGGATAATTTTGAGAATAATACCAAATTTCCACTCCATCCTTTGTAAGAATCCTTGGATAGTAAAAAAAAAAAACAAAAACAAAACAAAAAGAAAAACTTTTCATAATATAGATTCAAAGGAAACTTCTACAGGTGCACAAAATAAGTTCTCTTTAGGCCTCCTTTACTAGTCTAATGCAATATAAATTAGGTAGAGAATAATTATGTAAACAATATATCCAACCAAAAAGGAAAAGAAAACATTGTTCTCAACAGTTTCTGTGTTCAAGAGTAAATTTCTGACATAATTATCAACTCTTAGGAAAGTAATGTTCATGAGAACAGTATGTATATTAACATGTTAAGTATAGTAAAAATTGTGGTCATAGGAAAATGTATGCCCTTGAGCATGTGTATTTCTATACAAGTAACAATTACAACGAATAGACTCAGAATAAAAAATGCCAAGAGAATCATGAAGAAATAACATTGACATTTAAAATGAGAAACTAGTGATGAGGTTCATATATTAAAAAAAATATGCAGTACATGAGAAAAAGAGATAAAAGTGAAAACAAATGTTTAGGTATGCTAAGATGGGTATGATAATTTTAAAATGTGTGACAAATCGATTTAGTACAGTATAAAATTGTGATTAAATATCTGTAAATCTTTCTATAAGAAATGTAAAAACATCAACAAAAAGATTATTTTTCTTAAATGACTTATCCCTAGTACTAAAAGAAATAACTCAAAATATTCGCAAACTTAATGGACATTTATGGAAGATATTCAAATTATCAGGCTTCGGCTATTCTCCAGGACCACATGATTTTATAGTTGCATTTAAAAATCTTTCAAGGATCACATAATTCATAAACAATTCTCTAAAACACAGATAAAAGAGGAAGTTTTTTGTGGGCATTAATCAGGTTAAGTAACTCACTCAATCTTAAGTGTATAGTAATATCCTAAGTAAAACATTATAAATAAAACATTAACATTGTTCAGTGTAGAAGATGATATTCAAAGCAGAATATCTTTTGTATCTAATTCAGATGCTGTGGAATTTTAATTATTAAACTTATTAGCAGAACCTTGGTACTTCTAGGAAAATAGAGTGCATAGATTGTATGAAATCGTTACATTTAAGAGTGGTGAGACCTAATTACCTTTATTCTTCTGATATCGAACTGTTGTTATCACTTTCGCTTCTGGATTTGACTTTCTATAATCCAAGTGTTCCTTGGTTTCTTCTTGAGTATGGCTAGTTAAATAACTGGCCAAATATTCACATAACTTAATGATGTACATGAAGTGTCATCAGTTATATGGATTTTGATCAGGGACTTCCAAGGACTGTTTCTCTGGGCTTTCTAATGGGGAGAGTACACATGTCCCTTCATAGCATGTCTGCAAAGAGTGATATTTCACTTTGTCCTTGACTCCACCCTGTATGGATAACACTCTAGTCCTATTCTAACCCACACAGAGAAGGTCCTGGCTTTGTGGGATCTGAACCTTACACATTTGAGTGTCCCTCTTTAAGAAAAAGAGCACAACATGACAAATTTAGGCATAGGAACAAATGTTTATTTATAGTAATAAAATAAGTTACCTTGAGTTAGAATTGTAAAAGGCTGATAAATGTTACAAACATCCCGAATAGTTTTGGCTTGTATCAGATTGGGTTTCTTGGAAACAGACCTCAAGATTAGGTTTTTCCTGTAAGGGATTTAAAGAAGGTATTACCTCCAGGAAAGAGGAGGAGGCCAAGAATGTGTGGATTTCAGGCAGAGTCCCCAGAAGATACATGCCCTGACCTCACAGGTTTCCTGCCCAGAAACCTAGGGATCTGGGTGCTCCTCCCCCTACCCAGGCCAGTCAGAAATTGGTTGAATTTTTAGACCAGGCAACTCTGGCTCTCCACACCAAAGAGAAGAGATGCACAAAATGGCACAATGGGATCTGAAGAAATTGGAGAGGGGGTTTGACATGATTTGCCGCTTGGTTCCCTATATTGTCAGCTTTGTTTCTTCTCCACTACCCAAAGTGTGTGTGTGTGTGTGTGTGTGTGTGTGTGTGTGTGTGTGTGTGTGTGTGTGGTACTGTAAACATGGTACCTCTGTACCACATGAGACGACACAGTTTTAGGAAGGGATGTTCCTGAAAGCCATTCATGGACTTAGACGTAGCGATGCTATAACCATTGGTGGGAGTGGCCGCACAACAAACGAATGTATCCCCCTAAAACCAAACCAAGTGCATTCCTGGGTACACTTTCACTTACATGGGGGTCCGCAAGAGAAAGCGACTTCAGGTGTACCCTACACAAGTGTGGACGTGATGAAGGGAAGTCGGAATAGAAAATGATGGGAATCTTCATGGGTTTTAGTTAAAAGAGCTTAATTATTTCTACAAATTTTACAAAATATGTGATTATGAGGGTGATTTTCTAGGACCCCATCACCCCCCCAGATTCTTAGGAGGGGCCCGTAAATACGAGGTGTCCTGAAGCTTAATCTTCACTAACTTCATCATGTATCTATCTCCCTATGATTTCATGGTAGGTGAAATCTACTTTTTATGGACCACCCAGGAAATTTTTTTCTAACTTCTAGTGGAGCCAAAGAGTTTTATTTGACTGGTGTGAGATTAATAAGAAAGGAAAGTGCTGAGGAAGATCACACCTCGACACTAGACACTCAGCTCTCCCCCTGGTCTTGACTACGTCATGAACATTTTTTGTTGTTGTTCCCTTGTAACTAACTATGACCCAAATTCCAGGAATCTTCTTTGCCTGATGGCCTCTGTCAACTCGAGTTTATATCTGATAAATCCTAAAGGTGAATTGTTTTCTGATCTGATGTTTAAGGCACATCTTTGATCTAATTATGTATATTAATGTATAATATCCTATTATAAACAACCTCTGCTCTCTTGTGATGAAGATGTGACTCAGAACCTGAACTATAAAACATTCTCCCACATCCCTTCTGCTTGAGAAAAAGCTCGGAGGTGACTGGATGACAGGAACCAGAGTGTTTCCATTATGTACTACAACCACAATCTAACATTTGGACCTCCGACCGCTCACCCAGTAGATCCTAAATATGTAATTTGTATAATTTATATATAAATTTGTATACTTTCCTAACCTGGCTAACTATTACTCATTCTTCAGAACTCAAAAACTTGCATTTCCCTCTCTAGGAAACTTTCTCTGATTGTTTAGGTGAGGTGAACAATATATATACCCACACATCACATATACTTACACATCTCGCATATATATACTTACACATATACACTTACACACCACCCATTCTTTGATTGTCTGTTCATGTGTTGAAATTGAGCTCCTTGAAGCCAAGACTGCATTTTTTTAAATGTTTATTTATTTGTGAGACAGTGTGAGTGGGTGAGGGGCAGAGAGTGGAGGACAGAGGGTCTAAAGCCGGCTCCTCACTGACAGCAGTGAGGCCGATGTGGGGCTTAAATTCCTGAACTGCGAGATCATGACCTGAGCCGAAGTCAGATGCTCAACCAACTGAGCCACCCAGGTGCCCCAAGACTTCATTTTATTTAGGTCTGTCTCTGTACTCAGCACGGTGTTACACACAAAGTAAGATCTAGGGGCACCTGGGTGGCTCAGTCAGTTAAGTGTCTCACTTTGGCTCAGGTCATGATCTCACAGTTTGTGGGTTCAAGCCCCGCATTGGGCTCTGCGGACAGCTCTGCGGACAGCCTGCTTTGGATTCTGTGTCTCCCTCTCTCTCTGCGCCTCCCTGTTCTCTCTCTCTCTCTCTCCCTCCCTCTCTCTCTCAAAACTAAATAAACATTAAAATTTTTTTTTTAAAGTAAGATCTCAAAATGTTTAAGAATTGACTGATGAATTAATGCAGGAGTTTTTGACTGGTAGAGATTTTTATCCTTTAGGAAACATTTGGCAACATCTGAAGCCCTTTTTGGTTGTTAAAACCAGGCCCGATCCTGGAATGTGGTGGGGAGAGGCCAGAGATGCTGCCGGAGAACTTATGATGCATGCGGGACAGCACCCCAACAAAGGCTGAAAAACCTTGGGTGAAGTGAATGAGTGAATGTCCTTCACACTCAATAATAAATCAAATGTGTTTTTATGTCATGAAGGAAGATTGTGAAAGGCAGCTTTCATACCCAGACCCCAAGATTACAATTTGTCTCACCCTTTTTACTCCTAAACGAACTCTTCATTTGTTCTTTAAGAAAGAAAACTCAGAGTGATTTCATAATTTTGGAATTTTGGAATATTCAGCATCAATACAAGTCTTCATAATCATTTCAAGTAAACTGAAGCATAAAGGAGAGAGTGGCCGTATTTGCCCAAATCCTTTTTATCAGCCTTGTCTACTGTGTTAGAATTGGGGATACCAATATCTGTTGAATAAGACCATTGTGTCTCATTTTAACAGATGCGCAAGTGATGCTACTTATACTCATTTTCTACAACCAAATCCAGGATCAAACTCTAACCGGTGACTCATGAGAAGAAGCGTGCACGTCACACGGCATTAAATCTGTTGCGATGGCCATGTAAGAGTAGAAAGTCTCTTCCTTTGGACTCCCGTCCGTTCCTTTGCTTTGGACTTACTCAATATGTGTGCTTTGCTAATTGGTCTTCTACTGTCTTTACCTCATTTCAGCTGGTAGGAAGACAAATACAGAGCCTTTATTCTTGAATTAGTGAAAACAATGCCTCCCGCCAAAGTCTTTTGGTTTAAATTGCAAATACAGAAAGAAAATATGATACAACAGGCATCTAATGTAGCTAAAATTAGCTACCCATTTCAAGTCACGTTACAGAATAAATTAATTAGAGGTCAGTGCATGCCTGTGTCCATGTTGTTATTAATTACCCAGTGGTCCTTCTACAACTGTTTGTACTTTAGAAATAATTGAAAAATTCTTTTAACATTCTTGGAACACAAAGTGGTTTCCTTTAAAAAGAACACGGAAGAAACAAAGCTCAAGAGCTTTTACTTAGCATCATAGAGAAATACATAGCAATTTCATAACCAAGGAAAAAAATGACCACGAATATGGTCTCTAGAATAATCAATATAATGTGTGTGTACATGTGTTCATCTTCTGTAGCTAATAGATATATACATAGATGGATAGATAGAGATGAATCTGAATAAAATCTATGTGTGTATATACAAATATATATTCTAGAGAACACACACATACATACTCCGTAAGCACACACAGTTAGTATATACAGTTTATTCTCCTGGTCATTAAGCTAATTCATGCTCACTGTAAAATTTTTAAAAACACCAAACGAAAGTATGCAAAACAAAAAAAAAATGGCACATGAAACTAATCTAACCACTGAGCAAAGATCGTTGGTGGCCATTCATTATATTTCCTTAGTATTTATTCTGTGCACTTATGTCTCCAGTAAAATGCACATATGCATTTATGTTTATTTTGTGTTATAAGAAACATACTCTATATGCAATTTATTATGCTGACTTTTCCCACTTATTATATTATGAGCAATTTGTCAATTCATTAATTTTTTAACATGATTTTTAGTACATACATAATGTTACATGCTATGGCTATCTTGTAGTACAGAGCTTTGTGCTGGAAACTTAGCAATTTTTTTCACGTTTTATCATTGGAAATAGCACTATAATTATGAATATACATAAATTTTCTTTATTTTTTTAACGTTTATTTATTTTGGGAAGAGAGAGAGATAGAGTGCTAGCAAGGGAGGGGCAGAGAGAGAGGGAGACACAGAATCTGAAGCAGGTTCCAGGCTCTGAGCTGTCAGCACAGAGCCCAACACGGGGCTCGAACCCATGAGCCGTGAGATCGTGACCTGAGCTGAAGTTGGACACTCAAACTATTGAGCCGCCCAGGGGCCCCCATAAAATTGCTTTACGTGTAAATCCATTTTGAAATTGGGATTGTACTAAAGGTTTTATCCTGATTTTTATGAGAATGCATTGTGTTATATACATTATGCCAATTCATAAAATGTTATTTAAAATTTGGCATTTAATGACCACATAATGTTTCATGATATGAATGCACAAAAGTTACATTAAATATTCATATATTTGAAAAGTTATATTTTTTATGATTTATTGATAATATAAATAAGTTGACTGTGGAAAATATTATACATGATGCCCTTTGCATTTCTTTGATTATTGTCTTAGGACAGAGTTAAAAAAGTGACATTATTGGCCAAAGGTATAATCGTGCATAAGGCTCTTTGTATATGTCAGATAATTTCCCACTAACTAGGGTATTTTTTAGTTTTCATCATTAGCACTTAAAACATTTATCTATACTACTGAAAACTCTGCATTTAATACCATAAAATAAACTGAGAGTTTGATAAAGTATAATGTTGTTGTGTTTACCTTACATCATTTCTTTGATTACCAATGAAAATTTGATGTTTTTACCTTTAAAAAACAATTTTCCATTTTTTTGGTTGGGATTAGACAGTATATGTGCTAAACTCCTTTTATTAGTGGAAAACTTATTCTTAAATATTTCTGAAAATCTTGGATTTAATTTGTTTCTATTAATATATTAAGGGTTTTCTTCCTGGAGGGATCGGAGTGATATTTATTTATTCTGTTTTACTATTTCTTTCTCTTAACTCACGTGTGGACGAGGAAAACTTTGTCCAGACTCAGTGTTTAGCAACAGACAAGGTGACTGGATTACCCGTGACTCAATTCACTCACTGTCAACCATGCAGGATTTACAGAACAGTTTCCTAGAAATTCTAGGCAGCATAGTTTCTGCTGTATCCAAGCAAAACATCAGTAGAATAGCATCTAGTATTCATCTAGAATGGGTAATAACATTGCTGCTTCAGGTGCAACCCTGCTTTTCTCAGAAATTTCGAGTATTAGAAGCAGCTAGACAAACAACACTTAAAAAGTGGCATGGAGGGGCTCCTGGGTGGCTCACTCAGCTAAGTGTCCAACTTCGGCTCAGGTCATGATCTCACAGTTCTTGGGTTCAAGCCCCGCATCGGGCTCTGTGTTGGCAGCTCGGAGCCTGGAGCCTGCTTCGGATTCTGTGACTCCCTGTGTCTCTGCCCCTCCCTCCCCCGCTCGTGCTCTGTCTCTGTCTCTCTCTCAAAAATAAATAAACATTAAAAAAATACTTTTTTTAAGTGGCATGGAATTTGTTTCTCTCTATAATCATCATGGTGGGTTGCCTGTTTGGGAAATAATTATCAGCATTTCCACAGGTATGTCTGCAGCCATTCTGTTGGACTGAACAAATTCCATCAACTCTTTAACCTTTTCAAGTAGTATAAATGGGTCCTTGTAGTGGAAGAATTGAAAGTTCCAATTACTTATAGGAGTTACAGAGGAAAACTACCAAACATCATGGAATTGAATATTTCCTAATGCAGTGTTTCGCAAAGGTGGGCCTTTTGTCCCTCTAGCCCAGTGAAAAGGAAAAACTCGTGATACGCTTAACTGTATGATTTCATTTACATAACATTCCTGAAATGAAAAAAAAAAAATAGGAAGACCTTAATGATTGCCAGAGGTTAGCAGGGATCAAGGGTGGGGTAGGAGTGGGGAGAAGTAGGTAAAGTGATCCAAGGGTGACGTTAGGGGACACTGGTCTCAGAACTGTTCCATAATTATCATATAATTGCTGTCATTATAATTTTGTCTCAAAATATAAACGAAACGTCCTATTTTTTCCATTATCAAAATTATTAAAAAATATTTAGGCAGGATCTTGATAAATTTTAGTCCCTTTTTTTTCTAATTTTGTTATTTTGAGGAAGAGAGCATACGCATGTGATCAAGTACAGAGGCATAGAGAGAGAGGGAGAGAGAATCCCAAGCAGGCTCTGTGCTGCCAGTGCAAACCCACACAGGGGGCTCCATCTCACGAACCCAAGCGTGAGATCAGGACCCGAGCCAAAATCAAGAGTTGGCCACTTAACCAACCGAGCCACCCAGGTGCCCCTTGATAAATTTTAGTCCTATTTCATGATGTGAAGTACCTATCAAATTGTTCTGTTATTATACACTGAAAATGTGGTTCCTAGGGGCGCCTGGGTGGCTCAGTCAGTTGAGCGTCTGACTGTGGCTCAGGTCGTGTGATCTCGCAGTTCATGAGTCCAAGCCTTGCATCCAGCTCACTGCTCTCAGCCTGTCAGCACAGAGCCCGCTCCGGATACTCTGTCCCCCTCTCTCTGCCCCTCCCCTGCTTGCAGTCTCTCAAAAATAAATACTAAAAGAAAAAAAAAAAGAAAACATGGTTCCTATTATCCATGGACTTATTTTAAAGGTGAATTCTGGTAATTATCATAGGATAGCAAAGACCTCCTTAAACAGAACGCAAAGGCCTTTGACAGTGTGTCTCTTTAATGTCCTGTGGTTCTCTGGGGGGGTCATTAGAGTGGGCTGGGTGGGGGCCCAGGGAACCAGTCTGGGGAGGGCAGTCAAGGCCTGGTGTCCTGCTTGGGGCCAACTCTGGACTTCCGAATAAACCGCAGGCATGGGGGAGGGGGGGATATAGAGCATCTACCTACCAAATCTGTTCTTTTTCAAAGAAAAGGCTTGTTGCAGGGCCAGCTACCTGTCATTTTGTCAGTTCAGTCCCATAAGTTAGATAAACTAGTAAGCAATCCTCCAGGATTCTGGTAATATGCTGGCTGTCAGTCTTGGGCTTTGGTATTATCCTTTCTGTGGCTTCAAAGAGTTTGTAAGGGGAAACTGGGAGAGCTTCGGTGATGGACTGCTGGCCAAAGAATGTATCAGAAGTCAGAAAGCCGCTCATTGCCTTTCAAATTTTACATGATGCCCTTTTTTATTTTAAATTTAAATTCAAGTTAGTTTCCATACAGTGTAGTCTTGGTTTCAGGAGTAGAACCCAGGGATTCATCACTTACATATGACACCTAGTGCTCATCCCAACACGTGCGCTTACTAATGCCCATCCCCCATTTAGCCCATCCCCCCCCCCCCCGCCCAAGAGCCCTCCAACAACCCTCAGTTTGTTCTCTGTATTTAAGAATGTCTTATGGTTTGCCTCTGTCTCTGTTTTTATCTTATTTTTCCTTCCCTTCCGCTATGTTCATCTGTTGTGTTTCTTAAATTCCACATATGAGTGAAATCATATGATATTTGTCCTTCTCTGACTTATTTCGCTTAGCGTAATACCTTCTAGTTCCACACATTGTGGCAAATGGCAAGATTTCATCACCAAGCAGTATTCCATTGTGTACACACACACACACACACACACACACACACACACACACACATATGGCACATCTTCTTTATCCATTCATCACTCAATGGACATTTGGAAGGAAAGAATATCCAATGGACAAAAGACAGTCTCTTCAACAAATCGTGCGGGAAAACTGGACAGCGACATGCAAGACAATGAACCTGGACCACTTTCTTACACCAGACACAAAAATAAATTCAAAATGGGTGAAAGACCTCAATGTGATACAGGAAACCATCAAAATCCTTTGGGAGAAAACAGGCAGCAACCTCTTTGACCTTGGCTGCAGCAACTTCTTACTTGACATGTCTCTGAAGGCAAGGGAAACAAAAGCAAAACTGAAGTTTTGGGGCCTTGTTAAGATAAAAAGCTTCTGCACAGTAAAGGAAACAGTCAACAAAACTATATGGCAACCAACAGAATGAGAGAAGATATTTGCAAATGACGTATCAGATAAAGGTTAGTATCCAAAATCTATAAAGAACTTACCAGACTGAGTGCCCAAAAACAAAGTAAGCCAGTGAAGAAATGGGCAAAAGACATAAACAGACAATTTTCCAAAGAAGGCATCCAGATGGCCAACAGGCACGTGAAAAAACATGCTCAACATCACGCATCATCAGGGAAATACAAATCAAAACCACAATGAGATAGCACCTCACACCTGTCAGAGTGGCTAAAATTAACAACTCATGATGCCTTTTGATCAAGAGAATATTTTTGTCTTTGGTGCCGTAAGTTATGCTGATTTTCCCTTGTGATTCTTTTTTTTTTTTTTTTTAACATTTATTTATTTTTGAGACAGAGAGAGACAGAGCATGAACGGGGGAGGGTCAGAGAGAGAGGGAGACACAGAATCTGAAACAGGCTCCAGGCTCTGAGCGGTCAGCACAGAGCCCGATGCGGGGCTCGAACTCACATACCGCGAGATCGTGACCTGAGCTGAAGTCGGACGCTTAACCGACTGAGTCACCCAGGCTCCCCTCCCTTGTGATTCTTTATGTTATTTTTATGAAAATCACACTGATATTGCTGTAGAGCTTCTAAAACACTAAGATTATACTTATTTTTATATTTAACATACCTATGTTTCAACTACCCATGTTGTGTTTATTTGGTGAAGAATTGACATGAAACTTCATTTGAGCCTCTTCTCCCCCCTTTTTTGTCAAAATTTACTTGACTTCTCTGCAATATATGGAGTCTTTATTTTTAACTAATCTGTGATGCCAAAATATTATTATTATTATTATTTTAATGTTTATTTATTTCTGAGACAGAGAGAGACAGAGCATGAGTGAGGGAGGGGCAGAGAGAGAGGGAGACACAGAATCCGAAGCAGGCTCCAGGCTCCGAGCTGTCAGCACAGAACCTCACATGGGGCTCGAACCCACGAACCGTGAGATCATGACCTGAGCTGAAACCAAGGGTCAGATGCTTAGCTGACTGAGTCACCCAGACATGCCTCCTTGAATATTCTTATTCATTTACTCTGATAAACTTACGAGTTACCGTAAGAATATTCCACTCAGTTTTTAATTGGATCATATTAAACCCACACACTGATTTAGAAAGAACCATTATTTTTTGCAACATTCCGCCTTCATATTCAGGACTATCATATATTTCTCCATTTATTCAAGTTTTCTTTTATGACCCTCAGTAAAGTTTTATGATTTCTTCAGAGCAATATGGAAATTACTTGTTATGGTTATTCCTAGGAAATTGTTGTTATTTGCTGGCTATTTTAAACAGAGTCCAAGTGTATCGTCCCAAAGGTTATTGATTTAAATATGTGATATATATGAGAATACATTTAATTTTCCATTTATACTGATGATGAGTGAGAGGCCTAAATTGCATTGAGAATATCACAGTTTGGACAGTTTGAAGAAGTTCCTGACTATAGTGTTGATTACACAGCACCCATCAATAGAAGCCTTCAGTCAGTTCACTGAGTGAAAATAGTTACCTTTGAGTGCATCAGATGGAACATTTCTCATTAGTATATATTGTTATTTAAAATGTATTTCTAGTTAAACACTTTCGACTCTATTTATGTTTCTCTACGGACGGGGTCCCAAAGGGAGTATATTTATACTCGTATTGTTGAGTCTATACATTATAAAGAAAAAGCACCAAAATTTCCTGGAATCAGGGAAATTCAATACATAATTGGCTCAGGATGCCACTTTGCAGTTTCTGAATTTATCCCAAGTTTCTTTCTTTCTAGCTCATGTTGACTAACTGAACCTTGGACTCTAGGGTTTACGATGCCAAAAAGGAACCTTTGTAGACCAGGCTTTTCGATGTATTATCTTTTTGTCTTGGAAATCTCAAAGTATCAGGATGATGTGCGGGGACTTACCTAAGAGAATATTAATTGTAGATGGCTCCCAAGGAAATAAATTATCAATTGTATCTGAATATCTCTGTTCTTCCTCTAAAATAGCAATAATGTACCTCAAGTTTCAGTGTGATCTGATAGGATACTATAAACTCAGCCGACACTTGTCAAGAGGCTTGTGGCATCTTTCAAAATCACAGATCTTAACAAAGGCTTTGTCAGGACCCAAGGTTCTGACAAAGGTAAGTAAATTTGTTTCAAGTATCAAAGAGAATTACATTTCCTTTTGTCTCTGTAGAGTCAGGCTAAAAACAAAGGGAGAATTAACTTGGGGAGTTAATTACTTCATACTGAGTTTGGATAAAAATCCTAACAGTATTGGCCTAAATACTTTTTTTGGTAACCATGTAAGGACATTAAGCTAATTGTAATCAAAGTGAAAAATCAAATTTAAAATTAGCAGTGAAATGTGAATCATCGCATCAAGGAATTTAATTCTTTATGTTCGAAGCAGACGCCAAACTTGAAAACTGTACTATTTTAATAGAAACGTTAAAGATTTCACTTGAGGGACACCATCCTGAAGATAAAACTTTCCTTTTTCTCCAAGAGCAGAGCTGATTTGTCTTGAAGAGGGCACAGGGGGTCATCCTGTATACTCTTCTTCCTCTCCTCTACTGCGGCTATTAGATATTGCCATATTGCAGCAAAGGGCGAGGAAAGAGGAAATGACTAAACGTTCCTCCAGCTCCCCCCTGGGTTGGTTTTTCCAGCTTCTTGGCCTTGTAAGGAACTGTCCACATGGACCTCTGTGCTTTATCCTTTTGTTATAGGTTGAATTGTGCCCCCCCCCCAAATGTATTGTTGAAGTCCTAACCTTCATCACCTCATAATGTGACCTTAATTAAAAATAGGCCCCTAGAGAGGTAGTCAAGTTAAAAATAAGATTATTGGGTGGTCCCTAATACAACATGACTGGTGTCCTTATAAAAGGGGACATTTGGACACAGAGGCAGACCTGCATAGAAGGAAGATGATGTGAAGACAGGAGAATACTGTGTAAAAGTGAGGATGGATATTAGAGTGATGCATATACAAGCCAAGGACTTAACAAAATTTGCCAACAAATCACCAGAAGTTAGGAGAGGGGTGTGGAGCAGATTCTTTCTCATAGCATGCAAAGCCACCAACCTGTGGACAGCTTGACATTAGACTTCTGGCCTCCAGGACTGTGAGATAATAAATTCCCATTGTTTGAGCCACACGATTTGTGGGACTTCGTTAAGGCAACCCCGGGAAACTAAGACACCACCCAAAATGCTAGCTGTTTTGCAAGGGTGGGTCTTTTGAAAGCCCTACAGAAAGTCCTCATGCTTGTTCTGTGACGTGAACATTCTGGCCTAAGTGTGACCTCTTTGACCATTCCCTAACCCTTGTAGGATAGCTCCCATCTTCTGACATTCCTCGTCTGGGTGATGGCCCTATTGGTAGGGTACCAGAAAGATGGCTCAAGCCCAAAGACCTTCCTCAGTCAATGCTCACTCTTCCCTTGGAAAATTCGTACCACATAAGATATTGAGAATGTAGTTTCTCCACTAGTAAGCATCCATCCATCCATCCAAGCAGGGAGTAAAATGCTGATCCTTCATTCTTGAAGCCATTCTTGTTCTTCAAAAGTGATTATTTTGAACCATCCTGCTGTTGAAAGGGTCAGTGGCTCCTTCTTCCTCCTCAGAAGGGTGTGATGATGGTCTGCTTAGGAGCACTCCATTCTCAAAGAAGTGTCAACCTCCTTGACTTCTCAGTCCTCCCATTGGGTTGACTTGGGAGTGGGAGACGGAGGTCAGTGGCAGGACCACATTTGCTCTTGCATGGGTCACAGAGTCATCTGTGAAATGTCTGACTCCAACTTCTGGAAGCTTTTGAACCTAGACTATGTGGTGCTTAGCTCCATTTGCCCTCAGTTTTAGCCACAGTTCTAAAACAACAGGAAAGATGCCACTCAGTATCTTGTCATATATGGATGGTGATTCTGCTGTTAAAATATTTTCTTGTTTTCACTCTCTGTCCTTGTCACTCTTTTGAAAATACCTTGCCTGTATCTGAAAGTATGGAGGGTTTTTTTAGACATCTTCTAAATAATCAGTCATTTGGTGGTGTTGAGGTTGAAGAGATACCGAAATCAGTGAAACATCAAACAAAATATTTCAGTTACTTTACCTCATCCTGACATCTACTGTCAGTGTGTGTCATGCAATAATGCTGTTCCTCCAGTATTTCTGGATCTCTGTCTTCTGGGCATAGGCTAATATAGCACTTGCTTGGCCCTTTGAAGTCTATCATGGCCTTGTGACTTGCTTTGGCCAATGAAAATGTGACACTGCAACTTCTGGGTAGAAGCTTTAAGAACCAGTAGATGATTTGCAAACATTATTGTTTGTTCTCTGTCATGGCATCTGGCCATCTCGAGATGATAGAAGCTCTATCAGGTTGGGTCCCGGAGTAAGGGCGATGTAGAACTAACTTCCAGCTTACTAGCAAGGGCATGCAGTGAGACCAAGAAAGAGGCCCGATCGTTTCAGACACTGAAGGATTTAGTCATTTTGTTACCATGATATGAACTGCCCTATTCTAGTATAGTCGTCGTCTCTTAGACTAGAGAGACCCCCTCTTTTCTGTTTTATTTCTCTTTATACTCAGTAGGCCAATGATTCTGAATACATTCCAGATGTTTAACTTCTCCCTTCTCTTCCAGAACACGTAACAAACCATCTAGTCATTTAAATACTAATAGAACCACAGTGTAACCTACCTAAACACAAACTCTTGATTATATGCTCTCCAATGGACTTGTCTCCAACAGTCTCCATTTGATGAGTGTACTAATCTTGCCAGTTACCTACTTACTCTGTCAACAAATACCGTTGAATCTGTTTTCAAAAATCTACCCAGTTCCCACATACTTCTCACTATCTCCGGCACTGCCATCCCAGTGTAAGCCACCATTACCGTATAACTGGGCTTCCATAATTACCAGCCGAATACCTCCCTGCTCAAGTCTACCACCTGCTGCTACATAGCAACTAGAATAGCCAGTATTTTCTTTCTTTCTTTTTAAGATTGCTTTAATGTTTATTTATTTTTGAGAGAGAGAGAGAGAGAGAGAGGCAGAGAGAGGGAGACACAGAATCCAAAGCAGGCTCCAGGCTCTGAGCTGTCAGCGGAGAGCCTGATGCGGGGCTCGAACTCCCAAAATGCAAGATCATGACCTGAGTTGAAGTTGGACGCTTAACTGACTGAGCCACCCAGGCAACCCCCTCAGTCTTTTCTTTAAAATATAAAGCAGATCATGTCATTTCCTGCTGAGTCTTCCAATGGATTTTCATGAAACTGAGAATAAAATGCCACACCCTGATATACAAGGATTAACACACTCTAGCCCTGTTTCCTGACACATATTCCCTTATTCGCTGTGTTACAAGCACACTGACGCATACTCTTCTTCGAACTTGTGAAGTACATGCCTGCCTCAGGGCCTTTGTAGTTCTTGTTCCCCAAACCTAGAACATTCTTTTGCCTTAGTGCCTCACTTTATTTAATTAAATTAATCGATTAATTAATTAATTTTTAATGTTTATTTATTTTTGAGAGAGAGAGAGACAGAATGCAAGCGGGGGAGGGTCAGAGAGAGAGGGAGACACAGAATCTGAAGCAGGCTCCAGGCTCTGAGCTGTCAGCACCGAGCCCAATGCAGGGCTTGAACTCATGGATTGTGAGATCATGACCTGAGCTGAAGTCGGATGCTTAACCGACTCAGCCATCCGGGCTCCCCTATGCCTCACTTTATATTGATCTCAACTCAAGAATCAACTGTTGAAAGATCTTCTCTGATTATCTAACAAAAATTATCACACTCTTCAACTCTCTATATTATTTTAGTCTGATTTATTTATTGCACAACCATTCCCTGACATTATATATTGATTAAAAATTTTTTTCATGGTCCACTTCCATGTAATCTGTATGAGGTCATTATTTTTGCCTCCATTATTTACCTTTGTACCTCCCATGCCAAGAATGGTACCAACTCAATAAATAAACAATAAATATCTGATTATTGACAGAACAATGAATAAGTGGGCTAAGAGATGGTAAAGAAGAGAAACGTAACTATTTTCCCTCATGAGGACTCTCAATATAATAAACACAGGCAAATAATTATAATCAACCATATAATAAGACTAAATATATATATATATATATATAGTCTTTTTTTTTTTAGAGAGGGGGAGTGTCAGAGGCAGAGGAAGAGAGAGAGAGGGAGGGAGAGAGAGAATCCCAAGCAGGTTCCACACTCAGCACGGAGCCCCACTCAGCTAGATCCCATGACCCTGGGATCATGACCTGAGCTGAAATCAAGAGTTGGACGCTCAACCAACTGAGCCACCCAGGTGCCCCAAGACTATATATTTAGATATTAAATTAACACATAATTTCTGTCCCATATAATCTTCATTATCCCCAAATTCACTCCCATTGAAACAATGGCATTAGTCATTTTAGCCAAATCTAAACAGTGGATATACTTGTTCAGCTTTGAGCATCAAATTTTTATTGTTGTGAACAGTATCACACAAACAGATAATAGATGAGAGAACAGTATATGGTTCACTGAATCACTGAAAGGTAAACATTCCTGTAATTACAACCTAAGTCGTGAAATGGAAAAAGACAGTGCTGTTATTACCCACCCCCCGATTATATAACAATTGAAAACAATTCCAGATTTGATTTTTTTTAATAGTATGTTTTCTATAGGGAATATCCCACTATGATCATATAGTCAGCTTGTCAACTGAAGGCAGAGCAGAGGCTAAGACAATGGAAGGCGAGGAGGGAGTCTCAGAAAGGAAAGGGCCAGTGAGGACAGACCTCAAACTCTGTGTGTAAATTCCTCCCTGATCTCTGGTGGGTCCTTGAAACACACATGCACAAGAAAAATAGGTAAAAATGAATGAATTGGAGTGACATTTGGGCTTCATCCCCAGAGACAGAATTTGCAATTTGAGTCCTACCAAGAATGCCCTATTAACAAAACATCAACAGCCTTTCAAGAAAAACAGCAAAGTCCAGAGTTTCACCATGTGTGGGTTGTAGTTCAAAATTGCTCGCCACACCAAAAACCAGGGAAATAAAGGTGAAGACATTCAGCTGAGATGAACCTGAAATTGACCCAGATGTGGGTTTTTGGAAAAGGGTAATGAAAGCTGTTATAGCTTTGTTTTTAGCAAGTCAACTAGTCTGCTGATGAATGAAAAGATAAGAAATATTAGCAGAGAAACAAGAGCTATAAAAAAACCACATGGAAATTCTAAAACTGAAAAAGGCAATATTAAACAAAAAATGGAATGGCTGAACAGAAGAATGGAGATAAAAAAGAAAACAGACATTGTTTTTGAAATAGTATGCCGTTGGATGTGAATTTGAAAACAGGTAAATTGCAATTTGCCACATTCTCAGTAAAACTTAATATTGCTTTTCTTTTTATCTGTAAGCTCTTTCTGTAGGTATGTGACAGTATCTCATGGTGGCCTTAATTTGTATTTCCCTGATGGCCAGTGATGTTGAAAAGAAACTTTCCTGTGTATACTTGCCATCCATTCATTCTCTTTGATGACACGGCTCTCCCAGTCTTAACGCCCATTTTCTAATTGGATTGTTTGGTTTCTTACTTTTGGAGTTTATATTCTGGGTACAAGCGCTTTGTTGTGGATGTTACCATCCCCCCGACCCTGTTTCCCAGCCCCCAGGATGAAAGCAGGTCTGAATTAGCCAATGCACAATCAGTGGACGTAACAGTATGTATCTTTCTTTTTGAGGGGTGTTTTGCATGTAGAATATCTAGGTTGCTAGCTATTTTCTTCCCACACGTCACATATATTATGCCAATGGCATCAGGCTTTTCACATACATATACAAAACTCTTTCTGTATTTTTTTTTTTTTTTTTGGCGCAAGGAGTTCAGGGTTTTAGTATCAAGTGGCAGAATCCAGAGAAGTAACATTTCCTTCCTTTATTTGTTCCCTCCCAGATTTATCACTAACTGCTGTTGGACCACACCGATATCTCAGGAAGGCTTCCCGAGCCCTAACCTAGGCACTACTTACTAAATATTCCATGTGAAGAGTGGGAAGGTTAAAATTTTAAAACCATGACACTTTTACAAGCTACCATACTCTTTAATTTCTTCATCTGATCCATTTTGCTTGATTTCTGCCTCTGATGGGCTTTGCTCTTGGAACACACTTGCCAGTCTGTATTTGCTTTTTCTCCCTTTCTGCTTCCTTCTTTCCAAACTCCCTTGTTTTTCTGAGATCACACCGCCTCCCTCCCTCATGAAATCTCAGAGTGGAAGGAGTGATTCAGACCCTTTTTCTACGGTAATGAGCAAGTAGGTTTGGGGTGAACACTAGTGTTTTGCGGCTGCTGCTGACGTCATCAGCAAAAGCTTCTACGCCATCTGGCATTGGACCGCCCCTGCCCTGATGTGTGTGCCCTTCTCTTCAGCCCCCGTGGGTGCGGTGAGTCATGTAGTGACTCCCGAATGTGCTCTGAAAGGAGCAGTCGAGAAAAGGCGGGCCCAGGACACCATCCGAAGGTCCCTGAAGCACTCTGTCCTTGGACCCTCGTGGAGCAGGCGGTCTCCATGCATATGGAGGAGGAGGGCGCTTTCCCCACCACTCCTTGAGGTCTATGCCTTATTTACTATTGATGAGATCTCTTTGCAGAGCATGTCAGGTCACTGCTTTCGCTTGCCTTTTGTTCTCCAAGGGCATTTAAAACAAAGCTCAGTATTCCGGCCGAGTGTTGCCTACTTTGGGAGAGGAGAGCAGTGTGTGCAAATACCCTTTTCATTTCAATGAAAGTTCGCTGCAAAAAAAATTAAGCAGTCTTACTGTATAGGCCTTTTATTCTGTTTCTTTTAAGAGACGGGCTACCTTATGAGTTTATCATATTAACGGAGAGCTCACGTAGATTTTGACATTGTGCTTTTAGAGCTCTAACGCATTTAAGCAAGTACTGATCACTCACTTTTATATGCCGTGTATCACTAGGCATTGACACGGAGGAGGACACAAAGGCTGTGTGTGGTGTAAGAGCTATTCTCGAATGGCTGACGTTGGGAGAATTGGGGAAGACCTGTTGAGGCGCATGAAACAGTCAGGTCGCACATGCCTGAGTACAGAACAGGAGAGCCAAAGGAAACATACGCTGTCTTTTTGAATGAATGAAGCATGCCATGAGGGCTGCTGAACAGCTGCCACAGGAGATCACTGACTGTGAATGGTGGTGGGCTTCCTGGAGGAGTGAATGAATGAAAGAGTGAATGAACGAATAAATAAATAAATAAAAGAGGGGCGCCTCAGTGGTTCAGTCACTTGAGCATCAGACTCTTGATTTTGGCTCAGGTCATGATCTCACGGTTCATGGGTTCAAGCCCCACATCAGGCTCCACACTGACGGTGCAGAGCCTGCTTGGGATTCTCTCTTTCCCTCTCTCTCTGCCCTTCCCCCAACGCGTGCTTGTTCTCTCTCTTAAAATAAATAAACTTTTAAAACAAATTGAAAAAACAGGGACGCCTGGGTGGCTCAGTCACTTAAGCATCCAACTTTGGCTCAGGTCATGATCTCGCGGTTCGTATGAGTTTGAGCCCCACGTCGGGCTCTGTGCTGACAGCTCAGAACCTGGAACCTGCCTTGGATTCTGTGTCTCCCTCTCTCTCTGCCCCTCCCCTGCTCGCACCCTGTGTCTCTTTCTCTCTAAAAATAAATAAACATTAAAAAAAATTTTTTTAATAAAAAAAAAAAGAAATAAACTATTACCTGCAAGGGGGAAGATGTAGGACGGACCTTGGAAAATAAATTAGAGCAATGGAAAATGCATTCATAATTTTATCTTGGTTATTACACACGTATCTTTGGCAAATGAGAAAACGAGTATATCAGAGTTACGTGTATGGTAGTTTAAGCAAATAGGAAGCTATTTTTAAGATATAATAAGAAGGCTAGAGAAAGTCCGTCTGAAGTTGGTGAAATGACCCCACAATGTTATCAAGGTCGTAAGACCCTTCTGTCTTCTCTTCCGTGTAGGGTTTTCATCCTCCTTTCTCCGCCTCATCCCCTCAAGATGGCTGCTGCCCCTCCAGCCTCATATTCCTACGGTTGTGGGTGTTGTGGAGCCCTGCTCAGCTCGCCCTTTGGGAGTGGAGGTCGGGAGTGTGGCTAGTAGCCGTCAGCTGGCATCCCCCTTCAGGGCTGGCCTCAGCTCAGAGTCGTGCCCCATCTCTGGGGTGGCGGTCACCCAGCTGCTGCCCGACACAGAGCAGGGACCTTTTGTGCCACGTGGGATGGTCCTGAGAGGTCGTCTTGTCTTCGCTGCTCCTTGTTGATTCGTCTGAGTCTTCTGTCAACATTACCTTGACACGACCCATCCTCCTCCACCCAGTTCTCTGCCTTCCCTTTTGTAAGTTTTGATACGATGAGAGCTCCTAAGAATATTTCGCATGCCACTCTCTTCTGAGGGTCTGCTGCCCGAGGAACCCAGGCTTTGACACGTCTTGAGCAGAGATAAGTTTGAAATGATAGGCAAAAAACATGGTGCCCATATTAGGAAGGCCAAATTTGTTTCAAATACCCAGGAGAAACGTGATGTGTCCTCATCGACAGAATGGGGTTGCATGGCTACCTTCAGCTACAAGAGATCGAGAGCACGCACTTTGGGCTGAATACGTGACTTCCCCAAACCAAATACGAGATTATCTTCCTCTACCAAAAAACCCTCGGAAGCCATCTGCAATGGTGAGAACTGAGCCGCTATTAACCATCAGGCAGGCTGAAAGTGTCATTTTTATCTCGGCACGTTGTTCCCACAAGTAAAAAGCAGGATTCTATTATTGAGAATGAAGCAAGAATGAGGATTGGGTAGGAAAGTATCACTATCTGCCACATGTAATAATAATGATAATGACGTTGATAACTAATACTTACAGACTTCTTACCATGTATCAGGTGTTGTGCTATGTAGATATGTAGATATGTAGGTAGGTGTGTGTATGTATATATATATATATATATATATATATACATACACACACACATCTGTATATATATATATATATATATATATATATATACACACACACATCTCTGTGTATACACACACACACACACACACACAAAGGATGTTGAATTTTGTCAATAACTCCATTATTAAACCCTTGGGAGGGGCACCTGGGTGGCTCAGTTAGTTAAGCATCTGACCAGCTCATGTTATGATCTCATGGTTCATGGGTTCAAGCCCCGCTTCGGGCTCTGTGCTGACAGCTCAGAGCCTGGAGCTGCTTCAGATTCTGTGTCTCCCTCTCTCTGCCCCTCCCTCACTTGTGTTTGCTCTCTCTCTCAAAAATAAATAAATAAACTTAAAAAAAAGCCATGGGTTCTATGGGACTCACAAAGCATGGTTTGCATATGAATATTAATGCACAACTTACAATGTTTTCTTTCCTTGATAGGACTCAATCCGTTTATATAGAGCTATAGATGTTTTCTGTCAGATCATTTTCATGCTCAATTCTGAGATACGAGCATTATTATTAAACACATTTAACAGACGAGCAAACTGAGGCTTACCAGGACTTAAGTTATTTCCTTGAGGCCACACAGCTGCCCAGATGCAACACTGTGATTTGACTCACGTCTGTGTGACCTTTTCGCATCCTCTTTTCAGCATTTTGTTCTTCAGATCTTCTGCTCTGGTTCAGAGATGTCAGCTTCAGGCTACCGGCATTCTGTAAGAAACTCAGAAACCTGTGTCCCTAATATATGCTAGGACTTACGCCTGGTGGTGGGCATAGAACTGAAAACCAACCATTTATTCTTGAAGAGTATGTTCAAGTGGGAATCCGCAAAAATGTATATACCAAGTAAGATACAAGGTGATTGGTGCTATAATAGCAAGACATAAGAGCTTTGGGGTAAGGACGGAACATTTAAGTCTACCTAAGATCACAGGTCACTCAGAGCCCGAGATCAGGTAATTTCAGGGCTTTCATAAGGCATCAGTTTAGGTCTCGAGAGGCCTTTAACTAAGACATAACTGCTTTCTGTGTCTTGATGAATATTCACTCTGGGTAAAGTGAGGTAATGTTAGTATGAACAGAGTTCGTATGTTACTATGGCTACCTAATAAATGACAAAGTTTATTTTGCTCATGGGTCGACAACTTCTGGAGGGCTGGGGCTGGGAGTATGTCTCTGCTCCACTCAGCAGCAGCTTGGCCGAATCAAAGGCTGGGGCTGGAATCATCTAAAGGCATGCTCATTCACACATCCGGTTTTGAGGCTGGCCTCTGGCTGAAGCTTTAGCTGGGATTGTCAGTATCTAGGTACAGGGCTTCCACGTAATGCAGTGGCTGGGTTCCACGGGAGGGTGTCAGGGAGAGGGAGGGAGAGAGAGAGAAGTAGAGAGAGGAAGAGAGGGAAGGAGAGAGAGGGAGGAAGGGAGAGAGAGAGAAGTAGAGGAAGAGAGGGAAGGAGAGAGAGGGAGGAAGGAAGGGAGAGAGAGAGAAGTAGAGGAAGAGAGGGAAGGAGAGAGAGGGAGGAAGGAAGGGAGAGAGAGAGTCACTTCCTTTCTTTTTATGATCTAGCCTCAGCTTCCATATAACCCAGTGGCTGGGTTCCAAAGGAGGGTGTCAGGGAGAGGGAGGGAAAGAGAAAGAGAGAGAGAGAGGGAGGGAGGGTGGGAGAGAAAGGGGGAGGGAGAGAATGGTAGGGTGGGAGGGAAGGAAAGAGAGTGAGTAAGGGAGGGCTCAGTCCCTCTCACATCCGTCACAGACTATTGGTCAGAGCAATCACAAGGCCCTGATTCAAGGAGAGGAAAATTGATGCCGGCCTTCAGTGGGAGAACCACAGTCACAGTGCAGGAGGAACAAGGAGAATGCAACACAACCATCTCTGGAAAGGACAACCTACCACACTCTGCCTTCTGGTCACAGCACCTCACATCCCTTACCCGTGCAGAAACTCACTGCCGCTCTCCCGCAGGACTCTCAAGAGACTCCCCTCTGGGCATCAGACTCAAAGCTCAAAGTCTAAGATGCTGTTATCTCCATCAGGTCCAGATGGGGCAGAGGCTCATCAGGTGTGATTCCTCACAATTATTTGAGCACAGTTCTCTTGTTCTCTATCCCTGGGAAGTGCAGGGCATTCGCCACCCCTCCTGTGTGCCCAGTATGCGTGCATGGGATAACCACTCTAGAGCCCCCCATTCCAAAATGGGGAGGGGCGATGAAAGGAACAGAGGAGTGGTCCGTAGTAATTCTGAAATCTAGCTAGATGATGTTGGAAGTTCTGCGACTAACATACCATCCCGTGGCCTGGAGACCATTTTCCATGGCCATTGGGTCCTCCTTGTGGGCTCTTGATGGCTCACGACGAGTGAGCTTTCATTTCCGTAAGAAGTGCCTGGCACTCGCAGATCGGTAGTTTTCTGAGAGCTTTTCTGCCTGTAGTAGTTTCGTGGTCATCTTTTCATTTTGTACTGTGTCTGTCACTTTTAGTCCTACCTGGTCGTGGTTTTGCAAATCAGTTCGCATTACAAACCTCTGCATTTCCTGTGAATTGCATTAGGTATACTTGGTCAGTAAAAAGTCAACCCTGGCCATCAGGATCAGCCTTTCTCTACCTTGAGCTTCCGGTAAGACTGCTTAGGGAGCACACCTTGCTGATCCTTGGGTGTCTCATTGCTTTAGCGGAGAGAACCTCCAAGGCCTGCTTTCAAGGCCCTCGTCTATTTTAGGCGCCTTCTGAGGTCTTAACAAAGGGTTTTATAATTACATTCTTGGCTTCATCTTTAGGCCGTGATTCCTGCCAGCGTCTTGGAGTTTATCTTTGCCCAGAAGCCATTTCTTAACTTTAGTGGTATTTGCCATGGAAGGAGGCTGGACGTGAGAATAGTTTTGTCATTCGTGAACTCAAAAATTCCTGGTTTCTTTATATTTTGTATTTTATTCTTTAGCTTAACGTATATCCTACTACAGGCAGTGGGAAGAAGCCAGGTGCTGCTTGAAACAGTCTGCCTAGAAAGTCTCCTTGCCTGGACCACCCAGCTCATCAGGTACATTTTCCATTTTCTGCATCACTACGGGTGATGCAACGTGTCCTGCCTCTAACGAGGGTCCCTTTGCTCCAGCTTCCAATAATCTTTTCTTCTAAGCCCGCTTTCTCCTAAGCCCTCACTGGCAAGCATGCCCTGGCTCCTGCTAGCCACCTCTTCGCGATGCTTCATGCTGCCTTTTACGGCCCCGGCTCGAAGTCGTCACTACGTGTTTCCATCTGGCGCGGCAGACCCCCACTTTGAGCTACTGTATCTGTTCCAGTTCCCCCGGTTGAGTCACACACCAGCTCAAAACTCTGTGGCCTACAGCAACGAAAATATTAGTTTTTCCGAAGAATCTTGTAACGTGTGCGAGGCTCCGTGGGCAGGGCTCATCTCTGCCCCATCCGTCGTGCGTCTGGTAGCCTACGCTGCACCCAGCGGACGTGCGCCCACGTGACCTCCCCACGTGTTTTGGATTCCTTACGATATTGCTGTGGCTGGGGTGTGAGGGTAGGCACCCAGAGAAAGAGAGAAGGAGGGAGACAGAGACAGAGAGGGACACAGAGATAAAGGAAGAGAGAGAGAGAGACAGGCAGGGTGGGGGGAGGGAGTGACAGAGTCAGAGTCAGAGAGAGGGGACACAGGGAAGCTGTTTCCACAATATGACCTAGCCTCAGAAGTCACATAGCATCATTTCTACTCTACTGGTCGGGGCAATAACGAGCCTTGGAGCAATTTCCAGGGAAGGAAATATACGCCTTGACTCCTGGTTAGAGGAGTGACGGTCACATTGCAGGAAGAACATATGGGATAAAACACACGTGTGCAGAGCCATCTTTGGAAAATGCAAACTGCTACAAAGTTATGGTGTGGAATAGGAAAGGCTATATATTTGGGGATTATTTTGCAAATCAAATAGAGGTGAGTATGATTCCTGTGCTGCTGCCCACAACCTGTGTGATGTTGACCAAATGAAATAATGCTTTCGCTTCAGTTTCTTTACCGGAGACTTGTTTTGGGAGAGTGGGCACATCTTCTCTTATTTCTCTTCCCCTAATTTCCTCCCTATTGTTGAGGTAATTGTTTCCCTGCCTGGGTGGGGGGTGAGGGTGGCGGTGGGGGGGAACAGGTAACTTATTCCTAGCTGTTAGAAGAGCTTTGGGAAGGCCATCACAAGACAAACATGGGATCCAGGCTAAACCAAGAAGCTGCATCTTCCTGGGAATTTGAGATGTAAGTACAGAAACAGAGATCCGGAAAGTGGATTTAACAGTCATTTCAGTGGCAGGAAGAATGTAGAGACTATTGATGAATCTTTGACCAATGAATGAGTTAGCCTTCTGAATACTGGTCACCGGACTTTACCTTCCGTTCTGTAATGTAATGGATGTAAATTGCTGGACACATTGCAAGGATTTTAAAAGTAGTTTATTATTATTATTTAAAAATTTTAGTGTTTATTTATTTTTGAGAGAAAGAGAGCATGGGTGGGAGAGGGGCAGAGAGAGAGGGAGACACAGAATCGCAAGCAGGCTCCAGGCTCTGAGCTGTCAGCACAGAGCCCGATGCGGGGCTCAAATTCACCAGCAGTGAGATCATGACCTGAGCCAAAGTTGGACACTCAACCAACTGAGCCACCCAGGCACCCCTGTTATTATTTTTTTTCTTAAGTAAACTCTACCCCAAGTGTGGGGTTAGAACTTATCACCCCAAGATCAAGAGTCACATGTTCTATGAACTGAGCCAGCCAGTAATGAATTATTAGTAACAGTTTATCAACAGTGAGTATGAGGTTTGCCCCCTACACTTTCCTCCTTCCATTTTAGCAGCCAATTCAGGGATGGTCGTTGAAAGGTGGCCCAGAGGACCCTCATAAGTTGACTGTAGCCACCATGGGCTAGATTCCATCTCTCCATGTGGCCACACTCTCATTAAGAAGGTCTTGGGTCTGGGGGTCAAGTGGGCCTCTGTTCCCAGCACGATTACTTTTTAATCCCTTGTCTTTGTCACTGAATCCAGCTGCTGTCTCTGTGGATAATCTTCTCTGTAGGAAGATGTTCTACATCTGAAGGGAGCTGTACTTATAGCTTGCGAATCTTCCTTTTCAGCGGGTTTGGTAGGTGAGTCTTCCCTCCTTCTGCATTTTCCACAAAAATAAGCAGTTGGTCATCTCCTTCTCAAGGCAGTTTACGATCCTGTTGAGTTCAGGGGAGCAAGGTACTGTGTCCCTGGTCTTTCTCATGGCATCCTCAGTATTTTTGATCACTTCGGACACTCATGGAGATGGTTTCTGACAAGGCAGCCATCATTATACCCATTAGAAGCTTCTAGAAATGTAGTGAATATTTCATTGGATGGAGTGGCATGTGAACATGGTGTCCTATCATTATGATGACTTTGTATCATTTTTTATTAGGAAAATAGGCACAATACTCATTATCAAGGGATATCACCACAGGATCAGCAATAAAAGAGAAAATAAAAGTTCTTCAGGGAGTAGCAGAGCTTCAGGCCAATTCCAGGTTCAGAGGACACAGTGTGTCTTACTAAAATGTAACATTTTTCGTGTAAATATTGGACAAGTTATGTACCCTCTACACCTGTGTTTACACATGGTGTTAGGATAATTATAATATCTATCTTGTAGGACTCAATGAGATCATGCATATTAAGTGCTTAGTGCACTGTTTAAACAAAGGAGACCTTTGTTAAATATTTTTGATTACTTTATTATTTCACTTCTTACCAGTGAGGGAGGAAGGCAGTTTTAAAACAGACCCTGAGAGAGACTAAAGAGAAAAGAAAAGTATACTGGATATGAGAGCATTGGTTTTGAGCCCTGGCTTTAGACGTGTACCACTGAGGAGATAATTGAGCTTAATTTGAACATCAGCTTCCTTGACAGTCAAACTCAGATTAAATAGAAATTTGCACATCTCCTGCCTGGTTGGCTCACACGGTAGGTATTTAATATGTTTTTAGCTATTTCGTTGTAGCCGTGCAGGAACTCAATCCTACTTATTTATGTAACCTTGGATAATTTACTCCTCTGGCCACACAGTGTTCACCTACAGTATGAGGAGTTTGGACTGTATTACCTATATTATTCCTTGCAAGCCTGAGGTTGTGAAACTACATTAAGAAACAATATTGAAGTCTGAAATCGTTTATTCAGTAATATTTATTGGGTGGCCCTATGTGCCAAACACTGTACCACGTTCTGGGGCTAAAAAAAATTTTTTTTGTAAATATATAGTCCCTTCCCTCAAAGATCTCAGGCTGCTTGGGACACACACACACACACACACACACACACATTATCAGAAAATAACTGGGCACCTGGGTGGCTGAGTAGGTTAAGCATCCAACTTCGGCTCAGGTCATGATCTCATGACTCGTGAGTTTGAGCCCTGCGTTGGGCTCTGTGCTGACAGCTTGGAGCCTGGAGCCTGCTTTGAGGCTCCGTCTCTCTTTCTGCCTCTCTCTATCTCTCTCAAAAATAAATAAAAATCATTACAAATTTTTTAAATAAGAAAAGAACCTAGAAGGGAGGTGATAGGAATATGTTTATGGTATTATGAAAACATAGAAAGGGAGACCACCTAACCTTTCCCAAGGAGGTGAGGTTATCTTTCCTGGTAAACTTGAACCCTAAAAGGTGCCTAAAATTGAGGGGGTAAAAGTATATATGTTGGGCGTAGTAGCGGCAGTGAGGCAATTCTCTAATAATAAGGTGAGACATAGCATGACTTATGGCTTGTAACAACTCATCTGTGGACATGAACAGGAAAGAACCATTGCTGCAAATGTCAACAGGATCAAATCTTGGTGAACCTCACCACACGAGGGGCTCTTATTGTCTCCATTGGTGCTGGGTAGGGACATGGGCAGGCAGTATGGCATCTAACAGGAAACATGTTGTTATGCCTAAGATCACAGGCTTTGTTGGTACAATCCCTAGGTACAAGCATCGTGGCGATAGGCAGTTTACAGTCACAGACATCTGTCATTTGTGGGTACCTATAATCTTTGAATACTGGATGGCCTCTGACTATTGTATATTCTAGACCCTGATGCCGAAGTCTTATGCAAGTGACTTCCTGAACATTTGGACAATGTTCCCAATGGCATTCTATGGATGTCTTGACTTACTCAGTCCCCCACTGGCTGCAGGACCCACAGACTAATGTTTATTCTCCAGTCTGACAGCTGGATTGACATTCTACTTCACCTTCTTTGCTGAGTTCACCCTTCTCTGCCATTCAGTATTTTCCCTATATGAGAGTCAAAGTCAACGTGAGAGATTTATACCTTAGGGGACTGCTTGCTGTGCCTGGCCCAGGTCCTTGTGAAGTGACAGTACCTTGATTGGTTTGAAGCAGTTTGGCAGGTGGCTTCTAGTCAGAATCATTTAGGAAGCAGGGGAGGGGTGCTCTCTCCTTCCCAGTTAATACTGGACTTAGCTACGTGACTTTCTTTTGCCAAAAGAATATTGATGGAGTTTGAAGTGCGAGTTTGAAGCTGAGACTTTGAGAGTCCTGGCACATTTCCACCAGCCCTCTTGAGTTTCATTGTTCTTGCATTGTCAATGCATTGTTCTTGTTGTTGAATGGCACTAAGCCAGGAAATGACATAGTCATATATGAGTTGGAAACCACCTTTGGTGGTTTAGTAAAGGACAGACTTGAAAGGTGTGAGCTTTAAAATGGAGATGGTCTTCTCTGATGTGGGTGGGACCACATCCTTATTCACCTGACACCGTGGGTGAAGACATGCTATGATTTGGGATGGAGTTGGACAGATCTCCTTTCCAGGTAGTTACATGGAGAGATTAAGAAGTTGATTCATGTATTTTGGGTTTCTGATATGACTTGGTTTCTGATAGGACCTCAGACCACTTTTCCTTTGTTTTTTTTATTAATTCAATTTTCTTTACCTACAGTGAAATGTAGATAATTTAAGCTTATAAAATAATCAGAGAAACAACCAAGATGGCAATAGAAAATGTGCTAGGTTCCTGATCAATTCTTGAATACTAAAGTTGATTTAAAAAAAAATACTACCGTGAAGTTGTCTTTTATCCAGTTTGGGTAGAGGTTTGAGCCATTTTGACAAATGAAAAGGACTATGCCTGCGGTGCCGACCTGGCTAAATTCTGAATCCCACGACCTGGGATTCCTATATAGAGGAGTTTTATATTCATGTAGGTGATTATATCATTTAGTGATTTCCTAAGAGGATTCAAGAATTACTTTTATTATCAGTAGTTCTTCTTATTTATTCAAACTTTCAGAGCCAGACCTTCTCATATAATCCGTGACAGTTATATATTTTCTGATAGCCCCGTTGCACACCCTCTCTCCATGAACCCAACAGGGAAGAATGCTAGAAAATTGGAATAGGAAAAGCAAACATTTATGGAGCGCCTACAGCCGCCAGATGTTAGGATGAGTCATTTCATTTGAGCTACACAGTCCGAGCGCCTAGGCAGCATTATTATCCCGTTTATAAAGGTGAGGAGACTGCGTTTCAGAAGCAAACTTACCATGCCACGGATGACTTGGTGGTTGAGATACGATTGGACCCAAATGTAGCTGCATCTTTAGTTCAAATATGCAGTCTCTGCTCTGTACTTCCGTGTTTTGTTTTGTTTTGTTTTGTTTTAGTTTATAAATGATTTATGTTTTTATTTTCAGCATTGACTGACAGATTTAGTGACAGCCTGGGGACCTATTCTGTCCTTTAGAACAATCCAGTCACAAGATGTGAACAGCTATTCACAGATTTTTCCTTCTTCTCAACTGAACAGAGAGCATGTGTTATGCGCAGAATCTCCCAGACGTCTCTGTAAAGGGAGAACCACCCAGAATGGGGATCTTTTACAAAGATACCATTTGCCAAGTTCCACCAAATGAGGCTTGGGCACCTTAATCCTCTGCAAGTCCAGATTCTTCATTAAAAAAAAATGTTTATTTATTTTTGAGAGAGAGAGAGAAAGGGAACGGGATGGGGGGAGGGGGGCGGGCAGAGAGAGGGAGACACAGAATCCGAAGCAGGCTCCAGGCTCTGAGCTGTCAGCACAGAGGGGCTCCATCTCATGAACCATAAGATCGTGATCTGAGCTGAAACCAAGAGTCGGATGCTTAACCAACTGAGCCATCTAGGAGCCCATATTTTTTTTAATGTTTTTATTTATTTTGAAACAGAGAAAGACAGAGCATGAGCAGGGGAGGGGCAGAGAGAGAGGAAGACACAGAATCCAAAGCAGGCTCTAGGCTCTGAGCTGTCAGCACAGAGCCTGATGTGGGACTCGATCTCACAAACCATAAGATTGTGATCTGAGCTGAAACCAAGAGTCGGATGCTTAATCAACTGAGCCATCTAGGAGCCCATATTTTTTAAAAAATTTTTAAATGTTTTTATTTATTTTTGAGACAGAGACACGAGCAGGGGAGGGGCAGAGAGAGAGGGAGACCCAGAATCCAAAGCAGGCTCCAGGCTCTGAGCTGTCAGCACAGAGCCCCACACGGGGCTCAAACTCACAAGCTATGAGACCATGACCTGAGCCGAAGTCGGCTGCTTAATCAACTGAGCCTCCCAGGCGCCCCTATTTTTTTTTCAACATTTATTTATTTTTGAGAGAGAGAGAACAGGGGAGGGGCAGAGAGAGGGAGACACAGAAGCCGAAGCAGGCTCCAGGCTCTGAGCTGTCAGCACAGAGCCCGATGTGGGGCTCGAACTCACGGACTGCTCAACCGACTGAGCCACCCAGGCACCCCAGATTCTTCATTTTAAAAACATCCCCTAAGTGTTGAAACACACGACTACGAGAAAAACTGTTACAGGATCTGGTACAGAGTACAAACCCAGAAGTGGTTGTTAGGAATGAACAAGTTATCCAGACTATAATCTCTAGCAAGTAAACCGCAGTTCTGTAAACAACCGGGATTTAAATTCTAACTTGAGCTTTTGGTTACTCCCTGCTAAATTAGCGGAGATGAGGAGCCGTCTATAAGTAAAACAAGTGTAAGATCAGTACAATAAGAATAGTATGCTAAGTATAGTAGTTTAACAGCTACAGCTACCAGCTGATTCCTATCCATTTTACCCTACTTGCTTGTCTTCTCTGGGGCCTGTACTGTTCATATTTTCATACAAACGTTCCTCCTTGCAGGGCTCTTTTCTGGTCCTTCCACAACAACCCTCGTCAGGCTTTCTTACTTTGTCCTATTTAATTCCACCTTCGTATTTACTACTTTTTGAACTCTTTTCTTAAACGTTTTAAAATGTATTTATATATTTTGAGAGAGACAAAGATAGCATGAGTGGGGAGGGGCAGAGAGAGAGAGGGAGAGAGAGAGAGAGTCCCAAGCAGGCTCCATGCTGCCAGCACAGAACCCACGGCGGGGATTGAATTACAAAACCGCGAGATCATGACCTGAGCTGGAACCAAGAGTCGGATGCTTATCTGACTGAGCCACCCAGGTACCCCGAGCTCTTTCTTTTTTTTTAAATTTGAGAAAGAGAGAGAGAGAGAGAGAGAGAGAGAGAGAGAGAGAGAGAATGCATGAGCTTGCGATCAGGGGAAGTGCAGAGGGCAAGAGAGAGAAAATCCCAAGCAGGCTCCACACTCAGTGCAGAGCCTGACGCGGGGCTCAATCCCACGACCCTGGCATCAGGACCTGAGCTGAAATCAAGAGTCGGTCTTTCAACAGACTGAGCTACCCAGGTGCCCCTACTTTTTGACTCTCCTGACAGTTTCCTGATTTGTCTGTCTCTCCTGCTCTTGCGTGAAAGCTTCACAGGACCAGACCAGCTCTGTCGTCCTTTCATATCTGCAGAAGCTAGTCGGGGAATCCATGAACAGTCTGTGTCTGAATGCATCGACCTATTTGAATCAAGGAATTCTTTGTATTGACACTATAGCAGGACGCTCGCAGGAAAGTCCAAAGTTAAACCTCTGACTAACTGCCATTTTGACTACTTTATGAGCCTCACAGCTTGTGTGAATTTATTTTAAACTTTTCCATCACTTTTCAGATATCTTCCCAAAATAGGCCTTCGTGTATACCAGATCTCCCAGTGCAGACGTTAGCATAATTTTGGAATAAAGTGTCCCCCCCCCAAATGTCAACTTCTCTAGTGGTATGTGCCATCTGGGGGAGCAGCTGGAAGAAGGAAAACAGAGATCGGATAGGGTTCAAGTCAAACTTTCTATCACTTCTGGTGTCAAAGAGCTGTCTGTTTTGTTTACAGGAATCTAAACAGCAAGTGTGTGAGGAGGGCTTTAGGGAAGACTCCCAGACATGGAGAAACAGGATGTGAAATTGACAAAACAGGTGGTAGACTAATTTTGAGAAAAAAAGATATAAACGCCATATTAGTAAGTAAATCCGTTGCAATCTGTTGAGCAGCTAATCCCAGGAAAGGAAAAAAATAAAAGCAGGCAACCCCCAAGCATCACAGTGTTTGCAACAGAAATTTCTGTCTAATTTATATCACTTGTATAACCACAGGTGCAGTGAAGGTTTAATGTATTTTCGAAGTGTTCAGATGCCCTCACAGCAATTCAACAGCTGCAGTTAGAGATGTGTCTCCAGCATCAGAGGAGAAGATCCATTGTCACTGGAGACAAGCAACAGAGCTCTCTGCATTCTCTCTCTCTCTTTTTTTTTCCATCCTTGGTTTCTTTTCCTTTATTTTTCTCCTTCCTTTCTTCCTTCCATCCCTCCTAACTTTTACCTTATTTTCTTTTTTATTAAGAAGACTGAATTGGGGGGGCCTGGGTGGCTCAGTCAGCTAAGCGTCCGACCCTTGATTTCAACTCAGGTCATGATCTCACGGTTCATGGGGCCGAGCCTCATGTCGGGCTGCCCACTGGCAGCGCAGAGCCTGCTTGAGATTCTCTCTCGCTCCTCTCTCTCTCCTCTCTCTCTCTGCTCCTACCACCCTCATGCGCTCTCTCTCAAAATAAATAAATAAACTTAATTTTTTTTTTAAAAGAAGACCGAATTATTTGTTTGGTATGCGAAGCTGCCACTGCCTGAGTGCCATCTTAACACATAGGACAAAGTCACCAGATATCAGAGATGCCACACTGGAGACAGACAGAGGAAAGGGTATTGTCATCAGGCCAGCAGCGATTAATTCTTTTTATTAGACTGAATCTAGTTTTCAACTTACCTGCCATATTTCATAAGAACTGCGTTACTTAAAATGATGAGCAAGACTTTCAACAGCACTTTTGGAAGGAGGAAGAAACCAAGCATCTGTAGATTGGTTTGAAAGTGACAATGACATGTCCTCTCGTCTTCGTCCCCTCTTTTGACCTCATTAGAACTGGAATCACCAAAATGAAGTGGAAACCCATTGGCCTGTAAAGAAAGGAGATCTGGGCTTTGTTTTGTGACCTTAGACAAGTTACTAAACTTCTTGGGCCTCAGTTTCCTGATTGTAAACTGAAGGAGATTTGGGCTCCCGGTGCCCAAGAATGTTGTTCTTTATAAATTGATTTTTTTTCCCCTGGTTCTTTGATAGACATGCTTAAGAGGTGTAGCAATAAATAAACCTCATGTGCCAGGCCCAATTCCAAGCACTTAACATATTTCAACTTCCTTAAACCTCACAACCCACCTGGCTGGACATAGGCTAATGTTATCTTCATTTTCTGTCTAAAACAATGTGAGGCACAGAAAGGTTAAGAAACCAACCCAAGGTTGCTTCATTCTGGCATGGAGACAGAATTTAAACCGGGCCTATCTAGAACCAAATGCTTGGTTCTCTTACCGCTTTACAAGGAGCTGAGTCTCGGTTTCATTACCACTCCTAAGTTCCTCCATGCAGTAGTTGTTAAGTGCTGAGGAAATTACTGTTTGTGCCTCACTTTCTTCATCTGTAAGAGATTATCATGGTACCTTCCTCAAGGCTGTTTGGAGGAATTGAATGAGACAGTATTGTCATCTTAGGACAGGTTGGCTTGTGATTCAGTAAAAACCCAATGTCCAAACTTCAGTGGCTTAAGACTACAAAGACTTTTGTCACCATGCCTCATGCCCATTGCAGTTTGTAGGGTTTCTTCTCCATATGGTAACTCAGGGACTCAGTCTAATGGGGGATCTAACAGCCGAAGAATCGTCTGCCCTGTAGCAAAGGAGGAGGCAGTTGAAGAATTACGTATTTTCACTGCCCAATCTGAATGTGGCCCAATCCCCAACCATTGGTCAGAAGGAGTCTTGTGGGTTGGCCTGACGCTAAGGGAGCTGGAAATGCAGAACAAAATAAGATACTAGGCGATCACTGCTCTGTCTGTCACAAACATGAAGGTCTTTCATAAGATTCCAGGCTCAATTAACACTCAATAAATAGTTGCTATTGCAGTTATCAGCCTTGGTCATAATCAAAGCATTAACAGAATTTTATCACCTATAATTGGGCATTCAGAAACAGGTGCTGTAATTTGGAGTGATCAATATGGTAACTTTTTAAGAGGTGTTGAAATGTATGGAGATTAACGAGAATGACAGAAGATGATTTTTTGAACCCCAGCAGATAAAGTATTAATTTTTCCTCACTTATGGGACAACTTGAAATAATTGCTTATATAGTTTATTAACTCTTATTTAGTCACCCCCTGTTGTTTCTGTTTATGCTCACCTATTCATAAACAAGAAAAAGCTGGGTGTCATCAAAGGAACGACTTGCTCCTTTCATTGGCCGATAGCATATAAATCATCTACATCCTTTTATGCCCCATCAGCTCATTTATAAGGTATTGCCCTTTATTATGACAGATTTTATGATATTTTGTGATGACCAGTCATGGAGAGAAAAAGGTTTAATGCACTGACATCTAATTTTATTATCTCTGGTACCTATTCATTTTTTAGAGGCATTTCTTGACTCTGTGCCAGTTTAAGCATGAAGCTTTAAAAACTAGATGATGACAGGGTCGGGAATTAAACCTTTAAATCAGAACGGGATTAGAAAGACAAATCACAAAGAGATTTCAGTCATTTAGCATCCGTCCAGCATGTTAATAAGTGGTACTCATGAAATAAAAAGCGAATCAGCCAGCCTGTTCTGGGGAAGTTGTATGTGCGGTAGGTGCCATATCTGGGTTAGATGATGGGTTGTTCACATTGGCCCAAGATAAGGGATGGGAACAAACGTGTATTGAGTGCTTGCTATATCCATAGTACCGCGCTGGATGTTTTTACTTATGTTACCTCACTTTATCTTCAGAAAATACTGTCAGGGAGTTAACGATGGTCCATGTTAAAATGTGAAAAATAAAAAAAATGGCAGAAAAATGAGGGAAATTTAAGCTTGCTTCCCACGCTGGCTTTCTTTTCCAAATACCTGCTTGCTTTTGCTTTGCATTTGCTGTTCCCTCTTTTTTTTTTTTAATTTTTAGTGTTTATTTATATATGAGAGAGAGAGAGAGAGACAGTGCATGAGCAAGGGAGGGGCAGAGAGAGATGGAGACAGAATCTGAAGCAGGTTCCAGGCTCCGAGCTGTCATCACAGAGCCCGACGCGGGGCTCGAACCCACGAACCGTGAGATCATGACCTGAGCCGAAGTCAGACGCTTAACCCACTGAGCCACCCAGACACCCCTCTAACTCACTTTTTTTTTTTTTTTATCTCCAGAGCTTAGAAGAGTTTCTGGCAAAGAGTAATTTCTTAGTACGATTTCAGGTGAATACACACACACACACACACACACACACACACACACACTTTATTTATTTATTTATTTATTTATTTATTTATTTATTTATTGCTAGAGATACTGAAGCTCTGAAAAGAGAGGTCACTTGTTTAAGATCACACATCATGAAAATGGCAGAGCTGGGTCTACAATCCAGGAAATAGCTATACTAGGTAACACTGATAGAGCAAATTACTTTTGTGCCCCTCGCTATTCCTTAGAACGGTGCTTTGGATGTATTACTTCAGCTAATCCTCACTACAGCCCAATTCCTTTTTAATTCCCATTTTATAGTTGAGGACTATGAGGCGGGAAGGCTCAGTAACTTGCTCTCAGTCTCCCAGCTCCTTGTGAGCTCTCTATACAGCCTCCCAAGCTGTAGTTTTACAGTATCCTCCATTATTTTATTTGGCAAAAGCTAAGAATGCTCTTTGGTCCAACATTCTGTGCCCAGATAAGGGGGAAGGGAAACTGGAATATAAGTTTTTCAATTATCTTTCCTGGCTTCATTCACCAGCCTCATGAATTGTAGTCTGCTTTGCTATAGGCACTCGGTGAATATTTGTTAATGTGTGAATAAATGGCTGCAATGGCATTCGTAGAATGCAGAGAATTTATTTTAGTATCTTGGGAAGCTGGTCGATGGGTATGTTAATTGCTTACATGGTGTCGTTTAACCTTGCAAAGATTTCGGGCAGCCAGGCAGTTATTATCCCTCCTTTTTAGGGGGGAAACTGACAGTCCACAAAAAGCCATGTGTTATCATACTTGTTTGCATTTCAGTCAGTTGTGCGGGTTGAATTTATATCTGCGTGAGGAAGGTCAGAAAGGAGTGACACCGAACCAAGTATCCACCCGAGTTACCTTACAGACACTTAAGTTAGCACCCGTGGGGATTAGTGGGTGTCACTTTCCCTCTGAGCTTTCATTTACCCTAAAAGAGAAGTACCAATAGTACCTGCCTAAAGACCATTCCTTCTGTCAAGTTCTTAGCACAAATAGTGAGAAAACATCCCAGTCTTGAGGGAAGAAAACTCTTCTAGAGCGTTCTAGACAAAGAGCCAACTTTATCTTTTACATCCCATGCTACCAAACCTGGTACTCTTTCTCATATAAATACAGTGATTTGGGGATGCCTTACTTAGGCACATTGTTGTTCCCACTGCTAGTGGGAGAAGGGGTCCCCAGACACCATCTGGGTGCACCATTGGGAGGAAAGGTCAAGCTCGAGGAAGGCCAAATATAGATTCTAGCTCTCATTTTAGTTCTTCCACGTATTAGCTGTGTGACCTTTGCAAAAGTCACTTAATTCCTCTATGTCTCAATAGTCTTCAAATCTTTAAAATGGGGCTAGTGCCTACATTATTATATGGTTGTTGTGACAATGACAGGAGGCAATATATACAAAACGTATAGCGTAGGTCCTGGCTCAACATAATTGCTAAAAAATGTTAACCAATAATACGAATGCCTTGAAATAAAAATTCATCGGTGCAAGCACCAGTTGTTCCTTAGTTGTCGACCTTCCCCCAGATTCGCTTGCTTTCTTACTCACCTGTTCCCTGTTTCCCAACGTGCCAGTGCAAGTCAAGACCAAGGCCTCATCCTAACAATTGCATTCTGGGCATATTGGTTGTATAATCACATTGACCTGACATATTGGCCATCTTTAATCCTTTTAAAAGTGGTTCTGACTTGCCCATATTCTTGTTTAACTATCTTAAGCAAATTAATTAGCTTTGTGGGGCCCCTGATGCCATTAATTCGTGGTCTATAAAGCCTCAGACCTAATTGAACTTTTTAATATTGTACCTTTACTACCTGATATAAGTATCTTTTAAATTATGAGAATTGCTATAGTTAATACCTTATTAAATAACTACATAGAGATGGAAGTATGAAACCTTTCCAGGATTGCAGAGTAGTCAAAACTCAGATTTTAAAACAAAGATCATTTTATTTCTCTTTTATGGTAACATAAAAATATCAAGAGGTTTGACTGTGTAGCAAGAATAATAGAGAGGTCTCATGTTTCCAGCTTTCAAAGAATGTGTGGTCATGGGGCAGCATCTGGTATCTGCCAGTGAATCAGTAAATATTCATTAGCTGAAATACATAAACAAATAAATCAGATCTCCAAAACCACAAAATCACCAATAATACTTCATGCCCACTAGGATGGCTGTCATCAAAAAGAGAGATAATCACCAGTGTTGGTGAAGGTGTTGAGAAGTCAGAACCTTAATCCCCAGCTGGTGGGAAACGATGGAAAACTATTGGCAAACAATCTGCCAGTGCTCAACAATTCCATTCGTCTACACCCAAGAGAAGTAAGAGCGTGTGTTAGCATGAAAACATCTAGACGAAAATTCATAGCAGCATTACTCGTAACAGCCTAGAGGAGAAACCACCCAAGTCTCCATCAGCTGATGAGCCGATGAATAAAATGTGGTGCCTTCATATAATTGAGCATCATTTGGCAATAAAAAGGAATGAATTACTTGATACATGCTAAACAGATCAACCTTGAAAATATTAAGTGAAGGAAGTCGCAAAAGACTACATATTGTATGATTCCCTGTTTATGAAAGGTCTAAAGTAAGCAAACTTTGAGAGACAGAAAGGAGATCAGTAGATGCGTAGGGTTGTGAGGGAAGAAAGAGCAGCGATAGACTGCTGATCAGCATGGACTTAGTTTCTGAAATGACAAAAAGGTTCCCAAATTAGATCGCAGTGGTGGACCCACAAGTCTGTAAATATAAAACCCGTTCCATTGTATACATTATTTGGGTGAAATATATAGTAGTGAACCATAACATATGAGGAAGCTCAAGAAAATTGCCTAAATTTTTTTTTTAAACCTAATTACAAAAAAAGAAAATCTTGAAAAGAAAATCCTTGGAAATCAATGTAAGAGGCCATGGATGTAATAATTTGAGTGTCAATATGAATAAGTAGTGTGGTAAATTGAAATATATTCTATATGTTAGGACCCCATGAAGTCCTAATGATACTTTATAATTCATTGATTTGCCTTAGAGAACATTATAGAGCTCACTTATTATTCTAAAAATAGGTACATAAAGGGAAACATTAGGCATCTAACCCGCCTTTTCTGTTGAAACCGTATCCCAGAGTATCCCAATTGACTGATAAAGAGATGCTTCTTTCTGTAGACACATCCATCAAGTACAGGAAGAAGTAACCGGAATTATAATATGAAATTATACATGTCCTTAACAAAATAATGGGTATAGGCAATGGTCATCAGCGGTCACATCAATGACATGATGGAGACGCAAACTGCAGAATCCTGAATGTGGGGATTCTACTGGGTAAACAATCCAGCTTCAGCAAGAAACTAATTGCCAGGGGGAGTAAAAAGAGGAGAAATCCTTGATTCAAGAGAATTAAGGGACATATCAAGATGTACCATGTGGGCCTTGTTTGGTTTTGATTATGAAATAGATAGAATGATAGATAGATAGATAGAGACAGACAGAGAGAGAGCCACCAGAAAAACTTCAACAGTGATGGGATATTTTATGGTATTAATTTTTGATGTGATAACAACATTATGGCTATGTCTTTAATAAGAGTCCTTGTCTTTCAGAGATGCATACTGAGGTATTTATGGATAAAATTATGTCTGGGATTTGCTTTAAAATAAGCTAGTAGCAAGATGAATTTGGTGGGAGTACAGATAATACAAGAATGAGCATGATTTCATAATTGTTGTAGGTGGTGATAGGTACATAGGGGTTCATTATATCATTCTCTCTATTCTGAATACATTTGAAATTTTTCATGCTATAAGTCACAAATACATGCACTTAAAATATTTATGCAAGTGCTCCTACAAGCAAAAGTTGTACATTAGACACATTAGGAAAATTGGCTATTGGAACAGGTGACGAAGGAGCAATGCATATGGATATAGGGAGGGGACAAAACCAGGAAGGGATTTGAAAGTACCAATGATAATTGTGTGGCATGGGATGAGGAATATAGTCAATCTAAACCACTTTACCTGAGGTCCAAAATGGGAAATGGAACAAAATATTCCAAGTTGTCTCTATATTAATGTTGGTCTTACTTGCATGTAAATATATCTTCTTCACTTGGGAAGAAAATTGAAGGGAACCACCCAGGAATTACTCATTCCTGGGTCACCATGTATGTATGCGTCTATGCCCAGGGAAACAAAAGTAACAAAAAAACAAACACAGAACACATGCTCTGAGCAAAAGATCGGACCGCTGCCATGTTAAGTAAACCCTGTCAAAACAATCACAGTTACATTAATGAATAGAATTTAGGCTAATAAATTGTTTTGTAGATTATCAGAAAGATTCACTTAAGCTGTAAAGGTTTTTCTGATAGTAATAAGAACCATTAAGCATGAGCTACATCTTCTTAAGATAATTCATTTGTGGAAGCCACATTAAACACGAAGATAGAGTCCTGCCAATCGTCTGTGATAATTCCAATTTTGCATGTGGAGAGGTCACTAAATGTTACCTCCTGTAGCTCGTCCTACCATTTTGAATGTATTTTGTACTCACGCAAACTATCTCAGCCGAGATGGTAATGGGAATTCATTTAAAGCCTACTGTTTGGTCAAGAGCCGAGTGAATTAGTGAGCTCTCAAAGATGTTCCGCAGACCACTTCTCTGAAATCATCATAATTTATGTTTTCGTTCCATTAGCATTCCATATACCCCGGTAACATCAGAGATTGTAAACTTAGTTCTGCATAAAAGAATATTGTCTATGACTACTTTATCTGCGGTTTCCTAGCTTAACTTTCAAAATAAAACTTACTGAGTATCATTTTAAGAAAAATTCAAAAAGATGTTAGTTTGGTTTTCAATTGGATAGTGAGGGCAGTGCTGGCGAATTCCTTTTCCTTTTTTGTTTGTGATAACATTGTAAAAGCGATGAAGGTCAGAAAAGGTGCGTTGCCAACTGGTCATGAAAAGGTAATTGTAACAAGGTCAATCAAGATGCAAGAATGGGGGTGCCTGGGTGGCTCAGTCGGTTAAGCGGCCGACTTCGGCTCAGGTCATGATCTCACGGTCCGTGAGTTCGAGCCCCACGTCGGGCTCTGTGCTGACAGCTCAGAGCCTGGAGCCTGTTTCAGATTCTGTGTCTCCCTCTCTCTGACCCTCCCCCGTTCATGCTCTGTCTCTCTCTGTCTCAAAAATAAATAAACGTTAAAAAAAATTTAAAAAAAAAAGATGCAAGAATGATTTTATTGGCTCATGTAAACAAAAATTAAGAAATGAGTCTGGTTTCAGCACAGCTGGATTTTGCTACCCAGATAATGTCCTCAAGAATCCATGTCAGATTCTGTCTTTCTGGTCTGCTTTTCTGAGTCTTTGCTTCAGTATCTCATGGACTCTTTTCCTTCATGGTGGGAAAGATGGCCCCTGTGTGCCCAGGCCTGCGGTGTCCTTTCTGCTCAAAACCCCAGCAGAATCCCATTCCTCCCCAACCCCATCTGTTTGTGAACTTAGTTTTCCAGATCTAATTCAGTGATTTGCTGAGGGTTGGTTTTGATATATATTGTAACTATTATATATGTGATAAGAAAAAAAAGAAACTATTCAAGGATAAGTGTTTCTAGTATTTTTACCCCCTCCCCTCCTAGGAAGCCTTTTTTTTGACATAGATTTGACACCTTGTGAGGCTGACAAAGACAAAGCCAAGGCAGACAGGAAGCATCGGTGAAGAGAGGAGGAAGGTGGGTCTCTTTCTAGGAGAAAAATCATAAGGCTGCCTTCTGGAAAAGGGAGTGCATTCTGAACCTATAATTTGACTTACATTGTATCCTTTTCATAAAAGCACTGCTCCCATTCATGAGGACTGTGCCCACAGAATGGGGCACAGTAATGGAGGCCCCGCCTCCATACCGTCACATGAGGGGGGCAAGGGTTTGGACATAGGAATTTTGGGAGGGACACATACATTCAGTCCATAATGCTTTACTTTTCCATTTCATTAATTTTTCTGCATGCAAACAGTCCAGTGTGTGGTTAGAGCAGTGATCAACAAAATAAAACTGGTGAAGCAAGTTGTCCTGCTGCTAAGTTTTGAAGACCTGGGAGCTTTTCAAATGAATGGTCCTACGATTTGTAAAAGGTTGAAAAAAATCTGTTTTTTCTTTTTATTTGTATTTCTCTAATAATGAGCGATGTTGGGCATCTTTTCATGTGTCTATTGGCTGTCTGTATGCCTTCTTTGGAAAAATGTCTGTTAATGTCTTCTGCCCGTTTCTTAACTGGATTGTTTAATTTTTCGGGTGTTGAATTTGATAAATTCTTTATAGATTTTGGATACTAACCCTTTATCAGATATGTCATTTGCAAATATCATTATCAACAATAATCAAACCATGGAAAGAACCCAAATGTCCATCCACTGATGCATGGATAAAGAATATTACCAGACTGTCAAAAAGGATGAAGTCTTACCATTTGCCATGACGTGGATGGAGGCAGAGTGTATTATGCTAAGGAAAGTAAGTCAGTCAGAGAGAGACATATACCATATGATTTCACTCATATGTGGAATTTAAGAAACAAAACAGATGAACATGGGGGAAGGGGAAACAAAGAGAGAGGAAAGCAAACTATAAGAGACTCTTAAGGATAGATAACAAACTGAGGGTTGATGGAGGGAGATGGGCAGGGAATGGGCTAAATGGGTGATGGGTATTAAGGAGGGCTCTTGCTGAGATGAGCACTGAGTGTTATTCTTAAGTGACGGATAAATTCTACACCGGAAACCAATTTTGCCATATATGGTAACTAACTAGAATTTCAATAAAAACTTGAAATTAAAAAAAAACTCTTTTTGAGACATGAAAATTATATGCAACTCAAGTCCATAAATAAAGTTTTATCAGGACACAGCAACACTCACTTATTTACATATTGCCTGTGCCCCTCCATGCCTCGAGAGTGGGTAGTAGTGATGAAGACTGTTTGGTCCTCAAAGTCCCACACGTTTATTACTTGGTTATTTACAGAAAATTTGCTTTCCCCTGACTTATATCCAGACCCAAAGGAGCTATGGTCAAAGAGAATAACACAGCTCAGGGAGGTCGTCTGAGGGCCTGGAGATCAGAGGGAAAACATAATTAGAAAACTCTGATGTAAAAGGCAAGTGATTTTAGGGTTTCTGTGTGTGTGTGTGTGCGCGTGCGTGTGTGTGTGTGTGTTTGTGTGTTTCTGTTTCTGTTTGAAAACTGTGAAGATCTTTGGTGCATAGACTATTCAGTCAGCAGCACCTGCCAACACTTGCAGGAAGTCAAGACTGAAGATCTGAGGCTGCCTTGAAAGGTATTCTTGAACAGTCCCCAAATAACTGACCTTCAAGTGTCCTTGTGGTAATTCCCACAGGCTAGTGTTGTTTTGTGCTTGGGCAGTAAACTCATGAAAAGAGTGACTAAGTACGTTGGCAGCAATCATCTGCTTTGCTCCAGGCAGTTTGGAATTGCAGGGGAAGAATTCTAAGGTTGGTGATAAATGTATCACCTATAATCAATCAATCAATCAATCAATCCCTCACTATGTATAATACATATTACATTATAGATATATACATATTTATACATAATAGATATCTAGGTATCTAGGCAAGGGCAGTGGAATAAACAAAAAGGAGGAACAGCTCAAAGAACTAACAGCGTGGCTAGAGCTGAGTGTGGAAATGTATAAATGCGAGGAATGAGAGATGTACCTAGAAAAGTGGAAAGTAAACAAATGTAAAAATATTCAAATACCAAAATGAGCAGTTGACATTGAGCAAGCAAGGGGAGACATTGATGACTTTTATGCATAGGACCTGATGCTAATTAGCATCATGGGTTTGGTTTTTTTTTTTTTTTTTTTTAAGTTTATTTTGAGAGAGAGAGAGAGAGCACAAGCATGGGGATGGGGCAGAGAGAGAGAGAGAGAGAGAGAGAGAGAGAGAATCCCAAGCAAGCTCCGTGCTGTCAGTGCAGAGCCTGACGTGGGGCTTGATCCCATGAATTGTGAGATCATGACTTGAGCTGAAACCAAGCGTTGGACACTTAACCAAGTGAGCCACCCAGGCAGCTTCAGCATCGTGTTTTAATAAGCATATTCAGTGACTATGGTTTTGAGGCATTTGACTCACCTTTTGTTAGGAGACTAAAATCAGTCCCTTTATCCAAGATGAGTTCAGGAAGTAAGATCAGGTGAGTTTAGAAACCATGAGTTTTTACAGTCTGTTGACCATGTCTCTCCTGAAACCTAATATTATGGGTGAGTGGTGGTGCAGTATTCATGAGATAATGCCTTTGAAGGTATTTGGAAAACAATAGGGAACAATATAAATATAAGGGATTATTACTATCATTGTCATAATCATTATTATTATTATTATTATTATTATTATTATTGTGTTGCAACCTTCTGTGGAGGAGCTGGCAGGCAGTGTGTGTCCTCCTGTGTGAGCTTTGAACTCTTTTTGAGTTATGATTTGTATAGATTTGGCAACTCAGAACTTCCAGCCTGGAACTTATTAACCTTACTAATGTAATTAACCTAAAACTACGTTCACAGTTAAAGCAATGATGTTCCTTGGGAAAAAAACCGTTGGCATTCTGACATGAGGGATGGGCATCGTTAAGTTCACCTGGGGAATCCAGGAAAGAGAACATTCTTGTGGTTTCTTTTGGAACCAATTGTTCTCTCAATGGGGGGTGAGGAAGAAGCCAGGCACCACTTTGGTCCATATCACCTGCGATTCCAGCATCCGGAGCTCTGCCGCTTGCCGAGACGAGGGTGGTTTTCTAGCAAAAGAGAATAATATAAACTTCAGAATGCAGAAGTTTGATGACATTCTAAAAGGTCAGTGGCAGAGATGGGAGCTCTTGTCATTCTTGGAAAAGAGAGAGAGGTGGATAATCCAAGGGTCTGAAATAGGAAAAGACACACAACGCTACCAGTGGAGAAAAATTCTACCCTAGTCAGTCATGATGTATTAATTTTGTGAGATAAAGAAGAGATGGAAACAGGAACGCTCTTTATTCAGTGAAGTGAACATTATGGTGATGGCATCAGAAGTAATTGAAGACCGTGGGGGCGGGTACTTTCCACTTCACTCAAAAAGGAAAAGCCACCTGTGACTGAATAGCGTGCTGGTCTTGTCATTTTGCCAGTTTCGGTAAAGCGTAAAAACTTTTATCTCTTAAGTCTCTTCATCCTCCTCCATTTTAATATAATCATCTTGGATATTTTCTCTACTCGCATTTGGAACCTCATCAGACAGGTATAATTTTTGCTTCCACCATCAAACATAATTTAGAAAACTCTGCAGGAGAAGTAGTATATTCTGTTACCCATATTTTTGCTTGCTGTGTTAGTTCCTCCTCATACTTCAAGATTTCTTTTCCATCATTTCCTTTCTGATTCAGTGGCTTCCTTAGTTTCTCTTTTCGAGTAGAGATGTGAGTAGCAAATTCTCGTACTCATCCTTCATCTTAGAATGTCTTGATTAAGCCTTTGTTTCCAAAGGATCTTTTTGTTGGGAGAAGGATTCTGTGCTCTTGATTATTTTCTTTCACCGTTGGGAAAATATCACCACTGCCTTCTGACCTCCATGATTTTCCACAAGAAATCTATAACCACTGGAGTTGTTTTGACATATATGTAAAGCGCCATTTCTCTTTCACTGCTTTTAATATATATATATATATATATATATATATATATACACACACACACACACATATATATATTAATATATAGCCTTTAGTTTTCAGAAGTTTGACTATAATGTCTTGGTATGTATTTCTTTGAATTTATTCTTTTGGAGTAAACTCAGCTGTTTGCAACTGTAGGTTTTGGTCTTTTGCTAAACTTGAACATTTCCCAGGCATCATTTCTTCAAGTATTTCTTCATCCCCACCGTTTGTCTCCTCCCTTTTTGTGACTCAAAGGGCATGAATGGTGGATGTGTTAGGTGCTGCAAATCCCCAAGCCTCCTCCCCCTCCCCCAGTTTACCTCTTTCTGTTGTACAGATAGGGTAATTTCTGTGGTTCTTAAGTTCAGTAATTTTTTTTTCATCTTCCTTCACCATCCTGATGTTGAATCCATTCATTGAATTTTAAACATTTTTGGTTATTAAATTTTCCAATTGAAAATGTCCATATGATTCCTTTCTTTAAAATTATTTTTATTGTTATATTTTTTTATTTTGAGAAAGAAAGAGAGAGCAGGTGAGGGGCAGGGAGAGAGGGAGAGAGAGAATCCCAAGTAGGCCTCATGCTTAGCACAGAGCCTGACATGACACTTGATCCCACAACCGTGAGATCATGACCTGAGCCAAAACTGAGAGTCAGACGCTTAACCAATTGAACCACCCAGGAGCCCCCTGATTGCTTTTTGTATATTCTATTTCTTTGCTTATATTATCTGTCTATGCTGAAACTTTCTATTTTCTTTCTTTCTTTCTTCCCTCCCTTCCTTCCTTCCTCCCTCCCTTCCTTCCTCCCTTCCTTCCTTCCTTCCTTCCTTCCTTCCTTCTTCCCTCCCTCCCTCCCTCCCTCCCTCTCTTCCTTTCTCCCCTTCCTTCCTTCCTTCCATAGGCCACGCCCCATGTGGGACTTAAACTCATGACCCTGAGATTAAGAGTTGTGTACTCTACCAACTCAGCCAGCCAGGTGCCCTGAGACTTTCTATTTCATAAAAATGCTTCTAATGTGTTAGTCATTGCTCACTGAAGCATTTCTATGATGGTGTGATGGCTGTTTGAATATCTTGGTGAGATAATTCTATCATGCTGTTATCCTAATTGTGGCATTTATTGGTTGCCCCTTTTTATTGAATTTTTCATTCAGTTTCCCTGCCAGCATTGTGCCAGTGATCAACTCCTACTTATTTTTCAGGTTTTGGACATCCTCTCCCTTAGGAAGGTTTTCATGACACACACAAGTTTGGGTTAAATGCCCACTCTGGGCTTTCAACCTGCTTTCTCCCTCATGAAAACACTTACCAGACTACATTGTATTCCATAGTGTTTACTTATATCCCTCACTTGAATAAAAGCTATATGATCCTCAGTATTGTATCCTATGTCCAGAACTACTGGAAAGTATTGGGTGACCCACAAAGGTTTGTTGAGGACCTCTTATTTTGCCTGGCTTTATTTTTATATCAGACACATTATATATGATCTCTGGAGTGAATAATGGGCTTTCAAAGAAAGGCTAGGCTTGATGGAAGGCAGAGAGTAAGAGACCATAAATACATAGGATTTTTTCTATATTTATAGAAAATTCCCCCCATCACAATGTAAATATATGAGTGTGTAGGATAGTATGGTCTTTGTGACAGTGTCTACTCTGTCCTAGTTTAACCTTGCACGTCCTCGCTCTTGTCCAAAGATACCACTCCTGTGTCTTATATACGGAAAACACTCTATAAATGCTGCTTTAATTGAATTTGATTTGTTTGAATTTTATATCTACCCAGTTATACGCTTTGATATGCCCTTTGCAAATTTAGCCTGAGTCACTGACAATAAAGGTGACTTTAGCCACTGGGCTTAGACAAAATGTGTTTTAGGTCAGAACAGGGTAAAATGTACTTGACTTTTTAGTTGCCACTAGAGACCTTCTCTTCTGAAAAACAAACAACTAAACTGGGAGACTTCGCTAGGGCTAGATTTAGGCTGAGTCAAGTAAGGCACTCACTCAGGAGCAAGAGAGGCATCAAATACTCAGTGATCAAGATAAATAGTATTTGACGCAATCCTTTAGAAAATCAAAACTCACAAAAAAATTCGTAATGAGCAAACTATTAAAATTTTAAATAGAGACAAGCTGTTGATACACAAATCTGCTTTGCTGTGCAGTGGGAATAGTCCTTTTGAATCAGCCTGAAGTTGATGCCAGGGCCCGTGTGGCCAACTGTCTCCCCTCCCCACTCACTGGGGTGGGTCTGTGAGAGCCCACAATGGCACCTGAACCGATTAGGCAATACAGGACTTTGTATGTAGTTAAGCTTTTTTTTTTAAGTAAAATTAACACAGTGTTATATTAGTTTCAGGTGTTCAATATAATGATTCAACAATTCTGTATATTACTCTGTGCTCATCATGATAAGTGTGCTCTTATGTCCCATCCCCTCTTTCCCCCTTCCCTTTATTATAGAGTTTTCAATAAGTTATTTTCACTTGGTTAGAAATAGGAGAAGACATTTTATAAGTGTGTGTAGAGGTACATATTTTCTCTCAACTCCAAAATTGTTCTTTAGGTCACTGTCCTTGGTAATATCCATTAGGTATCATGTTATAAGAAGCAAGGGATGGCTGATTTACTTGAGCCTCATATCCCAGGGTCCAGTCTAAGGACAGGATCCAGGCTAGAAGTGAGAGGGCATAAGGAATCTACTTGCACAAGGCCAACTTCATTTGTTGAAAGTCAAGCAAAGTCAACTGCCTAAATTTAGCAGCCACTTTTCCTAATAGCAAAGAGAATGGGAATAAGAATTTCCTTCTGCACATGGCTCTCCGTTCACATGTGTCAATGGCTATACGTTCTCAGTGATTCACTAGATGAGGGGAAGAGGTAATTGTTTACATTTTAAAAGTTGTAGTTGTTTATAACTGTTTTAAATACTGTATTTAAGGTGTAAGTAATAATATATTTGAAGCCTCTGTGTTCACCAATCACTTCTTCCTCTGTTTCCCACCACATCAAGAGATAACCATTGTCCCGGATTTGTATTTGCTATGAGAGTTCTGCTGATGGTAAGTAGGCTTCCTCAGCAACCTATGAGATAGTTTTGCGTATTTCAATACATATATAACATCAACTTACATTTTTTTTCATTTGGCATTGTAAAAGGTATACTGTTACCACATGTAGCGTAGGCTGATTTATTCTCCCGCTGATAGGCTTTTAATTTCTCTTCATCTTTCCTAATACATAAAAGTTGCTTTCTTGGACATTCTTGAACATGTCTCCTTATCCAAGGTACCAACTCAAAGGACAAGTGCTAAGTTGTTAATATTCACATCATTGGCTTTCCTAGTTATTGCTGAATTCATCTCCAAAGTAGTTCTACCAATTTTCCGTCCCGTGAACAGTGTATAAGAAACCCCCCTTGGGGGTGCCTGGGTGGCTCAGTCAGTTAAGCGTCTGACTGAGGCTCAGGTCATGATCTCACAGTTCATGTGTTCAAGCCCTGCATCGTGCTCTGTGCTGACAGCTCAGAGCCTGGATCCTGCTTTGGATTCTGTGTCTCCCTCTCCTATGTATCCTGCCCCTCCCCAACTCATGCTCTGTGTCTCTCGGTCTCTCAAAAATAAACATTAAAAAAAATTAAAAAAAAAGAACCCCCTCTTGTACCACATCAAATGCCTATAGATGATATTAAGACTTAATTTTAAGATTTTTGCCCATGGGTTGGATATAAAATAGTATCTAATTTCAGCTTTACTTTACATTTCTCTGACTACAATAAGCTTAAGATACCTTATATATGTTCAGTATTGATTTATATTTCCTTTTCTGTTAATTTCATACATATATATATGTATATCAGATATATTAGATATGTATGTATATGTATATATGTACATAAAATCCATTTTTCTATTTGATTGTTTTTATTTTTCTTGCTGGGTAAGAAAGTCTTTTTATTCTGGATACTAATTTGCTAATCATTTTTAATTCCATGCAAATATATTCTATATCTGTTTTCTGTCTCTAGACTTTTAAAATGTCTTTTGATGAACAATTATATTCTCAGTGTAGTCAAACAATCAACATTTATTATGATTTATGTTGTATTACATTTTATGTAAAAAATCATTCTCTGTCTCCAAATCATAAGTATAGTTTCTTATGTTTCCTTCTAAAGTATTTAAAGACAATGTTTTTTTATACCTTGGTCATCAATTCCCATGTGTATATGTGTGTATGTATTTATTCAATTTTATTTATTTTTTAAAAGATATGTGGGCACCTGGGTGGCTCAGTCGGTTAAGCATCTGACTTTGGCTCAGGTCATGATCTCACGGTTCATGAGTTTGAGCCCTGCATCAGGCTCTGCGCTAACAGCTCAGGGCCTGGAGCCAGCTTCAGATTCTGTGTCTCCCTTTTGCTCTTCCCCTCCCCTGCTCCTCTCTGTCTCTCTCTGTCAAAAATAAATAAACATATAAAAAATTAAAAAGTAACAATAATACAAGATACCTAATGGTCCAAGTACCAGCTGCTGCAATTACAATTCAATCCCAGGTATTAAACTTCAAAATGTGCTGTTCTGAGCTCCATTTTCTATTCCACTAGTGTTTTCGCTCTTCCCAAGCCAGCACTCTACACTTCATTCCTGTGCCTGGACATGGGTTTGGGAAAGTAACCATTTCACCTTCTTGATCTTCTTCCAGATTGTTTGGGTTATTTGGACAATTTGTTCTTCCCTATAAATCCTAGAACCAGTTTGCCAAATTACAACAAAAACCCTATTGGAATTTGTATTGAAATTGCACTGTATTTTGATTAATTTGGAAATATCTCACATCTTTGTGTTTTGAAGCCTTTATAGCTTGAAGACTATGAATGAGTCTTTCCATCTGTAAACAGGGTATCTATAGCCATTTATTTAGACCTTCTACCTGATTTGTCAAACTTTCTAATACTACCTACAAACCCTGCACTCTTGTTAGAATTTTTCTTAGCTACTCATAATTTTGTTGCTATTTTAAATGTTACTTTTTAAAATGTTTATTTTTGGTTCATGCCAGCACACAACATTTTTTAACAGAGATCTCATATGCAGCAACCTTGCCAAACTTAAATATCTTTGAAAAACAAACAAAATAACATCTATGATCCCTGCCCTTTCTTCTGCATTTCCTGATCTCTGTTCACAGCAGAATGGTGGAAAGCAGAGGCTTTGAGAGAAGAATAGGACAGAAATTCTCATTCTGAAATGCAATTGCATTGTGATACCGGGAGGCAGTTATGGAATTTCTCTCAATTTTAGGGATTCTTTTTTAGTTAGCTCTCTCTACCTCAGAGATATTAAATAGTATCTCCTGTATTGCATGAGCAGGAAAATAAGCTCACAGATGCAAAACTCTTGGCATGTGGTAAGTACTTCATAAATGTTAACTGCTATCGTTGTTATTATTACGTGGTTATTTCCAGTAGATGGCTCCACCAATTTGGGAGTGCAAATATTTGTGCAGTTTCTTAAATTAGGGGAAAATTAAGTGGCAGCTGAATGTATAGCAGGGTTTCTTAGCCTTGGTTATAAAATCTTTGGCCAGATCATTCTTTATGTGGGATTGGTCCTGTACATTGTAGGGTATTTACTAGCACCCTTGACCCATTTTCATTAGATACCAGTAATATGCCTGCTCCCGCTTCTTCAGTTCTGGTGGCAACAACCAAAAATATCTCCAGACATTGCCAAATGTCCCTTGATGGGGAGAGAAGCAATATGCCCCTTAGTTGGTAACGACTGGTCTTCGTAAATCTTCAGTCTTTCTCTTTCTCTTCCTCTCTCTCTCTCTCTCTCTTTCATCCAAGTGACACATAATAAATTTTCCTGCAGTTCTCTCTGACCTTCTACATCCTGTCTTGTCTCTGCATGTCCTTCCCCATCTTGAAGTTCACTAGGTCAGTGACACCTATCAGCAGGAAGCCAGAAACTGCAAAGATCTGGTCCCTAAGGGATTGTCTGACTCTCATGCTTAAATTCACATGAGCCCTGTGGTCTCCGTGGAAATATCTGCCTGCCTTCCCAGAGCTAGCTGGTGGGTGGTCCGCTTGCCTTTGTTGCACCCCATGCTACCCCCTCCTGTGTTTCAATCAGCAGCCTGCTGGGCTTTGTTAACGTAGCTGCTTTTGGAAGAGAACCTGATCTTTTAAATGATGGAGCCGAGGATGTTAAAAAAAAAAAACAAAAAAACTTGAACATAGCAAATCAGATCGTACTTTGAGATGAATAATGAGGAGTCCAAGGAAAGGGTTTCAGAATCCTGAAAGGAGCAATTAAAAATAATGAGTATTGAGAAGAAAGCATTATTCTCAAAGAGGAAACCCAAGGGCCAGTCAGCACACTTGAGCGTGTGCTTGGGGTGTGCTCAGCCACTTTAAGCAGCAAGAACACTGAGGGGCTTTACCTTGATGAAATGCGTGTGCAGTAAAGAGGAATGGAAGTTAACATGGCTCTTGGCTGGGGTGGGTTCCTGCTGTGTTTGCTTACTGGCAAATAATAATTGAGTAATAATTGATGAGTGTTTACCTATTAAATTGAGTGACTGGCTGCCCCGCACCCCCCCCCCCCCCGCCCCCCGCTCTTATTCTGCAAAGCTGGTCCGTGGTCACCTGCTCTTGGTGAGTCAACTTCCCAAGCCTCTTCCCAAGCCTGCTGCTCTTGGGAAGGTTAACAGTAATTGTCAAGGCTCACAGAAGAAAGACAAAACCTCTCCCCAATGACACTTCCGCTCGTTGTACTACATTTTCCAGTTTTGACTGTGTCCCTTGTTCATATTCCTGTATCTTTTACGTCTATCCCAACCTTCTTCTTGCCAGATTCTGAGACAGTTTTCTTAGTGAAAAGTCCTCGGAGGCTGGCACCCCCAGCCACTGCTATTTTGGTGATGCTCTGGAATAATCCATCCTAACTAAGTTATTTGCATTTGTTCTTGCTACCCGCCTGCTTCCCTGACACACACTCCCACATGACTTTCCTTCCCACATAATCCAAAATGTTGGGGCATCCTCTTTCTGTGAGATGAACTATCAAAGAAATTGCACTGGACACGTTAAAGAGACAGGAAGATTGTTTTTTTCGAAATCAAACTATTGGCCGATATAAAAAATCTTTGTTTACCTCATGAAGATAACCTCCTATACTTTATCTGCAGCATTATTTATAATAGAAAATTATAAAAACCATGCTAACTAGCTATAAGAGAATTGACTTAAAATGCACGCTTGTGGCATATAGTATAATAATAGATAGCCATTAAACAACTCTTAGAATAGTATTGTGATGATATGAGTAGTGTTCATTCTCTTTTGGTCAGTTGAGGAAAGCTGGTTATGAAATATATTGTAAAATATGATGCTTTTTTGAAAATGCATGCAGGAACCAAGACTGAAAGAATACACACCGTTTAAAAAATTTTTTTAATGTTTATTTTTCAAGGACAGAGACAGAGTGAGCAGGGAAGGGGCAGAGAGAGAGGGAGACACAGAATCCGAAGCAGGCTCCAGGCTCTGAGCTGTCAGCACAGAGCCCAACGTGGGGCCCGAACCCACAAACTGTGAGATCATGACCTGAGCCAAAGTCAGATGCTTAACCGACTGAGCCGCCCAGGTGCCCCAATACACACCATTTTAAAAGTAATTATCTTTGAGTAGTGATATTATGGATTATTAATTTCTCTTTGCCAGTTTTTATTTTGCAATGTTTATACAAGCATATGTCCCTATTGTAATAAAAAAACGAGCAAATCTGTTAAAATGAAGAGATGGAAACACTAACTTTGACAAACATTTTATCTCATTTCTTGGATTTTTAACAATAAGAACATGATGTAGATATTAACTTATTAATACTGTCCAGTGTATCTACTGTCCTACATCTGTAGATGTTCATAGGCACAGGAGGGGACTGCAGGACAGTGGGAACAAGTTGATATTTTATGCCTGTCAAAGTCAAAGTTTAAAAAATGTTTATGGGTTCTAATCAGCAATAATTGTTGCCTGCTGATGCTCGAGTTCTCCAACTGGCTACAGTCCGATTTCCAATTGAATAGCTAGCATATCAATTTATTCTCATTAGTAAGCCTGTGGTATCGTAAATAATTCAGAAAATTTCTGCCAACAAACACACAGTCACAGTCACTCTTCACTTTCGAACTTGGAAACAGGAGATCCAGCAGGCATATTTTCTTGAGTATCTCTTTCCTGTGGAAAACCATGGGAAATGGTGTAATTGTCTAGATACTTCTCACTCCGGTGACATATGGGTTATTTTTCATGCCATTCACAAAGTAAGAAAAGAAAAAGGCCTTTGTAAATCTGTTGACCAAGAATACTGTCACTTCCAAAAACATCATCCTCAATTTTAATTTGATTTGAATCTCTCAAGGGATATCTATGCTGTAAGTTAGATTTTTGGTTTTCATTTTCCTGAGTCTTTAGTTTCTTTCAGAAATCAACTCAAAAAGAGTAAAAACCATCAACCCTGGGCCTTCCTCAAATAGAATGATTGAGAATGTTGCAACAATTAGTAATGCCAGCTTGCTAATATTCTTGCATTCACTCTGTAAATCCTATTCACACCAGATGCTTTTCTCTGTGTGGGAATGTGAGGGTTAATTTTATGTGTCAGTTTGATGGCCTAAGAGATGCTCAGACAGATGGCACAGTGTTGTTTCTCGGTGTGTCCCTGAGGATGTTTCTGGAAGAGATTGACATTTGATTTGGTAGGTAAGTAAAGAGATCGCCCTGACCAATATGGATGCCTCATCCAATCTCTTGGGGGCCCAAATGTAACAAAAAGGCAAAGGAAAAGCAAATTCTTTCTTCTTGAGCTGGGATATGCATCTTCTCCTGCCCTTGGACATCAGAGCTCCTGGTTCTGGGGCCTTTGTTTCCTAGGACAGATACCATTGACTCCTGTGGTTTTCAGGTCTTTGGATTCAGACTGTCTTAAAGGTGGTAAATTATGGGACTTCTCATCCTCCATAGCCATATGAGCCAATTTCTGTAATAAATATCCTCTTCATATCTTTATATTTATATATCTATACATTATCTATCTATCTATCTATCCATCCATCCATCCACCCACCCACCCCCCACCCACCCATCCATCCATCCATCCATCCACCTATCTATCTATCCTATTGATTCTGTTTCTCTGGAGAACTCTGAGTAATAAAAGGGTTAGAATAGTGAATAAGGTACATGGAATCCCTGCCCTCAAGAAACATGCATTCTATTTAGGGAGGAAGGTAGCAAATAAGCAAACTAAAAATAATTTCAGATAAAGATAAAGGTTCTGAAAAAATAAAGCAGAAGAGTGTGAGAAGCAATATAATATAGCAGAGCAGTGGTTCTCAAAGTGCCTCAAAAATATGACACCTTCCCACTTTACCAGGAATGAAGGAAGGAAGAATCTCAGCTCCCACCCTCACCATTATGCTGAGTGTCCTTGGTCAGGACACAATCGACACAACTGTGTGTGATGGTCTTAGCTACACTAAAGGATTGAGTAACTTTTATCTTTACTTCCTGTATGAAGGAAGTCCTGCAGTCATGGCCAGTTTCGTGCATGTGTGGCCTATACAGCTGCCCAGGACCTGCACTGAGAGGGGAGCATGCCTCGTTCAATGTTATATGTTTAATAATTTTGTCTTTGAGCTTGTGATTCCTTAGTGAAATCTGACGGGACCATGGAGCCTGGCTCGAACAGAGAGATACACGCAATATGACTGCCCAGTGTTCCTTGCCATCCCATTTGTAAATAACACTTGCAGTGCTCTGTGAGCACAGAATTTTGGTGGACACACAATGTGTGGGAGTTGAACAAAACTCACAGCAAGTCCAGGGTACGTGTGTTGCATCTATAACTGATTAGGCAGGAACACAACAACATCACATTTTCCATGTGAACCAGATCTTGCCTTGAACTTAGAAAGGAGATAATAGTGTCCTCAGAAATATGAACGACCCAAGAGTTCTGTCACATCCTTTCTTGCTCATGTTACTTTCCTGAACTAGACAACCACTTATATTGAAGATGATCACATGGAAGGAAAGGGCAAGCCGGGGCGCCTCCTCTCCCCACCCTTCCCTGCCCATCCATGAGCTGAAGGCACAGGGTGTTGATGGAGTGTACATGAAATAAAGAGCAAGGAGTCAGTTTTATACAGTGATCTCACTGTCCTGATAAGAACAAAGCATATACATGTATGAACTACAAAATACCGAGCGTGTAATTTTGGTGAATTTGTGCACAAGTTAAATGCTTATCTATTGGCATATAAAATCAACATTGTATAACGATAAAATGGAATGTTAAAATTTATACTACTAATTTAAAATTAATTTTATTGATTTATGTTTACTTAGAGTGATATTTAGTAGCAAACAAGAACAAAAGCAAAAAACCTGTCCACTATGACAAGTCAAGACAGACCATGAAAGAAAGGGAAAAGTAACTCTAGCAGTATTTGTTTTCTGGTTTTATGAATAAGAGGCACTCCATTTTCGTTTTGCACTAGGATCTGCAAATGATGACCTCTTCCTGTCTGTGGGAAACTCAGTGAGTTCAAGAGACTATAATGAAGAAATGATTGACACAGGGCAGTGAGAAATTGGGAAAGACATATCCTGACCTTTTCCCCTGCCTGCCCTCTGATCTTCCAGGCCCTTTCTTTGGCAAACCCAACTAGAAGCCAGCCAGCTAGGGAGCCTGGGGGGTGCAGCCCATGGAATCAGGTTCTCAGGACAATAAGGCAGGTCAGAGGAGGGCAGAGGAAGGATTGGGGGGGGGGGGTGGTGGTGATAAATTGAGAATAACTGAGATATAATAAAAAATAGATATTTGGTCTTTGTTCTCAGTTCCTGGCAGAGAGCTCCTAAAACTTTTTGAATCTTCTTAGGGATAAGAATATATTTTGTACCACCTGGCAGGGTCTCTAGATAGCTTCAGGATGGGGGCTGGCTGCCAGAAAGAGCCAGGCATGATTAGAGGGCTGTGACTTTCAGCCCCACCTGATCCTGACCTCGAGGGAGGGGAGAAGAGCTAGAGATTGAGTTAATCGTCAATGACCAATGATTAAGGAAACCACAAAAACCCCTAAAGGACAGGGTTTGGAGAGCTTCTGGGTTGGTGAACACGTTGAGGTGCTGGAAGGGTGATGTGCCCAGGGAGGTTCTGGCAGCCTCATGCCTGTCTCTCTTACCTTGTGTGCGTCTCCTCTGTTTGACTCTTCCTGAGATACAGTCTTAGTAATAAGCTGGTAAACATAAGTAAAGTCTTTCCCTGAGCTCCCTGAGTCATTCTAGGGGAATATTGAATCTAATGATGAGGTCATGGGAACCCACAGATTTTAAGTTGGCTGGGCAGAAATGTGGGTATCCCAGGCACCCCATTCACAGCTGGTGTCTGAAATGGGGGCAGTCTTATGAGTAAGCCCCTGACCTAGAGAGCCTTCACTAGCTCCTGACAGTGTCGGAATTGAATTGAATTGTGGGATATCTAGTTGGTATGAGAGCACTGGTTGGTGTTGGGGAAACAACACGCACTCGGTGTTAGAAGTGGTGTCAGAAAATGCCACAATAACCTGCACGCTGCTCTACCGATGGGGACAATAAGTGCTGAGCTCTATACTAAGCATTTTTCTTCATTTCTCTTCAGATTCTCATAGTAGGGTGAAATGGCCAAATTATTAGTAAGCGCATCAGGAAACCACAACTGGGGAGGTTGAACCGAGAGCTTCACCAGGAACAACTAATAAGTGTCAGATACAGGATTCGGAACTGCATTAGGTTCCTATGGCTGCTGTAACAAATTGCTACAAATTCAGTGGCTTAAAGCAACACAAATTTGTCATTTTACAGTTCTGGAGATCAGGCTAAAAAGGGTCTTACTGTGCTAAACTCAAGGTCTCAGCAGGGATGCGTTCCTTCTGGAAGCAGAGGTGAGAGCCTGTTTCCGTGCCGTTTTCAGCTTCTAGAGGCCATTTGCATTTCTCAGCTCCTGGTCCCTTTCTCCATCTTTAAAGCCAACAGGGGGGCATCTTCTATTCTTTTTCTCTCTCTCTCTGTTTGACACTTCTGCTTCCCTCTTCTTGGAACCCTTGTGAATACATTGGATCCACTTAGATGATAGAGGATAGATATCTCAAGATCTAGTCATATCTGCAAAGTCTTTTTTACATCATAAGGCAACATATTCATTGGTTTCAGAGCTGAGGATGTGGACATTTTGAGGGGAGCCATTTAAACAAAATTTTTTTTATTTTTACATTTACTTATTTTTGAGAGACAGAGAGAAACAGAGCACAAGTGGGGGGGAGACAGAGATAGAAGGAGACACAGAATCTGAAGCAGGCTCCAGGCCCTGAGCTGTCAGCACAGAGTCCAATGCGGGGCTGGAACTCATGAACCTTGAGATCATGACCTGAGCTGAAGGTGGACGCTCAACCAACTGAGCCACCCAAGTGCAAGGGGAGCCATTTTTCTGCCCACCACCACATGCAGCTCTCCCATCCTCCGGTGCAGAATGCTAGAAATGGAAAATTAGCGACATCTTGAATTTCAGATCTCAGCATATTTCCTTGAGTCTACACAGTTTAAAAAAATTTTTTTTATTTAACTGCCAAGATTTGACTCAATAGTTTTCTTTTTTTTAGTTTATTTATTTATTTTGAGAGAGAGAGAGCTCGGGAGGGGCAGAGAAAGAGGAAGAAAGAGAGAATCCCAAGTAGGCTCCACACTATGAGTGCAGAGCCTGATGTGGGGCTCGAACCCATGAATAATGACATCATGACCTGCACTGAAATCAAGATTCAGACGCTTAACTGACTGAGCCACGCAGGTGCTCCTCGACTCAATTGTTTTCAATAAAAATATGCATGTCTGACTTGTCTTAAAGATGCAAAGAAGCCATGATTTTGGCAAAGTAAGAATAGGTCATATTGGCTGTCCCTGGTGGACGGGTTGTGGACTATCCAGTTACTATAACCCCACAGTTTCCTGGTCATGTTCTCAACATGGAGGCCACATACCCATTGTCACTCGTCATCTTACTCCTGACCACTGAGGCCATTTGCGGAAGCCATCCCATCTTCGTCCCTCTCCGTGCCTTTCTTTCCTGCTCATACACATCCAGTGGAGTTTTAAAGGATGAGCAAATTTAGCATATGTGTCCAAAGATGAATCTGAAATTTTTAAATCTAGGTATTGCCAAAATATTTCAGCCTTATTCCTGTCTCATTTGGGCATGGGTCAGCAAATATAGAAGCAAGCAAAAACCTGTGTATAGTGACATCCAGGGCATTGGCTGTGATTTAGTTTGAGAGGCTTTTGAAAATCAACCTCCTCGGTGTTCGGTGGAATGCAATGGGGCTTGTTAAAATAAGCCTTTTTCAAGTTATTGACTGTTTGCCAAGAAGACACCCTGTTCTGGAAACTCGAAGAAGCCTCCTTAAGGTTTTAAAAGTGAAGTCTACAGGCCTCTGCTAAAGTTCCAGATATTCCGTTTGTAGTAAGTATATAGGGGGGAAAAGGTGGATTTGGACTTTGTAGTTGCTAGGCAACAATGCATTTGGCCATTGCCATTCTAGATTTAATAAACTTTAGCTTCTGCGCTTTTTTGGACATACGGCTAATTTACAGGCGAGTAGCCCTCACATTGATTCCACCTCTTCGTCAGAAATGCTGGTGTCATGCTAAATTACGTGGTCCATGACATACCGGAGGTACGGCAATTCGGGTTAATATACTGCCGCAGCTCTACAATGTGGACCTTCCAGTGATTATTAATGAAAAGCTGTGCTCTGTGTCAAATTAATGCGCCGTAGAGTTATGCTTTGGCTCAAAAGCAAAGCCAGATAACTGATCTCTGCCTCTGTTTATTAGCAGAACGCTGAGCTCATTATTGCCCTCGTAAATTGGCAATATGCTCTGAAATGCCAGCCTGTTGAGCCTTGATCAGGGATAAGGGGCATTCTCCTTCATTGCTAGGTTGTGTTTTCCTTTTCCACCAAATTCAACCCTGCGGTGAAAAAAAGAAAAGCAAATTGTTGCATTACAAACTCAGTTCAGTCTCTTCAGATCCATCTCATGTAATCTGTGTAATAGTCTATGATACATGGAGTCTATGGCCCCATGGTCTCAGCTTATGGCACATAGTAGATTTTCAATAAATGCTCATCGAGTGTTCAGTCTGAGGTTAGCCACCACGGAGGCTGTTTTTTCCTTTTGTCTTGCAAGCCCTCTTTCCCCCTTTTTCTGGAAACTTGACCTGCACTTCCTTCCTCTTGCTGGCCATGGTGGGCATGTAATACCAATTAGGCTTATAATAGTACCTTATTCTTACAGACGTAATGAAGGAACCAGGAGTCTGCACCCAACACAAGCAAAACCAATGCGAGCCCTCCCTAGAAATGGTTTGAAGGTGTAACAAACCCCTCTCCCCTTTTCTGAGTGTGCGCTTGATAAAGGTAGGACTGGGGACCAGAGTGAGACAAGCAAGGTGCCTTTAGGACACAGAATTTAAGGATGCACCTACTCTCAGGGCCCTGCAGGTGCCCGGGCTGATACTTGAAAGTGATACTTCCTTAAATAATGACCAGCACCTGCCTCGCTGGCCTCAGCCTGGCCCCAGACCTGAGAAGATGTGAACCGAGAAGTGCCAGGAGCCATTCCTTCAGCCACACAAAGAAGTCCGTTTCATTTGGAGGGAGTGAAATCCATAAGCAAAGTAGGCCTGCCCCTGCCATTTGTAGGGCCCAAGGTCAAGGTACGAAGGAAGCACACAGCATATGTTTGAAGAGTTATACTTTATTAATAAAGCTACACCAGCAGCCCAACTAACATTTGTGCCCAGTGACCATCAGCCATGTCCACGGTCTTCCCCTCGGGACCTGGAGGCCAGACGGGCTGAACCCCTCTCCCCTGACCTCCTAGCCCTGCATGTCTGAGTGGTAGTCTGGCCTTGGGAGATGAGTCACCCACTCACCAGTCACTGAGAGACCAGGCTGAGGATTTCCTTCTCCCCAGCTCATTTTCCTGGCTCAGATAGTACTTCAGCCCAACTTCACCCATGACAAGGAGAAGGCAGCTATGGCAGGAGGCCTATTGTTATCTCCATGTGAGATCAGAAGCAGAGAAGTCCCCTGGGTCACCAAAATGGCCACATAGACTGTTGGAGTTTTAAAGATACCCCTTTAAACCAACTTCTGCATGAGACGAACTCAAAGAACAAAGAAAACAAAGCTTTGGTAAATGTGAAACCCTCTCCGCCTCTCCACCATTCATGGCGTTTTCAAATGTCATACTCGAAACAGCTCAAGAACAAAGGCTGTTTTTATATGAGCAAAAGCAGTACACGCATAGGACCGTCCCCTGCCCAAACCTATCCACAACTCTGCCAGAAAGGCATGGGGTGATCCAGGCAAAAATGTATTTAATTACCCAGATTAGAAACTGAGTATCATGACTTCCATTAGCATGTAGAAACAGCTATTCAGAGGGTGCTTGACATCAGTTTTCTCTTTTCGATTTTTCTCTCCTCCTGGAAAAAGTGTTGGGAGAATTCTTAAGCAGCTTGAAATGATCTTATTCCAATATTTATCAATCAAACGCTTTACCATGGATAAAGTGTTAACCGAGGCTCTGGCGGGATATATTATGGGATTTGGAGATCTTATCCTAAAACAAACTTCTTCTCAAAAGATGAGCTTCTGCATGATTTGATAATATGCTCCCTCCTTCACTGTAGAAGAATCCAAAGACGAATGTAAACGGAGGTAAAAATGTAGAGTCATTTAAGGCAGAGAAAAGCCAAATGACCAGCTTCTATGTCGGGAAGATTGAGTTTCCTGCTGTTCAAGAAAAAGACTGTTTTCACCATAGTAATGGTGCCCAAATCCATTAAATGTCTTTTAAAAAAATTTTTAAAATGTTTATTTTTGAGAGAGAGAGACAGAATGTGAGGTGGGGAGGGGCACAGAGAGAGAGGAGACACAGAATCGGAAGCAGGCTTTAGGCCCTGAGCTGTGAGCACAGAGCCTGACGCGGGGCTCACACTTACAAACCACTAGATCATGACCTGAGAGGAAATTGGACGCTGAACCAACTGAGCCGCCCACATGCCCCAAAAATGTCTTCTAATCAAGGGACCTTTGTATTCCATCTGTATCCTTGTGTGTTCTGTAGAGAAGGTTTCTCAACCTCAGCACTACTGACATTTTGGGAAGGATAATGCTCAGCACCACAGGGGACTGTCCCATGCATTGCAAGATGCTTAACCACATCCCTGGCTCTTTATCCAACTGGTATCAGTATCACCCTACATCCATGTGATGACCACCGAATAGATCTTTAGGAGAGGCCAAATGTCCCCTGGGGACAAAAGACCTCCTGGTTGAGAAAAATGGTTTTTGAGAAGTCCTCCTGGTTGAGAAAAGTGGTGTTTAGAGGACACTGGAAGGTGGTTGCCCAGCCTAACCTCAGTTTCTTTGTGGGAAATTGCCTCTGGCCATCAAGATAAATTCGTGTGCCGATTCTCCCATTACAGAAGCTGGGGGGACCCTTGAAGGATCAATGAGCCAGATCCTCAGACTCATGGCCTCAGCAGGTCCCAGGGAAGGTGTATGAGCTAAACTTAGCCAGTTAGGTTCTTTGCTAGACTCCAAAGCTTCATTAGAGGAATGCGGTTCATGAACTGGTTGAGTCATTCCAGTGGCAAGTTCCCAGGCAAGACCGTTGAGCCATGACTCTTACTGATACCTTCTTCCTGTCTGTTCCACATCTGGTCTAATGGCCTTCTCTCCCAACCTGTAATAACCCTCATCTTAGTCTTTAAATAAATTAGCCAGAGTTACAAGGCCACTTGCAACCAAAGACCTTTGCTACGACAGATGCCTTACATTCATTTCCTTATTAAATCTTTGAAAAGCCACGAATTGGTGAAAAACAAAATCAAGGAAAAATAGAAAATCAAAGAATTTAAAATTTGTTTTAAACAATGTAACTAACTAAATATTATTCTTATAGTCAAACAATTAAACATTAAATGATATTGGGATACCTGGGTGGCTCAGTCAGTTGAGTCGCACTCTTGATTTCAGCTCAGGTCCTGATCTCACGGATCGGAGTTCGAGTCCTGCTTCGGGCTCTGTGCTGACAGTGCGGAGGCTGCTTGGGGTTCTCTCTCTCCTCTCTCCTTGCCCCTCCCACATGTTCACTCATTCTCATTCTCTCTCTCTCTCTCTCTCTCTCTCTCTCTCAATAAATAAATAAATTAATTAATTAAGTCACATTTATTGCTTGTCAATTGCGTGCCAGTATTCTACTGTGTCCTTATGATACAAACTTTACTCTTGCTCGCCTCAAATAAATTTCCTCTTTGATTTAGTTATTTCAAACAAACAAAAATATTACAACCTGACATTAATGACAGTAACTATTTACTTCAGGGATACTCAAACGCTCAGTAGCAAAACCCAAATTTCAAACAAAGTCTATTGCTCAATCTCAATATAAAGATGAACAAAATAGCATTCTATTAGTACCTTTTTTTGACTTCTATATAATGCTCTATTTAAGTATAAAGCTTAGCTTTATAATGTTTATTCATTTTTGAGAGAGAGGTAGAGTGCACACAAGCAGGGGAGGGGCAGAGAGAGAGGGAGACACAGAATCCGACGCAGGCTTCCAGGCTCTGAGCTGTGAGCATAGAGTCCCGACTTGGGGCTTGAACTCAGGAACCATGAGATCATGACCTGAGCGGAAGTCAGATGCTCCACCAACTGAGCCACCCAGGCTCCCCTTTATACTTTATACTTAACGTTTAACTCAACCTATGAGAACACTAAGCTATTTTGGCGATGATGACATTTTCAAATTTTAAATATTAAAAACAAAAATACTTAGACACCTCAGGGGAGCCTGGGTGGCTCAGTCAGTTAAGCATCAGACTCTTGATTTCAGCTCGGCTCATGATCTTGCAGTTCATGGGATGGAGCCCCACATCCAGCTCCGTGCTGACAGCACAGACCCTGCTTGAGATTCTCCCCCTCTCTCTGCCCCTCCCCCCGAATAAATAAAGAAACATTACAAAAATACTTAGAGACATCAGTTTGCCTCAGCATCCAAATTCTCTCTGCCTTGAAATTCTCAATTTGTTCACCAATAAATTAATTTCTCCCTATAGATCATTTTCTTTTTTCATGCCAGCTGTCAATTTATTGTCTGGATTAGCCCCAAATCCAACCTTCAGTACCAGCCCTGCAATCATGGAACTGGACCCTGTGCACGCTTCTCCTTTGCCCGCTGACACAATGTTGAGCTTTGGTAATAGAGGCACCCGGAGAGACACTGGAGGAGAGAGCCTTTTCTCTTCCTTTTTGCAGCGTGCTCTCTCAGGAGGCTCCTGCAAAATGCACGACTGCTATAGTGGCCTGCTTCCGCAGTGCAAGCAGCTTCAGCCGCAGGTGGCTTCCCTAGCTCTGGTTCCTGGCGCATTTGACATCAGGCAGCCAGGAGTGTGTGCACCTCCGTGAAGACAGCTTCCCTCTAACCCCTCTCAGATGGCTTCCCAGAAAATGCTGACATGACACCATCCCTGGACAGCTCACCCAGACACCCCGCAGAGATTTCTAGAATCCTGCAGAATCCTCGGCAAACTTCTCCACTAGGTCACATGAGCCGTGACCCAGTTCTCTTGGACAAGGTCTGAATCCTAGCCCTGGGGGCAAGGGGACCTCTTCCTCATTCACTGCTTCAGCCCAGGAGGCGGGAGGTGCTTTGTCTCTGGGCTATTCCTGTGTTTTTTACAACCTCTTTATCCCTGGCTAGCCAGTCCTCTGTTATGATAATTCCATGATAACGTTTAAGTCCTTTATGTTAATGTTTTCATTTTCAAATCACTGGGTGATTTCTGTCTGCTGACTGGAGTCGGATATATCATTTTTTCTCTGTTTTTAATCACTAACGTCCTTGTCTGACAGTTCCAACATGTCAAGCATGTATGAATTTTTTTCTATTGATTTTTAACATTTTGACTGTAAGCCACAGTTTCTGTTTTTTCAAATGTCTAGTAAACGTTTTATTGTATCATGGATATTGTAGGTAATACTTCGTAGATTCTAGATTCTCTTCTGAGGGATGATGACTTTTGTTCTATAAGGTACTTAAATTATGGGAAGAGAACCTTGACGTTGTGAAGGCTTGGTTTGCAATTCTGTCATTGTAGAACTATTTACTTTATTCATTTTTATTGAAAATATTTGACATATAACGTTGTGTAAATTTAAGTTGTGCAACACGTTAATTTGATATACTTTTATATTGTGATATGATTGCTCTTGTAGACCTATTTAGCAATTCTGTCACATTATGTCTTTATACTTGCTGTTTAGTGGTTGGAATAAGTAAGTTTCAGTCTCTTAGCAAGTTTGATGATTGTACTATAATATTGTGGTCTATATTAGGAATATTTCATTTTTATACTTAGTTGTTGGGTATATCTCTTAGTCCTAGGACTTTGTTCTTCACTGTTAAGGCATGCCTATTTTGAATAGAAAACAAGGATGTTTATTAAGACCCTGTAATTTGGCAAAATTTGAACTAAAAGCTCTATCTCCCCAGCACTGGGCAACAGATAACATCTGCTAAGTTAACATTATAATTGTTTATTCATAGCTTCCTTGGAGTTCCATTCCACAGGTGGACGTTTTAGAAGTCAGCAAATGATTTAAGGATAAGGGTGGCTTTATGTAGAATTGGGAGCTTCCTCCCTATGCCTCAATCCTTTCTGCCCGCCCCCCCCCCCCACCCAATTTCTAGCCACACTGGCATCACCAAGCTCTTATCTCTAACTCCCCAGGTTTTTTTTCTTGATTTTTATCTCCCATTTATAGAATGGACCAGAATTCCATGAGATAGAGGCCATATAAATGTTTATCTAACTCTGTAGAATCCCTTGTTTCAAGGTTTTATCTTCTGTTTATACCTACCTTTTTTTTTTTTTTTTTGCTCTCTTGAGCTATTTCAATAATCTATTGCTGTGTATGAACACACCCGAGAACCTAGTGGTTTCTAACACAAATTGTTCATTTAGCTCTCCTTTCTTTGTGTTGGCTGGATGGTTTTTATCTGAGCTGACTTGGCTTATTTGCGCTGGGCTCACTAACGCACCTGCAACCAGCTGGAAGGCAAAATGGTGTCTCAATGGTCCATGATAGCCTCACTCCTATTTGGCTAGTGGTTGTTGGCTGTCAAAAGGGGGCACATGGGCCATATAGTTTTCATCCACCAGGCTAAGTTGGGTTTCTTCTTGGCCATGGATTTTCAAAATAGCAAAAGCAGAAGTCTCAGTGAACGAGTGGCATATTTTTAATGTTTCATTGGTCAAAGCAAGTCTCATGGCCAATCCAGGTTCAATGGGCTTCAGAAATAGATCCCACCTCCACATCTCACTGCAAGAGTATGGAGGCAACAGGGGAGGAATAGGTAGCCTCTTATGCATTCTATCACAAGTTTCTTCAAACTATTTATAAAAAATCATCTGAAGTTTGGAGTTGTTTTTGCTCTAATATATGCTGCTTCACTATTGCCGAACCTGTACTTTCTGGGTCTTTAAGAGAATGTGGAAGCCATATGTCATTCATGTCATGTGATCTCTTGCAAATTTGCTTACACACTTTATGTGGTCTTGTATAAGCTATTAAACTAAAAGAGAATGTAACACTAAACCAATCCCAATTATGCCTGCTATATGGAGAACGTCTTCTATACAAGAGATTTTTTTCCTCACGGCAAAGCCTGATTCAAAGTTCCCACAATGCAAGACATGCTTTGATGTGTGATTCTTAATAAAAGGTAGTTTAGAGAGATTAGAATTATTTCCAATTTTGCATAAGGTCAGAATTTTTGTGTAATTGCGTAATTCAGGTTCTGATAAAATATAACCATGGTGCATATTCACAGATATAACAAAAGTAGCCTTACTCCCAGGACCGCATAAAATAAATGAATCTGACAATATGAGTTAGCACATTTTGGGGTTACAGTGTTATCGCCTGGTATATCACCTGGTAATATTTGATGGGGCAGAATAATTTATTACAGTCTTAAAAATAATTTAATCATATTTTAATAAAATTCAAATAAAACATTTGCACAGTCCTTGAATAATACCTGTACTAAAAGGAACATAGTTCCTTAAATATTGTTTCATATGTGGCTTCTGCCGCAAGACCATAGATGTCTTGAGAGCAGAAACCCTGTCTTATTATTGTATCCGAAACTCCTAGAAAGTAATGATCCTCAATATTTTCTTTAACTGAAGTTTAATCAAATAATAAAGCATTAATTTGGCTAGTGGCAAGATAAGTTTTGGTCCTGAATGGTGATTATTTTACAGCAAGTTCTGTACGTTAGGCACCATAAATTGCATCACAATAAATATTACTGAGTCCGTATTATGGACCCATGTGCTATGAGAAGTCTACTGGATACTAAATAGGAATATTGAATAGTTTTTGTAAGCATGCAGCTCACAGTATTGAAGTGGTAATAAATATAATAGTCAAATCGCTGTGAACACATGCATTGTTGTTGAGAGGTCAATTTAGAAAACTCCACCTTCTCCTGTGTTTCTCCTTTGCTGTCACACTATTGCCAATCTCAAAACCCTTCTCACACGGATATATGGGGTTTTTCCCCCACACCAAGCAATTTTGTGACACCAGCTGGGTGTCCTGCAACGTAACTAAATTCTGACGTTTTCTACATGGAGACAGCATCGGGTCCTACAGGTTACGGGCTCAGTCCTAAGAGACCGATGTCCACCTCACCTGCCAATTGCGAGTAGTAGATCTCCAGGTTGGCCATAACTTCTGTCCAACCTGGCTACAAATCGGGGCTTCCCATGACCCCTCTTTGGTTTGATTAATTTGCTAGAGGAGCTCACAGAGCTCATGGAAACACTTTCAGTTGCCAGTCTATACAAGAATGTGATAAAATACATAGAGGAAGATAAAAGATCTCAGATGCAGAGTTGCATGGGGTGAGGTCTGAGGGACCCAAGTTCAGGAGCTTCTGTCCTTAGGGAGTTGGGGTATGTCATTCTTCTGCTAAGTGGATGTGTTCACCAACCTGGAAGCTTTCCACACCTCACAGCATTGGAATTTTTATGGGGGCTTTCTCATGTAGGAATGATCAATTATTAACTCCATTTGCAGCCCCTTTCCCCTTTCTGGAGAGTAGGGAGTGAGGCGAAAATTCCAAAGTGCTGATCATGGCTGGGTCTTTCTGGAGACTATCCAGAGTCACCTTATTAGAACAAAACATGCTTCTAGTACTCTCATTTAGAAAATTATAAGGGTTTTAGAAGCTCTGTGCCAGGAACAGGAGGCAGAGACCAATATATATATTTTCTGTTATCTCACAAATGTAAAATGGTGCAGCCACCTGGAAAGCAGTTTGGCAATTTCTTAAAATGTTGCGTCTTTTAAGATGAGTATCCACCCGAGAGAAATGAAAACATATGTCTACACACCGACCATATGATAAATTGAGAATGTCAGGAGCATCATTCATGATAGCGAAAAAGTGGAAACGACCCAAATGTCCATCAACTGGTGAATGGCTAAACAAAACATGATATGTCCTTGCAGTGAGATAACATTCAGCAATTAAAAGGAAAAAGGACTGATACATTCTGCAGCCGGAATACGTGGAAAAATACATCCATGCATGTCCCTCTAGAACATGATGCTAAGTGAAAGAAAACAAACACAAAAGACCACATGTTGCACGATCCCATCTGTATAACATGTCCAGTAAAAGGCAAATTTGTACGGATAGCAGATTCGTAGTTGCCCGGGGCTGGGATTGGGAACAGGGAGGGTCTGCAAATGAGCACAAAGTTACTTTCTGGGGTAATGGAAATATCCCTAAATTCGATGCTGGTGATAGCTGCACAATTCTGTAATTTTTTAAACAACTACTGAATCGCACACTCAAAATGAGTAAATTTTATGGCTTGTAAATTATACCGCGATAATGCTGTTTTTTTAAAAAAAAAAAAACCCTCATTCATAGGATGTAATATATTTTGGGTCAGAGAAGGCCTGCTGGAATAGGTGGCCTGAAATACATCCAAAAGGTGATAAAAATTCGCTAATTTCGAATAGCGAATTCTGTGGTTGATCAGTAGCCTAACAAAAGGCTACCACTGGGATGAAAAACAGCATGATGCACGTTGAGTGGGCCTGCTATGTGTGTAGCATCTACGGTAATTTCTGTTTCAGTAAAATAGGCAGTCGTAAGCGATGAAGCTAGAGATGTCAGAACTAGCTAGAACACGGAGGGCCGTGTGTATCGTATTTTAAAAGTGGGCTCTTCTTCTGTACGTGATCAGGATATTTTGAAAGTTTGAAGCCATTATTGTCACCTAATTGGCTTTAGTTTTCGGATGAACCACAGGGCAGCTCCTCGTTGCCATGGGGACGGTCATGGAGATTGAGGGAAGCAAGGATTGTATGGGGAGGGCATTGCTGGTGCCAGGGCACCAATTAAGAAGCTGGTAAGGGGCACCTGAGTAGCTCGATGGGTTAAGCGTCTGACTTTGGCTCAGGTCGTGATCTCATGCTTTGTGGGTTTGAGCCCCACGTCAGGGTCTCTGCTGTGAGCACAGACCTCGCTTCAGATCCTCTGTCCCTCCTTCTCTCTCTGCCCCTCCCCCACTTGCACATGTTCTCTCTCTCTCTCAAAAATAAAAAAAAACAATAAAAAGAAGCTGATAAAATATTGAAGATGAGAGATAAAGATGATTGTAGGTAGATTAGTTGGAATAAGAATGGAAGACAAACCCTTTTTCTGTGAAATTTGCAGGGAGTGGTGATTGCATATGGGAAGTAAGAGCGAGGGGAGAATCATGAAAGAATTCTAAGATTTTGGCCTCAGTGAGTAGATAAATGATGATTCCAATAGCTGGAAAGGAGAATCCAGGAGAGATTATTTCAGGGGAAAGATAATATGTCATGACCTCTGGCCATCCTGGTGGCAATATTTCAGCAGGCCATTGGGACTGGATAAGAGACTGGATACAGGCCCGTATTTGAGCTTCATTAACATGGCAGCTGAAACTATGGGAGTGGACTATTGAGCCAGAGTCAACGTGTAGATTGGAAAGAACTGTAGGTAAAGAATGGGATCCCAGTGACCATGAAGGATGAAAACCAGAAAATTATTTTGTCTGGTGCTGTTCAGCCTGGATATCCCAATGCGCTGAGTAAGCTGAACTCTCGTCTTCCTAACACACTTTTACCAGAATTCATCAATTTTTTATGTCTTTGGTATGAGGTAGACTTGGCAAGGTATCAAACATGGCCAGCAGGAATGATGGAGAAATATTCTAAACCATCTTCTGGATGTATGGTCTGTCCAGGTTACCTGCTAGTTGGTTAAGGGGACATCTGAAGATAAACCGACTACTTATAGTATCTTAAATACTGTGAGTCGACAAAACAATTTGCCAATGAATTGAAAGTGGTGTATTTCTGTCTTTCCTATTTCAAAGAAATTATCCATATCACTCACTAATTCAACTACAATAGAGCATCAAAATAATATTTTAATAGCAATTTAAAGTTGTCCAGTGATAAGCACAGATTCCAAAGAAAGGCGATCAAATACAAAATCATTCTTCCCCTCTCTTGTGGTTGGTATTTATTGCTAATTCACTGGACATTTAAAAAAATTGTCTTGTAGATTCCTAGAATTGTAAGAAGTCATCCCATTTCACTTTCCTCAATTTAATTAGCAGAATGTTTGTACCAATGTCTGCTCCCTGACGGAGGAGTCCCTATATGTGGCTTTGGATTAGTGACTTTTACAGAATGTTGCAGGTGGAAGGCAACTTGGCATGAATCTTTATTTGCTCCTCACTGATAGATCATGGACCAAGGTTTCCCTCAATCATGTTTTATTGGGCTCATTTGCCCAAATTTCACTGTAACTTTGGTTAGTGGTAAATGTCTTTTAAAGGAAGATTTATCATAAAAACCTGGGTTTCCTAGCTGTTCTTATAAAAACAACTGGAAAATTGTACAGTGCTGGGGCCCATTTTCACATGTTAGCAGTCAGCTAGGACTGAGTAGAGGCTGACGTCTTTTGATGGGGCACATGCTTTCTAGGTGCCAGAGTCACATCCCCAGTTACTGCTGGCCGATTTACTAAATTACTTTTTTTTAACCAAAAAAATAAAATAAAATTCAGTGTTATTCAACCATAATTTCTCACCAGCCATAATTTATTTTTAGTTATTACTGGATTGGTCTGCAGATACACACGAAGACTATTTTTAAAAGTGATTTTAAACTATTTCTGTTGAGCATGCTATCTGAGCATACTTTTGCCCAACCAGTTCCATGCCAGAGGAAACTAATTTGTGTTGTCACTCGTATGATAATTATTGCATTTACAAGACAATTTGAGACTCAATCTGGTACTATTTTCTTTTTAGTGTGTAGAAATCGCATAATTTACTATTCATTATATATAGCTGTTATAGGAAGTATGTGAACATTTTGGGATAAAAGTTTTTAAAATACAGCAACTCGGCATGTCTATTAAGGCGATTCAGGCTTGAAAAGCTCTAAGCGTTCATGCCAACATCTGTCTAATCCAGAAAGCTAGTCTGGTCTGGTGATAGTGGCAAGAGCTTGAATTTGAGCACTCTACTATGGGATTCTGGGCAGCTTCCTGCTTGAGTTATCCTTCTGAGTGATGTAGAAGTTGGCGGAGATGAAGCACCATTGGGACTCAGGCTGAAAACAGATGTTGTGACATCTTACCCCTTTAATTTTTAGAGGCTGTTATTTGCCTGGGTTGGTGAAACTGGTGTTGGTAAATTGAGACTGTTTATCTAGAATTTAAGTCACAAATCTGTGCAGTGATTCATATAGGGAAAATTCCCAGCGACTTGGGACGTAGTCTGGGACAGCTGGATGGAGAAATGTCGGCAGCTGTGCAAAACGCCTGAGCTTCATACAGGCATGAGACCGAACAGAGCCCAAGATCATCTCTGCAGGTAAAAACTAAACAGTGGGCATGAAAGAGGCAGTGTGAATTACCAGAAATTATCCAGCATGATGGACAAGTAGTCTTCTTTCTTCAAAGGCATCTTTTCCTTCTTTTCCCTTCTGAGAAATGATACTTTTTTTTTTTTATAGAACAACAAAGGTAATCATGCCATGATAAGTAGAATGTTGAAGCAGAGACGTAATTGAAGGTTGAGTCATTGAGGCATAGGTCAATGTCAGCTTGATTAGCAGGTCAGGAACCCAGTATTAATAAGGGTTCAAAAGGAAATTTAGGGACCAAGAAATATAAGATCCAAATAGGAGAAGGGTCCAGAGGAGCACATCTACTCATCTTTTGGCCGTGGCAGGCATTGCCAATCAATTGGACATTCTTCCTCTGAGCCTAGATACGGCATCCTTCTCAATCCCATCCTTCCGATAGCTGCATGCTTTCGCCCAGAGGCAGAAGCCTACATATTCTCCTACTTACCAGCTCAAGATACCTAGTTCACTTTTCCAGAAAGATCAGAATGGAATGAATATAAAGGCTGCAGTTGAGTCACGGTGTTATGTATTGCTTCAGTACCAACCATGGGTAGGCAGAATTTTTTCTTAAACTCTGCTGAGGTAGGGCCTCCAGATGAAAAGGAAGAGAACATTTTCTTCTAACTCAGTTTCTTTGAACAACGGTTGCTGTCACTTTCAGTAAAATGACTCATTTTACTGAAGGAGATTTTTTTTTTTTTTGGTTGTAAATTATCCCACCGACTTACATTACCTGGAAAGGTATCTATTTCCTTATTCATGTCAAATTACATGAACACAGCTGAATCTCATTTATTATTTCAATAGAAGGTACTTTTGTGTGTTCTGGGAAGCCAGGAATATGTTGTTCTTAATAAAACCCCATTACCTATGGGGAGGATGTGTTACATTCTGGATGGGATGTTCTGTTACAGGCAGGTCCTAGAGCAAATGTTACTGTAGATTATTTACGGACAAGGTTATATTTTGTTCCTTCTGTCTTTCACCAGTGAGCTTGTGACTCTCGGAGATATTCACCCTTTATCATCATATTCATTTGTTCTTTCGTGAATTTTAACATTACCCATTTGTATTCAAGCCTCTGTTTGAGTATAACCAAATATGTCTTGATCTTGTCAGGTTCTCCTCCGTATTTCTGCTGTAGCCATTATGAGTCTTTTCGTTGCTGTGTTATAGCTTTAAAGATACCTATCAGCAGCATAAGACATTTTGTCTAATATGACCTGATCCTCTTTAAGGGCTTTCTTTATATTTCTTCCTCTTTAGGGAAGAGTAGTATACAAAATGGCCAAGAGCATGCATGAATAAGTTATGTTGTTAAAATCTTAGTGGAGTGCCATGAATGTAACCTTACGCTCCCATTAGACTTCAGAGAAAGCTTGTATCTTGAACATGGTTTTTGCAACATTTTCTTCCTAAATATCCTATGATTTGTAAGTAAGTGAACACTGCTTCCTATTATGCTGAACCAACAGCATTTTCTTTATTATTTTTATTTTTTAATAAAATGCCCTGTCCCTTAAACAGTTGTGAAAGAAAAATGAAAATCTGATAGGTAGGCAGGCTAATGTAGCATTATTTAAAATGTAATCATCAATAACGATGAATATTAATGCAAGTGTTCTTTTTTTTTTTTAACATTGGGTGAAGTTTGCTCTCTCTTTCTCTCTGTCGAAATAAATGGTGGGGCGCCTGGGTGGCTCAGTCAGTTACGCAACTGACTTCGGCTCAGGTCATGATCTCACGGTTCGTGGGTTCGAGCCCTGTGTCAGGCTCTGTGCTGACAGCTCAGAGCCTGGAGCCTGCTTTGGATTCTGTGTCTCCCTCTCTCTCTGTCCCTCCCCTGCTCATTCTCTGTCTCTCTCTGTCTCTCAAAAATAAATAAACGTTTAAAAAAAAGAAAGAAAGAAATACTTTAAAAAAAACCAAACAAACCAGAGCACCTGGGGGGCTCAGTCTGTTTAATGTCTGACTCTTGATGTCGGGTCGCTGTCCTGAGATCAAGCCCCATCTTGGGGTCCGTGCTGAGTGTGGAGCCTGCTTGGGAATTCTCTTTCCCTTTCTCTCTGCCCCTCTCCCTTCTCCAAATAAATAACATTTTTTTTAAAGTTTTGGGTGAAGTTTTGTCATTTAACGTAAGCCTTCCATTCTTTTTCTTTTGCTGACAAATCCCAAATTAAAGCTCTGGAAATTCATTCCCATCTGGTTTCAAACTCCCAGGTGATTCTAAAGTACACCTAAATTGCTATCAGCACCTGTAAGCCTCTCAACTGTATAAAATTTTACGCTAAGGAAAGGATTATTAGGATACTAAGTTTCATCATGGCCTGGAGACACCCTCCAGGTGAACAGAGCATCCATTCTCAATCCCTTCTCTCCCGTGGGCATCCCAAATAGACCCAGACACCTTCTTCGTAGCCAGATATGGGTTTTGAATTGGTATAGAGTATGGTATGTGGTATGGAGTAAGGATTTCAGGAAAGCAGTTAAGATGGTTTGAGGTTGAGTTTGAGATTCTGACCGTGATTCCAGCTAAAAGATCATGGTGGCTTGGGTCAAGGCAACTGCAGTGCAGGTGGGGAGAAGAGATGCACTTGAGGGATATTTAGGAGTTTTACTTGACGGGAATTGAAGACTGTAAATCAAGTTGGCGGCATAAGAAGGTGTCAAGAAGGACTCAGGTTTCTGACTGTAGCAACTCAACAGATAAAGGTTTACTGGGATCTGAAATGTTGATGGAAGAGACCTGGGACTCCCCAGCAATGGAGTGATTGAGATAAGCAGAGGAGTACAGAATTAAAGGAGATACGGCGTCCAGGATGGGACTCTGAAGATGGACAGGAAGAGAAGCTAGGGAAGTCAACAGATTATTGAGGAGAAAAACCAAGAGCATGCAGTGTAACAGTAGCAGAGAGAAAAACAGTATTTTAAAGTGATCAGTGAGGTCAAGAAAAGGACTGAAATGGACCAATGGATTTAATAGCTTGGGAGACTCATAAGATCAGATGAGCTGGAGAGGATTATGCCAAACCTTGATATGTTTATGAATTCATGTGTAAACATAAAGTACTATATAAATGTTAGCTACTTTCCCTCATCAAATCATAAACTCACTGAAGATACAGATACTTATATTTATTTTGAATCAATAGCACCCACCTCATCTCTTGCCTCAAACCTATGATTATTAAATATTTGGTGGCATAACGAATGAACACACCGTGACACATTAGGACCGTTAGAACACTCTGTAATTTGTTTTAAAGGAATTTCTTTAGAAGTTATTTTTGTCTCTGACTTTACGAACCCAATTTTAATCCCCTTTAAACTTCCAATTGGGGAAAGTCTATCCTAGGCCATAAGATTTTCCTGATTTCAGTTATAGTTTCCAGAATTTGGGAATTTATAATTCCAAATAGAGGCGAACTTGAAAATATGAGTTTGTGTTTCACTGGCCTCATCTAGAAATGATGACTTTAAGTTTGGTTGTTACCAGTTTACAAATTTATGTGTCCACTTTAGAGTATTCTTTGCTTTAATGGAGACAAATTCTGTGTTATCAACTGTTCTCATCAGCTTTCTATTCTTTTATGTAAACATTATCAGAATAAAAAATATAAAGATGTTACCCATTATAAAAATACAACACCATATACTTGGTAATTTTATTATTTCAGGGGATTTTATTATGTTCCTAGTTTCTGGACATTACATATGATAAAAAAAAAGTGTAATAATATTTTCATTATAAGAATATATATGAGGGGCGCCTGGGTGGCTCAGTTGGTTGAGCGTCTGACTTCGGCCCAGGTCATGATCTCGCGGTCTGTGGGTTCGAGCCCCGCTTCGGGCTCTGTGCAGACAGCTCAGAGCCTGGAGCCTGTTTCGGATTCTATGCCTCCCTCTTCCTCTGACCCTCCCCTGTTCATGCTCTCTCTCTCTGTGTCTCAAAAATAAATAAATGTTAAAAAAAAATTTAAAAAAAGAATATATATGATAGCATTGGTGGAAAATATGTAACAGGATAAAAAAATACAGATACTCATTCTGTTCTTTGTATTCTAGTACAGATGCTTTTCGTTGTTTTTTTTTTTTCAAAATATTTATGTCATAAAAAATTCCACTATGCTTCACAACCTGTTTTATAAATGTATTTAATTCATTTTTTCTTGGTCATTATGTTGAGACCATTTTCCAAGCCAAGTGATCTTCTGTGAAACACAACACACCACACACACACACACACACAAAGTCTATTGCATGGGTGAATCCAAACTCAGTTAAAGAGCTTCCAATAGTTAGACATTTAGATAATTTCCTATTTTTCAATATTATAAACAACATTTCTGGGCATGTTTTTAAAGCTAAATCTTTGCATACAGCTTTGATTTTATCTCAGAATACATTTCTGGAATTAAGACAGCAAAGAATAAAATGTAGACATATATAAGTTACTGATAAGTAATGCAAAATTTGGAGGCATTAAAAATGTTGCATACATACTGAATGTAGAAAAAGTGGGAAAAGAATAAAATAAGAATGGCTTTTAATCTCACTCACCTGAGATGGAATTTATTGTATAATCTTATAGATTGTGTTTATTAAACATGCCAAACTCTCTTCCTATCTTCATTTTTTGGTAGCTAATATATCTTTCTTGACATATTATATAGCATAGCACATAACTTATAGCATATAATATGTTATATGATATATAATATGTGATATGTGATGTATAATATATAATGGCCTCACTAATGATTTGTCATTTTCTATACTGAGATCCTACATACTGATCCTTTGTTCATTTTCATTTTTATTTTTATTTTGAGAGAGAGAGAGTGCAGCATGAGCAGGGGAGGGGCAAAGAGAGAGGGAGAGAGAGAATCCAAAGCAGGGCCCGTGCTCTCCGCGCAGAGCCCAATGTGGGGCTCCAGTCTCCAAACCACAAGATCATGACCTGAGCTGAAGCCAAGAGTCAGATGCTTAACCGACTGAGCCACCCAGGTGTCCCCATTTTTATTTATTTATTTATTTATTGATTGATTGATTTAAAAAAAATTTTTTTAACGTTTATTCATTTTTGAGACAGAGAGAGACAGAGCATGAATGCGGGAGGGTCAGAGAGAGAGGGAGACACAGAATCTGAAACAGGCTCCAGGCTCTGAGCTGTCAGCACAGAGGCCAACGCGGGGCTCGAACTCACGGACCGTGAGATCATGACCTGAGCCGAAGTCGGACGCCCAACCGACTGAGCCACCCAGGCACCCCCCCATTTTTATTTTTAAACATGATTTCATGTTCCCTTCTTTATCATGGTAGGTGGGTCATTTTATTTACTCTAGATAAATATTGCTACTACATAAGTAAGCTATTGATTCCAAATATTTCATTTGTAACAGGTCAATGTACTAAACTCTGTTAAAACTTTCAATGATTTTTTCAGATAGTTTTTGTGGATTATCTAGACAAAATAACTTTCCCTTCTTAAAAAAATAGGGTAATTTACTTTCATCATCTCCGAGGTATATTATTTTTCCTTCTGTCCTGCCTTCTCTCAGTTCATCCTTCCTTCCTCCCTTCCTTCTTTCCTTTCTTTCTTCCTTTTTGTCTATTGCTTTGATTACAGTTTGATGAAGAATATAATGTACTGATTATGATTATGCCTCTTTTCTCCGTTAGTTCTAAGGGGTAATGTCTGTTGCATTTTCATTAAGTGCCAGGTGAGATTGACTGAGAGAGTTTAAGATTTTTTTTATAGTTTAACCACGGTGTCTGCAGTGCATCTGGCATTAATATACTAATATTTAATTTATAATTGGGTTCTAAGTTTCTAAGTGAGATAGGACTATGAGTTTGTGTGTGTGTGTGTGTGTGTGTGTGTGTGTGTGTGTGTGTACGCGTGCACACGTGCATCTGTGTGCATGCATGTGTGTACTATTTCAGATTTGGCGATATAGAAATATGAGCCTTCCTAGTTGAATTGGAAAATGTGGAATTTTCTTCTGGGCTTTAAAAAAGTTTAAACAACCTGGAACTTACTTTTTTTAGAGTGTGAATGTACAGTTCATGCTTTGACCCTTGTCCAAGCACCTCCATAATCTCTTGTCTGGACCGACTTGATGTCCCAGGTTCCACCCCTACCTTCCCTTTGGTATGGTGTTTAGCAAGCAGCCAGAAGGAACCTTATATTTGTCAGCACATGTCCCTTCTCTGCTGAGAACTCTCCAGAACTTCCTGTGACACCCTTAAGACTATAATCCAGCCTCACTCACCGTTCTCTGCCCTTCTCCCTTCGCTCTCCCCAGCCCTTTGGAGTTCTCTTTGTTGTTTCTACAATGAAACAGGATACATCCCAGATCGCCCCCAGCGGTCTTCTTCGCTTCTTTCAGGGATTCAACTATGATCTCTTATCAGAAGCGCTTTCCCGGCACACTAAGAACCCCACCACCACCCCCATTTGTTTATTATATACCAGGCACTCTTCTAAAGATTTCCCATATTAACTCACTGAATCTTCACCATGACGCTGTGGGGTAAAAAGTATGAATCCCACTTTATAGACGAGAAGCATGAGGCACGGTGCTTGTGGTAACCTATGCACGTTCACGACAGCTGCTTGGTAGGGTAGTGGGGATCCCAGCTGGGCAGACAGATGCCTCCACGGCCAGTCATCCTTTCTACAACACCCAGTCCTTGCCCTGATTTGTCCCCATGTCATCCTTTACCACCACCGGATATCCTAGATCTCTTCAGCAGTTACCTTGTTAGGACTGGGGATTTGCCCACAGCTGGATTCCTGCTGGGTTCTTTCTTGGGCCCTAGAGCAACATCTGGCAAGTCACAGGCTCCCAATAATACACATATTTTTCAGTAATAAATTCACTCAAAGAATCAGGAAAATAGGGGTGCCTGGGTGGCTCAATCGGTTAAGCATCCAACTTCAGCTCAGGTCATGATCTTGCGGTTTGTGGGTTCAAGCCCCGTGTCGGGCTCTGTGCTGACAACTCAGAGTCTGGAGCCTGCTTCCGATTCTGTGTCTCCCTCTCTCTCTCTCTGGCCCTCCCTCACTCACGCTCTGTCTCTCTCAAGAATAAATAAATATTAAAAAAAAAAAAAATCAGGAGAATAAGCTAAGTGTAATTTTTTTTTTTTTTAGGGAGTAATTCTTTGATAGCTTTTAAAAGCTTTCAGGATAATTCTTTTCTTTTTTTCTTTTTATTTATTTTTGAGGGAGAGAGAGAGACACAGAGTGTGAGTGAGAGAGAGGCAGAGAGAGAGGGAGACACAGAATCCAAAGCAGGCTTCAGGCTCCGAGCTGTCAGCACAGAGCCCAGCGCAGGGCTCAAACTCACAAACCCTGAGATCACGACCTAAGCCAGAGTCGGACGCTTTACCGACTGAGCTACCCAGGCGTCCCAGGATAATTCTTGTTCTACTGGACTGTGTACCTCCTGAGTCACGGGTCATTTTTTTTCCCCTAGGAAATTAGTTTTCCAGATGCCCTACTACCAATTGTATCCATAGAAAGCTACCATATTAAATATTCTCTATTCATATGAAAGACAATCTCCCTCATTAGCCTTAATATTGTGCTTTGTGATTTATCTCTTGTTTTTCCTCAACCATTCTGTTAAGGCTGTTGTAAACACACTGAGTTAGTAACTGTAAAGAACTTGCTTCTACACATAATCAACAGTTCCATTGCTTTTCTGATTTCTCTTTTTGTCTGCATTCTATTTTTCTGTTGATTCATTCTTTCTTTCATTAATTTCCATTGTCATTATTTTTCACCTTATTTTACTTATTGTCATTCTCCCATATGTACTGATGGAATTAACTGATGCTGAATTGGCCTGCACTGCAGATTGGGGCCACACCCTCTCGTGCTGGTGTTTTGTTCTTTTATTTTCTGAATAACCTCTGGCTGCAATTTTAATTACTTCTTTTACTCAATAGCGAATTAAGCATTTTTTGTTTTCCCAAAGGCTGATAAACTTTAGATATTTAATCTTTTATATTAGCTGCTATGTTTGTTGCATGATAATTACATAATATGGCTGACACAATTTATACTTGTGGGGAAATTGCTGAGGCTTTTGCTTAAGGCTACAGAAATGGTATTAATTCATTATGCTTTTTTCAAGGAAAATATGAAAATAATACATATCATTGTTCTCTTCGGGTTCACACATCAATACGTATATTTTTCATCTGATGATATTCATTGTATGGTTTATTTCTTATACTAATTGTACTATGATATTAATTATGAGACAAATTATTCTTACTAATAATAAATGTTATGAAAGTTTGGAATATTGACCACTAAATATATAAAATACTGTATATATTGTCTTACTCATTTTTTCTTCAACCCAGTCATGTGTAAACCCATTGATGAGTAAACTTGAGGCTTGGAGTGGCTAGTTAATAAAGATTCAAACACAGATCTGGCCGAATTTAAAGCTTTTATTTTATTTTATTTAAAAATGTTTTTTAGGGGTGCCTGCGTGGCTCAGTTGGTTAAGTGTCAACTTTGGCTTGGGTCATGATCTCACAGTTCATGGTTTCAACTCCCGTGTCGGGCAATGTCCTGACAGCTCAGAGCCTGGAGCCTGCTTTGAATTCTGTATCTCCTTCTCTCTCTGCCCCCACTTGCTCACGCTCGCTCTCTTTCTATCAAAAATAAACATTTAAAAAAATCCTTAATTTTGTTTAACGTTCATTTATTTTTGAGAGAGAGAAACAGAGTGTGAGCAGAGGAGGGGCAGAGAGAGGGAGACATAGAATACCAAGCAGGCTCCAGGCTCTGAGCTGTTAGCACAGAGCGTGACGTGGGGCTCGAACCCAGAAACCGTGAGATCATGACCTGAACCGAAGTCAGATACTTAACAGACTGAGCCACCCAGGTGTCTCTCAACGCCTACAGTTTTAATCATTGTCATATATTGAGAGCATTATCCATCTTGTGTGCTATATATGGGATTAGTTGATAGGTTAATAGATGCTTGTGTACTCCTTAAAAAGGAACTACCCATTTTCGAAGCAATTAATTATTGAAAGCAATATGAATATTTTCCCCATGACATGAGTTAGTTTATACATTATGTTAAAATTATATAATATTCCATTTTATTAATGCTCCACAACTTAACCAATCCCTATAATTTATTCATGCTAAATATTTCCAGTATTTTGTTATTATTCACAGCCTTACTTAATAGGTAAGGTTTATCCTCATCTAAAACTATTTCCATGAAATAAAATATTAGAAGTGAAAAAGCAGGATCAAAATTCATATACCCTACCCCAAAGACACAGCAGTTGCACTACTAGGTATTTATCCAAAAGATACAAAAATACTGATTCGAAGGGGCACATGCAATCCAATGTTTAAGCAACACTATCAAAAATAGCCAAAGTATGGAAAGAGCCCAGAAGTCCATTGACTGATGAACAGATAAAGAAGAAATGGTATATATATACAATGGGATATTACTCAGCCATCAAAAAGAATGAAATCTTGCCATTTGTAATGACCTGGATAGAACTAGAGTGTATTATGTTAAGTGAAAAAAGTCAGGCAGAAAAAGATAAATATCATATGATTTCACTCATATGTGGAATTTAAGAAGCAAAACAGATGAACGTAAGGAAAGGGAAGGAAAAATAAAATAAGATAAAAACAGAGAGGGAGGCAAATCATAAGAGACTCTTAATGGTAGAGACCAAACTGAGGGTTGCTGGAGGGGTGTTAGGTAGGGGGATGGGCTAAATGGGTGATGGCTATTAAGAAGGGCACTTGTGATGAGCACTGGGTGTCATATGTAAGTGTCGAAGCACAAAATTCTACTCCTGAACCCGTTACAACACGATATACTAGCTAACTTGAACTGAAATAAAATCTTGGCAAGAAAAAAAAGAAATTACCAAAAGGAAAAAAATTCATATATGTTATAAAGGCCTTGGATCTATATTTTTAAACTTCTCTCCTATGCTGCCGTGAGAACTTTTTTCTTGCATTTCACTCATTTTTCTGATTTTAAACAGGTTTCAATAATTTTGTATGTAAAGCATTAATCTTTCTTACAATACAATTGTATTTCTTAAAATACAGTAATTTTGTATGTAAAGCATTTAATCTTTCTTTCGTAGATTAAAATGTTTCCTGGCTCACACTGCCCACTGATATTCAGAGTTGAATGGGACAGTCATTTTCTCATTTATCCAATTTTTGTGTACTCTCCACAGTAAAGATTTGGTGAAGTCCGTGCAAATAGGTTCAGCAGATGTAGGGTTAATATTATCTCTAGGTATTTCACTTGTGTTAGTGCGTTTAAAGGAAATTTGTGGGGCTTTTTCTTCCATCAGCCCTTCCTGGTTATTATTAATAGAGATTATTGCTATTTTGTACTTATTTTTGAGTTCTTCAAAATTATTGAAGCTCCTATTTTTAAAATGATTTTTCAGTTGACTCTCCCTTGTGTTTTTATTTTTATCTAGGCTAATACTATCTTCTGTAAATAACGATGATTTTGTCTCATCTTGGTAATCACTGTGCTTAAAATTTTTTGGTGTTGTTCTATAATTGTTTTGACTAGGATTTCAGAACATTATTACATTAAAATGGTGAGAACAGAAATGAGATGCTTATAGCTTAGTCAGAATGCCTCTGTGTTTTGTCTCTTTGTACAAGATTGGCTATTGGTTTCATGTGGATTTTCTTTATCTTAAGTAATTTTTAAATTCCTAGTTTACTGATTTGATTTATTATTAGAGATGGATGTTAAATGTTATGAAATGCTTTTATTCATTTATAGGCTCTGTGGATTATATAGTATGGCTTTCTAATGTCATAAAATAGATTCGTGGATTTCATATTTATGTTTATATATCTAGAGAGAGATGATGTTAATATATGTAATTTCTGTTCTGTTGTGCTGATTCTGTAGACTAATAATTACTCAGAAATATTTTTTTCTGTAGTTATAAAAGAGGTAGTACTTTGATGTATGTGTGTGTGTATACATGTGTTTGAGATTTTTTTCAGATTTTGCTGTAAAAGATGTACTATGAATTATGTAATAGGGATCATTCTATCTATAGGATTTTTTTCCCCTTTTTGTTATGCTGTAAAAAAATAGGTATCTTCTGTCCTTTTACTTAAAACAATTCATCCTATAAGCACACCTATACTTGGCATGACAAAATAAACCCAATAGATTGGGATAGAAAGCCATAAAACATAGACACATATATGTGAACTTTATGTATTACACAGCCTCCATTTCAGGTCCCTGTAGGAATGATGAGCTATTTAATAAATTATGCTGGGTCAATTCTATATAGAAACATATAAAATTGAATCTCAGGCTCACACTAGCCACAGAAATCAATTTCAGGTGGATTTATGCTTTAAATATGAAAGATAATACATTAATTTTTAAAAGAAAACTTAGAAGAATATCTTATAACATTGAAATAGGGAATTTTGAATTATAAATATGACACAAATGAGAAATCATAAAGAAAATATTAATATGTTGAATTATATTAAAGATAGATTTTTACCAAAAAAATATTATGAAGCTGAAAAGACAAACCACATAATGGGAAAAGGTATTTTTAAGATCCATAACCAAGCGTTAGCATCTGGAAAATATAAACAGCATCTACAAATCAATGATAAAAAGAAAACTCACTTTGCTAAAGATGTTAGAAAAGTAAACAGGAATGACGAGTAAACAGTAATACATTCTCAAAATCGTTGGTAGTCATGCATGCAAATCAAAACCACAATGAGATGCCATTTTACACATATTATATTAGCAAAAATTAAAGAGTCAGACAATATCAAGTGATTTATTTCCTTGGGAGGTCCATAACTACTTTGAAAAGGGAGGTGGCATTATTCAGTGAAGTTAAAGATGTGCACATGTACATTTCAAAATTTCAATTCCTAGGAATATACTTAGAGAGCCTCTCGCATATTTTCACAAGGAGACACATGGAGGTATATTCAGAGTAGAATTTTCTATAATAGCTAAAAATTTGGAAACAGCCCACATATCTATCTGCAGTAGAACAGATAAATCGAATGGATAGATACATTTTTAATATTTAGACAATGGAACACTATGGAAGAATGTCAATGAATGAATGTGGGATGAGACTCAAAAACTTTATGTTTATCTGGGTTGGGGGAGGGGATGGAATTCACAGAATTCTTGGAATATAACTCCATTTCTATCAAGGTTACGCGTGGCAAAGCCATGGAGTACAATATATTGTTAGAGATGTGTGTGAATATGTTAATACTATTTTTAAAAAGGCAAAGGAAGGATTTTCAAGGGAAATGATATGCAAAAATCACAACAGATATTTCCTCTGAGACCTAGCATTGATGAAAGAGTGTACTGAGGCTTTCAAATCATTTTTCTATTTCTTAAGCTTATTCATGGATAAGTGGGTGTTAATTTTAGTTTTCTTTAAAACTTTCATACATATGAACTGTTCTCTAGAATATATATATCACAGCAATTAAAATATGCAAATGTGCTATCTTTTTTCAGCTTAGGTATACGTAACTTTAGTTTCTTCCATGTTTTTTGATTTACTTATTTCCTTCACTTTTTTGAGTCAAATAACATGTTTGTATTCTTTCTAGAAAATTTCCATTTTTAGGAGATTTTAAAATGTATACTCTATATAGCTTATTTTTAGCAGTTACTTGACATTAAATTATACTTTCTTTGAATACAGCTTTGCATATTATCTTCAGACATTAGTATGTACTAATAGAATCCTCATGATTATTTTCATAATAATCATTTATGGTAGCTTCTGTTTTCTTTCAGAACTTGGAATTGTTTTCAGCCTTCCAAGGTTTTTATTTGGTTTGAGTCATTGACCTTTTGCTTCTCGTTCACAGATTTATTGCAAGATGTTCAGAGAATTTACAAATAGTCCTTTGTTGCTACATACAATGTGCCTTTTCTCAAAAATATTTTCAATTGTAAAATATAAAACAAATGCAGAAAAGCACACAAAACCAATGTGATTATGATGTGACTTCCCTTTTACCTGCCACCTACATCAGGAGCTAAACTTTCCCCATGACCCTTTCATCGGATACATCCCATTCTTCAACACATATAACCGTTGTCTATAAAAAAAGAATCTCATTTCTCCTGTAGAGTTTCTCATGGTGTGGATTTTGTGGATTCTTATCTCTCTAACATCTCTCTATCATCTCTATCTCTCTCTGTCATGTATATCTATCTATCTATCTATCGATCGATCGATTTATCATATATCTATCTATATCTATGTATCATCTATATTTATCAATCTATCTCTATCATCTATATCTATCTTTCTTTATCATCTATATCTTTCTATCATCTATCATCTATATCATCTATCAATCTATCATCTATCTATATCTATCATATCTATCTATCTGTTGTCTATCTACCTATTTACCAATCTATCTATCTATCTATCTATCTACCTATCTATATGTGTTTCTGACAAAAAAATTATTTATGGCTATGTACATTCTTTGTTAAGAGACAGATAACTTTCACACCCACTGAACTATTTTTGAAAAAATACCGACAACAAAAGTTGGTGAGGATTTGGGCACCCTGAAGTCTAACACATCATTGGCAGAGATGTAAAAGAGCACAATTCCTTTGAGAAAAGTTCTGGCAGCTTCTAATAAAATTAAACATACATTTCCCTGGGGTCCAGCCATGCCACTCTTAAGGTGTTTACCCAAGACTGAAAAGAAAACATATGTTCACAAAAGGACTTGTGCAGGAATATTTACAGAAGCTTTATTTAATAGCCCAAACCTGGAAATATCCCGGATGACCATTAATGGGAGAAAGAATAAACAAACTTTGCAACATTTATACAAATGAATGCTCTTCAGCAATTACTGAATTGATCTGACCATACACACAAGACTAGGGTAGAGTCTGAAAACACTGTGCTCAGAGCGAGGAATCTCATAAAGCAGTCATTCTGTGTGATTCTGTTTACATGAACTTCTTTTATGTTTTCCTATTTCTGTTTCCAAATGCTTTTTGTGTCTGTTTTGGGTTTCTTTTTCTATTTTATTTAGGGATTTGAAACTTGACTCATTCTATTTTCTGATAGTCTTTGCTTTCAATATAAAACAACATAAAATCATCATGATTAAACCATGATCAATTAGCTGTCTTCAAAAATGAAAAGTTTAAGGTATTTTTGTTATCTATTATCACCACAATATTATCAGAGTTTTCTTATCTTTTTTTTTAAGTTTATTTATTTATTTTGAGAGAGAGAGAAAGCACAAGTCAGGGAGGGGCAGAGAGAGAGAAAGAGAGAGAGAGAGAGAGAGAGAGAGAGAGACATAAGCAGGCTCTGCACTGATACATGGAGCCTGATGTGGGGGCTGGGGATCCATGAACTGTGATATCATGACCTGGGCCAAAATCAAGAGTCAGATGCTTAACCTACTGAGCCACCCAGATGCCCCATCATAGTTTTCTTTTATTTCTTTAAGGCAATCTTTTTTTTAAGTGTATTTATTTGTTTTGAGAGAGAGAGAGAGAGAGAGAGAGAGGGAGAATGAGAGAGAGGGAAACAGAGCACTATCGGGGGGGAGAGGCAGGGGTGGGGGGAGAGAGAGAGAATCACAAGCAGGCCCCACACACTGTCAAAACAGAGCCTGATGAGGGGCTCAAACCCACAAACCATGAGATCATGACCTGAGCTGAAGTTAAGAGTCCAACGCTTAGCCGACTGAGCCACCCAGGTGCCCCATAGTTTGCTTTAAATATCTTTCTTTTGGGGCACCTGCATGCCTCAGTCAGTTAAGCGTCAGACTTCGGCTCAGATCATGATCTCCCACTTCATGGGTTTGAGCCCCGCTTCAGGCTCTGTGCTGACAGCTGGGAGACTGGAGCCTGAAGCCTGTTTCAGATTCTGTCTCCCTCTCTCTCTGCCCCTCCCCCACTTGCACTGTGTCTCTCTCTCAAAAATAAACATTAAGGGGCGCCTGGGTGGCTCAGTCGGTTAAGCGGCCGGCTTCAGCTCAGGTCATGATCTCGCGGTCCGTGAGTTCGAGCCCCGCGTCGGGCTCTGTGCTGACCGCTCAGAGCCTGGAGCCTGTTTCAGATTCTGTGTCTCCCTCTCTCTGACCCTCCCCCATTCATGCTCTGTCTCTCTCTATCTCAAAAATAAATAAACGTTAAAAAAATAAAATAAAAATAAACATTAAAAATTTTTTAAATCTTTTCTTTTAATAAATATTTTAATATTTCAGTGCATTTTAAACCTTGGGAACAATAACTGAGGCAATCTGTCTTTCATGATTTACTTTGTTACATGTCTTATAATTCCATTTTTTAAATTTGTATTTCTTTATCTCTGACTAAAATAATTATTTGGAAGGTCTTTTTTTCAGGAAAGATATTAATATAATGCTTTCTGAGAACTTACACATTAGAAATACATTTCAATTGCATTTGCAAATAGTATCCAAATACTCAAAGACCCCCTGGGTATTGCTTTTAACATGTGAAAATATAAGATATGTCAGTCTCTCTCTCTCTCTCTCTCTCTCTCTCTCTCTCTCTCCCTCCCTCTCTTCCTCCCTAACTCTGTCTCCCTCTCCCTCTTTTCTTTTATTGCTGGCTTTTTTTTTCTTTGATCAGATCACTGGTAGTTTTTTTTTTTTTTTAACTTATCCTAAAATTTCAGAAATGTCTTCAGGACATGTCTAGGTATTGTTGGCTTCTGAAAAACATTGCTTCCTTCTTGAAGGAAATTAGAATATGTCAGAAAATCAGAGACAAGTTCAGAAATAAAAACAGAGAATTCAGAGCCATTAAATTAAGGATGATGTTCAATTCGTGGAATTTAATGGGATCCCAGAGAGGGAAGAAGAGGTTTAGGAGGAAGACCAAAAAACCTACAATTCTGCAAGTAGGGTAGAAATGGGGCAGAAAGCAATGAGGACCCAGATGATGAGGAAGGAGAAAGACAGAAGTGGTTGTCACAGAAGCCGTGAGTCACAAAAGAAAGAAAAAACTCCACTCCTTAGAGGGTGGCTCTAGTGTGAAGTTGTATTTAGGGAAAGAGCATCACATCGCTAAGAGAGTAACTGTTTAAAAAACAAAACAAAACAAGGAAACACTGACCCTGTATGCATGTTAGGGGTATTTGTCATTTTATATTTTGTTTTATTGTTACATATGCCCAATTTGTTAATAGTATGTTCAATACATACAAGTACATACAGAATAATGAAATAAGCAGCACTTTCTCCATCCCCTGTTTACATTTATGAAATTCTCTTGCAGTCACTTGTATATTTTTCCCGTATCTAACTCACCTAACGCTATGGATATTTCCAAAGAGATACTGCTGAGCTTCTTTATTGTAGCTATAATATCTGTTTAATTAGCTCAGTCTCCCTTCTCTATTAATTTACATTCTTTTTTCTTATTTCAGCAATGTAAGACTGTATGTTTTCTTCTAATTTTTTTCTTTATGGCATGCCCTGAGTTTTAATTATTTGCTGTTGCTTCTGTAAATATTCTCTATAGACCTGAAAAAATAATGTGTACTGTTTAATAGTTGGGTCCAGGATTCAATATATGTCCATACATCAAGTTTGGTCAGGCAGGTGTAGTTTTTGTAGCTTTTTCATACTTTTTCATACTTTTTGAAGCTATGTGTTTAGAGACATACAGTTTTCAACTTCTTTTGTGTCCTTGAAAAGTTGAAAATTTTTATTGTAGTGTGCTGGTACAGTTTGTCTTAATGGTTTTTGCCTGAAGGTCAACTTCATTTGGTATATTGCCACCAAATTGTTTGGTTAATAGTATATTAACCAATATATATATACATGTATATAATATGTGTATAATACTTACTTATATATAATATGTGTATAATATTTATTATTATACCTTTTCTCACTATTACTCTTATGTTTTTGTCTATCTTGTGTTAACTGTATATACTTGGATTTTTTTAAATTACAGTTAAACAATCATTGTCTTTTAAGCAGATAAATTGACATATATTGTGATTACTGATATACATGGATTTGTTTCTCAGTCACCTTCTATTATTTTAATTTCCCCTGTTTTACATTTTAAAACATTTATATTTACCCTTTGGTTGTTCCTTCCTTTCATCACACTGGATTATCTTATTTTTGTTGCGATTATAACACTTTTGCTTCTAATGCTTTAGAAGTTAACATCTTTCTATTCACTTTGGTTTTATCCTTGAAAAAAATTTTTAAAGTTTATTTGTTTATTTTGAGAGAGACGGAGAGAGCGCGAGTTGGGGAGGAGCAGACAGAGAGAGAGAGAGAGAGAATCCCAAGCAGGCTCCACACTCAGCACAGAGCCTGACCTGAGGCTCGATGTCACAACCATGAGATCATGACCTGAGCTGAAGTCAAGAGTCAGATGCTTACCCAACTGAGCCACCCAGGCACCGTATCCTTGACATTTTAACAGGCATATAGAATCAACTCTAAAATCAATCCTCCTTCTGTGCTCGTAAAGTCACTGGAGTTCCATAATTCTGAAACTCCCTTCTCAGAGCATAAGTTGCTATTCAGTGTTTTAGTCCATAATGTTTTTCATACAAATTATACATTATTACTGTTGTTGTATGCAGACAGTTTTACTCAGAGGTGGATTTGCCTGTAGGTTTAGCAGTATCTTTTTCCCCTCCTCCCTTCTGCCCCTCAGAGCTTTCTTCTTAGGTGGAATTCTTTGTTTGTAAAGGATATCCTTTGGAAGTGATAGTCTATGTTAGTAAATCCTTTCAGTTTTTATTTTAGAATTTTTTTTTAATTTTACCTTCATTCTTCAAAGATTATTTCACAGAGTATAAATTCTGAATTGATGCTATTTTTTGTTATCTGAAGATATTATTTATGTGTCATCTGGCTCCCATTGTAGCTGTGGAAAAATCAGCTGTTGATTTACAATCTTGCTTTGTCGGTAGTTTTCTATGCATTCTGACTGTTCTTGTGGTTTTCTTTTAGTGCTTGGTGTTCTGCACTTTAACTATAATGGTCTAATGATTTATATCTGTCATAACATCTGGAAGATTCTCAGTCATTCTCTCTTCTTATATCCCTTCTCTAAATCTCTCCATTTTTTTCCCTTCTGGGACTCTGGTTAAACATATAAAACTTTTCTTGCCTTGCATGCTCTTAACTTTTGCCATAGTTTTCCATTGCTTTGACGTTCTGGGCATTGGTAAGACATTTATATCTCTCAGTTCTCCCAACTCTTTCTTCATCTTTCAGATTTGCTGTTAACCCATACATTTGTTGTTTTTTTTTTTTTAATTTCAACTAAAATGAAATCTATTATTCATTAGAGAAGTATTCTTTTATTTTTTTCAATATATGAACAATTTTCTTATTCCTCCTTAATGTTTTCAAGTTGCCCTTTTATTTCTTCAAGCATATGCAATACATTTATTTCATATTCTACATTTGATACTTTCAATATCTAAAATATTGTGGACTTCATACTGCTGTTTGCTGCTTCTGCTGTTTTTCCCTCATTTTCCCTCGTTTTCCCATGTTTTGTGATGTTCAGTATGATTCCATGCTTGCTAAAACTTAATCTCTGGGAATTCTGCGAAAACTACTTTAGGATTTACATTTCTTAGTTTGAACATCTGGACACTCTACTATACCAAAACCACTTTAAAAGATTTTCTGGGACTGAATTTCTTTATATTACACAGATAGTGAATTTGAACCCTAGATCCGTGTAAAGGCTAGTTGTAGATCATACATTTCAAGATGAACAAATTTTCTTTTGCAGATAGACTAAAAACATACAGCGAATGTCTTTGACTACTGCTTTTGTAAAATGGGATGCATTATTCTTCAGGTTAGCTTATCACTGAAGATACTACCATTGCAGATTCTAGATAACGCAGGCATCTCTGCTCCAATATGTTGCCTTCCAAGGGACTAAGGCCAGTCTCCCATCTTCCTCAGGACTCTCAACTGAATGCCCTTTAGATAGCTTACTGCCTCCATGCCCTCTGGGATGAATATTCTCCTTTGTATCACAGCTATGTGTTTAAAGCATTATTTTAAATGTATCTTTCAGAGTTTTAGACATTTTGTAGCAGGAGGGATTTAAATATATATGGTCTACTATGTTTTTGGAAATGAGGGTCAATCCATTCATACTAGAACCAAAGTAGGGCATTAGGTTTTGAAACTAATCTACTGTTTACTATACTTAGAAGTGACCAAGTGACTACATGCTGCCAATTAAAAACTAAAGACAGAGGCAAACTACCTGACATCCTCTCAAGAGCTAGATTTTTGCCTCTTGGTTGTTTGCTCTTTTGGTGAGCTCCTAGGATGAGAGCACATTTCTTGTGAGAATTCGATTTGCTACAGTTACATTTTGATGTAATGTTGGAGAAAAACAAAGCTCAATTAGAGAGGCTCTTCAACTTGAGAAAGGAAACACAGTAGGGGAAGGACACTGGGGTTTTGGAAAACTAACAAAGTCATACAGAACTCCAGGTACTTTTTAAGGAAGAGAAATTACAAGAGACTAAGGGACACATGAAAAGGACATGGTGCGAAAAGATGGCAATTGCATATTTCCAAATTTAATGGATGCTGACTGCTCAAATACCTGTATTAAGAATTTTTTAAATGCTCTCTCTCATTAATACCTAAATTTACTTGTGTGTATCAGATAATTATTTAAAACTGTCAAATTCTGCGTCTTTATTGTTTGAATCACAAAATTGATTGGACACATTTTTGTTTTCATGAGCTGTGTAATTTTTATTTGTTGGTTTTTAGAAGAAAATATCCAGGCCGCTGCTTTGGGATTATGTTGACCCTACTTTCAATTCGTATACTGGATTGAATTTCAAAAAGGGAAATTGGTAATTTTACAAAGATAATACAGTTCTCATCTGTGATAGGCTATGTCTACATATTCAATTAAAAAACTAAGAACAATTATCTAATAATTTTAGGTAAACATGAGGCCCCCAAACTCTGAAAATCTAATTTTTTACCATTCATATTCCATTATAAATATATGCACCAAAGGCAGACGTGGTTGTTTCCACCCCCCCCCCCCCCACACACACACACACACTTCTGTTACTCAGACCTCAACTTTCAGTCAGATTCAATTGCTTCCCACTCAACTCCTGCAGATTGTAAATCCTCCCTGTTGAGTTGCATAGCAACTGACACTCAACCTCACCTGCAAAAGGTTAGCCCAACATCTTTCATTTTTCCTTTTTTTTTTTGACTCTAGAAATAAGCAAGCCAGCTGGTAGCATTCTAAACAGAGCTGCTCAGATCTGCGTTTTAAGTACAACACTATTGTTTTCCCAATTGTTGCAAGTGAAGGGCAATGATAGAAAAAAAAGAAACCTGGACGTATACCTGCCTGTAGCTGGCCATTTGAGAATAACATCTCTCTTCCCCTTTCTTGACCTTCGTTTTCTCTTTTGTATAACCAAGTAGTTAAATGAAGTGGTCATTGGATTGTTTCTAGGTCTGACGTTCTGGCAATCACACAAAGAAAAATATTTGTAAGTGCACTGATCTAGGTGACCTTAAATACATCTTTACGGCTGCCCCATTATGCAGTTCCTGGTTTCAGTAGTCAGTCTATTCAAAATAAATGGTGTCTCTTGGAGGACTTCCTAGGAGCTGTTTACATGGATTAAAATGGGCAACTCAGCTTCTCTCTGTGTCCCAGTTAAATACTCATAGAAATGCAAGGCAAGATTCTGGTGTCTATGCTTTCTTCATGGGGGATCTAATGTTCAGAGTGATTGAATCCATTACTCAGCGTTTTATGCTAAGTGGTAGCCTTAGAATTTGAATGTTAGGCAGCCAGACTCCATAAGCAGTGCCTCTGTAATCAGGCTTTAAGGTTATCTTTCATTAGATTGTGTCTGATGATAGATAGATAGATAGATAGATAGATAGATAGATAGATAGATGAAAGAAAGAAAGAAAGAAAGAAGGAAAGAAAGAAAGAAAGAAAGAAAGAAAGAAAGGAAACTGAGAGGGAGGCCATAAGAGACTCTTGAATATGGAGAAGAAACTGAGGGTTGATGGGAGGTGGGGGAAAGAGGAGGGAGTAAATGGGTGATGGGCATTAAGGAGGGCACTTGTTGGGATGAGCACTGGGTATTATATGTAAGCGATGAATCACAGGAATCTATCCCCAAATCCAAGAGCATACTGTATACACTGTATGTTAGCTAACTTGACAATAAATTATATATATAATTTAAAAATTTTTAAAAAGACAGTATTTTTCAGGACTCAATTGCTAATGGCAGAAAGATAGAAACTCATTTCAATCAAGCTTAAAAAGTAAAAAAGAATTAATTAATTAGCAAACTTAGTCGAACTGAATAAAAAGCCCAGACATACGTTATATCAAGCTTGGGATCAAAATTTTCTCTCTCCACCTCTGAACTGTGCCCTCTGTTGTATTAGCTTTGTTTTGAGACAAACACACCCCATCTGGTAATGCAATGACAGCTAAATTCCAATCCCCACTGTCTTAGAAACCCCAGTGGAAAGGCAAATGCTCTTTCCCAAGAGCTCCTGTTGAAGTCATAATTTGGAAGCTCTTTGGTGCCAGCCTGGGTCATCTGCCTAGGGTCCCCGTGCCCAGTGGATTGAATACTCTGTCCCCAGGTCTGAGAGACCCACTCAGTGCTGAGCTATATGAAGGAAATGTCAGTCTCACTGAATCACAAGGATGGAAACAATGTCAGACATGGGCTCTGAGAAGAAAATCATGGTGCCAGAAGTGAGGATGGGTAGATAATGGGTGAACAAAATACAATGTTTACCCTGTACCCATGTTTTCACTTACTGAAATTGAACTGTCATTGCCAGACCCAGGAATGAATGCAGTAAGAGAGGAAATTCTGTGTTTTGGAGTATTGTATTCTCTATGTAATATTTTTCAGTTAAGCCAACTTTCATTATATTGAGACACCTGTCTGTTGCGAGGTTGTAGCTCTGGTTGACAGAAGAAAAATATTATTTTATATGTATCTTCTCTTCTTTTGCCCTTTATGCTGTAGCTTTGACATTGTCTAGAAACGGAGCTGGACAAAAGGAGACAATATTATTGGTAGGTAGTAATTTGGAAGGAAACCCACCAATTCTTCCAATAGTATTTCCTTTAAAATATCCTCAATCTGACTTTTAATGTCTCACACAACAATCTCAGGAACTTGGTATTCTCCTGTGACAGAGAGTGTTATTTTACCTCATAGACATGAGCAGAACGGTGACTTTGAGCATTCTATTATTTCCAGAGATTATTAATATGTCATATTTCCCATGACGTGAAGTTTTTAGAAATATCCAGTATTCTCTCAGATGAGTTTTCAAGACAATCTCTTGAATGCTTCCACAAGAGAAAAAAAAAAGATCAAATGATCGGTTGATAATTTGAAAAGACAGTTCTATTCAATGAACCAAGCTTACTGGAAAACATGCTGACTCTACAGATTTGTTTTTAAATGGGAATGGTACATTCTCAAGAGCAGAATCTATGCCTTTTATTTCTCTTGCGGCTCCCTTAGCAAACAACAGGTGCATGCTTTGTGTTTGTTGCAAGAAGAACCTCAACAAATTAGGCTTCAACATGAGCCAGTGACACTGCAAACATTTCCGATTTGCTAATGTATTTGTCGCATGCATGAAATGATATAAAACTGATGTTGAAAGAAGGAAGTACACACTGCATTACCAGTATGGAAGATACAACTATCCCATTAGATCCTTCCTGTTCTATGAATTGGGTATAAATTCCTTAGTATTTCCTTTCCTTATAGTTCTTCTTGAGGAAAGCTCCTGGGGCCCTTTCACCATTATCTCCATTGGAACAGCATTTGCTTTGTTTCTAACTCTCCTTCTTAGCCTGCAACATGATGCCTCCTCACACACATTACTTAATAAAAATTGGTCGAATGAATTAATGAGTGTGAATGTATCTTTATTTTGAATTTCATAACTTGATTAGTCTTGTAGACTTGAGAAACAACTTACGGGATAGAGAAAGTCTCTACATTTTCTGTGAGTCGAAATTCTTTTGGCAGGAGCTTGAATGCATAGGCACCTCTTGAAAGAAAAACACATAATTTTCTGTTTGAAGCCTGTTGACTTGGTTTTTTAAATAAAAGGAATCGAGTAAAAGAAGCCTCAACTCCTTCCTAGTAGTGAAACATATTTTCCATTGAGTAATAGCAGGTAACATTTAATTTATGAATCATAATGAGTATCCCTGTCTCAGAAACTAATTGAATTTGACCCCGGTACAGATTTGTAATATGAAATGAACAAGAGGCCATAAGAAAATGCAAAATAGAGCTTAACACGATGACCGTATCACATTAATATTTTCAGGCCATGGAGACTCCAGCTCTCCTAAATGATCTATGCAACAGCATAATTATAGCACTATCGCGGCAAATGGAAGTTTGATGTGTACAAAATAATGCCTGATTAAGTGTCATCAGAAGGGCACCAGTGGATCAGCAGCCTAAATAATGTCATGTTGAAGATTAAAACAATGACGGATTAGTTGTTCATTGTGTCATTAAAGAAAAAAAAACCCACCGCAACAATGATACCTAGCATGGTCAATTGCCATTTCAATTACAAATGTCCATTCTTCCCTTGTTATACACGGAGAGTAAACAGGTAGGGTTTTTTTTAAATTGATTTTCCTTGGCATCTGGATAGGGATTGTCAGTCAGAGCGTAATTTAAGATCTAAATCATGCTGACCAGATCTTAGTGGGTTTAGAGTAAATTATGGTGGTTGGCGCATCAACTCCTCTCAGTATACACACACACTCCCCAGAAAGTGCCTTCATATGAGCAGGATTTGTTTAAACGCTATGGGATTTGCTTCGTGCTGGGCAATCACCCAGCTGTTCTAAAGACGGGAAAGACTTGGCTTCCTTTGAAGGCTGTAGCTCCTTCATACATATCCTTCAAAGATAATCATAGAGCAAACGGAGACTATGGCCTCCTCTTTATCAAGTAAGAGAGACGTGTCACGACGTCCCGATTCTATGCCCATGGTGTTCACGTGAGCAGACACTGACCAGTTCCAGTTGGTCCTTCTTGTGCCTCAGACTAGCCATCTGCCCTGTTGCACACTTCCAAGTTCTCATGCCATTGATGTTTGAGAAGTTGAGTGTGATCTTCAACCCAATCAGGTCACTAGCTCCCTTGGCCTAGTAACTGTTTCGGGGTTTTGCTCATTTTTCTCTCTGTCTGGATCTCTGCTCCAATAATTCCTTGTATCATTCAGAACTCTTCATTATCAATGATAGGTTATTCTAACTAATATCCTCAAATATATCATTTAAATACCTACTATACCTTTTAAAATATCCCAGCTCAACCTCGGTGTTAAACGGTTTCCTAGTCAGAGCAAAGAACTGTAACCAACTGAAGGCTTTATCCTTGTACCTCCTTATGACAGACACGATGGAAGCCCCATTTACCATTATTTTATTTGGACACATTTTGTGTTCTCTAAACTTTTGCCTACCTCAAGTTTGCAAAGACTGTCTCCTATATTTTCATGTAGAACCTTTCCAGTGTTAGGCTTTACATTTTGAATTAATTTTTGTGGATGATGTGAGGAAAAGGTCAATGTTCAGTGTTTTCCTTATGGAATATCTAGGTGATCCAGCTCATTTGTTTAAAAAGAATTTTTCTCCCTCAATTACATTGATTTGGCATCTTTGTCAAAATCAAGTAATCATATATATGTGAATCCGTGTCTGACCTCTCTTTTCCATTCCGCCGATATATAATTCTATCTTTTCATGGTGCCAGATGATTTTAATTACTGTAGCTTTTATAATAAGTCATTAAATTAGGTGGCCAAATCTTCCTACTTCCTCTTTTTAAAAATCACTTCGGTTATTCTAAGTCCTTTCATATAAATTGTGGAACCTTCCCAGCACTATACAATGCTCCAGATTCATCTTGTATATTTTCCCCATTCCTAGAATCAACTATTTCTGTGAGGATCCCTGGTTTCTTTTACTAGCTAATGGTATTAGAAACCAAGATCTGTATGCTGATATGCTCAATGCTACTGGGATGTCAATTCGCTTAACCAGTAGAGCAAGGACATACTTGTGTGTGTATTAACAATGTATACACACAGATCTATTAAAAATTTTATAGATAACCTTCTCTATCTATATTAAACTAAACATGAGTTCATACTGCTATCCCCTATTCTGATCTATTAAGCCCCATGGATCATTCTAGTCTTTTACTCTTGTTTATTGGTAACCTCTTATTCCAACAGTGGGAAATCTGGTTCCCACCACCCACTATCTATTTCTTTATTGTTCAATTACAATAACCATGTATAGTAAAATCACAATTGTTAATCCAAACACCACAGTAAACCACAGTGCTTACATATAGTTTCTTTGCCTTAAAGACTTTGCTTATTTGCGTTGGGTCAGCACTTTTTTCTCCCGTCCTCTTCAGTGAATTCTTTCATACATTTGTAATACAATTAAATTATTTTGTCACTTTCAGCATTCCATCTGGGGATCCTCTGACCTCCTAAATGATGTTTAAATTTGCATACATTAAGATTTACTCTTCATGCTGTAAAACTCTGTGGGTTTTAACAAGTGCATAGTATCTTATATTCACAGCTACAACGTCGTATCATACAGAACAGTTTCATTGCCACAAATAATTCCTTGTGCTTAGCTTATTCAACCCCTCCCTACCTCCAGCTGGACCTCTGGCAACCCAATAATCTTATATTCACTATAGTTTTGCCTTTTCCAGAATGTTGTAAAGTGGGATCAGACAGTACATACCTTTTCAGACTAACTTCTTTCACTTAACAATGTGCATTTCTGATTCATCCATGTATTTTTGTGGTAATTTTCTCTTGCTGCTTATGGATTTTCTACTTATCTCTATTGATTTCAAATGATCTTTTCTGAGTATGATACATCTAGATGACTTTTTTTTCCTGCTTATGCTACTGAGATTTTCTTTACCTTCCTGAACCTATAGAGTAATATTTTTCACTAAATTTCACCAAATTCACTAAATAATGGGACTTTCCCACCATTATTTCTTCAAATAATTTTTCTGCCCTTTTTTGGTCTCTTTTTGGACTCCAATCATATGAATGTTGGGATGTGTAATATTGTCCTACATGTCTCTGAGGCTCTGTTTATTTTTCTTCAATATGTTTTATCTGACATTTTGTTGTAAAATTTCTATTGTTTTATATTCCAGTCCCTGATTTTTTTTTCTGCTTTGTCAAATGTGCTCTGGCACTCATCTAGTAAGCTTTCCATTTTTATTATTTGCAAGTCTTACTTTTTTTGTTTTTTTCTTTTTGATAGTTTCCTCCTCTCTGGCACAATTCCCCATTTATTCACTTATTATTGGCATATCTCCCATTGATTATTTAAACATACTTTCCTTTAATCACTTGAGTACATTTATAATATATGTATTGAAGTATTCATCTACTCAATCCCAAATGTGTTCCAACTCAGTGTCTGTTTCTATTGTCTTCTTGTTTCCAGAGCACAGGTAAGACTTTCTGTTTTCTTTTAAAATGTCTTTCTGTTAAAATGTCTTAATAATTTTCGGTTTAAAACTGCACATCATTGCTGATGCCTTGTAGCAACTCTGGATTCAATTTCTTCCTCCAAATGTTGTTCATGTTTTTATTTTGCACGCACATAATTTGCCTGGGCTCCAGCTGTAAAATCTGTCTCCCTCACTCAGAGCAGCCACAGATACCTATGCTGAAGTTTTATTTGTTTGTTCGGTCTCCATCTCCCCAATTACCATCCTTTGGATAGTGTAATTAGCAGTCAGCCAATGATTTATCTGCTGCCCAGATTTTATGTGGAACTCATTTCGATGTGCCATTGATTTAAAGTTTCTCAGGCTTATAAAAAAACGAAATCTTGCCATTTGCAATGATGTGGTTGGAGCTAGAGAGTAGTATTATGCTAAGTGAAATGCATGATTTCAGGCATATGTGGAATTTAAGAAACAAAACAGATGAACTTAGGGGGAGAAAGAAAAAAAGAGGGGCAAACCAGAAAACAGACTCTTAACTATAGAGAACAAATTGAGGGCTTCTGGAGGGAGGTGGGCAGGGGGAAGGGTTAAGCGGGTGATAGATACGAAGGAGGGTGCCTCTTGTGGTGAGCACTGGGTGTTGTAGATAGGGGATGAATCACTAAATTCTACACCTAAAACTAGTATTGCACTGTATGTTAACTCACTGGAAGTTAAATGAAAACTTGAAAAAATAGATAAATAAAGTTTCTCTGGGCTTTCTATTTTTTCTAGATTCATCCTCTCCCCTGCACACAGTTGAAAAGTCAGCTAGAAATGTGCCAAGAATATATCCTCTCAGCTCTTCCAAAGGCCTTCTATTCTCATTATCTTCCATTTAAATTCCTAACTGTTTTGCCACCTGCCCAAACTGAGGCTACCACCTCTGGCTAATCAGACTTTGGGTTTTTTATCGCTTGAGCTGGGAGAGATGGACATGCCTCCAAGCAAGAAGTTTTAGAAATTCGCCATCCTTATTTGAAACAGTAGAGTTGCCCATGAGTACACACTTCTCAAGTTGGTGCCTGTGTTTGGTCATTTTCAGTTGTTTTAAAAATAATTTTGTACGGTTTTATGCTTGTTTACTATGGAGGGGAATTGTCTGAACGTCTCATGCTGCTATACCAATAACAGAAATGAATGCTTGAAAACAAAAAAGTAATACCTTCACATGATTGAAAATGCAGTGAACGTATATTGCGATGAAAACTCCCCTCTTCAAATCTGTCTCTTCCAGCTACCCTGGAAGGGAATCAATAAATGTCAGTAAATTATTATGCATCCTTTGAGAGATATCTTATGTATATATTAGCAGGTGTAGACATATATTAATTTTCTTTTTTTCATAAATTTTTTTGCATACTTATTTTGTTAGAATATTTTACATCCACATATAAAGATACTTCTTAATTTTATGCCTGTCCACTGTTTCACTGAATATCTGTATATTAAATTTTGTAGATTCAATACTTACAAACACTGAGATTTTTTTAAACTTTTTGCTATTCTAAACATACTACAATTAATAAAATAATAGGGAGCTATGTTGGACATACAGTCCTGTGTAATAACTTACCCCGGATTTCCCAAGTGAAAACAGCTTCTGTAAGTCAGCAATTCAGGAGCATTTGGCTTGCATGGTTCTGGTTCAGAATCTGTAGAGCTAGCAGTCAGGGGGCTGAAGTCAACTGAAGGTTTGACCAGGGTTGGAGAATCTGCTTCCAAGATGGCTCATTGACATAGCCATAACCGTAGTCAGTTTCACACTAGATGTTGGGAGGGAGGGGGTCTCATTTCCATACTAAATCAATCTTTTCTTAGGGTTGCTTTAGTGTCTTTGTGACATGGCAGCTGTTTTCCTCCAAAGTGTGAGATCCAGGAGAGAGAGTAAAGTGGGAACCACAATGTCTTTTATGATCTAAGCTGGGAAGTTACGCTTCATCATTTCTAATCAGGTGCTATAGGTTAAGTGGGTCAACCTCATTCAGTGTGGGAGGGGACTACACCAGGTCATAAATACCACAAGGTGATAATCATCATTAGAAACCATGTTGGAAGCTAGCTAAAATAATATTTATATATATTTTTCTATATCTCCATCTCTTCATCTATTGCTATGTGTATTTCATATCTATCCATCTCTGTAAAATATTTCATTCATATATAAGGATAAATTCCTTGATATAGAATGGCTACATCAAATGGTATATGCATTCGTAATTTTGTTGGACATTGTCAAAAAGCTCTCCATGGGATCTGATTCATAATGAGTAGTCTTGCTTAAATTTCTAGTCACTTAACTTTATTGGATTGTTTCACACTAATGCAGTTTGTCAAGCATATACTTCCTATTGAAGTATTGAGGTTTCTAAATTTGTGACTGTTAGATTTAAAGGCAAAAACTTACATTATGAAGCAAAGTGTAAATATCAGCAGCTTTGTAAGCAATATAAAGCCTCTAAATAAATAATGGTTTGCATTTTGATCAAAGGAAAATTTAATCCATTTTCATCGGTACATTCCCCTAGACTGGTCTTCTAAGGCTGCAGTTCCCAAAGTTTGCAGAACACGTGTCCTCAGAGAGTTTCCATAAGTAGAAGACAGAAAACATGTGTAGGAAGTGCAGACATTCACAAAGCACATCAGTAAACTCTGTGATGTCTTTCAGAAATGAAATCTACTTCATTCAGTATTCCTCAAACTGAGTTGACCGTGAGACCTTTTATTTTATAACATAACACTGCAACAATCTGACATAATATTGGGCATGGGTTCCAGCGGCACATGCAGTGTGGAGTTTTTTTGCCAAGGCATTCATTTCTTTTTCTTTTCCTTTTTTTATTGCAATGTAATTCACATACTATAGAATTCATGGGTCTTTGTATAATCACAAAGCTGTGCAATCGTAACTGATCCAGAATATTTTCATCACCCCCCAAAGAAACTCCATACCTATTAGCAACCACAGTCTACCCCTGACCACCCCTCACCCCCACCAGCCTCTGGAAACCACTAATCTACTTTGTATCTCTATGATTTTGCCTTTTCTGGATAAGTCATATACATGGAATTATATACTATGTGGCCTATAGAGTCTGGCTTCTTTTGTTTTTCATGTTTTTAAGGTTCATTCATGTATAAGTACTTAATTCCTTTATGGGGCTGAATAATATTCTGTTTTATGAATATTATCACTTGTTGATTCCCTCATCAGTTAACAGACATAGTATTATTTCTACTTTTTGTCTAATATGAATATTGTTACTATGATATAATTGTGTGACAGTTTATTTGTGTGAGTATGGACATATATTTTCAATTCACTTGGATATATACCTAGGAGTGGAATCGCCCGGTCATGTGGTAATTCAATATTTAAACCTTTTGAGAAGTGATACTAATTTCTATACCTTGCTGTATTAACACCACCAACTGTTTTCAAGTCCATGGGAGTATGGAAACCATTGCAACACTAGGGAAGTTTATATAGAGCAAGCAAGTTGCCATTCTTTTTGCCCACAGTTTACTTCTTTTAGTTTACCCAATATCCGTTCAAGAAATGGAACTGAAGAGAGAAAAACTAAAAACTGAGCATCATGTGTTTTACATATCGCATACACTGATAAATACAGGGGAATTAATAATTGCCCTCCAGTTTTCAGATAAATTTCTGTGAATAAGGAATTCAGTGACTTATTTTCTCTCAGTTATAGATAGTGAGTGCCTTCTCTTTGTGACATTGTTTGGATGTAGCAACTCAATTGTATTCTATTATTTTTGAGAATGGTGGCAATCTGCTCTTGTTGGAAAGAAAACCGATTGTTCTTGCAATAAGAAAAAGCAAAGAACATTGAATTTGGTATTGTTCTTTTGACTTTCTGTGTTTTTCTTGTTGGGTATGTGTTAAAGAAAACTGTTACTCTATTTGGAAAGCTTTGCTATTTTGCATCAAGCCTACCGATACTTCATCACACAAATCAGAATTGTGTATAAAACAGTGATTTTCTACGACTTTTGGCACCAGGTTTGTGTTGAAAAACTTCATCTTCATTTTGACTCAGAGCTTTTGTGCTTTTTGGTTGTTGTTCCTTCACATATGTGGTTTAGGTACAAAATGTTTGCAGATGTTCCAAGCTTGATTTATTAAAATGGTTTCAGCACAAATCCCTTATGCAATTAAATGCCTATTCATGTGTTCTTTTCACAATGAAATGTTGTTAACAAATAGCTTTAATATAATAGCATAACAGTTAAGGGAAAACTTGGGAGCAAGTGCTTAATAGATACGAGCTTGTGTAATTTTACCAAAAAAAATAGCACTTATGTTTTCAGTTTGACTTAAAAGTAGTGTATGCACTTGATGGGGAATTTGAAAAGGACACAAAGGTACAAGGAATACATAGGACTTTTGATTCCAACACCCCAAAATAAGCACTCTTAATGGTTTATTATTTGTTTTTCCAAAGTTGTTTATATTGCTATTAATCTTGAAGTTCAGGAATTTCACCCTGAGTTGTGTCTTTCTCTATGAACTTTTCTCAGGTATCTTTTTTTTTTTTTTTGAAGGAGAGAGAGAGACAGAGCATGAGCAGGGGAGGAGCAGAGAGAGAGGGAGATACAGAATCATAGCAGGTTCCACGCTCTAAGCTGTCAGCACAGAGCCCGAAGTGGGGCTCAAACTCACGAACCACGAGATCATGATCTGTGCTGAAGTCAGATGCTTAACTGACTGAGCCACCCAGGCACCCCCCTCAGATACCTTTTTCTTAGTACCTTCCTACCACACTCAGAAAAAAAATCTGTAGGACCAGTAGGAGTGTGTTTCCCTACTTGTTTTGCTTTACATAAATAATTTGAGTTAAAATGTTGACATTCATTTATTTAAATTTGTATTTCATCTTTGAATTTTAAGAGACAATTTTAATATTTTAAAACAAATAACTTTTAAAACATGGAAAAATTAATTGCATTTAATTTTTATCATTTACTTCATGTACTTTGCATAACTGCATTTTTTTAATGTTTTAGCTCATTGTTATCAATAGGGCACAAATGTGAAAATCTTGATGATAATATAATTTGTGATTTTGCTGAAATGAAAACTGGAAAATTATATTACATGTTATAAATTTAAAGCATTTTATGAATGATCTGTTTCATTTCTTATCAACAGAGACATCTGTAATAGTTACATTTAGTACCTTTTGATAGTTGGCCAACCTTCAGTCATATAAAAGTCTTACATTTACATATTTTTTTATTTTTTTAATTTTTTATTTTTTTTAATTTAATTTAATTTTATTTTTTTTTCAGTATATGAAATTTATTGTCAAATTGGTTTCCATACAACGCCCAGTGCTCATCCCAAAAGGTGCCCTCCTCGATGCCCATCACCCACTTTCCCCTCCCTCCCACCCCCCATCAACCCTCAGTTTGTTCTCAGTTTTTAAGAGTCTCTCATGCTTTGGCTCTCTCCCACTCTAACCTCTTTTTTTTTTTCCTTCCCCTCCCCCATGGGTTTCTTTTTTTTTTATTTTTTTTTTATTTTTTTATTTTTTAATATATGAAATTTACTGTCAAATTGGTTTCCATACAACACCCAGTGCTCATCCCAAAAGGTGCCCTCCTCAATACCCATCACCCACCCTGCCCTCCCTCCCACCCCCCATCAACCCTCAGTTTGTTCTCAGTTTTTAACAGTCTCTTATGCTTTGGCTCTCTCCCACTCTAACCTTTTTTTTTTTTTTTTTCTTCCTTCCCCTCCCCAAGGGTTTCTGTCAAGTTTCTCAGGATCCACATAAGAGTGAAAACATATGGTATCTGTCTTTCTCTGTATGGCTTATTTCACTTAGCATCACACTCTCCAGTTCCATCCACGTTGCTACAAATGGCCATATTTCGTTCTTTCTCATTGCCCTGTAGTACTCCATTGTGTATATAAACCACAATTTCTTTATCCATTCATCAGTTGATGGACGTTAGGCTCTTTCCATAATTTGGCTATTGTTGAGAGTGCTGCTACAAACATTGGGGTACAAGTGCCCCTATGCATCAGTACTCCTGTATCCCTTGGGTAAATTCCTAGCAGTGCTATTGCTGGGTCATAGGGTAGGTCTATTTTTAATTTTCTGAGGAACCTCCACACTGTTTTCCAGAGTGCCCCACCAATTTGCATTCCCACCAACAGTGCAAGAGGGTTCCCGTTTCTCCACATCCTCTCCAGCATCTATAGTCTCCTGATTTGTCCATTTTGGCAACTCTGACTGGCGTGAGGTGATATCTGAGTGTGGTTTTGATTTATATTTCCCTGATAAGGAGCGACGTTGAGCATCTTTTCATGTGCCTGTTGGCCATCCGGATGTCTTCTTTAGAGAAGTGTCTATTCATGTTTTCTGCCCCATTTCTTCACTGGGTTATTTGTTTTTCGGGTGTGGAGTTTGGTGAGCTCTTTATAGATTTTGGATACTAGCCCTTTGTCCGATGTGTCATTTGCAAATATCTTTTCCCATTCCGTTGGTTGCCTTTTAGTTTTGTTGGTTGTTTCCTTTGCTGTGCAGAAGCTTTTTATCTTCATAAGGTCCCAGTAATTCACTTTTGCTTTTAATTCCCTTGCCTTTGGGGATGTGCCGAGTAAGAGATTGCTACGGCTGAGGTCAGAGAGGTCTTTTCCTGCTTTCTCCTCTAGGGTTTTGATGGTTTCCTGTCTCACATTCAGGTCCTTTATCCATTTTGAGTTTATTTTTGTGAATGGTGTGAGAAAGTGGTCTAGTTTCAACCTTCTGCATGTTGCTGTCCAGTTCTCCCAGCACCATTTGTTAAAGAGACTGTCTTTTTTCCATTGGATGTTCTTTCCTGCTTTGTCAAAGATGAGTTGGCCATACGTTTGTGGGTCTAGTTCTGGGGTTTCTATTCTATTCCATTGGTCTATGTGTCTGTTTTTGTGCCAACATTTACATATTTTTAAGAATTGTCATCATGACCATATACTTGCCAAAACATGAAGATAGGATATATGTTATGGAGTAAGTGATGTCTTTGTGTGTGTGTATGTGTGTGTGTGTGTGTGCGTGTGTGTGTGTGTGTGTGTATGGTGGTGGAGGGGGGGTGAACCCGTGATTCTGTTTGGTGTTCTTTTACTCCTTTTCCAAAATAGAAATGGTGCGTGGTGCCCAAAGTACTTGCGTATCAGTAATTCTCATTCACTGTTCCAAACATGGCTACAGCTTTGCATCTCTTTGTGTATTTTACTAAACGTGTGGGGAGACACATGAGGACTGTGACAAAATCCTCCACTTGGACACTGCCATCTTCAGCTGGAGAAGTCTTTCCTAATTCAGTTTTCATTATCCCCACACTCATGACATTATATTTCGTTGGTTCAGCTGTTTCTTTATTCTGTGTTACCCGCGCCTTCTCTGGTCTGAGCTGGAAAGATTGCACCATAAGTGACTAGTTATAGATTCGGCTTTAAATGAACACAAACAATTAGCTATCGTAATGACAATTATGCTGAAAGTGCACTTCCATTATGTTCTCATCTGTCTAATGGCAGTTTTCAAAATCTAAATATGTTTAAGGGGCATTTACATAGCATGTTCGATTAATTTTATTTTAATAGCAATTATCATAATTTAAACAAATCTATGAATCTGTGCTAGATGACTTTCTGAGAGGTTATCGAAGGTTCTTTACACGCAAATTTAAAGCGTGTTTCATGCTATTGGGGTCAATGTTTTATCTTTTTGACGTAGTGTCTGCATATGACAGTCCTAGGACACTTGTCGTTTCTGTGTATCCAATCCAGACTCCTCCATTTTTAACTGATGTGCCTTTCAAATTTGCAACTGTAGTCTCTGTTCATTAATCGACCAATGAACTGATACCTTCAATCATAGTTTTGCACATTAATAATTTTATTTTATAAAATCATTTATTTGTTCAGTGAATACTTGTGGCAAACTGCTGTGCCAGGTGTCAGGGATGCTATATGGCTTCTGCCTTCATTGTACTTCAAATCTGATGATGGAAATTAGCAATACACAACAAGATACCGTCATCCAATGAAAACACGTCTTTTTTTCTTAATGTTTATTTATTTTTGAGAGAGAGAGAGAGTGCACGCAGGGGAGGTGCAGAGACAGAGGGAGACACAGAATCCGAAGCAGGCTCCGGGGTCCGAGCTGCCAGCACAGAGCCCGACGCGGGGCTCGAACTAACAGACTGTGAGATTGTGACCTGAGCTGAACTCAGCCACTTAACCAACTGAGCCACCCAGGCACTTGTTTTTTGTGTGTATGTGTGTATTTATTTATTTGAGGTGGGTGAGGAGCAGGTGTGGGGGGAGGGGCAGAGAGGGAGAGAGAGAATCCCAAGGAGGTTCCAGGCTGACAGCGTAGAGTCCAATGTGGGGCTCAGTCTCAACAAGCATGAGATCATGACCTGAGTGGAAACTAAGGGTCAGAGGCTTAACTGACACAGCCACCCAGACACCCCAAAACAGGTCTTAAGTGAATACAGTGAAACCTTGGATTGTGAGTAACTTGTTCTGTGACTGTTCTGCGGGATGAGCAAACATTTCTGATAAATTTTAACTTGATAAATAAGCAGTGTTTTGCAATACGCGTCGTGTGTGATGCTGAAGGTCACATGATCACAACTGAGCCAATGGTTCTCCCTCTCTCTCTCTGTCTCATGCACGCACACTCTCTCTCACTGTGGGATTGTAGGTAATTATCTCTCACGCTCAGATGCTCAGACTCAGGCCACGGTGTTTGGCAGAAATCAGTGATTTTTCAGAACATTGGAAGGTGCCCACAACTGGCACTGTTGTATTTTTTGTCACTTCCAAGCACCTGTGGACAGTCCTTTGCTTTTCCAGACAAGAGTGAGCCTAGGAATGCTTTGCTTCATTCTAGGTGAGGCTGCCTGTGGATCTAGACCCTTTCCTCTGCTGCCTTATTGCCAGAAATGCTCAAAAGAAAGCAAAATCAAGTGTCATTGGGTAGGTTCCTTGTTAAAGTTGCATGAAAAGGAAAAGACTTCATTGAGCCAGTAGGTAGAAGCGATACCGTTAGTGATAGTGAAAGTCGTCCTACACAACAACCCTCCTTTTTCTTGTCTCCCTTACACCAGCCACAAAGATTACAAGGGTAAATTCAGGTTAATTTGTTCATTTTTCCTCATAATTCGAATTCTCTTTATCATTTTATATTATATGACAGTATTGTAATCATTGTTACATGAATATTTTTGGGTTGTGGAACAAATCATCTGAGTTTCTGTTATTTATTATGGGGAAATTCGCTTTGATATACAAGTGATTTGGATTAGAAGCATGTTTCCGGAACGAATTATGCTCGCACACCAAGGTTTTACTGTACTTAGAAAGCTCTTATTCTAGAACTTGGAAGTCAATATACGTTTTTTAGAAAAATAAATATCCAAGTGGATGTCTGAGGATGGGTGAAAGTTAGTCAAGTAAGGAGCACAGAGGAGGTGGCAAGGGAGGAAGGATGGGAGCTATGAGCAGAGGGCAGGGGCTGACTGCAAGATATGCGAGTTAGGTGGGAGTTGTGATGGTACTGACCTGGGACAGGGTCTTCATTCCAGCTTTCTACACGAGGATGGAAATTGAATGGATTCCAGAACTATTCACGAATCAGAATATGTAGGATTTTAAAAATTGATTTAATTGAGGAGAGAGAAGAGAGAGTACAGTGTTTTCCAAGCCTGTCTGATTAGAAGAATCAATCGAAATGACTATTCAACCCAGATTCTCAGCCAACTCCGGGTTTCCTGCATCCGCATTTCAGGGTAGGGATCTGGGAATCCGTGTGTAACACCCAGCACAGGTGATGCTGAGGATCAGAAAAGCTTGGCAAAGCGGGAATAGAGGATGATGGCCCCAGTTTTCACTTGAGCAACTGAGTAATGCTATTCACTAGTTCAGTGATGCCACGTGGAGTCGCTATTATAAAGGAGGTAGCACAGATAAAATGATTTAATAGATTTTTGTATGCACGGGGTTTCAGAGGCCCACGGGACTTCAGAAGAGAGCTGACTCACAGGCAGCTGGATAGGACGTGCCGAACTCAGGGGAGTGGTCAGATTCGAAGGTACAGCCTTGGGAAGCCAGCAGGTCATAAAGGGTGGCTATAGCTGTGAATGTAGCTGAGGCCGTCCATGGAGAGCACGCAGAGTGAGAATGGAAGATGCCTACAGCCATGTAAGTAAAGTGTAGGAAAAAGGAAACTCCTGCAAACAGACTGGGGGAAAAATAAGATTGGTGAACCAAGTAAGCTAGTTACAGAGAACCTAATGGAGGCTCAGGTTACCATTGATGGTGACAAGTATCCAGAACAGACAGGAAGGAGAATAACGTATTCAGCAGTTAAGAAGATGTTGATGCCAGGAATTGAGTTCTGGGTAGTATAGCTACTTTGAAATGGGTTAAGGAGCTTTCTGAAGAGTATTATAAACTAACCAGCTGTCCGCTCAAGATAATATACAATCAGAAGCTAACTTGGATTATTTATATTTTCCATGGGATCCAATTCTCATCATTACCTAATATTAAAGCTTTATGATTCGGATCAGGAACAAAAGGAATTTCTTGGGGTTTTTTTTTTGTTTGTTTGTTTGTGTCATTTATCTAATCTAATCTAAAATATCTTCAAGTAATAAAAGCTTTATCTGGCATGTTGATTACATTTCCATTTGGTGTTACAGTGACAGAGGGTCCTTTGCTGTGTTGCCCACCATGTTGCTCCCCAGCCACTGACTGTTAGTATTTAAGGAAAGGGGTTTACAATCTGTTCCTTGGCAAAAATCTCAAGAAGTTAAAATCTTCTAACAGAAGGTTAAAATCTACTAACAGAAATTGAATAACGCTAGTGAGTCACTAAATAAACTACCTCACCCTTCAGTCTCTCTGATGACTCAAAATGGTTGGGCAAACATCAGTCGGGTGCCTTTCAGTGTCTAAACAACCAGTTTTAAATAATCAATTTTTGCCATTTCTCACATCCTAGGAATGGTCTAGGAAGATCCCTTTGCTCATAAGTCAGATTCCAGGTAGACTTTTTTTTTTAAGTTTATGTATTTATTTTTGCGGGGGGTGGAGAGAGAGAGAGAGAGAGGGAGAGAGAGAGAGAGAGAGAGAGAGAGAGAGAGAGAGAGAGAATCCCAAGCAGGCTCCAAACTAATAGTGTGGAGCCTGACGTGGGGCTCAAACCCACGACCCGTGAGATCATGCCCTGAGTTGAAATCTAGAGCAGATGCTCAACCGACTGAGCCACCCAGGAGCCCCTCCAGGTAGACTTTTAATTGTGTCTTTATATCTCCATTTCTAGTGTCCAAGTTTAGTTGTAGAGCCAAGACTTAAAACAAGTTCTGTCTAAATTCAGAGCCTGGACTCTTCTACATGACATTTCCTCTTCCTCCCTACTTCTTCCTCCTTTTCCCCCTCCCTCCTCCTTTCCTCCTTAATCACTCTCTGTCTTCATTCTTTCTTTCCAGAGACCTGGGTCTGAAGACACACAGTACATTTTATGAGTAGAACCTCTATAGAAATTGTCACACCTCTGATCGTCGTGTAACACAATTAAATGGATTCTAGACATGGGAGCTTTTGTTCCAACATTCGCAAAGGAAGAAGGGCAAACGGAGAAAGAGAAGGGAAACAGCCATTGCCTAAATTAGACTCTCACCCAAGAGAAATGCACACATCTTTGAAATTTCAAGGGAAAGCCACTACCAACGAAAAACCCTCCTACACAATAAACTGGTAGAAGAGATTGATGAAATTAGGCACCCACGATTCATCGCCCTTAGCGATTTAGGTCCCAGCTTTGCATTCACTGAGAAACACTTCTCTAGTTGAGGATGTGCTGAGTCAGCTGGCACTTGCCCACACAGCATGCTGAGAACGATCCATGAAAAATGAACTGTCTGGACGTCCCATTAGTAATGTGGAGAACAAGCCTGGTAGAAGAAAGAAGAAGCAAACCATCTCCTAAAGTCATTTTGTTGCCAGTTGAAATACACACTTCCACAGCGCTGAATGGAGAAAAGCTTCGGCTTAAAGAGGACAATGGGTGGGGACGCAGACAGCAGCATCCGAGGATCTGAGGACGGGGTTACTCCAGGGGCCCAGGAAGGCTACACACGATCTCACCGATGCCCTATTCAAGAGAAGTGGGAGTTTCACAGACGGCAGAGCGAAGACTGGAAGCTGTTCAGGACGACATTTGTCAGCCTGTAAGACACACATGTGTACGATGGAAAGGGCTCTCTTTGGAAAAAGTAATATTAAAATCCTTTTTATCATATAGGTTGTAGAATTATTTAAAACTACTTTATATGTGCTGGAATGTGATAAGAAATCATAAGCCAAAGATTGGTAATGACATGCTGCCACCCTTGGAAAAATCTGTAGTGACAGAGCAAAAAAGAAAGAGTTGGTACGACTGATACCGATGAAAGTAGGAATACATTTGTGTTCTAAACTGTTAAAATTGTGGTGTGAGATACAGTTCTCCGTTTTATCAGCTGTATTGCCTGTAGCTTCTCATCTTTGTCAGGAGACCGCCGTGAGGATATTACAGTCTTATACATATTGTTTAGTCTCGTGTTCTACCAAGAGGACTGGATCAGAAATCCTTATTGGATGTTATGGGCTTTAGGCTTCCATTGGTAATTTAAACACCGGGTATTTGTGTGTGTGCATGTGTGTGCATTTTATTGTACATATACAGTACACACACATGCACACACAGTCCCACACTTGAGTTTGTAAGTGTGATGGATTCATACAACTCTCATTTTCCCTTTGGGTCTCTTAATTGATGTCAGATATTATCTAATCTTTAATGATTCTACGTGGGACATCTATCTCCAAGCTACGTAATCTTCATCATTACTTTAGTAATAATAATAACAGCAGAAATCGCTCTAAAGCTTATTAAGAGTCAAGAACTGTGCAGTGCATTTTATATTCATTCTATCACTTAAATACTCAATGCATTTCGTATGTGTTACACTGTGCATATTCTCACCATATTCACAGAGGAGAAAAACAGTAAAGGCTGTCAATAGATAAGCTATAAATAGATAATCAATATTTATAGCTTATAAAACCTTTAAAGTTCCACCTGCAATACACATAGTCATCCGTTTTGCTGATAAATATCAACTTTTAAACAAAGCATAAAACAGGAACTTAATTTTCACACAGGTTTGAATATTAATTTATGAGCACCTTCAAATAACGGCAACAGTCTATCCGAGCCTCTCCTATCTCTGCAAAGAAGCTGTGCTTAAATTGCAAATCATTTTTATCAACCCATTAAAACAGACCCTCCATTAAGCAACGCTTGGCCTGCTTTCATTCAGTTGGTCCATGTACTTGAACATTAAAGAATTATAGAAATAAACCTATCTGTATGACTTCATAAAGTTTCTCAATATAATGGGAGGAAAGGGACTATTTTTAAAGTTAAGGTTGAAGGTTAGGCTAAAAGTAGAACGGGAGTCTTCTTATTACAAAGAGAATTTGTTGGGGGAAAATACTTTGATGGACATGTTGGTTATGAAAATGAGCCCTACTCTGAGGAAAAAGTTATATTAAAATTTAGGAAAAGATGGGGTGCCTGGGTGGTTCAGTGGGTTAAGAGTCTGGCTCTTGATTTCAGCTCAGGTCATAATGTCAGGGTTGCTCAGCAGGGAGCGTGCTTACGATTCTTTCTGTCCCTCTTCCTCTCTCTCCCTCCCTTCCTCTATAAATTAACTAACTATATATATATATATATATATATATACATATATATATATATATATATATATATATATGGCATTTAAAAATTAAAAAATAAAATTTAGGAGAAGACATTTAGACAAAAAGAATGTAGTTATCTATTGCTGTTTGCCTCAGTAGAACCATCCCTCATTTTTCTGACAGTATCCCCAAATTTTGTGGTCCTCCTTAATTATTTATTTCTGTGATCTTGTTGGTGCCTCCCTGGGGTTGAAGTGGTGACCCTGGCCTAAGCCATGGCCAGCATGGTTGTTTGAGTTGGCCACGACCAGTCCAATAAGAATAAACTTTAGGACTCTTAGAGGGCTACAGGAGAAGGCATTCTCCCTTTCCCACTGCACTTGAACATAACACTGTAGGGCTTGATGCCGCTGTCCTCACATGGAACCTAAAAGTGGAGTGAGCACAGAGGAACCGGGACCAAGCCATGGAGAAGGAGGCCTAGTCCTGGTCGCTGCTTGAACCTTTGTGCTCAGTTCTGTTTGAAACCAGCTGTGCTCTGGGACTTGGTGATGCGATACAGTCTGTTCCCATTTTGTTTTTTGTTTTTGGGGGTTTTTTTGCTTGTTTTGGGCATTTTGTCACTTGCAAATGATAACTCTGTGCATTAAAGTAGATGGGATTTTGCATCTTTGTCTTAGTGGATGGGGGGGGCAGAATTTGGAGGCTTAAAAATGTTGGGAAGAGAAAAATGAAAAAGGAGAAGAGTCTCAGTAGGAAGAGAAGGGTCAAGTGACATAGCTCGGGGTGGTAACTAGAAAAATGGAAGATGTCTGATGGCCTAAGAAGAGTATGGACAAACACATCCTTGTAATATATCATGTGCTCTGGGCTCTCTCCCCTCACTACTCCAAATCTTCAATGAAATCTGATGACACCTAACAGCTTTAGATTTACCCAAAATGGCATATATATATATATATATATATATATATATATATATATATGACTTATAAATGCACAGTCCAGGAAGTAAACTGGCACTGAAGCAATTGAGAATTCAGTGGAGTCAGGCATTCATCCTGAAAAGCATATAGAAGACACACAAAGCACGCAGGACATGTTGGGTCTTGTGTGAACTTCCAGTCCTATTTAAGAGGAGGAAAGCTGAAGCCATGTTGTTCGAAAACAGACTATATCGATATTGCAGAAAAAGCTTGTAATTTCACTTTTTCAATATAAAAGTGAGCTTAAACAGTTATTTGATTTCATCAAGGAAGAAAAAAGAAGTTAAATATATTTTTTAAACATTTAAGTAACTTTTTTAGACTCTGTCAACTATTGCTATGATATTGAGTAACAAACAGCATTTTTTAAAGGGAAAAGACTATGTTAACTGTATGTTAACTAATTTGACTTAAAATAAAAGTAAAATAAAATAAAATAAAATAAAATAAAATAAAATAAAATGGATCAGTTCATTCTGAGTTCAGAATTGGGTGGGTTTAAAGGCATCTGAAGTGTCATCAATTTTTTACATAGTTAGGAATCTAAAGAATGGACCCAGGCAAGCATATGCCCTAGAAGCCACTGGAGACTCTCATCTCAGGGCAATAGAGAATACTGTGGAGTCCTGGCAATCAATTGAACCCATCTAAACTCCATTTTCTCAAACTATCAGATTGGGATTATAATAGTACCTTCAGAATATTAGAAGAAATGAGACACATCACGCTTAACATGCTGTACCATGCAGGGCACATAGAGAACACATTTTCGTGATTGCACTTACAGCTTTCTGTTACTATTATTCCTCCCTTTCTGCACTTAATTTAGGTATAAGTTTAGAAGTTGGGGATTTTGAAAATCTGGATTCCATCTCAAGTTGTATTATTAGCTTAGCCATGTGACTTTTGGTCTTTCGGCCCGCAATCTCCTTGCCTCTACAATGAGGCCTACTAGACAGTCTCTCCTATGTGCCTTTTGGGTCTGAAATATCCAGGGTGTTTCACAATGTCTGTATGTGTCTGGGCTCATGCTTCGTTATGTCTCTGTTAATGTATAGTCCCTACTCTATAAATATATAGAATAAAGACAATCAAATTGATAACTACCTAGTGTATTTTCCTCCCGAGCGTGTTCTGTGTAGGCAGTGAACTTCGTTCCACATATTTTACACAGATATGGGAGAAGCTAACATCTTCCAACCAATACTGTGGAAGAAGCACAGCCTTGATTCCGAGGCCCCAGTTGCCACGAAACTGAAATGCCTGTTTCTGTGTTTAGTAGCTATTTATCTGTGTTCTGCATATACGCTCCCACTTTCTGTCTTGCCTCCTCTAATAATTAAAAAAATGCTTTAGGCGTGTGAAGGGGACAGAAAGAAAGAGGAAGGTAGCAGGAAAGACTGGAAATGCCAGGTTTGTGTTAAATTAACGTTTGAAGAAAGCCTTCTCCTTCGGAACCCCATCAATTGTGCATCTTCCTCCCCCAGCCCCACCTCCACCAATCCCCAGGCTTTAAGTGGGATGAAGGGTTAAACCTCTTACTGGTGAAGAAGTATTTATGAGTATTTACGTGCGTTTAGTGAAGAGAGAAAATATTTTATTAGCAGACTGCTGCGAGGGAAAATTGATCTGTCTGCTTTATGTGAGAAAGTAAATGTGTCCCTTTAACCTAAAATTGGTGCATCAAACTCTACAAACTCCAATTATCTTGACAAAAATGATTTAACCAACCACAGAACAACAGGGAGACCAAGAAAGAGGACTCTAGAGGAAGAAAAAGATACTGCCAGACCTAAGCCTTAGGCACCTCTCCATGAGAAACTTCCGAAGTGGAACTGGCTATCACCCCAGAGGGTGGAATACTCTGGGAGATTTGTGTGCAAGAGAATGCTGTGTTTCACATTTAATAATAATATGTGGTCTTGCAGTTTCTGCTGAGCAAAGTCCTAGTTTTGTTTTCAGTTAGGTCATTTCAGTTTGCTTGCAAAGATGAAATGAGATCCCACATTTAACAACAAACAAACATAAACTCTTCTACCGTCCCCATATTTCCTCAATGGTGTCTGGGAACCCCATCAATCGTTACTGAATGAGACAAAAACCAATACTATAAATCTGTGAAAAAGTTTACTAGAATGTGGCTCAAAAGCCAATTTATACTCTTCCTTCTTTTGATATGGTCCCCAACCTATTTGAGAAGTAGCACTGGTCCCAACAGTATTTACTTAACCATAGACCAGGCATGACTTTGTGCTTCCTTCTTTGAGGAGATGGGAACCCGATCTGCTGGGGTTGCAGACCAACCTGAAATCTGGCCTGAGGATATGGCAACGGTTTAAAAGTTTGAATTCGTTTTCAACAGGAAAACTCAGAAAATTCCATGCATATGGCCTGATTTTTTGACTTATCATAAAGAAACAGGTCCCCCAATACTGGGAGGTGCATTATGGCAAGGCAAGAGAGTATTGCACTGAGTAGAGATTGCCTTCTATATACAGGCCATGGAGTTACAGGTCTCCATACCAGACTCATAGTACTAATTTGTTTTATCTACCTGGGCTCTATAGACGCTGAATTTGCCCTCGTTGATCTACTGGATTACGCCAAATGGAGGCATCATTTGTTTGAATCCATTTTGGTAAACTCCTTAGCTAATTCCATGAAACAGACAAGCCTGATGGTGGAGGCTGCATGTGGACTTTTAGAGTCTGGATGAAATTTCAACAGGAATACAATTTTAGTATTAAATCTGTCTCTATCGGAAAAGACTGGACTTGGGCATACACCATTCCTCCCCACCCCACCCCCCCCACGCACAAACACACACACACCTGTCTGCTAACAAACGACAGAATGCTAAATCAACAGAACAGCACAGTCTTGGTGACTCTGCTATAAACAGTTTCCATGCATTGTCTCCATGGTGATGCCTGCTTTTATGGAGGGTGCTTTGTAAATTAATATACCTAAGAGGAAGAAGAAAAGCATACCCACTAACAGAAAGATTAAAAGGATTTTGTTGGGTTTTATTTTCCAACAGATCCTGCTCTTTGGTAACATTGCTCTAAACCTTGGTGTCTCCTTTAAAAGAAAGCAACCAAGTTCATCTCTCCGCCTTGGGACTTTACAATTACATCTGCTTATCGCAGCTACCAGTGCCACTGAGACTTTCATCATATTTTTACCTGTGTTAAAATTACCTATGATTTCAACAGAGCCGTATTGGGAGCTTTTGATTGTTAATGTTCGTTAGTTCAGAAAATTACCTTTCTTTTCTCATTTTTGAGTGGAAAGTCCAATAAATGAATTGCATGATAACATCAGGAAGTGTACTTTGACTCCTTACTTGTAGCAGGTGATAGTTTTGAAGTTCCGAGATGATAAGATTGTTTCATGTGACTCCTAAATACACTTCATATTGAGCTTATGTATGTATGTTGATCTGTCGCTTTGTTTGATTTCATGACAATGGGACCGTTTTTCAAAAATTGCTCTCCAGTTACCCATACATCAGGAGCTTCTCTCTTTCCTTTCTCCAAGCAATCAACATTTAGTCCTTCTCGTCATTTTCCTCAGGTTCCATGGTTTTTAGAGCTCACTGTTTATAAGATGTTTGGAGCTGGGTTTCTCAAAAAGACAATATATGTTACTCAATACATTCCCCCAACATGAACAAGACCTAAAATACGGATAGTTTCATTATGGTTATATCTCCAGAGTTCGTGTTTTAAAAATATTCGTCAAAGAGTTTTACATAAGCACGTGCCAAAGGAAAAAAAGGAAGATAGGTACAACAATTATTGTTTTGCATGAGAATAAATTCATGTTAAAATGTCTGTGCCCTTCATAGAATAGTTCCAGTTGGAAAGCTACTCTTTTTTAGCGTTTTAAAACTCCATAGACTACCCCTTGCTCTCAGACGCCTGTGGGTATATTTATAATAACGGGAGAAGGGAAAGTATTCTTTGAAAAGCGGACTTTCTTCTCCTGGAGCTTGAGTTTTGTTAAGCAATGCCAGCAGCCTCTCCTACAATGATGATTTGCACTTAAGCCATTAGCTTTATAGACTCCCCCAAACACCTCTGAGACAGAAGCCCCAGTTTCCCATGCAGTGTTGTGCTGACATTCTTATGCAAAATGCTTATTAAAAGCATTGTCATGCATTTCCAAGGGACCTTAAAAAATAATAAATCTGAACCATCTTGCTACTATTTTCATGAATAAATGCCAGTGTCTGACCTTATCTTTTGGCTCTGCCTGGCAGTAACTTCCCTGTACCTCTGCACTATGGGTATTGTCAGAGAAAAAGGCTGCAAGGTTTTATTATTTAGAGAATTATTCCATCTTCCTCAGACCTTTTCTAGGATGAATAATTCTACATGGGGATAAATAGAGACTGATAGAAAATGGGTCACTTCATCATGCAGGGTTTTTTTTTTTCCCAAGAAAGGCCAGAAAACAAATTGGGGACACTGTAAACCCTGAACTCGACATAAGTCAGTAAGAGGATGTTATAAAAGGGAGGTCAACCTCGGGTATAAATGATTGCCTGAAATAGAAGTGAGAATATCATTATGGTAAGAGCATTGCCCATAGCCTTTAGAAGTTCTGCCGTTTCTTTATAGTGTGGATCTGTAAAGTTTGCCTGGTTTTTGTGGCCACTCTAAATATGAACCTATTGTTCATGATAGTTAAAGTTTTCAAGTCTGTGAATGATTCGTGTACTAGAAGTAATAAATCAAGTCCCGCCACAGTTGCTAATGCCGTCTGCCTCATGTGCATTCAGTGAAGAAATGAATGCATTCATAAATGACTGTGGACCGTCTCTTCCAGGTAGGTTTGATTGTTAAATAGCCTCCATCTTTATGAAAACAGAGACCCCCCCGCTCATTCCTGCTACTGATTGATTCTAACTCTTCTTCAAAACACTGTCACTATTGTCTACAAGTCTTCACTTTACACACATCAACCATTTGATCTTGTGTATACCGAGGATTTAAAATGTATAAATTTGAATCAGGTCTGCATTAACTCTCAGGTGCTATTCATCTTTACCACAAACTAAGCATTCTTAACCAGGACGATGGAGAATTGTTTCCGTCTCTTGTTTTTGCCTGCTCTGTATCCTTCCTTTATGCACACTCCTCACTTACTCCGTATGGTCCTGGTGAAACCCATGGGAGTTACTCAGTGACCACAGGCTAGGCAATCATAGGACCACGTCTTTTGGGGCAAGTAACACAACCAGACCAATCTGTCTTTATCCAGAATATTAAAAACCAGAATTTGAGAGATAAATCTCTGTGTTCTTGTATCATGTGTCAGAAGCATGTGTGCTTGGGGTTACTGTGGCCATCTTTCCAGACTAATGGAGAAAGCTTCCTATAAGGAGACAGTAGAGCCAAAATATCCAAAGAAGCAAAGAATCACAGCTAAAAGAGAATGAGAGGGGAGAAATATATATAATTTTGAGGTATTGGAGGTGGTCGTGCTTGAGGTGGACACCCCAGTTATGTGATTTACTAAGTTCGATTTTTTGCTGAAACAAGTTTGAGGTTAGTTTCTGTCACCTGTAGCCAAGAGAGGGTGGATGCTGAATACATTGTACGTGACTTAGAGTCTGAGGGTTATATTTAGCTCAATTTCAAGCCCATCTGTTGCACTTAGAGTGAAAATTTTTGTCGGCTTTTCTCCTCCCCTAATGATCCTGTTGTAGTTAGCTTATGAGCTGATGGTCACAGTGACAGTTGTATCTTTGGGTCTGTTTTCTAATCCAAATTACCATCAACTAGAGAACAACCTTCCTTCCACCTGGCCTTTCATACCACTGGTCCCTCCCTGGTAGAGGCTAAGGACTGTCTGTTCTTTGGTCTGATGAAATTCACCCCCACTCCTTTACATCCAAAGCAGAAAGATGTTATGTAGGGCTTCTGTCGTTCACCTTTCAAAATTCACTCAGGGTGTAAGTTATTTTGCATCAACTATGTGAAGTTTATACAATTGTCTTTGTCTCACTAAAGTAAGTCTCAATATATATAACTAACATATATGCATTTTACACACATACACACACACACACACACACACACACATACACATACATAGGTATATTTTATATATTATGTCTATTTTTAAAATACAATTATTTCAACCACAAATGTACAACTTCAACAGAGTAGGGTCCTTAGATTGAGGTGCCTAGAATTTGGGATAAATGATGAGCTTATGGATACAATGGTTCAAGTGTTGTTTCCCAAAGGCTAATCTTTAAAATGGTTGCATTTGCATGGTTTTGAAAAACTAGCTGAAATACACATCCCAGGAACTGTCTGCTAAGTGTGGTCCTTAGGTAGATTTGGATTGGATTCTGAATCCATAGATTTTTTTTTAAACTTTCTTCGTTCTTTGAAGTGCTTCCTTCCAAGATTTGGAAACATTACTTTTGAGGTAAGGAAAGCCGATAGTACTTAGGTCAGATCATTGAGTCCTTTGGGGGGGGGGGGGGAGTATAATAAATATAATAAATAAGAATTTAAAATGGAGAAGAAACAAGTTAGGGTTGATTAGTAATTGGTAGGTGAATTCACTATGCTAAGATCACATCTCTCATCTGCGAGAGCTCCCAGTATGGGCAGTGGTTTGGCTTAGTCACAGAGGCAACCTGAGGTAACGTGACATGGTGCAATGCTGGGTCTCGAGTTAGGGACTGGTTTAGCTCCAGTCAAGCATGTGATTCTGAGTAAGCCACTTAACTTCTCTGAACCTCAATTTCTCATCTGTAAAGCCGCGTGATGATAATAACTTTTTCATAGTATTTTTATGGGAACGCGAATAAATCATGCAAGGAAATGTGCTTTGAAAACTGCCAGTAAGTTATAGAAGTTCAAGTTCTGACTACTAAGAAGTAGCTGGTTATAAGGACCACTTGATGTTAAAGAAGATTGAAGTGAAGTAAGGGAACAGGCACCTTACTTTCTCTTTAGAACAATGTTGCTGTTGTTCCTATTTATTTGGGGTCATGGATCTCTTGGAGAATACGATTGCAGACACAGATCCTCTTTCTGAACATTGCCCAAGTATATTAAAAAAAATGGAAAAGTTTCAGAGTTTTCAAAGACTGTTGGTGCTTATGATGGCTTAGTTTAGGAACACTGTCTTCTCTTTTAATGTGCTGCTTTCTTGATTTGTTTCCCTGAATCACTTGACTGTGAGCTTCCTGAGTTCATGGACACAGACAGCTGTGCTCTCTGCTTCAGGAGTAGCACTGATAACAGTGTCTTGTCCATTGAAATAGGAGCTCCATAAGCCATGTTAACACATCCCCTGGTGACTAGACCACCTCCTGGAGGGCGGCTACAGGCAGATACACACACAACTGCTAAGAAGCATCGCTAAGATGTATGCCCAAAGTGAAGCATGCTGCCCCCTGGAAACATTAAGGGGAAATGATTGGGGGGGGGGGTGACCTTCGAGCAGGGTCTTGAGAATGCATTTCAAATGTAGGAGTCAGAGAGTAAATTTGAGAGTTATGGAATGGCTCGAGAGAAGTATAGAAAAGATTCATAATATGTCAGAAGTTAAAAAACAGCTACTTTTAACTAGGGTTGGCTCACGCCCATGCTTTGTTGAACTTCCGCGCCATGTTTTTAAAATGAAAAATTTTACTTAAAAATAGGAAGCTCTGCCTTTTCTTGAGGAGCGAGATGTGGTGACCAAGGCTGACCCCATTGATGAGGGAGAACAGTAGCTGAGCCCTTGGATGAGGTCTGTGATATGCCAGCCCCCTGCCACGTTGTCACTCATTTGTGGGATAGCTTGGTCTACCCAGTCACTGAGTTTTGTACCCGGGTTCAGGGTCCTACAGCCCACCGGACCTTGGATGCCTGCACCTTTATGATAAGGACATCTACGAAAAGACTCCTGTGGTAGAAAAATTAGCAGGTAGAGTCTTTGTGTGTCGGAAGCTTGCCATTGAAGACCAATAGTGCTGAAGTAGGTGAATTTAGAACGGATATATTTTTAAAAAGATCACATGATGGAAAAACACTCCTGTGTAATTAGTACGAATGATTAGGAATTCAATGGTGGTGGGGGAGGCGGACATGATCGTTGTAGGTGAACACTAGAAAGGGGGTGCTGCAAATTATGTTCAGGTGGTTGCATTGAGAACATTGTTGTTTTCTTGTTTTAGGAATTTTATTTGGTTCTTTTAAAGTTTATTTATTTTGAAAGAGAGAGAGAGAGAGAGAGACCAGAGTAGGGGCAAAGAAAGAGAGAGAAATAGATTCCTAGACAGGCTCCACGTTGTCAGCATGGGGCTCAACGTGGGGCTCAAACTCAAGAACCATGAGATCATGACCTGAGCCGAAACCAAGAGATGATGCTTAACTGACTGAGCCACCCAGGCGCCCCATGTTTTAGGAATTTTAATCCTTCAATCCAATAATTGTGTTCATCTCTCATGGACTCACAATTTCTGATACATCAATCACATTAATTGTCTTCATCATCATCAAAAAAAAAAAAAAAAAAAAGTTCTGGTGAGGCTCATCGCCCAGCCCCAAGCAAGAGAGAAGACAAGACACAGGAGAAAGATTGAAAACCTGAGCAGCCAGGGCTAGCGGAAGAGAAAGTAATTTGCTTTGACCCAGGCGATAAATCCCCCGGGCAGTAATGACCATCTCTTGACACAGGTAGTGACGTTGATAAAGTGCCCTGTCCCAGGCTGTTTCCCCCTTTCCCCCGAACCACAAAGCTCTCCTGATTGTTCGTGTCACTATTTATGAACAAGTGTCAGAGAGCAGAGATAAAGGGATGATAAAGGGACAATGGCCTCTTTAAGTTAATGTGAGCCCGATTGAAATCATCACAGATGCCACTCTGCAGACCAAGCGAGGGCACTCTTTTCTGTTTATGTTATTTTTTTTTTTTTTTACCTGTGGAAGTGTTCCCAGAACTTGATATTCAGACAATTGCCAAGTTCTCATTGGAACAAAGGAAAATAAGAGAAGATCAAAGGGTTTATGCAGCTCCCACTGGTGATTCAGCTGCGTGGGAGTGGTCACAGGGCCATGATTCATTTTCCTCATTTGGAAACTTTAGGGCAAAGTTTTAAAACATGAAGTGAAGCAGGGTTTTTGGGTTTTTTTTTCCCCTCCCATCCTGATTTATTATAAGTCTTCTTTACGGAAGTTGTTGGATGCCCTATCTCTGATTTTTGACCCTGTTGCATTTTGTTTTTGTCACTTAAAATTAACATGACATTTCATAAAATACTTTTTAACCTACATTTTAAGTTGCTGTGAATTATTTAATATGTACAAGAGTTTATTTTGCTTTATTTGATTTTACTTTTTTACAGCTGGCTAGTTAAAAATGTTTTTTTCCTCTCACATTTTTAAATTGTTATATTTTATTTTATTTTATTTTTTGCCAGTTCTTTTTTTTTTAAATCCAAGTTAGTTAACATATAGTGTAATAATGATTGTGGGGATAGAATTTAGTGATTCATCACTTACATACAACATCCAGGACTCATTCCAACAAGTGTCCTCCTTAATGCCCAACAACCATTTAGCCCATTCCCCACCTGCCTCCCCTCCAGCAACCCTCAGTTGTTCTCTGTATTTAAGAGTCTCTTATGGTTTGCCTCCCTCTCTGTTTTTATCTTGTTTTTGCTTCTTTTCCTCTATGTTCATCTGTTTTTTTTCTTAAATTCCACATATGAGTGAAATCATATGATATTTGCCTTAAATTGTTATACTTTAAATAATTATGTAAATATAATAGCTCTACAAGTACCTACAGAGTATCCTCAAATGTGCGTCTTGGCCTGCAAAGCTTAAAACATTTCCTTCCTAGCTCTTTAAGAAAGTTTGCTGACCCATGCTCCAGGCCGTTAATCACATTGTAAGAATTTTCTTTTTTTGTAAAATATCTAGTCTCAATTGATTGTTTCTATTTGTTTTCTGTTATAAACACCACAGTATAAACACTTTGGAACAGTCCTTTGGTGCGCAAGTTTCCTCGTAAGTATAGGTCAGAATGTAAGTTGTGTGCATCCTCAGTTTTGTCACACAGTCACCATATTGTTTTCCAAAATGCTCGTCCCGATTTATGGCCCCACTGGCACTACCATGATCCCAGGTAAAAGGAGGCATTGGTCTGTTTTCTCCACTTCCCTTTTCAAATGTTGCCTTACATAGCTCCCTGTTTGGGTGTAGAGCAGAAACATCAAGATAAATAAAATCTCCAATAACTGTCCTAAGATATTTGCACAAAACTTTTAAAAGTAAGTCTCAGGGTGCCTGGGTGGCTCAGTCGGTTAAGCATCTGACTCTTGGTTTTGGCTCAGATCATGATCTCATGGTTTGTGACTTCAAGCCCTCATTTGGGCTCTGTGCTGACAGTGCAGACAGAGCCTGCTTGGGATTCTGTCTCTCTCCACCCCTCCCTCAGTCATGGTCTCTCTTGTCTCTCGAAGTAAATAAATAAACTTTAAAAATTTATTTTAAAAAAAGTAAGTCTGCTAATAAGCTATCATAACACTTGATGGATGCTGCTTTATTAAGCTATAATAATAATCTATTAATTTATCTTGATAATTTTATTCAAAATTGTACAAATATTTTGAATTTTATGTTCGTGATATATATATATATATATATATATTCATAATATCCAAATGTTAATATCTTTGTTGGTGTATGTATTTAAAAAAATCAAAGAGATATTTTCTAATTGTTGCCAATGTATATGAAATTTCAAGCTACAAAATGAGGTTTCAACAGAAATAGGAATAATAACAGCAGTCTGTGCCGAATGAAATGTGATTTTTGTGTGTCTCAGAATGTTCAAGGAGACAAGAAAGTCTGACAATCAGGTTGCAACCTCTAAAGGTTGTTTGTTCTGTGAGTTGATTTCCAGGACCATATTCTCACTCTCAGAGAAATTGTACTTCATCATGGAAATGTGAGCCCATCCATCTTGGGGAACAGTGCTTATGTAGATAGCTCTATTTAGAAATACTATTATAAAGCTAACCCAGGAAGTTCAATTTCCCTCCCCAACCAGCGTATCTCTGGAATTATTTTCCTTGCAGATCAATGGAACAGAGAATTGAATTGGCTTCTCTTTGTCGGCATTCATACCTCAGGTACCCCCAAGTGCTTTGTGTAATGAAAAACAGCAATGTTGATGCCTTTAATAAAACATTGACAATAATGCTTTCTTTTTCCCTGGCATTACTGCAGAAATGGAACTGATTTGGAGTCAAACAGCATGAGAAAAGACACATTCTCTTAAGTTAATATATCTGAAAAGCATACGTAATTTTAGATGTGTCAAAGTTCTGAATCAGTGAACTTCCTGTTATCCAGAGTGATTCAGAAAGTGAAACATCCTTGTTTCTTTTCAGTTATGTATCTATCTCCACCGCATATACTATGAATAATTGAGGATAGGGACTATATTGCCCTTGTCTCTATATTAATTGGCACATAGATGCCTAATAAATTTTTACTGAAAAAATACATGGATAACTGCAATAGATTAAGTGGTCTCCTAAATTCCGTGAAATAACGATGATATCAACAATTATTTACAACACGTTACCAACTTCCTAAAATGTGCTAGATACCATATCAATACAGAAAGGAGTAGTCTCCAATATTTATATCAAAACAAGAGCAAACATGATCCTATTAGTCATTAACAATGTGGATTTCAAAGTATGTCAGTGTCTTCTAGCCATTGCTCTGAACATTATTTTATTTACACACACACACACATTTGGTGCCAGTACTGGCTTTGTAATTTTATAATTTAACTCACTGAAAATATAACTGCCTACCTACTACATCCCCTCACTCTGTAACCATTGTTGAAAATAGCAAATAAGGAATGTTCAGTCCCTAAATCTAAAAAATGTACAAAAATGTTGACAAGGAAGGTGAATCTTGACTGCTTGAAACAATCCCCCCCCAAATATTACTAAATTAAATCTGTTGCTGCACTAGGTGATATAGGCTCAAGTGGTAAGGGATGAACCAAGGCAAAGACAGAGCAGTGAGCATCTGGGTCATCAGGGGAGGACAAGAGGACACCTGACAAGACACTGAAGAATTGAGAGACCACAAAGTACGGAGGCTTCATGGCATCCATCCTGACCTGTGCAGTCTTACACCTAGCTAGAATCATTAATGACAGTGGAACCAGGAAGTTGCTGTAGGAAGAGGTGAACCAGTCGTTTATTCCTTCTGGTTGGTTGGATGGTGGAAGATGATTATGTGTCTTGCTCTCTCCTGATTGCTGCTCTTGTACGAGCCAGGGTGCTCACGGTAAAAGCAGGACTGAAGGAAGCAACCTGGCCTCTGAATGTACCATGTACGTCAAACTCCTTTCCAAACCCCAATACTGGTGTGTCACTTCTAAAACCGTAGTAGGCAGAACTGCGTTAGCACTATACCCCATCACCACAGGGTACACTTCCTTCATGTTATGTCCCTCCCCTCCCCTTCCTGCCCATTTGCTCCCATTCCCTTCCCTTCTTGCAAGCCAAAAACCCCAATATCAAATATTTGAATATTTGAATGCAAAGATAGACAGAACCTGACTAGAGAGACTCTAGAACTCTAGATAGACCTGTATGTTAGTTGAGCTCTGATGCATACACTTTGTGGCATCACAGGTAATTTATTTAATTTCCCTGAACCTCAGCTTCATCAACTGTAAAATGAAATTGGGAATACCTATATTGCAGAAGTACTTTGAATTTGAAATGACCTAGCACATATGATACCCAATTTATTGCCTGGCCCTGTATTAATTGCTCAGAATATTTGACTCTTATTAGTACAACTTTTTTTTTTTAGGACAGAAACAGGGCAAAACACTTTTCTTAGGAGCTCCCATGTGTCAGAGGGTCCATACACGATAATATCTTCATTTTCTGAACCAATAGTTAAGCCTGTGGTCAGGCAACTATTTCCCTTATGAATGAAATACCTACAGCTCAGGGAGGTTAAGTGACTTACCTAAAGTCACAGAGCCAGTGACATTGCTGGGATTTAAACCTGGATGTGTCTGGCTCTGAAAACATGCTGTCGTAAAGTATACCGTGCTGCCTTCATGATATGGAAAGTTGGATACAGATTCCAACTGGTCAAATGTTTTGCCTGCAGTCACTCAGTTAATTAGCAGTAGGGTCTAAATTGGAACACCAATGATCATCAAGTAACAGTTGATGAACACTATCATCAGCCAACAGGATTATAGATTAGTCAGTTCAACAGCTAGTTGGATTGTAGTTAGCTTGTTCTTTGGCTCAGAGGATTGACAGACGAGGGGCCATCCAAATACTCATCCACAACATGAGTCTGTTGGTTGTGTTTTGGATTATCCTGTGGAATTTCATTTTGAAGGCACCAGAGTTAATATTTGGCAGGGACTAGAGCTATTAAGATGAATAATTGCTTGAATGGCTCTACTTGGGTGAGAAATGTCTAACTGTCCATTATAGTAACATGTTCAGCTTGGGACGTGTTCAGCTATGGGAGAAACGAGGAGTTCTCTTTTCTAAACTTGAGGGATACTCCTTGTCCCTTACTGGATGATGGTGTCTCTGCTGAGTGGCAAGATTCCCCCTTTGAGAGCTACAGTCGGCCAAGATGCTCAAGTCTAGTTCCTCTTCCTGTTCTTCCCGTCGCCTCCTGGCCACCTCCTTCCTCCTTTCTCCCTCTCGCCACCTCTGCACCCTTCTCTCTCTCCTCTTCTCTTCTATCCCCTTTCCTTATCCTCCTCCTTCCTTTTTTCTTCCCTTTCTTCTTTCACCAACTCTTCTGTATGCTCTTCCTCTACTGTCTCCTCCCCTCCTTCTTCTTCCTTCTTTCCTTCTCTGTTTTCCCTCCCCACTTCTTTCCTTCCTCGCTGCCTTCCCTCCTCCCTAATCCATATATTTCACTTCTCATTCATTTTTGATTGGAAGGTCTATTCAGATAATTGCAGATGTGCATGCGACCGTAAGAAATAAGGTAAGGAGACCTCAGTACACTTCGTTTCCTCAATAGTAATGTTTTGCAAAAATATACTATTATATCACAACCAGGATACTGACATCGATACAATCCATCAGCCTTATTTAGATATCCTTGGTTTTACTTACCCATCAGTGTTTGTGTGTGAATGTATCTGCTTGTATTTAGTTCCGTATAGTTTTATCCCCTATGTAGTTTTGTGTATTCACTGTAGTCAAGATACCGAGCAGATCCAACCCCATGAAGATCCTTCATGTTTTCCTTTTATAAACAAAACCATCTTGCTGTGGCCCCAATCCCCGACTTCTGGCAACCACTAATGTGCTCTCCAATACTAAAATTGGGTCATCTCCAAAATACTCTGTAACATAAATGATTCAGCCGCCATGAAATTACAAATAGTGAGGACCATGATAAGAGGGACATCAGATACTTGAGCTTCCAGACAAGATCCAGGAAATCTGGAGTAGCCAAAGGTGAGGGCAGCATGGACGGGATGAGACTTAGGAAAGCATTCAAGGCAGCGCATTTGATGGGCCAGAGAAGCTGGTGTGCTGTCAGGCGGGAAATGGTTAAACAGGGTGGACTTCTCCTGTCCAGGGGACCATTGATGGTGGTCTGTAGGACCTGGCATGGAGCTGGACAATGGGAGAGTCTATTTTTAACAAGGATGCCTATAGGAGATTGAATATACTAGTAAAAAAATGAGTTGAATTGTCCTCCATTCTCTGAGTGAAAAGAAAGCAACTCTTGAAGGCAATTAGGTAAGAGCAGTGGCTATAGAGCCTAACAAATGCACTAAGGTCACCTTACTGGGTTCACAGTTACTCTGGCATTTTGCAGTGTGTGTTGGAAGAAAGCGAACCTTTCATAGACTCTTCAACTGAAAAAATTGAAGCTAAAGTGAACTCTGAGGAATGGAAGTAATAGGGGTCTAAGAAGCAGCAGCATATAATCATATATTCTCCCAAAAAAGAAATCAACCAGTCCCGGGGCAGGTGGCATGGAGGGACATGTCAGGCGAGGTCCACAGAGTCGGCTTTCAGAAGAGACTAGACCAGATCTGACCCCGTGACGGCAGAGAACATTTTCTTAGCCCAGATTCTCAGGAGAACACAGAAATCGACACCAGACACTCCCAAACATTATGTACAATTGTGCATGCTCAGGCTTCAAGCCATTTACAGATAAACAGTGTAGCTGAACATATTGAAGCCTCATTGCCGAGTGGAGGCCCATTCATTCTAAACATTTTTCCTTCCCCCGCCCCTGCTCCCATGAAGTCAGGAGTTAATGAGCCACTCCAAGTATTGTTCATCAATTTAACTGCTTCCCCACGGCCAAGGACCGTTTCTTATGTGTTTCCCATTTACCCTCAAGGTCCAGGATAATTTATTCATTCCACAAATATTTATTAAACACCTAACTCCATGCCAGGCAGTGAGGATACCATCAAGGCACAGAGTGAAAGAGACCTCATCCTCTCTTTTGTCAGAACTTAGAGTCTGGTGGGAATAATTCATTTAATCAACCAACGAGTATTTGGTGGCCATCTACCATGAACCAAACTCTGGTCTACATGCTAGAGGTAGAGCCAACCATAACAAAAGGAAGGGAAAGTAACCAAGCTGATCATTAAGGATGTGGGCAGATGGGTGATACCTGGACTAGAAATGCACAGGGAGATAACTAGCAAGCATGGTGTCATAGAGCATGGCTGAATGTCCATGGAGACCGGAAGTCAAGCCTCCCAGAAGCAATGACATGTGAGCTGACATCTGCCTGGCAGCAGTGAATCAGCCATGAAAATCCTGGGCATGGAGAATTCCAGGCTGATTAAGACTTCAACAAATAATTGGGGCACCTGGGTGGCTCAGTTGGTTAAGTGTCCAACTTCGGCTCAGGTCATGATCTCACAGTTCGTGGGTTCGAGCCCCGAGTCGGGCTCTGCGCTGACAGCTCGGAGCCTGGAGCCTGCTTCTGATTCTGCGTCTCCATCTCTCTCTGCCCCTCCCCCACTCATGCCCCCTCTCTCTCTGTCTCTGTCTCTGTCTCTTTCTCTCAAAAATAAATGAAAGTTTATTTTAAAAAACTTCCACAAATAATTAAATATAATTATTTAATCACCATTATTCTAAGCACCGTAACGATTTTTATAACCTGCATTTCTCCCTCTTTGAATTCATATTACTGTCATCTTATCTCCCTCTAGTTCTAAGGTTCTGAAACCGCACAAATGAAAAAACTCTACCAGATTTCCCTCTCCACAGAAACTGTTTCTTATGTGGCTGGCAACTTTTGATAGCTCTCCCTCCTAATTCAGGGTAGTTATTGACAGCATTTTGGGGCTACGGCTTGACTTTTACCTCTGGCTTGGGGCAAGAGATACTGCTTTTTGCAAAGCTGGTTTTAAATTTCTCTAGATTCAAGATACCAAGAAGCAGTGGAATAACAAACAACAGAAAAAATATTCAGCAATTGACATTCAATCATTGTTTCAAAAAAAAATTAAAAGCTATGCTAAATGGATCATAACATGCTCAAATACATGAAAAAATTGCTTCAAAACACAGCTGGGGAAAGATGTTTGTTTTTATTAAAAGTTGCTCAGAGGCATCATCATAACGACAGATTCTTTAAACATCCACAAACACAAAGGCCTGAAAAATAACTCTTCATTGATTTTTTTTAACCTGCTGTATTTCATATATTCTGAAGCTATTGGTAGTCTTTTAACAAGGCTTCCTCATATCTGTGGGATTTTATGAATGATCATTTTCTGCTGACTCAATGTGGGAAAATCCCTTCTGCTGAGACAATCCCTAATGGCCACTTTTTAAGTCTCCTTACTGGTTTTATTACCCAAGGGGACTTCCGACTTCTCCAGTCTAAGCACAGCGGATCTGAACAACAAAAATACCTATTCTTGGGGCACCTGGGTGGCTCAGTCGGTTGAGCATCCTTCGGTTCAGGTCATGATCTCACAGTTCATGAGTTTGAGCCCCGCGTCGGGCTCTGTGCTAACAGCTCGGAGCCTGGAGCCTTCTTCGGATTCTGTGTCTCGCTCTCTCTCTGCCCTCTCCTGCTGGTTCTCTCCCTCTCTCTCTCAGAAGTAAACATTAAAAACAATTTAAAAAATGCCTATTGTTGGATTTTCCTGCTATAGTCAATATGGATTTTTAGATCTTAGAGTTCAAAGAGATTTTCTGGTTCATGTCATGAGAACTGGATCACATAGACACAATATCAGTAGATTGTTGCTTCATGAGGAACAGAACTCTACCATCTGGTGTTTTGCTTGTGTTCATCATGGGTCCATCCAAAAACCCCCGTGTAGAATTCAGAGCTTCTAGTCTCTATGCTTAGGCGTGGATTGAAATGATCACAATGGGACTTAGATCAGGGTTTCTGGATACAGTATCTGAGACAGATTCTGATTCATTGAGGGGGTGCGCTCAGGAGAAAACTACAAGGATATGAAGGAAGCAGAATAGGGCAGAAGGAAAAGGGGAAATAAGATGTGGTTTTAGATGCTGTCTTTCCCCAGTCTGACCACACAGGGAACTCTGGAAGTATACACAGTTCCACAAAGCATCCCAGCTTGAGGCAAGAGGACTGGGCTTTTATGCCACTTAACACCAGCCATTGGCAGTGGGCCGTCCCAGAGGGAAGGAGGTGACCTGTCAGGTTATTTCCAGGTGAATTGGTTCCTATCAGGCCCAGGGAAGATCTCTTGAGAAGGGTGGAGCGACGGGCTGTGAGCACTCAACGGTCCTAGTAACTAGGAGATGGGAGCACCAGTCTCGTAAAGGGGATCCAAGCAGGGAATCAACAATGTCTTTTATACAACCGTAACACCTTGCCTTTGTTGTTCTTGTTTTGTTTTTCCTGGCATCAGCCATCCTGGGCCGTGAGGCCAGCCATGTTTCCAAAGCCGTTTTCCCTTCAGAGTGAACAGTTACCAATTTGTAACTGATTCGTTTTAATTCGCTGCTAAACTAGCTCAGTCTGAACTTGCAGCATCAAGAATCTCCCAACAAAAGGCATAATTACTGAGGTTGGCAATGTCATTGATGACTTACTGTCTGTGGGGTTACGGGTCATGATTCCCTGAAGTGGCACATTGTGTTTGTCAGCTAAGAGAACATTTAAAACAACAAGGCAGAGTTTCCCGTTAGGGAACCAAACATTGTTTTAAAGTCTCATGCTTCAATTGAGTTCCTCCCTGCCAGCCCTTGGGGGAAATGCACGTGCTCCGAAAAGTACTTAGAAAGCAAACCAATGACAAGAACTCTGAATGGTGTACAATTAGGTGTAATGCTTAGACCCAAACTTTCAATTCAACTGTGAAAGGCCAATTTAAGGATGCCTCACTTGGCATCGAAATTAGAAAGTCACTCAATCTTCCAATCTTCTTGAGATAAGTAGGGCAGCCACTGTTGATAAACTGCGGAACTCAAAGAATACGGATTGTAAAACAACAGACTCAACTGTTGCCATGGCTACCATTTAATGCCTGTTTCTGTACAATTTAGACACTGTCCTAAGAAGATGATATATCTCACTTAATAAGAAAGAACCCCTGTGAAGCATATATCGTTATTCTTGTTTTATAGATGAGTCGGCTGAGCGCAAAGCATTCCTATTACGCGCACGTTGCTGTATGTATAGTGGACAGTTCTGCTCCCCTGCAGCTAACTCTGAAATGAAGGTAAGATCCCAGCTGTGAAAAATGAGGCAATGAAGACTTAACAGCATTTTAAACCAACAAGGAATAAAAAGAATTTTGATCTAATAAAACCACGGACAAAAATTTATTTTTAAAAAAATTATGAGCTCCCGCAATACAGGTATGTGATTAAGTCGTGTAGATTTAAGAAGACTTCCCTGAGATAAAGAGCAGGAGAAAATATTCTAGGCAGGGGGAGTAGGTGCAAATACTCTGTGGCCAAAGAGAGCATGCTCCACATGGCTGGCTGGAGTAAGTGAGGGCTGACCTGGAGGGAGTCACAGCAGAAAGGTAGGCAGGCTCCAGACCAGGCAGGACGTGTTGCCCTATTAAGGGGATTTTCCTTATCATTATGAGCCACTGAAGCGGTGGGAGAAGCATGAATTTCCTGTAACGTGAAACTAAGGGCAGGGGTGCATACCTGCCTGACATTCGTTTGGTTTTTAAAAGAGCCTTCTGGTTGTAGAATGAATAGTGCATTCGAAGGAGGAAAACGTGAAAATACCAATCAACACTTATCGCAGGGGGAACCTGGGTGGCTTAGTCAGCTGAGCGTCTGACTTTAGCTTAGGTCATGATTTCATTGCTTGTGAGTTGGAGCCCTGCCCCAGGCTGTCTGCTTTCAGCACAGAGCCCACTTCAGTTCCTGTTTTCCTCTCTCTCTGCCTCTCCCCAGCGTGTGCTTTCTCTCTGTCTCAAAAATAAATAAAAACATCAAACAAATTTCTTAAAAAATGTTCCAGAAATATCTTGCCAACAAATTGACAGGAATTGGTATGGATTGAATGGGGGGAGGTACCACAAAGGAGATGGTAAAATGTATTCCTGGCTGCTGACATACAGCTATGAGAAGAGTTGTGTCATTTACTGAGGATAGAAACATTGCATGCTTCTCAAACCCCAGTCAAGTTTGTTGAGAAGACCATGGGTTTAACCCTGGATGTGTTGAATTTGAGGTGCTTTTGGGAAAAACAAACAAACAAACAGGAGAGGACAAGCAGATAAATAACAAATCCAGAGTAGAACTGTAGGGGTGCCTGGGTGGCTCAGCCAGGTAAGCGTCTGACTCTCGATTTGGGCTCAGGTCATGATCTCACAGTTCATGAGATTGAGCCCCGGTGGGCTCCATGATGATGGTGTGGAGCCTGCTTGGAATTCTCTCTCTCTCCCTCTCCCTCTGCCTCTCCCTTGCTAATGTCCTCTCTCAGTGTCTGTCTCTTTCTCTCTCTTTCAGAATAAATAAATAAAGTTAAAAAAATAGAGCTCTAGACTAGAGATGGTTATTTTATCATGAGGATGGATGACATTTCCCTACAAGTATTATAAAGTGAAAGAAAAAGACACAGAAACTGGCCTGACTGCTCCGATATGTAATGCGTGGGTAGATAAGCCTTAGCAGATCATAAAATTTGTGGAATGGAAAATTCATTAATGAGTGGAATACATGATAAACTGAGTTTGTAGTTGGGGCAGGATCAGCATCTGGCAAAATTATCACACACAGGCTGTTTCTCTTTAACTTCTCTCTTGGAAAAGATCACCGAAGTGAGAGAGCACAAGAATTTGTTTTATTCCAAAAGCAAAGGAATTGTGTTTAAGAGCAAACAAAATTGTTTGCCTTCTTTTTTCCCCATGCTCGTGCTGAAACACACATTCTCATCAAGCCTCAGTACCAGCCCGTCAACCTCACATGGGAGGACACTCTGTGTCTTATGATGACCAACCTCTGACCAATCGCTGCCCAAGAAGCCCAGGACACAGCTGAAGAGCGTAATTGAAAACTCTAACTACAGGATGGCTCCGGGGTTAACTATTAAAACGGAAGAACTAAGGAGTGAGCTTACTAAATTCTCTTTGACTGAGAGCAGGCAAGCAAGCATCTGGACAAACATGTCACCTGAAATACACAGCAGCCTGAGGCTGCCTGGAAAAGAGAAGAAATCCAAGAACAAAACTACCAAGAGCATCTCTGGCTTAACTTAGTGATTGTGATTAATCCATCACCAGAAACCTTTTCCAGGTATGAGCTGTCTTTCTGCCGCTGTCCTTGAGTAACCTTGCCTCTGTCTCACCCTATCAGCTGAGACACATCAGCTTCTGGAGATTCCTTTCCTGCTCGTTTACTTTTTTCATTGCAAATAAATAAAGTGGCAGTGTTGCAATTCACTGAAAATAATACTTGGCAGATTAAATCTATTGCACATTTGCTTTCTTCCAGATAAGCTTGAGAATATGGTGCTTTTTTATTATTTTATTTTTTTGAATAAACATGACTAAAAGCTGGAATTTTCTCAGCAGAGGCTAAAGTGTATGGATGGAAATCCTAGGTCAGGAGAGGAAAACCGGTCTTGTCTGGTTGGCCAGCCAGTTCAGCCATATTCCACCTTATGGGATGGCTTCCACGATGTGTACTCATGTCCATTTGTCCCTCTGGATGACTCTTTAGTCTTTATTATTAACCCTGCTGTGTCCCTCAGGAGGCTAATTGGTATGGAAATTATCACCAAGCTCCCTTGCCTCCTGACTTGGGAGTTGAGTCCACTAACGGAAAGTGACTAGCAGATCAGAAAGAGAGAAGGGAGTAAGTTTGAATTATTTATTCCATTTCTCTGGTCATCGGGTTCCTGTGGGCTGATGTATTGTTCTGTCACAGGTAAGCATCCCTCCCCCCATGGCCATCTTTGTCTCCAGGGATGGGAATTGGCTTCCTCCTATCACCCCTTCAAGCCTCTATAATGATAATGGAGCCCTGTTACCAATCCCATAGTGCTCCACCGTCCCTTGTGGTTTCCCTACACTCAGCCTACATCTTTGTATGAAGTCCCTTTATAAAATTGCATTCTCCGTGAGTCCCTATCCCACATGGGGTAACATATACTGCAGATGCATCACTCTGTACCCCAAACCAGGGACTGAAAATAAGAAGCTATAGAGACAAAGAAAAATGCATTGGAAGGATGCTTATGGACAGCAGCTAACTCAAGTTATAGGCACTGGTAAAGGTATCTTCCCAATTCACAATGTTCTTCCTTCCAGAGCACTGGCCCCCCGTTGACTGGGATGTATTTTAGGCAAATATGTCTATTTTTTCTCTCTTTAAAAATACGTTTGTTTACTTATTTGGGAGAGAGAGACAGAGACAGTGCAAGCAGGGAAGGGGCAGAGAGAGAGGAGGATAAAGAATCCATTGAGCCTGATGTGGGACTTGATCCCATGATCCTGGCATCATGACCTGAGCCAAAATCAAGAGCCAGACACTAAACCAAGTGAGCCACCAAGGTGCCTGCAGCAGGTATACCTATATAGTACCCCCCCCCCATATGTAGACTACCTCCCCAGTCTACCTCTCGTATCCGAACTTATAAGAGGACCAAGGGCAGTCAAATGACCCAGTAAGGGTGAGTTGCATCCTTTTCATGAAAACTTGGAATGTGTCCAGCCAATGAACTGTGAGATTAATCACAAGAACAATGGGAGAATGAAGTAAAGGAACAGAAGGCAGAGATCTGGATCCCTGGAGAGTGGTTCCAGATTGCAATACCTTCCCAAAACTTGGCCCCATCTCTCCCTTGAACAGTTATCACTGTATCTTTAAAATAAAACCCTCCATTTTTATTTGTGAGCTAGAGTGATTTCTGTTATCTGCAACTAAAAGAGTCCTAAATGATCCATTAAACAACAAATGATGCTTTTTATCCAGCAATAATGTGGCGGGTACCTATGGCTCTATTCCAGCACAGTCCAGTAGAACTTTCTGTAATGGTAGGATGTTCTATAAAGTCTGCACTGCTCAATGCACTAGCCACTGACCACATGTGGATATTGAGCATTTGAAGTGTAGGCAGTGTGATTAAGGAAATGATTTCTTAATTTTAATTTTAATTGAATTGAATTGAAATAGCCATATGTGGCTAAAAGTCATCATAGTAGATAGCCCAGCTCTAGACTTCTGGCTTTTTCCTGTTTGATGCTTTTGTTTCTTCTCTATTAGTTGGTTTGGGGCCTTCTGGGTATCTGCTAAAGGTACTCAGTTAAGCTGGCACATCATTGTAAATAATCATCTATAATTAGATGGTTACTCCTATTCTTTCAGTTTTTAGCATTTTCTCCAGATAGCTATACGTGAGAAACTAAGAAACTTGACACTTGGTCCTTTATGATCAGATTACTGCTTAATTGTCCAGCCCAACTCTTGTCATTCTTCAGTCCTAACCGTTGAGTCCTGTCATACTAAACTTAGCGCTAAGTTTCCATAGTTTTTGTGCTCTGTCACACTTTCATGTTTGTGTAAGTGGTACCCTCACTATATGTGTTTTATTTATTTATTCTTTCTTTTATTCACCCACCCATTTATCCATTCATCCATTCACCCGACCATCCAAAAAATATTTGTTAAACAAGACAGATTCGGTATCAGAAAGACATCTACAAATGGCATATTTGTATGTGGAATGGATTTTTTTTTAATCGGTGTTCTGAACTTGTGTAACCAGATGACCCACAAAAAGAGGAGATTTTAGCAAAAGACGGTTTGTGTGCAACACACATCAAATTGCCCGGGATGCATTACAGCAGAGTGGTTGGGAGTATAAATAATATTTTGCTTCATTCAATGTTTTTTAATTAACTCTGTAAAATACTAGAAAGAGCATCTGTTGAGTAAGTGTGCAGTAAATTTTAGACAGCGATGGCATTTGCTCTAAGTTTTTCCACTATTGCACTCCCGATTCTGTCACCAAAACTTGCTCGTCCTGTACTGTCTTCCCCATTCGGTAAATGGTGGCTCTATCTTTTGCAGACTGAGTATTTTCTGGGGCGCAAACCCTGAGATGGAAATTACTGTGTGGGAAGTTTAATCAGAGAGTGCTCTCAAAAATCAATGAGTGTGGGGAAAGGGAAGGAAGTGAGATGGGCAAAGGGAGAAGCTGGGGTAAGACACAGCCTCAGCTGAGCTCTCCAGAATGCTGAAGTTGGAATAGATTTCCTGAGTCATCTTTAGAAGGATCCGGTGAGTCAGGCTCTTATCTCCCAACCCCCATATCAGCCAGCTGTTGGATGCACACTGCCGGCAATGGGGAGTGACCTTCAGCAAGGGAATTCTGGTCAGCTGAAATCGATTTCCAGCGACGCCTGGGAGTTGAGGGCTCCCTGCTTGGTGGCATATCCTGCAACTGGGGAGATCAGTCAGCCAACCCAACGGAGGGATCTCTGTGGTCTATCAGAGCATCTAAGATGACATCGTTTCAGTTCAGACTAAAAAATGTTATCTTTCATTTCTCTCTTTACATTTTATCCCAGCTCTACCTCAAAATACGACCTCTACTGCTGTGATGATTCACACCACCGTCGCCTCTAATTTAGATTATTTAAGTAACATTCTTACTGGTCATCCCGTTTTTGCCTTTGCTCTATTTCTAGTTTATACTCAATACAATAGACAGTGTGATCATTTTCAAACATGTGTCGGAGGCACCTGGCTGGCTCAGTCAGTTAAGCGTCAGATTCTTGATTTCAGCTCAGGGCATGACCTCACAGTTTGCAAGTTCGAGTCCTGCATCTGGCTCCACTCTGACGGTGCAGAGCTTGCTTGGGATTCTCCCTCTCCCTCTCTCCCTGTCCCTCCCTTGCTCATGCTCTCTTTCTCTCTCAAAAATAAATACGCTTAAAAAAAACCCATAAAACGTATGTCAAGTCACTGCTCTAAACTCCAAGGGTTTAGAGTTTTCTCTCAGAGTTTTCTATAGGGTCATCTGTCTGTCCACTGCATTTCTAACATGATTTCTTTTCTTTTTTTTTAATTTTTTAATGATTTATTTATTTTTGAGAGAGAGAGAGAGAGAGAGTGGGAGTGGGGGGAGGGGCAGAGAGAGAGGGAGACACAGAATCCGAATCAGACTCCAGGCTCTGAGCTGTCAGCACAGAGCCTGATATGGGGCACGAATTTATGCACCAAGAAATCATGACCTGAGCCGAAGTTGGATGCTTTACCAACTGGGCCACCCAGGCGCACCCTGACATGATTTCTTACCACTTACTCCTATGACCACTCAGCTTCAGCTTTGTTCTACGTCAAACACCCCAGGCATCCTCCTGAGATTTTGAATGTTACTCTTTGCTCAGCCTAGAAAACATAGTCCCCATTTCCCCTTGTGGCCTCCTCCCATTCTTCCCGGTCTCTACCCTTATGTCACCTTATCAGCAAGGCCTTCTCAAACTACCTCCGATAAAACAGGGGTCCCCAATCCCTTGACATTTCTTATCATTTCACCTATTTTATTTTGCTCCAAGTCCTTTTCATCCTCTCACATATTATCTATTTGTTTTCTTGTCTGTCTCACTGTCAAAATGGAAGCTCCACGAAGCAGGGCCCTTCTTTCATTGTTCTATGTCAGCCTGGTGTCAGAACAGTGTGGCAGGCAGCAGGTTCCTGGCTACTTGTCGACTAAAGCTTTCACATTTTGGCCAAATTTAGTCGGATAAAAAGACGTCTTCTGTACCTTGCAACACTGAGGAATAAAAAAAGACAAGTTTGGAATGGGGCGTACTTATTGGTTACAGTACAGGCAGAGTTCTAGAGCCTGCTTCCATTACCAAGATTACCATCCCCCGTTGGTCAATCAAAACTAACCTAGTTACTGCGGTGAAGGGGCTTGGCAGATGGAATTAATGCTCCGGACCTTCATGGAAATGCCCTGGGTCCTCCAGGTGGGCCCTGTATAATCACTTGAGTCTTTAAAGGCAGAGAATGTTCTCTGGCTGGAATCAGACCGGGTGAGTGAGGGGACTACAAGAGGCTCAAAGTGTAAAAAGGGTTCAACCCGTCGCTGCTCGGTCTGAAGTTGCAGGAAGGAATTCACAAGCCAAGAAGTGCAGGCAGTCTCTAGAAGCTGAGAATAACCCAACAAGGACTCGAGGACCTCAGTCCTACAATGGCATGCAATTGAATTCTGCCAACAGCCTCAAAGCAGAGTACCCAGTCGGCTTTGCTGGTGGACTCGGAACGGTGAGCGAATGAGTATTGTTTTAAACTACAAACTTTATGGTAATTTGTTACAGCAGCATAGAAAATGAATACTTAAAAAAAAATACATGCTTTGTTCTCAGATAAACACTATCTTAGTAAGCAATCTGCATATAAAGAAAAGGAATAACAGACTAAGCTTCCGGCTTCTAGTTATTCTACTTTTTACTCAATAACTAAAGACCAGTAATGGGAATCATCATCGAAGTGAACTGTGGTTTTACTAATAGAATCATGATTCTGTACTGCTAATCCAATTAGTATATATTTTGCTTGTCAGAGCCTAAGAGGGGGGGCTATCGTTTTATTCAACAAGGATCCTGGGAAGGTTCCTTGTGTGTGTTAGCTTCTCTGTGTTAGTTTGTGCCCCAGGCAGTTAATTCAAGAGAATAATCCCATAAGGCAAACAGTACCCACAGTTTCAATTACAAATACCAGCACTTTTGACTTGGAAACAATAAAGACTCTCACCAACTAGTCTGTTGAATCATGATTATTCTGGCAGTTAAGAGCCTTTGCAGTTATTTACATGGATTTTAGCGAATCCATTAACTAGTTCTCTTTTCTCATTCTCCTGCAACCTCCAGGAATTGCTCTAAAGATGTGACTGTAGGTGCAAAAGGCTTTTTACAAAAGTTACAGGGTTTAAACTAGTGTTAAGTAACGAATATTATTGATGACCTTGTTCAGTTGAGTTTCTGCTCCTTGTGGTTGAGTTATTTCTGAAGTTTAATGATCTCCAGAGCAACTCCTTCTCTAGTCTTAAGGTCTCCTTTGGGATGCCTGCATGGCTCAGTTGGTAAAGTGTTTGACTCTTGATTACCTCCCGGGTCATGATCTCACGGTTCATGAGTTAGAGCCCCACATCCGGCTCTGCACTGGCAGCGCAAAGCCTGCTTGGGATTCTCTCTTCCTCTGTCTCTGCCCCTCCAACTCTCTCTCTCTCTCTCTCTCTCTCTCTCTCTCCTAATAAATAAATATTTAAAGATTTTCCTTTGGCAAATTTTGTGACCTTCCTTGAACTTTCTAGTTTTCAGTGGTACAAAGTGGTTAGCATAAGGCCATTCACTGTAGCATAAGTTCTAATAACATGAGTGGAAATAGTCCAAATGCCCATTAATAGGGACTTGTTCAGTAACTTAAGGTATATCTACAAAATTGAGTACTACATAGCTGTAAAAAAACAAAAGATATCCTTCTATTTCTAGGTACCCAAATGATTGAGAGAAGATTCTCTTAATAGAGTGTTTTGACTAATGAATGAATACAGAATTATGCCACTAGAATATCATTTTATAACACCTAATGAATTAAAGGATCTAGACAAGAATTATCAAGCAGTAGCCAGGTATTTTGTGCTCCCAACTGTGAATTAATTTTGCATTCACCACTCTCCAATTGCATTTGAATCTAATAAATCTTTCAGATCTAAATACCAAATTTCCAGGAAATCCTGGGGATATGTGGACTTTAGAAACACCATCAGTGACATAATCATTTAAATTCAGACTCTGAGGAGCTCTACAAAAAATCATTATATTAAATATTTTAAGTGGAAAGAGGGGAGAGAGTGAGACTATATGGAGCCAACAGACCTCTGGTTCTGCCAGGAGTGAATAGCCCTATTTCCTCCCAAGATCCCCTCCTTACAAATAATAAGGCACGGTTCAAACCTAACAAGCATCAGAGAGGTGAAGGCAAGAAGATGGATGGCCTAGAGGTGAGTTCTCAGGATTTCCTTCTCTCATTTGTACAGACAGGATGCTGCAGAAATCTCCAACCTGGAACTTCCAACAGGAATAGACAAGGGGGTGGGGGAAGCGTTCAAGGAAAGCCTATCTCCACCTAGCCAGAAGTCTGAGGGGAAAAATTGGCCTAATGAAAGAAAAATGTTCTGGCAATAACAGCCCTACTCAAGCTGAACACCAGTGATAACTCTTCTCCCCTACCCCACCTCCTCAGTTTTAGCCTGCTCTTCTGGTTTATTGGCTGCCCCACAGAAACAGAGTTTAAGACCTAATTCCACCTCGCATAGTGTTGATTGGTCAACAGGGAAGTCTAACTTCCATCTTTGTTCTAAGGGAAAAATACGGGCTCCAATTTTACAGGTGGTATCGGAAGGCTGAACTGAGGTGGTCTTCCATTTTCCATGTTGAGGAAGCAGGCAACTGTGATCAGATCAGATTCTCCTGCTGGGGTAGAGTCCATGAGATCCACTTGAACTTCCGTCCCCTTCCTTGGGTGATGCCTCGATAACCATGACAGGGCAGTATTGTTTGGGCCGAGTGGTGAGGTGATCTTCCTGGAGGAGCAAATTCAGCAGCAAGCGGAGCCTCTACCCTCACCTGTAGCAACTAAACTTAAAGAAGCAGTGTGAGGTCAGGCTAGGGACCATTCAGCTTCACCCCTCCCTCGGGTCAGCTGGACACCAGTAGGGAGCTGAGTCTGCACCCTGACCTGGCATCAGTGAAGCAGAATTAGGTGGTATGAGATGGGGCGGGGTAGTGGGTAACCTGCTTTCTCTTTCTCCATGTCAGTTGGTCCCAGGGGAAGCTAAGCCTCTACCTGACTCTGCATCAGTGAGGCGGAATGAGGTGGAGGGAGGCTGGGCTGCCTGGCTTTCACCTCTCTCCCTCCCCTACACTGGTATCAGCAGGATCTAATGAGAAGCTCCTCATACAGTCCCACATGAAGACAATTAAACACTTGGGAGGTATCCACTAAGCTGAAGGGCTGGGGGTGCTAAACTTTTGCCTCCCCATCTTCAGTGAGTCTGGGATCCAGTGTTCCACTTCTGTTAGAGTGTTACTGGCAAGGTCCAGCGGGAAGCTGAACACACACATTAGTGTATCCCTTGTGCCATACCTCAGTGGAGGGACTGTCTGCTGACAGTAGAATAGCAAATAGGATTCAGAATCTCCTCAAAAAATTTGTGGATGCAATTAAAAATCACTCATACCAAGAAAATAGTATAAAATTAAGTCACCTGGTGCCAATACTGGTATGAGTCAGATATTGACTATTTTTAACAAATGAATAGAAATAGGCCAAATATCCAGTACAAGAAACCTCTGGGTGATGATCATTTTATTAGAACATGCTACCGACCATTTAAAGAGGTATCCATATGACTTCTGTACGATCTCTTTCAAATAGAAGAGGAGGGAACATTTTCAACTCATTTTATGAGGCTAGCCTTCCCCTGATAGCAAAAACAAAACAAATCCTCAAAATATTGGCGACAAGAATTAAGCAATATGTAAAAAGAATTCTATACTGTACAAAATTGGATTTATTCCATATGTGGAATCTGGCTCAACATCTGAAAAGCAGTCAAGCTGGCATTTTAAAATTAGGAGTTAAATTTCATTAATAGTCCTATAGCAATTTAAATGATCTATATCCTATTAGGAGGGATATCCTAGTTTGTGCTTTATGATGAATTGGTCCATTTCACCTAAATCCTAAAATCTTACTACACTAATTCCCTTATCTTTACCATAGTTACAGAAGCTGTTGTGATAGCACTTGTTTCATGTTTGATATTGGTAATTTGTGTCCCTTGACTTTGTATCTTTGTCAGGTTTGTCAAAGACCCCCCTTTTATTTTTCCTGAAGAACCAACTTTTTGCTCTCTTGACTTTGTTTTTCTGTTTTTAAGTTCACTTCTCTTTCTTGCAATTGTTCTGGATTTTGGTCTTGTTTTTCTAGTTTCTTGAATTAGAAACTTAGATTATTAACTTGAGGCTCCCCTTTGCTAAGGGAAACATGTAGTACTATGATTTTCCCTCTCAGCACTACGTTAGCTGCATCCCACATATCTTGATACATTTAATTTTCTTTTCTATATTGTTTTTGAGAGTTCCTGTCAGATCCATAGGTTGATCTAATGGTTAGGTAAGGGGTGTTATATTTGGGATCATTAACACAAATGCACATTAAACAAATATTCTTTCCGTGCAGGTGAATTCACTTCAAGTATAGCTTGAAACTATTGGTAAACAATGAAATGACAGAAGTCAACTACTGCTCAGTGGAAATAAACTCCACACCAACAAGAAAGTGAAATATTCAGTATGTTGTGTAAATGTAGTTTTTAATTATTCATAATACATTATAGCCATTGCCTAAGTCCATCAAATACCCTATGAGGAGACTGACATATTGCAATAATGACATTGTATTACAAAAAAATTTTGAAAAAAGATAAAGCAGCAAGTAAAATAAAGAAACATCATTTGATCTACCAAAGTTATAGCTAAACCCTAAGCCTATATTCTTATTTATGACCTCCTCTAGCTAACCAACAAATTTAACACAGTTATTTTTTTACTTATCTCTAACTAGAACTGGGTGGGTTTCATGAGGGGGAAAAACAGTTAAACCAATTAAATGATGTTAACATTTCTTAAATTCTGGTTTGATCTTAATTTTTTTCATCTGATTTGTACTCCGGTAAATAGTTTCTAAATATTACATGTAGTAAAACAAACTTTTAAAAAGTAGGAAGTTAAAATGTTAATAAAAATAGAATCACATTTTAAAAGTTATTTTCCTTTCAGGTAATACCTTGATCATCATGGTATCTGGGATTTTCTGTTTTGATAGAAACACAATTTTCATAGATAGTGTTAATATAAAGAATGAGATGTAACACCTAAAAGTTGTACTTACCTGTTTATATTTTTGGCTTTTAATTTGTTATACTGAAGACAGTAAAGGAAAAAAAAAAGTTCTTTAAAAACAACAATCAGGGGCTCCCGGGTGGCTCAGTCAGTTCAGCGTCCGACTTCGGCTCAGGTCATGATCTCGCGGTTCATGAGTTTGAGCCCTGCGTCGGGCTCTGTGTTGACAGCTCGGAGCCGGGAGCCTGCTTCGGATTCTGTGTCTCCCTCTCTCTCTGGCCCTGTCTCCCTCCCTCCCTATCTCTCTCTCTCTGTGTCTCTCACTCTCTCTCAAAAAAAAACCAAATAAACATTAAAAAATTAAAAAAAACCAACAAATTTCTTTACCTAATATAGTGTTAAGATGCAACTGGCAGTGAGTTTAATACAAAGCTGTCTGCTCGTAAGATACTCTAATACATGAGAAATGAGACTCTACAATAATTCTAGTAAATTAAAGCACTTGCAGACTCTAGGACATTGTGTTATAGCTTAGTTTAATTTTACTTCAAAGGACCATTAGGGGTAGTGTAGAAAGCTCATCTTTACGAGTTGTTTTATGAATAAGACATAAATAGATGAGCAAAAGTCTAAGCTTTAAGTGGTGTGTGAACGTATTTAAATAAAAGCAAGAGAAATCTTAGTTTACTTTGGTTTGGTTTGTTGATCTCCTGTGTCATCTGAATGTACAAGATTTCTTAGAGTTATAACAAGCCTAAAATCTAAATGTGTGAGGTATTTTTATCCCACACTGATGCCACAAGCTTCTAAAATAAAACAAATTTATGCATTAGTCTTTGAAAATGAAAACCTACATTTTAATGTCCCATACAATTTTAACATGAGTATATTTTAAAGGAAATCACATTAGTAGAATCCATTTCCTGGCTGGGAAAGAGGATGCTGAAGTAATTACAATACAGCTCAAGTGCCCAAAGATATGGAATACTAGAGAAAGAAGGTGATAGAAATGGAAAAATGGGATAGAAGAGACTGGCTTGTCAGAATCCTCCTAGGACAAGGTAAATTCAAACTATGGTTATTTCCTGATTATTGGAGACAAGCATCCAATTTATATACTACACGGGCCAGGCCGAGGGTGTGGAGGGCCGCTGGTAAATTGCTTTGGGTGAAACTCCACTCACAAGCCTTTTTATATAGCAAAATCATATTAATATGAAAGCAAAAAAGCTCAGAAGAAAAGACAAAGGTCCATAGTCTTGGAGAGAAGAATGAATGAGGTGGAAAATTAGAGGCACATGCTAAGTTAAAGGCAGATGTGGTTGGCAGGGAAAAGAGCTGGCCACCTCCTGTTTAAATGTAATCCCTGTAAGCCACTGGTCCATTCTATAACCATCACAAAGATTCACGTGCATTCTTTCCAGTCTTCCCCTATATCAGCTGAACACTTACATAATTTTTCAGGCTAGATGTTGGTTTTCTTCTACAAGATCTATGTATTCATCTGATGCATTAAGCACATACTGTGTGCCATCTATCCTATGCAGTATGGATATAGCAATGAAGACAAATATTGGTGGCTTTTATCTGCTGGGAGAGAAAGCTAATAAAACAGAAGCAAATTGTATAGCATATTCTGTATAGCATAGTAATTACTGAGGAGAAAAATCAGGAAAGGTGGGTTGGAAATTTGGGGAGTGAGGAGAGGACTAGGGCTGATATCAATGACCAGTAAGCTTTGAAGAGCTGGAGGATGAGTGGGAGGGGGCTATGCAGATATCCATGCATGGACTTGCTGCAGAGCATATATGGAATGTTCCAGAATAACAAGGGAGCCATCCTGTGGCTGGCACACAGCTCCAGGGAAGGGATGACAAGTAGTGTGATACGCAGTTATGAAAATGCCAGGGGCCTTCCTTGGGCTTTTTGTTTCTTTTTTTTGTTTTTGTTTTTCTCTTTGCACGATCCATGAAGCCTTTGGATGGTTTCAAGCACAGGGCTGACATGATGGGATCTAGGTGTTGGCTCTGGCCGCCATGCTGAGAGGCCCCGGATGGCGGAAGCACAGATACCAGTTCTGCCATTTTCGACAAACTTCCATCACCTCCTTGCGAATTCTGTTTCCTCATCCACAAACTAAGGATAGTAGTACCTACTTCAGACGGTTGGTGTGTGAAATAAATGAAATATTATATGTAAAGTACATAGAACCATGCCTGGCCTATATTATGTGGTCACCTATTTGTCACTATTATCATCATGGTGATGGTATGGACAAAATGTGATACAAACTTGGAGATACGTGGTAAGATTCTGGATACACACTTGAAGGTTGAGCAAGCAGGACCATTTACCGTTTTTCTGTAGCTTGCAATTATGAGTGCGTGTCATCAGTCTTACTAGCCTGATACTTGAAGTCACTTTGCATTACCCAAAGTATGTCTATTTCTAGAGTCATTAGCCTGGGCTTTAATGGCGTCTTCTGTGGGCCAGAACTGGGGAACTGTTCATGTTCACTTAGTGGCAAATGAGGAAAGCATCTTGTTTTGGTCTGGCTCTGTCCCTTCTCCACCCATAGGTGTAGAAATGTAATATGTAATATATAACAGTTAAAATCTTTTGGGTGTCTCTTATGTCTCATGGGCTGTGCTCTGCATTCTCCATATTCATATAAGGAAGGTGAGTCCAGAAGAGTCTAGAATCTTGCCCATATACACAGGTAGGGAATAGTAGAGTTGGGTTTGAAACCAAGCTTCCTGACTGCCTAGCCCACGCAGCAGACCCCACTCCGCCTGGACCGCCTGCCCCGATTCTGGGGTTTCTGTCTCTCATTCTTCCTTCCCAACTGTCCTTTCCAGAAGAGATGAGAGCGTACAGAAACACTGGTAACACTTAAACCAGTTTTCTCAACTTCAGGGATGCTTTTAGTGGTTCAGCAAGGAGCAGTGGCCACCTAGATAAAGCGGGCAGGGATAAAACTAATAGTGGACTGAGGTCTCTGAATTATCTGTGGATTTTAGCTTCCTGGGACCTCCACTCAACAGAGTGTTCTTTCCCGGGGCCAGTAGTAAAGGGATTGCATAACGCTCTATAATTCCCTCTTTAAAAACAACTGATTTGTTTCTTGGACTTCACAGCCTGTCACCTCTCCCAGGAATCAAACCCCTTAAGATGAGGATTGGAAATGAGAACTGGAAACATGTGAAAGCCCAGACACAACCCTAATCCACTTGAAAAAAAAAAAAAGTGACAACTTTCTTTCCTTTGGATTAAATTTCTGGTGTATATTTTTTTCTGGAGATAAGTCTTATTACTGATGTTTGGAGGCAGGGTTTCAGGAGGTTTTAAATATCTTCAGGAGAGGGGAACACTTTTTTTCTATCAGGGTCACTTGAAATGATTTACTAAATGATTTAGCTCAGCTCCTTTTAGAAAGAAACAAAAGATTTGCAATCCTTTGGCTGTTCTCACTGATAATACTCACCGCACCAGACAACAACATGTATTTCGTTCATCTAAGTGAAGAGCAATTCTCTTGCCTTGAATGTCAGGGTGACCACTGAGATTTGAATTAATGTTAAAAACAAAGTCTGATATTTTGAGTTAACCATTTCTGAGAAATACACATGAGAGTGACTGATACTGTTTGACTGTATGAGTTATTTTGTATGCGTGGATGGGTGGACAGGTGGCCGGGTAGATAGATGCTACTTTTAATTATAGAACAGAAGAATCATTTTGGTTACTTTTTTCTTTTTCTGGAATGTTTTGTTATTGCATAAACTTTAGCAAATACAGACATGTACAAAGATGAAAATATCACCTTTAAAAAGACCTCTGCCTTTTTTCCCCGTTGGTTACCAGTGTCCAAACCCACATTTCAAAGGAAGAATGAAGACTTTGGTGGAGAGGAAGGCCCTCCCCGCTTCAGAAGCCTAAAGGGAACAAATACATATATGTTTTTTCTCCTCCCCAGATGCTGAGCTGTGGGCATGTGAGTTAGGCCCGTGCACATGGAGGCTCCCTGTTGGGATTCTGAATTTTGAGCCCGTGATGCAAAAGTGGCAGGACCTTTGGATTTCATTCAGGGCCGTGCTGTTTCAGGAGGTGACAGCCAATGTGAGGCCAGTGGCTGTGGTGTCCTTCTGCGGTGGTGACAGTGGGGCCCAGGAGCAGCATGCTGACAGGGCTCTTTGTGCAACTTGGCCTTGGCTGCTTACTGACTCCAGCACCTTTCAAGCCCTGTTCCCTGGCTTCCTGTCTCTCTTGTGAGCCGGCCAGTAGCCCACGTGCACCTGCCTTCTACTTAAGTAGCCGGGAGATGGTTCCTGTAGCCTACAACTCGGAACCTAATGGATAAAGCATCTGTAGATATTTACTTTAAAACTATTTTTTGGTGGTCAAGATAACTCATGCTAAATTGTAGAGAAGAAGAAAATATCTAAGCAAAAAAGTACCCCCCCCAAAAAAGTCCAGCTATAATCTCACCACCCAGAAACAACAGATTTTAATATTTTGGTGAAGATCCTTCCCATACTATTTTCACATACAAAAATAAGATTACATTAGGTCTGCTAGCCTACTGCCTGCTCTTTGCTCAATGGTTTATAATCAAAAACCTTATCCAGCAGCACTGCTCTTACAAAAGGAGCAGAAGAGAAGTGGGATTTATTGGGAAACCCTGATTTTAACTCCAGTTCAATATCTCTTTTTCTTTTTTCTTTATTGAAATATCATCAGCAGACAAAAATTGTGTATCACCATGTATTCATGTACGTGGACGTGTACGTACAATTATATCTCGGTGGTTCTCCACTGGGAGCGATTTCATACTCAGGGGAGTATTGACCATGTCTGGAGCCATTTGGGGCTGTTACAACTGGTAGGGATGCTACTGACATCAGCGGGGAGAGATTGGGGATGCTGCCAAAGTCTAGAATGCACAGGCCAGCCTCCACAAGACAGCGCAAGAATTGGTAAGTGTGTACACCTAAATTTGCTACCTGATTCTTTATTGTAGGATACTTAGTTGGTTTCCAGATTGCAGTGTTATGATTAGTGCTGTTTGTGAATACCCTTGTGTATACACATGCACGTCTTGGCACACATTCCTAATTATTCCCTTTAGGTAAACATCGAAACTAGAATTGCCAAGACAATAGATATAATGATTTTTAGAGCTCTTTATAAACACACCAAGATTACCTTTTTGAAGAGTCATCCCACATAATCCTCTGAGAATCCGCTGGGTATCCTTCACCACAACTAGTGTGAATACGGGCACCTGGGTGGCGCCATCGGTTGAGCACCTGACTCTTGGTTTTGGCTCAGGTCATGATCTCCTGGACTGTGAGTTCGAGCTCCACGTTGGGCTCAGTGCTGCTGGTGCGTTGCCTGCTTGGGATTCTCTCCCTCTTTCTCTCTGCCCGTCCCCTGCTATCACTCTCAAAATAAATAAAAAATAAGCTTAAAAACACTAGCGTGGCTAATTTTTAAAAATATTTGCTGGGCAAAAATAGAATGTAATTTTATACGTGTTTCTTTCGTTACTGGCGCAAAACTAAAATAATAGTTAAAATTGGCTTCCTCCACTTTAATTATAGTGCTCTCTCATTATAATGATGTTGACTGTTGATTTCAGATAGTTTTCTTTTTTCTTAATGTTTAAGAAAATGTTTAACTCCATTTAAGAAAATGGAAGTTGGTGTTGACCATTTGTCAAATGATCTTGTTGTGAATGAATTAATCTTCCATTATTTGAATCAATGTCAAAGCTATGTGACCTTGAGCAAGCTACTAAATCTCTCAAGGACTGTGTGAGGTTCTGCACAGATGAAAAGAGCAGGGAAAAGTGGAGATTGAATTTAGAGTTAATTTTCTCAGTTCGGATACCTGGGAGGATTTGGAAGGAGCCAAGCAGCGGGCAGTCAGACTGAATTTGCTTCCGCAGTAAAGCATTTTTCTTCTTATCTGTTTCGGCAGCCTGGGGTCTGTCTTAGAAGCAGCCCCAATCTAACCATACCTGCTGAAGGTAAGAAGAGAAAAAGCGATATTGGCACAGCCATCATGGTGGCCGCTGCTACCTGGTGCACACGGCAGAGGAGTGGGTGCAATCCAGATGTTCCCTCCCAATGCCAGGTGACCACCCACCCTCTTTTCCTCTTTAAAATCCCAGATGCTTTTTTCTTTACTCCCCCAAATGGAATGCATATGTTCATATCCAGGACAAATGGAGACTCTTCAGTCCTAGTTTTGTATGTACTTCTTCAAAGCCAGTATTCCCAGTTTCTGTTAAGTGAGTAGCCCTTTGCCTTGTATATAGCGCTGTTACCAATTTTTCGGTTTTCCATTGGGCATTTCAATGGGATCTGAGAGAAGAGGTGGATGTTCGTGTTCAGATACTACTCCCGAGTCTCATTACTTGGCTGAGTTCATGCCTTTGCTGGCTTCTGTTTTCTTGTTTTAGGATTACTGTGGATTTATCTTCATGTTTATTTCAAACATCTTATTGAACTCTAAGATATTTAAAAGGATTATTTTGGTTATTTCATTCTTGACTTTCTAGAAACCACCTCTCAAAGTACTAAGGTTCATGTTTTCTCTTCCTGATTGGCTTTATTGTTTGATTAAGTTTTATTTATTGAGAGAAAGAGAGAGAGAGCATGCACGCATGCACATACAAGCCTAGGAGGGGCAGTGAGAACGAGAGACAGAATTCCCAGCAGTCTCCACGCCATCGGCACAGAACATGATGTGAGGCTGGAACTCACAAACCCTGATGTGGGGCTCAAACTGAGATCTTGACCTGAGCCGAGATCAAGAGCCAACGCTTAACTGACTATGCCACCCAGGCACCCCCTGATTGGCTTTAATTGGCTATATATAGTTAAGTTTCTTTTTCTAATTATTTATCTTTAAGAAGGAGAGATCTATAACAAAATTGTATCTAACACCTAAGTATTTCAATGGCTATTGGGTCTACCCACTAACATTTGAACAACGTCACTTTTTTTTTTTTTTTTTTTTTTTTTACCAGTGCATTCTTGGAAATAAGACTTTGGTAATTCTATCCAAACAGCAAATTGTCCAAGTAGCACATAATATTTTTTTATGAAAAGGGAGCAGAACACGTGGGTCACTACAAAGGATGGTTTTGTCCTCCGTGTGCATTTCTTGACAACACACCCGGGCTCTCAAAACATGGGAAAATGGTTTCTGTGCCTAGTAGTTTGGCCAAGTCTAGAATCCTGTTCACTTAATATTTTAATTGTGGGCTAATCTTTTCCTATGCCCACTATAAACCAGTAGAGTATGTTAACAAACAATCTCTATCACATGTTTTATATCCCAAGTGTTTTCATTTCTTGAGATATACTTTATGGCATACAAACTTTTCTATTTTTGTAGCAGAATGATGACAAGAATGAGAGTTAACAGGTATTGAACACACAATGGTTCCGTTAACTATTACCATGTAACTAAACACGTCAACATTTATTGGATTAGATACTAAATTGGATTAAAGATAGAAGTCTGTGGGTTGGTTAAGAAGTTCTACAAATTAGGGTTGCCCATGGCTGATTTGGGGCTGGCTGGCTCATACATGTGCTTGTATAGCCTTTTCAAGGTAAGCTAACTGCAGGCAAATGGAAGTCTTGGCTGGGACCCATCTCCTCATCTCTCTTCTGTGTGGTCTCTCATTATCTACCAGGATAGATTGGGCTTATTTTCATGGTGGAGGCATGGTTCCAAGAGAAAATAAAAGTATCCCGGACCTCTTGAGACCTTGGCTTGGAACTAGTAAACCATTACTCCTGCCACATTCTGTTGGACAAAGCAAGTCAAAAGGCCAGGCCAGGCCAGGCCAGATTCACAGAAGGGAGAAATCACCTCCACCCCTTGATGGAAGGAGCTACAAAGCCATATGGGGAAAGATGATGAACTGAGGCCATTTATGCAATCATTTTATCATAGCTTACCTATGTGTCAGTCTCTGTTTTAAATACTGCATATATGTTTCATTTAATTACCACAATATATAAGGTCAACATAATATTAGTGTTTCTATCTGAAGGCAAATAGCATGTAGGTGTGGTTGGGAAAGCAAGGGAATAGTACTCAGGCATTTGAAGAAACAGTCTTTGTAGAGAATAGAAAGGGAGCTTTCTCTTTTATTTCCATCCTGTGTATTTCTAAACCAGAGAGAAGAGAAAGGGAGAGTGAAAGCAGCTTTTATGATGGTAAGTTTTCTCTTTATCAGATGGTTAAGTATGTGTTAGAAAACTAATGATGCAATAGATTGGTTGGAATTATGAGTTTTTATTTCCAAATTTGTATCAATATTTCAGTATAATTTTGGAACAGGCTTACGTGAGGACTGTTTATCAGATTCTGTTTAGAATCCTAGAAATTTCTTTGAAATAGACCTTAGTCTTGGCTAACCCTCTATTCCAGAACGCTTCACTGAGTCCAGCTCACTTTCTGGTGAGTCTAAGTAACTTGTGGCCAGACAGCTCTTGCTGGGATTGTTAAGGAGTGCCTTTTTTTTTTTTAAGTTTATTTTTTGAGAGAAAGCTTGTGTACGGGGTGGGGGAGGGGCAAAGAGAGAGGGAGAGCGAGAATCCCAAGCAGGCTCCCCACTGTCAGCACAGAGCCCAACACAGGGCTAGATCCCATGAACCAGGAGATCATGACCTGAGCTGAAATCAAGAGTTGGGACGCTTAACCAACTGAGCCACCCAGGTGCCCCTAATGAATGCTTTCCTAAGTTGAGGCAAAAATCTGCTTTAATTTTATTCATTGGTCACCTCTGTGAATATCCTATGTGGTTAAACATTGCCCCATCATTTTCTATTCCCTTGTTTTAGTTTTTTTTTCCTCACAGTACTTTATATTTCCTTATTTGATTGTACTCATTTTGGTTTATTTGTATATTCTTCCTACCAGAATGTGGACTCCATGAAATCAGGAACTTGATTTTGTTCATTGTGTATAAAGTTTCTAGAATAAGGCCTAACACATAGTAGGCATTCAAGAAACCTTGCTGACCAAATGAATGCCCTTTTTGAGTACTTCTTATTCTATCTCACCGTTCAATGTGTGTGAGTTCCACAAATGTGAGAATTCTGACTTCTGTGCATTTACCAACATTTCTGAAAGAATGTTGAATAAGTTAGTTATATAAGAAACAATATGGAAGGCATAGAAGCTTCTACCACTGAGATATTAGGCAAAATCAACATTATATGGGTCATCACTCAAAGTTATGAATCTCCTCCTTTAAGCTATATTCTCCTGTAACCAAAATAGCATCTAGATCAGATAAAACATGGTTAAAGATAGTAATACTATATGTAGAAAGAAGGAATGTATCCATGAAAAGGAGTAGTAGGCAACCATGAGATTAACAGAATGAGAACATGCACAGAAGGAAATCCAGAGATACCCATCCCTGGGAGAGGATGGGAGCATCTTTGTGTCAAAAAAGCTGTGTCTCTATTAGGGAGGTATATGAACCATCGGACTCTGTGAGCCATTAAACATGCAAATGGATATTTATCGACTCCACTTAATCCGGTACTACAAAACTAAATAACCCTCTGATAATTTTGCTTTTGTCACAGCTGGCCTACAGGGAAGGAATGTGCAGTCAAGCTGATGCTAGTATCCTGTTTACTTGATAATTTTATTTCTCATTTGAATTCAGTGGTTGCCATTTTGGCAAAGCCCATCAGTCTCTTTGAGTTTTATTAGTATGATTCAGTCTTCCTGAGTCCAATCAGATCCAGGACAATGACGTGACTGTGTATTTGAGCTTGGAAGGCTGAGAGGTCCTGGGCTGGGTTGAATTCATCAGTCTGGACAGCCAAGTAGCCTATCCTAGTCAGAGATACTAATACTTATGTTGGGTGTGCAATATTTTGAATGTCTAGATTATTCAAATCAGGAATCACTTTATACACATTCCCAAAGTAAACCTTTGGGGTAGTTCCATCGAGGAGTCTGACTTTTTTCCCCCCAAACAAACACATGTAAAAAAAAAAAACAGTGATTGAAAAACTCAGCACAGAGTATGTGCCTTAGTCCCAGGATATCTCCCAAATTTACTTCCAAAAAATATCTGATGTATTCATAAGAGGAGTCATAAATATTTCTCTCTAATTTTTCTGTGTTTCTATTTATGGAATATTTCTTGGGATTTCAAAGTGCTATTACCCAATTAGTGAACTAATTAGTGAACTTAATGCATACTTATTACCTGTTGTGAAATCTGACTCCCAAACCCTTCATGTGCGGTACAAACATCCTTTTGTTTCTTCCTTTTTTTTTCTTACTTTTCTTTCCCTTGTATCAAGTGACACAAAAGAGTTGTGATCTGCTGCTCTGGGGAAATGAACACGTTACTTGATGCAATGCACAAGCTTAAACTTTAATGGATTCTTCAAGAAAGACCAGTCTGCAGCCAGAATTCTTTTATCCTGTAATGGTGACAGGGAAAGAGGAACCAGGAATTTTCAACAGTGAAGAATAAGAAATATGGGAACTTTTTCAAAGGGTAAGATGATGTACAAGTTCCAAAAATACTCCATTTGCATTTAAGATATGCCCTTCTAGTCTACAAAGAATACAATTTTTTGTTAGATTTTAGATAATTACACTGACATACTGGTGCTTTTAAAAGTCACCAGCCATCTATTATTTAGAAGAAAATAGAGTAGATTTAGGTGTAAAAACATGCTAGAGTGTATTCAACACAGTGAGAAATATTAGTCATTTTTTTCCTTAGGCTTTGGGTTGAATAATAACAGCACACTGGGCTATTTTTATAGCTTATTTAAAAATTAGTATTTCTAGTGCTGAAGTAAAGAGTGTTTTCACCACTAATTCTAGTCTGCCCTTATTCCACAACTAATTCCAGTACAGTTAACTTATATTTTCTTTCATCTGTACACATGTCTGTGTAAGCTAAGCCAATAAATAAATAAGCAAATAATGCACAATCAGATATTTATGTGCTTAGTATGGCTAGAAGATGTGGATGAAAAAGCAAAAAAAAAAATGAAGTTTATAGTCTGAGCATTGCATTTGAGAAATTTGTAATTCACTTGTTCCTAGCAAAGCTTGGGCTTTGGGTTCCATAGGAGGGATTTGAGGAAGATGAGACTGGGCTCTGCCATTTATTGGTAGGTGGCTTGATCTTGCACTGGTGATAGTGCCAGTCTGAAGACTGGTTTTTCCTCTGTGAAGTGGGGTTTCCATATTTGTTGAGGCTAAATTAATATTTAGGAATCTGGCTCCGTTTCTGGCGTATATAACCACTCAGAAATATGAGTAATGACCTGTTATCTACCCATCTTTCCATCCATTAATAGACATATACTAGGACAATGTTTTTAGGTACTGGGGATGCAGAGATGAATTGCCCCCTGCCCTCAGTGGATCTACAACAAAATGAGGGAATCCAAAAACATTGTCCGTAGGGTAAATTTTCACTCAAGTGCACAGTCATGCTCAACCTCTACTCTAGTTCATATGTCATACGTCTGTCATAGAGTGATTAGAAAAATAGGAGAATGATTAAAATAGAAGCTAACAATGGCTGATTGCATATTGTGTGGCAAAGGTTTGCAATACCTGATCTCAAATATTATCTTAAATAACAACGCACAACAAATCACTGTGAAGTGCGTGTAAAACCCCTGTTTTACAAACTGGAAAATGGAGGCTTATCGATCAGAAAAATAAACGGCTGCGTCTGGAGCATTAACACAGTTGTCTTTGACAGGAATGCTGTGAAACTTATAATTGTGTGGCAATCATTAAATTTTAGAGAATTCTGGTGGAAGCATGGATACATGTGCAACGGACATGGTTCCATCATCTTTTGGTGATGGATCTTGGTAAGGCACTATGCCAACCACTCTCCATGGTACCACTAGATAGCTGTGACATTATGTTCCTCGCCCAGTCCCCTCCTTCTGCTAAGTACCCTTTTTCAGGCCCCAACCACATGGTTCCCATGTGTAGTAGTAGAGCATCTTCTACTAATTCCCAGATACTATTTGGTGTTCATTCACTATGCCCACGCAGTAACTTGTATGTGGATGGTCATAGCAGAATTATTCAGAACAACATTGCAAGTACCTATCCACTGATGCATGCATAAATAAATGTAGTATCGTCGTGCAATTGATCACTATCAATAAAAGGGAATGGTACGTGCTGCAACATACATGAACGTAAGAATACTAGGTTAAGTGAAAAAAGACCATATAAGGTATGATTCCATTTATGTGATGGCCACACTATAGGCAAAGCTATAGAGACCGATAGTAGAATAGTAGTTCCCTAGGGCTAATGGCAATTGGAAGATGGAAGATGGGGCGTTAACTGCTAGCAGGGGCAAAGTTTCTTTTTTGGGTAATGCAAATGTTATAAAATTAGAGTATGGCGGTCGTTCTACAACCCTGCAAATATACTAAAAACCTTTAAATTGTACACTTGAAATAAGGTGAGATTTGTAGTATGTAAATTATATCTCAGTAAAGCTGGGTTTTTTTGTTTTTTTTTTTTAAAGAGTGAGAAATACTTTTAACCCTAGTTTAGAAATTAAGAAATGAGAGGGGCACCTGGGTGGCTCAGTTGGCTGAGCGACCAACTTCAGCTCAGGGCATGATCTCACGGCTTGTGAGTTTGAGCCCCACATCGGGCTCTGTGCTGACAGCTCGGAGCCTGGAGCCTGCTTCGGATTCTGTGTCTCCCTCTTTCTCTCTCCTTCCCCACTTATGCTCTGTCTCTCTCTTCTCAAAAATAAATAAAAAATTAAAAAAAAATTTTTTTTTAAAGAAATGAGAGCCCCAAGTGATACCTCTAGGAAGCAATAGATTCAGACTTGATCCAGATTGCCTGCTTCACTTCAGTGCCTGTGTTTCAGTTGGGGTTTTTTGTTAGCCACAGAATCCAGCTGACTAATTTAACCTTACCTTCCTACAAAAGGAGACACATAAAAGTGTTTGTTAGAAAGCTACTCGATAGTTTACAGGTTTGAAATGCTGAAAAAGACCTCATGAGAGAGAAGAATCAGTAAAATCAGGAGACCTTAGTCACGAGATCACAGGGCTGATTTCTTTTCAGTGCTGTCACAAACTGCCTCTCGTCCCAGAAATATAGGAATGTCCTGTGGGCCTTGTTGGTCTACCCTTATGATAAGGGAATATAGACCCAAATACTGGCAACTCCTTGGATCCACATGGAATAATGGATGGGGTCTTTACCAAGGGAAAGAATATTAAAGGACTCCTCCATTGTGCTCAGCCTTTAATAAATCCCCACTTGCTTTGTGCTGCTTTCGTTCTTTGAGCCCTAGGATAGCCATGTGTGTAAAAATAATAATAATTTTTCAAATCAACTGATGGACTGAAATTGTTGAGATTTGCTAGTGTTTGTGTAACTCAGACCTATCAGAACTATTATGTTGAACGTAATAGTATTTGTGTATTGATGTTTACCTTGGGTGGGGACCATGTTAATCCATGTTGAAAGCCTTCTAATTCACATACTCTTAGGATAAGATTCCTGAATTCAGGAAGTAAAGAGTGTCTACAATCCCCAATTTTCCACTATCACTTGCAACTGAACGTGTAAACACCAGTGATGGCATTCTGTAAAAATCACCTTGGCAGATTGAAGCAAGTGAAGCTAGTCCAGAACAGAAAGAGCCGGAAAGATTCTGTAGCAGTCACATCCTGAAACTGCAGGGCTCAGAAAAGCAGAGGCACATCAAAATTAAATAAATCCTTTAAGAAGTCTGGTCTCACCACTCTGTTTTTTCAGTGCTAAGGCCTGACAGTCTTTAAATAAAATGAAATAGTGGGTGAGATCTTGCTGCTTTCAGAATTCAGAGATTTAAACCTGGAAATAGGGGCACCTGGGTGGCTTAGTTGGTTAAGCATCTGTCTTTGGCTCAGGTCATGATCTCAGGGCTCGAGAGTTGGAGTTCGAGCCCCATGTTGAGTCAGGAGCCTGCTTCAGGTTCTGTCTCTCTCTCTCTCTCTCTCTCTCTCTCTCTCTCTCTCTCTCTCTGCCCCTCCCCTGCTCATGCTCTGTCTCTGTATTTCTCTCAAAAATAAACATTAAAAATATTTTTAAAAATTAATCCTGGAAATAATTGCTATATTTCGTTGACCTTAAGTCACATTTGAAATCATCTCCTATGTCACATTGGCATCTCAAAAGGTCTATACAAGTCAGAGTGTATGCTACGGGCACTGCTGATAAAAACAAATTTGATTTAAATATATTTATCCTCTAATTGAATTAGTTCATAAATACTTACTTGACTTTGTTCCTTTTTTTAAATTTTTATTTATTTTTGATAGAGAGCGCAAGTCAGGGAGGAGCAGGGGTTTGCAGAGGATGTGAAGCAGGCTCTGTGATGACAGCAGAGAGCCCAAAGCAGGGCTTGAACTCCTAAACCATGAGATCATGACCTGGACCGAAGTTGGACGCTTAACCAACTGAGCCACCCAGGCGTCCCACTCCATTTTTCAAATGTACTTAACATGTTCCCCTTTCTTCTCTCTCCAGCGTCTTTTTCCATTCTTTTATTTACTCATTTAACAAATATTTATGTATGAGACCCTATTCTGGGCCTCAGAATAGGGAGGAGCCTTTCAATAATCTCTGTACGAATGAATTTTTAGTTGGAAGGAGAAAGACCATCAGACGAGCAAATGCACACATTTATAGATACATAATTATAACAAAAAAGTATAGTTTGTTGTGAAAGTGTAATCCGGGCTACCTGATCGAGGCTGCATATCCAGGAAGGCTGTTGGAGGAAGAGGCTCTTTTGCTGAGATCTGAAGTATGAAAAGTAGTTAAGTAGGCAAGTGTGATGCTTGCCCCCATGGGCAGAGATGGAAAGGCATTGCAAACAGAGGGAACAGCATGTACTAAGAGGCTGATGCCAAAGAGAGCAAGCTTTGGGGAAAAAAAAGAATAGACGAAGGTGAATTTGGGAAGGGAGGCCAGGAGAGAGGTCATGAGAGCACTAACATGCCCTGGAATATTTTAAACAGGGAAGGGGAAAGATCAGAGTGGTACTTTTAAAAGCTCTAACTACTTGATGAAGAATACTTTGAAAGAACTCAGGAGCAAATGCAAAGCAGTTTGGTGGCAATGGTAGTAGGCTCGGTGACAGATGACAGGGGTTTGGGTTCCAATTTGACTCCACTCTAAAACCCTTCCTTCAATTTGCTTGATTGTGTAGAACTTCATTTTTCTTATCTGTAAAATGGGAATAAAAATAATACTTCTCCAATAAAGTGTCTCTGAAGGTGGACGTGTAAGTTACGGAAAGTGTTTACCATGATGAATAGTGCAAGTGTTTTATCACTCTGAAGTATTACTTTTTTTTTTATCTCTAGTAATATTCTTTGCTCTGAAGTCTGCTCTGATATCAATACAGTGATTTCTTTTGATCAGTGTATATGTAGTGTATCTCTTTCTTTCTTTCTGTCTGTCTGTCTCTCTCTCTCTCTCTCTCTCTCTCTCCCCCTTTCTTTCTTGTTTTTCTTCTCTCTTTCCGTTTGTGTATGTCTTGGTGTTTAGAATGAGTTTCCTGTCAATTTCTGTTTGGCTTTCTCCCGCTCAGTACCTGTGGGCAGAAAATTGCCTCCAGGTAAAAAGTCAAGACAATCACAGAGTGTACCTCCTCTGTTTTTTTCTCCCCTGAATCACAGTCCTCCACTGCCTGTTATCCAGTAGCATGAAACAGTAGTTTCCTGAATTTTTTCCAGTTTTCTAGCAGAAGGTTAAGTCCTGTCCTTGTTACCCCATTGAATCTGGGAATGGAAGTAATGTGGCAGAGATTTGAATGATGATTTATCTTCTCTTTTAACTCATTATAACCAGTATTTTTTTTTTACTTCAAATTTCTACAATGTCTTGAGTACCTATTAATAGCTAACAAGGTAACTCAAGTTATCTTCTAAGTAAGCTTCTGATCCCATCTAGTACCGTCCATTTGATATTGACATGACATTCTCTAAATGGCTTCAGATTTCTGAAACTTCTAAACGTCATAAAACAAAATGGTTATTCTGGTGGAAAAAAATATCCCATAAAAACCTTAAAGTAGAATATTAACTGAGGATTTAAAAAGTCAATGTGTGGGCCCCAAATACATAAAATTGATATCGGAGGAAGCATCAAAATCTGCTTGGAAGACATTAAGTTATTTACAACGCACTTTATTAACCTCACTTGCTACTTGATGCTTAATAACCCAGTCCCTCAAATATTCTATATCACTAAAATTAATGTCAGTGGAAAATAGTTACTGAGTAGTATGCAGTCTTTCCCTGTTTCTATTTTATTCTATTTCTGTAACTCCTTGAGAGAAGTTCAAAATCCTTGGTTGGAGCAAGGCTAGAGAGAGCAGTTTAAGCAGCAGTCTTGTGAAATAGCCAGCACCCCCGACTTGTTCACGTTGGCAATCCAGAGATGGAGACCTACCGTCTGCCAGTTGAGGTTCCCCAGACAGAACGGGCACACCACTGTGAGTTGTAAAACCCACATTTACCTATGTTCTGACTAGAGGAGCCACGGCTGGCTCTCAGGAATCCGTTGAGCAGACACCCTCAGTAGAATTTCTTTTCCATCTAAATCCATCCTCTTGTAATTGCATCTTTATTCAATGGGACGAACTCTCGCCAAACTCGTTCTGGCCCTCTCCTCCACACGGAACCGACTATCTCACGCGTCGTTTTGTCCTTGATGAGTGTGTATTTCATAGTGATGTAGTTTTTCCCATTTTGGCATCTTGAACCTAAAGAGACTCTGTGACCAGAGCAGATAGACACCGCAAATGGTGGAGGCTTTGGTTTCTCCTGGCCAAGCTCTGCCTGTGCTCTTGACAGGGTCGCTCTGGTCTTCACAAACATGGAGATGTCATCGGACATCCTTCCTTCCTAACTCACTGCTTTGAAATAAATGTGAAAAGTCTTCAGGTTTGGCTTGATGGCCAGAGAAATTCAACAAAGCATCGTGTGTTTGTTTTCTGTAGTTGCCGTAACAAAGTCCCACAAATGGGAAGGTTTAAAACAACGAAATCTGTTTTCTCGTAGTTCTGGAGGACAGAGGTCAGAACTCAAGGTGCTGGCAGGATCATGCTCTCTGAAGGCTCTAGGTGGGGATGCTTCCTTGCCCCTTCCAGCTGTTGGTGGTCGTGGCAATATTTCATGTGTCTCTGTTTGCAGCTGGACAACTGCACTTTCCGCTTGTTACCGGGCGTTGTTTTCTATGTATCTGTCTTGATGTTGCTCTCCTGCTTCCTATAGGGACACAAGTCTGATTGGATTAAGGATTCACTCTACTCCTGTGTTGGCCTCATCTTAACTGAGTCTGTACTGACCCTGTTTCCAAATAAGGTAACAGTCTGAGGTCCCGGGGGTTAGGAGCTCAAGATACCTTTTTTTTTTTGGCAATGCTGTTCAACGTGTATCACATGTAAAATCTTCCAAACTCTGATATGTGTGCTCCTGTCATCATCTTTCTGTAACGTTTCTTTTCCCCCCAAATGCAAATGTTAATTATCATCCTATATACATAAGCATGCATCTACCTGTAAGCCACTATTTTTCTCATGCTAACATATTCAGTTTCACTTATTCCAAACAGGTTCAGTGTGGGTTATGAGATGGACAACCTCAAGGAATTCTGTCTTTTCAAAGAGCTGTTTTCATTCATAACTGGCTAAAGCTCTGTAGTTCTTTTTCTTCTTTTCTCCTCTTCTGTTCTCTCAAATCTCTCATTAGGAGCTCAATTCTGATTTTCTGCCATTGTCCATGTTCAGGCACTTCCCTTATTTCCCTCTAACAATTTTCCAGTGAGACTGTACCTTTTAAATGTGTGCCTGTCCAACACTTTTGAGGCAGATAAAGCTAGAATTTGTGTGATCGTGATAAGACAAGGTCTTTCCCAAGTCTCTTTTGCAACATCTTATCTAGGCAAGAAATTATCCTGCCTGGGGTTATTATTCACCTTGTACTTTAACACAGATCCTTTCTTTATCCTATACTGAATATCTTATTTCTACTCCCTTAAAGCCAAGACTTATGTCCACAATGGCCATCTGGATGTTAGTCTGTAGTAGAAGTAAAACAGGACAATGTGAGCATATAAACATTTCTTTTTGTGGAGCGTCTTAGCTTCGGCCTTTTGCTTTGTGTTTTTGTGGGCATTTTGTTTTGTTCTGTCAGTGAATAATGTGTGGCCATAGGAAATTGTGTCCCGAATTTGAACAGGATAAGCCAGAACTGAAGCTTTTACAACAAGGCAATTTCTCTTGGAGGGGATATCTCAAGCTGGACTTCAAACTTCACCTCTAACACTGCATGGGGAACGTTAGCAAAGTGTGACAGGGGAGAGGAAATAACTGATGGTGTTCCCTTCTTCTTTGGTTGTTGCTTTTTGACCGCCCCACTGACCAGTGTCTGTCTCCTCCTTGGAGTTCTCCGCTTCTCTCCTTCTATTCGGGAGCCCAAACCCCTCTTTCTTGAGAGTTTTATGACCTAGGTCAAATATCCCACGCGGCCCCCGCTGTCAACCATGTTGCTCTCCAACCATGTTCCCCTTGCACGTTTCATTGGTTTCCTTCGCTTCTCCCTCAGAATACAAGCCAACAGAGAGCGGGGACTTTGTGCAGCCCATGGACCGCTGTACTGTCTCAGCGCTGAGCTCAATGTGTGTACTTAATGGGTTCTCAAACGTATGTTCCTTGAAAGGTCAAATGTGCCGCCCCCTCCAAACTCCCCATCTCAATGAGGAATGAGGCAGTTCGCACCCATGTGTGAGCAGCAGAGTACAATGAAAACTTTCCCAGTAAGACCTGGAATACAGTTCTTCCTCACTTTGCTTTACGTCCATCTTAGAATATGAAAAAGGCAGTGGAAAAGGAGCGACAGACCTCTGCCCAGTGAGGCCAGTGGGCCTAGGATGCAGAACTTAAAGAGGTTCTTACTCCTGGGGCTGCCTGAGTGGTGATTCTGCCACTGAGTGACCCTGATAGTGAGGACCTCCTTAGATTGTGTGCCCTGACACCCCACGTACTTACACCTGTGTCTTTACCAAGGATTCTTTGGGAGCTGAAAATATCTTCCTACATAGTGTCGGGGTGCTTTTTCTTGCTTTAGAAGTAGGATTGCCTGATTAAAAAAAAAAAAAAAAAACAGCCCAGTTGCATTTGACTTTCAAATAAACAACAAATATTGTTTTTAGTATGAATAGGTCCTGAATATTGCATGGGACATGGTTCTGCTAAAATAATTTTTGTGTGTTTTTCTGAAACTCAAATTGAACTATGCATCCTGTATTTTTATTTGCTAAATCTGACCACACCTACCTGGAGGTAATAATCTTTCTGGGGGTAATAATCTTATGACAGTCATGTTATGGCGGATTTCACCTCAACAATAATTTCATGGAGGGGAGGTCTCATCTGTCCTATGAAGTAACGTCCAAATAATGAAATGCCAGATTGGTAGTCTCAGAACTCACAGCTACCTGTTAATCATCTTTCCAGCCCTCTCATGTTTCTGTGCAATGAGAACAGATCAGGTAAACATTACCACTCAAGTGTTCATAAAATATTGAGCATTTAATTTGAGTTTCTCAAAGCAGCTAAGCCTGCTTTAACTGTTTGAAAATGTTGTATATTTACTGGTAACACATTGGCAAGGGGTCTGTGCTGTATAGCCCGGGAGAGCAATGAGCAGCCCCTTCCTCCACTACATTCTTTCCAAGGAGGTTAAATCTACACCACATATGCAGCTTGTTAATAAAGCCCCCTTTAACACAGATTGCATTTCAGTCCCTGGAAAGAGAACAAGTGCCTTTTTGGCTTGAAAGAGAGGATTTCAGTTGGAAAAAGATACTTTGTTCATTTTCTTCTTAGACTCTCACCTTACTGAACCTTCCTCAGAGCAAAAAATGAGCATGTAAAGGGGGAGGAATCCAATTCAGCAACATCAGATAGGAGGATACATCCAGGGTAATTGAATATCCACAAGAAGAATTATCTATGATAGGAGAGGAGAAGGAATGTATCAAAAGACAATGTGTTAACCAAATCTAAATAACAGAACCAGTAATCTAGTATCTTGTAGTTAAGAATGAAACCACTGGTTCTCCTCCTAGGATGAACAAAGTAACACATTTATAAGGAAGATAGAAATGTCCTAGATATATAATCATCTGTAGGATCACCTATCTGAATATTACAGAGATGGCTGTACTATCAAGTAGGGGCTTACACTAGTTTAGTGGTTTCAAACCTTGCTGAAATATCAGACCCAACTGATATATTGAAGTCAACTCTCCTGGGCTTTAGCTCTGGAAGTCTGTATTTCAAGTCTTCCTAAGGAATTCAGATAGGACACACTTGGGGATACAGCCACACTTATGTATTCACTGATTCAACAAATAACAGAATGCTTATTAGGTACCAAAGGTATTCTAGGTTCCAGCTCTCATAAACTTACCTTTTTCCCGCCAGGTTCCAGCTCTCATAAACTTACCTTCTATCGGGGAGAGAAAAAACAAACAGGCAAAATAAAAACTAAATAAGCAATATGTCAAATAGTGATAGATACTATAAAGGAAAATAAAAGGAAACAGTAAGAAAGGAGAGCATGTGCCTGGTGGAGACAGGTGGATGCTATCTTAAATGTAGTGATAGTGAAAAGCTCAGAAATGAGACCATAACAAGCACAGTTCACACACAGAACATTCTGTACCCTCTAAAGCAGGAAAGAATTGGAGGAAGGTTCATGGAGGAGCAGGCAGGCCAGTGTGGCTGGAAAGGCAGTGAGCAAGGAAGGGGAGGGTTGAAAAGGAGGTCTAAGAGGCAACAATGGATCAGATACCCAGGACCATTCAGACTGTCATGGCAAGACTGGACCTTACTCTTCGGATGACAGAAAGCCATTGAAGCATTCAGGGCAGGGAAGTTAGGTGATCAGATTTTATTCTAAAGCCTTCCTATGGTTGTGGAAAGTAGGGTACCAGTTACATGCAGACTCAAGACCTATTTTTCAAGGTCAGGAGTCAGTAGAATTTACTGATTAATTGGGTGTGGATTGTAAGAGAAAGGCAAGATCCCCAAATGACTTTAAATCTTTGGCATGATAATTTGATCGATGGAAATACCAGTTATTAGGATGGAGAACACTCTGGAAGAAGAGAGTGTGGGTGTTGAGATCTAGAGTTACTTTTGGAAATAATCAGTTTGAAGTGCCTCTTAGACACCCAAGGGAAGCTCTGAACTAGGCAGTTGAATCACTGAGAGTCTGTTTTGAGGGAAGACTTCAAGACTGGAGATCCAAATTTGGGGAACATCAACATACAGATAGTATTTCATCCATGAGATTAGTTGAGTCACTAAGATCAAGTCTTGCAGTGGCAAAAAGAGCCAAAATTACTGTAACTGCTTCTCAAGAGATACTATTTGCATTTGGGGTTGAAGAATACCTTGCCATGTAAAACAGATGTAAGGATTCTAGGATGTTTCCCATCCCTGGATCCACCCACTAAATTTCAATGCCACCTTCCAATCATTATGACAGTAAATAGAGCCCCCACATATTTACAAACTACTCCACAGGTGAATCCTGGTAGAAAACCCTTGACTATGTGGTTATTGAAATCACTAACTGCCTTCAGATATCTACTCCATCATAAGATTTTACTTTAGGGGTTCTGAGTTTCAATTACACTTGGATTAGGAACGTAAAGGGTTATGGTATTAGAGGACATAAAAAATTGTTTGCCAACAGTCTCTTAGAGCCAAGAAAATAGAGCAAGCTCAACAAATCGGTAAATCTACTCTTAGCATTTTGCCACTTAACCAGAATTAACTGATTAACTGATTCTCATAATGTCCTTTGTAAAGCATTCCAAGCCTAATGGATGCTGGGTTAATACACTAATTCTGGTAATCTAGCACACTTCTCAGCACCTCGTTCCCACCCTGGAATTATATGCTCCGGTGTTTTTGCTCCCAAATTTGTTTATGTAAATTGTCCACAATGTTGTAAATGCACTTTTTAATTTGAGATTACACACAAACAAAATAGATGATATATCGTGCACTGTTTCAAAATCACAATTTTGTGGAGTACTAGTTACATGAGATTATATCCATTCATTCTTTCCGGGGGTGGTGATAAAATATATCTTCACATGAATTGCATCATCCAGTATGTGTTCTTTTGTGGAAGACTAATTTCACTCAAGGTGATGTTTTTGAGATTTATGGGTGAAGTGTTATTATCCATTCAGTGTATCAGTAGTTTATTACTTCTTATTGCTGAGTAGTACTTCATTGCGTGTATCAACCACAATTTCTTTATCCATTCTATTGTTGGACATCTAAGTGGTTTCCAATTTGGGGCTATTATAAATAAACCTGCTGGTGCTGAAGGAAGATGGCGGCTTAGGAGGACGCTGGGCTCACCGCGTCCTGCTGATCACTTAGATTCCACCCTCATCAGCCTAAATAACCCAGAAAACCACCGGAAGACTAGCAGAAGGGACTCTCTGGAGCCAAGTGTAGACAAGAGGCCCACAGAAGAGGGTAGGAAGGGTGGAAAGGCAGTATGCACTACACGGACTGGCGGGAGGGAGCCAGGGCCATGGAGGGGCAGCCAACCCACCCGGCAAGGCAGAGCCCCCAAGTCTGGCTTGCGAAAGCGGAGGGGCCAGACTCCATGAGTTCTGACAGCCAGCAGGACTTAACATCTGGAATGTTAAAAGTCAACAGCTCTGTTCTCGGAGAGTGGGGAGGACAAAAGGACACTGAGTCCTCCCTCTAAAAAGACTGCGGGGATACTTGCTGGAGCCACAGTTTGAAGAATGCCTGGGGCCTATGAGAGGGGGAGTTGTTGAATCCCAGAAAGACAGAGCTCGACAGAGGAACAAAGGCGCTGGCAAGCACCATTTCCCTCTCCCATCCCTCAGCCGAAATTCCAAAGGGAACCAGTTCCCGCCACCGAACTTGCTTGCACCAGGCAAATGCCCAACGCTGTGCTTCTGTGGATCCAGCCCTCCGACGGGCCGGCCTCCCTCCCAGTGCTGCAGGGCCCCTCCCGCAGGGGACCACCGACAGCAAAGCTAGCTAAGCCTGCCCCTTCTACCCCTGTGTACCTTGCAGATCCGCCCCATCTATTATGCCCTTGGCCAGATCCCATCTAAGCAGCACCACAAGCCTGGCGGTGTGCAAGCAGCCCAGACAGGGGCCAACCACTCCACAGTGAGTCCTGCCCCTGGGAGAGGGGAAGATAAGGGACACACCAGTCTGACTGTGTCCCCAGAGGTGGGCTGCGGGCAGATATCTGGTCTGACTGCAACCCCGCCCACCAACACAAGTTTCTCCGGACAGAACAGGGGAAGTGCTGTGCAGTTTGGAGCTACCGCAGGGCTAGAAAACTAACCAAAATGACAAAACGGAAGAATTCTCCTCAAAAGAAACTCCAGGAAGTAGCGACAGCTAACAAATTGATCAAAACCAATTTAAGCAATATAATGGAACAAGAATTTAGAATAATAGTCATAAAATTAATTGCTGGGTTTGAAAAAAGCATAGAGGACAGCAGAGAATCTATTGCTACAGAGATCAAGGGACTAAAAAATAGTCATGATGAATTTAAAAATGCTATAAATGAGGTACAAAATAAAATGGAGGCGGCCATAGCATGGGTTGAAGAGTCAGAGGAGAGAATAGGTGAATTAGAAGATAAAATTATGGAAAAAGATGAAGCTGAGAAAAAGAGAGATAAAAAAGTCCAGGAGTATGAGGGGAGAATTAGAGAACTAAGTGATGCAATCAAATGGAACAATATCTGTGTCATAGGAATTCCAGAAGAAGAGAGAAAGGGGCTGAAGGTGTACTTGAACAAATCATAGCTCAGAACTTCCCTGATCTGGGGAAGGAAACAGGCATTGAAACCTAAGAGGCACAGAGAACTCCCTTCAGACGGAACTTGAATCGATCTTCGTACGACACATCATAATGAAACTGGCAAAATGCAAGGATAAAGAGAGAATCCTGAAAGCAACTAGGGATAAATGGGCCCTAACATACAAAGGTAGACACATAAGGGTAGTAGAAGACCTATCTACTGAAAGTTGGCAGGCCAAAAAGGAATGGCAGGAAATCTTCAATGTGATGAACAGAAAAAAGATGCAGCCAAGAATCCTTTATCCAGCCAGTCTGTCATTCAGAATAGAAGGAGAGATAAAGGTTTTCCCAAACAAACAAAAACTGCAGGAATTCATCACCACTAAACCAGCCCTACAAGAGATCGTAAGGGGGACTCTGTGAGTGAAATGTTGCAAGGACCACAAAGTACCAGAGACATCACTACAAGCATGAAACCTACAGATATCACAATGACTCTAAACCCATATCTTTCAATAATAACACTGAATGTAAATGGACTAAATGCTCCAACCAAAAGGCATAGGGTATCAGAATGGATTAAAAAAATAAGACCCATCTATTTGCTGTCTACAAGAGACTCATTTTAGACCTGAGGACACCTTCAGACTGAAAGTGAGGGGATGGAGAATTATCTATCATGCTACTGGAACTCAAAAGAAAGCTGGACTACCATACTTATATCAGACAAACTAGACTTTAAATTAAAGGCTGTAACAAGAGATGAAGAAGGGCATTATATAATAATTACAGGGTCTATCCATCAGGAAGAGCTAACAATTATAAATGTCTATGCACTGAATACAGAAGCTCCCAAATATATAAAACAATTAATCACAAACATAAGCAACCTTATTGATAAGAATGTGATAATTGCAGGAGACTTTAATACTCCACTTACAACAATGGATAGAACATCTAGACAGAGCATAAATAAAGAAACAAGGGCCTTGAATGATATGTTGGATCAGATGGACTTGACAGATATATTTAGACTCTGCATCCCAAAGCAACAGAATATAGTTTCTTCTCGAGTGCACATGGAACATTCTCCAAGATAGATCACATACTGGGTCACAAAACAGCCCTTCATAAGTATAAAAGCATTGAGATCATACCATGCACACTTTCAGATCACAATGCTATGAAACTTGAAATCAACCACAGGAAAAAGTCTGGAAAACCTCCAAAAGCATGGAGGTTAAAGAACACCCTACTAAAGAATGAATGGGTCAACCAGGCAGTTAGAGAAGAAATTAAAAAATATATGGAAACAAATGAAAACGAAAATACAGCAATCCAAGTGCTTTGGGATGCAACGAAGGCAGTCATGAGAGGAAAATACATTGCAATCCAGGCTATCTCAAGAAACAAGAAAAATCCCAAATACAAAATCTAACAGCATACCTAAAGGAAATAGAAGCAGAACAACAAGGACACCCCAAACCCAGCAGAAGAAGAGAAATAATAAAGATCAGAGCAGAAATAAACAATATAGAATCTAAAAAAACTGTAGAGCAGATCAACGAAACCAAGAGTTGGTTTTTTGAAAAAATAAACAAAATTGATAAACCTCTAGCCAGGCTTCTCAAAAAGAAAAGGGAGATTACCCAAGTAGATAAAATCATGAATTAAAATGGAATTATTACAACCAATCCCTCAGAAATATAAGCAAATATCAGGGAATACTATGAAAAATTATATTCCAACAAACTGGACAATCTGGAAGAAATGGACAAATTCCTAAGCACCCACACCCTTCCAAAACTCAAACATGAAGAAATAGAAAACTTGAACAGACCCATAACCAGTGAAGAAATTGAATCAGTTATCAAAAATCTCCCAACAAGTAAGAGTCCAGGACCAGATGTCTTCCCTGGGGAATTCTACCAGACATTTAAAGCAGAGATAATACCTATCCTTCTCAAGCTGCTCCAAAAAATAGGAAGGGAAGGAACACTTCCAGACTTATTCTATGAAGCCGGCATTACTTTGATTCCCAAACCAGACAGAGACCCAGCAAAAAAAGAGAACTATAGGCCAGTATCCCTGATGAATATGGATGCAAAAATCCTCAACAAGATACTAGCAAATTGAATTAAATAGCATATAAAAAGAATAATTCACCATGACCAATTGGGATTCATTCCTGGGCTTCAGGGCTGGTTCAATATTCACAAATCAATCAATGTGATACATCACATTAATAAAAGGAAAGATAGGAACCACATGATCCTGCCAATCGGTGTAGAAAAAGCATTTGACAAAATTCAGCATCCATTCTTAATAAAGACCCTTGAGAAAGTTGGGATAGAAGGAACATACTTAAACATCATAAAAGCCATTTATGAAAAGCTGACAGCTAATATCATCCTCAATGGATAAAAACTGAAAGCTTTCCCCCTGAGATCAGGAACACGACAGGGATGTCCACTCTCACCGCTGTTGTTTAACATCATGTTGGAAGTACTAGCATCAGCAATCAGACAACAAAAGGAAATCAAAGGCATCAAAATTGGCAAAGATGAAGTCAAGCTTTCACTTTTTGCAGGTGACATGATATTATACATGGAAAACTTGAAAGACTCCACCAAAAGTCTGCTAGAACTGATACATGAATTCAGCAAAGTCGCAGGATACAAAATTAATGTACAGAAATCAGTTGCATTCTTATACACAAATAATGAAGCAACAGAAAGACAAAGAAACTGATCCCATTCACAATTGCACCAAGAATCATAAAATACCTAGGAATAAACCTAACCAAAGATGTAAAAGATCTGTATGCTGAAAACTATAGAAAGCTTATGAAGGAAATTGAAGAAGATACAAAGAAATGGAAAAACATTCTATGCTCATGGATTGGAAGAATAAATATTGTTAAAATGTCAATACTACCCAAGACAATCTACACATTCAGTGCAATCCCAATCAAAATTGCACCAGCATTCTTCTCGAAGCTAGAATAAGCAATCCTAAAATTTGTGTGGAACCACAAAAGACCCCAAATAGCCAAAGTAATATTGAAGAAGAAGACCAAAGCGGGAGGCATCACAATCTCAGACCTTAGCCTCTACTACAAAGCTGTCATCATCAAGACAGCATGGTATTGGCACAAAAACAGACACATAGACCAATGGAATAGAATAGAGATTCCAGAATTGGACCCACAAAAGTACAGACAACTAATCTTTGACAAAGCAGGAAAGAATATCCAATGGAAAAAAGACAGTCTCTTTAACAAATGGTGCTGGGAGAACTGGCCAGCAACATGCAGAAGAATGAAACTAGACCACTTTCTCACACCATTCACAAAAATAAACTCAAAATGGATGAAGGACCTGAATGTGAGACAGGAAACCATCAAAACCCTAGAGGAGAAAGCAGGAAAAAACCTCTCTGAACTCAGCCGCAGCAATTTCTTACTTGACACATCCCCAAAGGCAAGGGAATTAAAAACAAAAATGAACTATTGGGACCTCATGAAGACAAAAAGCTTCTGCATTGCAAAGGAAACAACCAACAAAACTAAAAGGCAATGGACAGAATGGGAAAAGATATTTGCAAATGACATATCGGACAAAGGGCTCATATCCAAAATCTATAAAGAACTCACCAAACTCCACACCCAAAAAACAAATAATCCAGTGAAGAAATGGGCAGAAGACATGAATAGGCACTTCCCTAAAGAAGACATCCAGATGGCCAACAGGCACATGAAAAGATGCTCAACATCACTCCTCATCAGGGACATACAAATCAAAACCACACTGAGATATCACCTCACGCCAGTCAGAGTGGCTAAAATGAACAAATCAGGAGACTATAGATGTTGGAGAGGATGTGGAGAAATGGGAACCCTCTGGCACTGTTGGTGGAATGCAAACTGGTGCAGCCACTCTGGAAAACAGTGTGGAGGTTCCTCAAAAAATTAAAACTAGATCTACCCTATGACCCAGCAATAGCACTGCTAGGAATTTACCCAAGGGATACAGGAGTGCTGATGCATAGGGGCACTTGGACCCCAGTGTTTATAGCAGGACTTCAACAATAGCCAAAGTATGGAAAGAGCCTAAATGTCCATCAGTTGATGAATGGATAAAGAAGTTGTGGTTTATATATACAATGGAATACTACTTGGCAATGAGAAAGAATGAAATATGGCCTTTTGTAGCAACATGGATGGGACTGGACAGTATTATGCTAAGTGAAATAAGTCATACAGAGAAAGACAGATAGCATATGTTTTCACTCTTATGTGCATCCTGAGAAACTTAACAGAAGACCATGGGGGAGAGGAAGGGGAAAAAAAAAGTTACAGAGAGGGAAGAAGGCAAACCATAAAGAGACTCTTAAAAACTGAGAATAAGCTGAGGTTTGATGAGGAATGGGAGGGAGGGGAAAGTGGGTGATGGGCAGTGAGGAGGGCACCTGTTGGGATGAGCACTGGGTGTTGTATGGAAACCAATTTGACAATAAATTTCACATTATAAATAAACAAACCTGCTGTAGGCCCTTCTTCACATTTCTCTGTGAACATATATTTTCATTTCTCTTTGGAAAATGCCCAGTTGACTTTTTGACCCATAGGGTAGGTATATATTTACTTTATAAGAAACTACCAGAGTCTCTCCCAAAATGATTGTATTATGTTGCATATCCATCTAAAATGTGGGAAAGTTCTGACTGTTCCATGGCCTTACCCATACTTGATGTTATCAGTATTTTCAATTTTAGCCATTTCATTGGATGTGCAGTGGTCTTTCATTGTGGGTTTTATTTGCATTTTCCCAGTAAGTGCTGATGTTGAATACGTTTTCAAATGCTCATTGGTCATTCATATACCTTTTTTTATGAAACGTCTATTAAAAAAGTTTTCCCACAGAAATCTCTTCAGCTATTTAAATACTGAGCTGCTATAATAAACTCACCTTGCAATAGTTCCTCATCAGCCAATATTGAAGGAAGTTTGTATCTGCAATACCCAGTAGTCTAGGTGAAAGTTCTATGGTATGTGTTTAATAATAATTCTATATAATTTCATATATACTTTTTTCTCTATTGACTAAATTAAGCGGGTTTTAAGTAAACATTAATTAGTTTCCTTCTAGAGAATAATATTGATATTAGTCAATACTTGTAATTTGTATCGTGAAAATATAGAAACCCAAAATCACTAATAATAACATGCTATGTAAGTACACTAGGCTGTTAAAATGTTTCCTTTTTCTGCTATTACTGATTTTAAAAATTTGAATTTTGTTTGAGACAACATCTAGCATAGTTTGTTCTGATAAAATACTTTAAGTCTGATTTGGTTTGTTTCATTCACCAAATTAAAAATATAAATGACCAGTGATGGTGAAAATTTCATGTGAAGGTCATTTTATACTAAACACATAGCTGGGTATGTTCCTGAGTGAGTTATATATTGTTTTAAGTTCATTGTGTGTGTGTGTGTGTGTGTGTGTGTGTGTGAGAGAGAGAGAGAGAGAGAGAGAGAGAGAGAGAGAGAGAGAAAGAGAGGGAGGGAGAGGGAGGCAGGGGGTGTGGGGAGGTTGAGGGGAGGGGCAGAGAGAAGGAGAAAGAGAATCCCAAGCAGGCTCCACACCATCAGTGCAGAGCCAAATGGGGGGCTCAAACCCACAAACCATGTGATCATGACCTGAGCCCCAGTTGGACGCTTAACTGACTGAGCCACGCAGGTGCCCCAACATTGTACTTTTAATTACAGGGAAAAGAGACTGAAAAAGAATGTCAAGAATCGATCTGTCTCTACTGTATAGTCAGATCACTAAATGGCCTTCTGCTTCAAAAGACCTAAGGTAATACATAAAATACATACTCAGATAAGAAACCAGAACCCAGTTTGCTTACACTCATAGAACAAATAAACATAGTCTCTGAATTTCGATTTTCAGTGGTCATCAGAGAGTTTTACTTCTGTAAATAAATTTTTTAACCTGAAGGTAACCTTAACATAATTCAAAGGAATAAAGGACAAAACAAGGTATTCAACTTAAACTTTGGTCAGCAACCATTTATCCACAAGCCTTTCCAGACAATGAAATAGTAACTTGTAAAATGCTGTGGTTTCAGCATTGGATTCATATATTTTTAAAAAAGCATTTTCATAATCCTCCTGGACGGTCTGTTCTCACAGTGAACCTCCCGTCAGCTGCCTCAGGCACACAGTTTGAACAAAATGACTCACTACAACTCCAAACAGTTCTCCACTCTACATAATAACACCATTTTGCAACTGGCATTTACTATAGTAAATATAACTTAGAACAGTTAACTTGTCAGTGTTGAGAGAAGGCCTTGCCTGGCAGTCAAAGAGAGTAGGCTCCTTACAGTGTGAGATTGGAAATCTTTTATGAGACTTTTTAATCAATATTCTAACATGTACTAAAAGGGGCTTATGCTGAAGCAAAATAGGTTATTGGTGGTGGTGGTTTGGTGTGTTTCCATGTGTTTTGTTGCAGTTTTTGGTAGAGGGTAGAGTGGACCTTGATTTTTCCAAAAATGTAATGAGACAGTTATAGAACAGAGGAGTTTTATAGTCTAGAGATAATAAACTATTACAATGAACTTAGGACACTTTAATGTCATTTTTTTCTATGTGTATTTAAGTGACGATATTTGGCCATCTGTTCAACTATGGGTTTATGAGAAATTCCATTGTTTAGGTTTCTTTCTCATTATTCTGTGCATACTCTGCTCTTCTGACATTGCTAACTGGTTGGTCAGCCTGTAGGTCACACAGGGGCAAATGCCATTATTATGTAGGGTGGGGTCAACTAACTATGATCCTCAGGCCAATCTGGCCTCTGAGCCACTTGTTTTTGTAAATAAATTTTCATTGGAATGTAGCCCTACCCATCTGTTCTCTCATTGTGGCTTCTTTTGTGCTATAAGAGCAGAGTTGAACAGTTGAAAGAGAACCCCTCTGACCCACAAACTCTAAAAGATTTACTTTCAAGCCCTTTGCAGAAAAACGTTTATTGACTTTTGCTATAGGGTGATAACATTTCTCCCTTTAGGTGGATTATATTCCAGTAGTGCCTTCCAATGAAGACGTCCATGAAACCAACGTCAGGAAGGGGAGATCTATGTGAAAATGAATACATTTTATCTACTGGGGGAGGGGCCAATTACTTTAGACACTTCTAGGCTTCCCCACTGCCCTACCTCCCGATTTGCATTAATAAAAACTGCACGTTCCCTACATGCACAGTTTTAGTTGGGAATATGACTGTTGAGAAATAAATACCCAACCTGTCTTATAGTTCAATTTGACCAAAGGATATAAGCACACATCATGGATGCAACTTCTGCTAAGTTGGGTGTATGCCTTTCTCTTTTCCTTGTATTTTTTTCTACTGGTTGGAACATGGACATTTTGGTGAATCTAGTAACCACTTGGATCTTGATGACAAGGAACACACCATCATGAAGATGAGGTCAAAATCTGTGAGCTTCTTGGATATTTAGCAAGCAGAGATTGCCATAGCAGCTCTGCATGATTGATTCCAGACTTTTTTTTAATATAACAGGCTAAAGCCATGTGGATTTAAGCCATTTCTCATTTGGATTTTTAATTCCATGCTGCCATTCCCAATACTTGCATCAATTAAAAAAAAAAAAAACAAAAAACAAAACTAGTGCCTAGAAGAGAGTTCTTACTTCGTGTAGTGGACACGTATCCAATGTATACTTGGGCCTTCCCTTTATGATACTTGTTGTCTCTTTCATCTTTATCTACATACAGACAGCAGTAGCTTTTACAATTATAAACAAGAGATTTCCCCTTGCTTGCCAGAGTTGATTGGACCAAAAGGCCCTAATGGGGCCAAACCATCACTTGTCTGCGAATTGTTTCTACTGGGGATCTGGGAAGCCTCTGATGACCATATTTTATGGTACGTGGGTTTGGGGGTTTCATAAAAAGTCTTTATGAAAACACAGAATGAAAAAAGATGTAACTGGCAGAGTGTGAGTGAAAAATTCACGAGAACTTGGAATCCCTGATTGCCATCCATTCATCCCCTTTCTTTGTTATGGTAACATGAGACAAGCCCATCTCCAATGGGTGAAATTGTTCATTTGCCAAGTCAGAATTGAGATGTAACTCTCTGTATTGTTTTCTTAGGCCTAAAATTCTGTTTTCAGGCCCCTTCCTGCCAGGTTGTAGAAACTTAATTTCAAACAATGCAAGGTTTCTCAATTCTTTTTCTCACTTCTTGGAGTTTTCTGTAGCGCAAGGAGTTGGAGACTGCTTCATCAGCCAACATCTTCTCCCCACATTGAAATAGGACTAAGCAGCACCATTCTTTTTTTTAAATTTATTTTGAGAGAGATAGAGACAGCACAAGTGGGGAAGGGGCAGAGAGAGAGAGAGGGAGAGAGAGAGAATCCCAAGCAGGCTCTGCACTGCCTGCACAGAGCCCAACGTGCAGCCCCAACCCACGAAACTGTGAGATGATGATCTGAGCTGAAACCAAGAGTCGGTCGCTTAACCAACTGAGACACCCAGGTGCCCCTAAGCAGCACCATTCTTAAATTTAAGGGTTGGTGATATCAGTTGCCCCAGAGCCCCTTTGTAGCAAATTGTATATCCATCATCACTGAGTTGACCAAACCTATCATTTTTTAATCCTAGGATAATCAGCACTATATATGTTCTAAAACATTACTTCGTAAATTCTGATGGGCATGTGAATCATCTTGGAATCTTGTGAAAGTATAGAATCTCATTCAGTAATTATAGGGTGGGGCTGAATTCCTGTATTTCTAACAAGCTCCCAGGTCACCCTCATTTTGTTTGTGGCCCCATTGGAACAGCAATGTTATAACCCAGGTATAAACATAAAATTTCCTTTTGTTCTCTGCCTTGTTATATACCTCTTTCTTTGGGCTTCTTAATTAACACTTCTCAGTTCATCTATATAAACCATGCAATTTTTTCAAATTCTAACTTTTGGACTTATTTTTGCTTACAAGTTGAAAGCATCTATAAGTAGTGCATTTTTAAATCTTATTTGCCATGCTTTATGATGTCTTTTGGCAGACAGAACATTGCCCTTAGTCCAGATGAATATCTTCAAGTATACACCCTCCCATACTTGAAATATGTCCGTGAGTCAAATTTTCTTCGAGTCCTTTTTCTGCTTATCAGAAGTAACCTCTGCCCCATTTACTCCCACAGCCTTGTGAGGTTAGAAAGGGGAATCATAGGTGCACGAATGTGCATTCCAAAAAAACAAAAAACAAAAAACACGCCACTGAATAATTCTTGGTGATGCTTTTCGGCACTTGGCGGATACCATTCCCAGTCATTTTCATCGTTCCTTTGACCCCAGAGTGTTGGAAATCTCAGGAAAATGCCTGAGCTACATCTTCCTTTGTGACTTCAGTCACCACTGATATCTTATTTAAATAAGCCCCGGTTTGTGTAGACAGCCCAATAAATAGTTTATTTATTCTGAATCCTTCCTCTGGGAATTTTCTTTTGAACTGCAGCATCACATCATTTCAAAGGGAGCAAGGAAAACATCAGCTGCTGAAAGGCACTGCGTTTTTTATGTACAGCTTAAAAACATTGCATCTGGTGTGTATAGAAACACATCTGTCCGTGCAACTGTCAAAGTTGGGTCATGCCCTTTCCATGCAGAAATAGCTTCACTTACGTAGCATCCATGTGGCACCTCCTGGTATTCCCAGGGCTTGGGAAACACAGCCACGGATGCTCTTTCTTTCACAGGATCTGCCTTTTGATGATAAAGATTCTGTATTAAAGTAAAGCAAATGTAGGTTTGTATAGCCTTGTTTCCAAGTCAGCTAATGCTACTCGTGTCTGATAAGCCACACTTGCAAAGCCAGGCCAAGCAGATAAATAAAGCAACAGCAAACCTGCAGATACACTCTCTTCTGCCTGCCACATTAGAAAGTAGCGCGGCTAAAGCCCTTCTGAGAGGTGTGGTTCCATTTTAAAGGTGTCGCTTTCTCAGCGCTGTTAGAAGACAGAGATGAGAAAATGTCATCTGATCCAGAAACTAGAGTAATAGCTACATTTTTTTATCAAGAATGAAGAGAGAGAAGGGCCTCTGGGGTGGGGTTCAGTAACACAGAGAATAGTCTTTTTCAGCACTAAATGCCCTACAGCTGCAGCCGGCAATGCCTTGGGCAAGGCGAGCCATCTGGCATTCTGCTGCTGCTGCCTCTTTGCAGGAAGCCACTGCATCCATCCTTCCTAATCCAGGAAGTCACAAACTCGCCAGGACTCACAAAAGATCCTTTAGAGGTGTTCATCAGTGTCTTTAATTATGTGCTAACACCCCTGCCATTGATCTTTTCTTGTTCTCAAAATATGATCTATGCAGGTAGATTTAGATTTCACACTAGCCATTGTTATAGGAGTTCCATGCATTCTTAATTTGCTCATTCACTTATTCAAAGAATATCCATTGAGAGCCAATATTCCTGTATTTGTTGATAGTGATACTACAGATGCCAAATATATGGAGATAAAACAAGTTACCTGCCTAAAGCAGCAGGGTGTGTGTGTGTGTGTGTGTGTGTGTGTGTGTGTGTGTGTGTGGTGGGAGGGTTGCATTCCCCGGGATATATACGAATACATATATATCCCGGGGAATGCAACCCTCCCTCCAGGGTGGTCTTTTCAGGCAGAGCTGACCACTTCTTTTCTCTGGACCAGACATAAAGTTGTGAGTGTTCCATTTGAAGCCCAGCCTGCAACTGGTATCTCAAATTCTGTAGGCGTGTGGGCTCTTTGAAGCCTCTGCCCATATATCTTAAAGATATTTTCAATCCTTTCTCTACCTGATGATCCAATATGTACTGTGGGACCCCTGCAGTGCAGAACCATTTGTGCAAGAAACCCCAGGGATATTTAAAAAAATTTTTTTAATGTTTATTTTAATTTTGAGAGACAGCATGAGTGAGGGAGGGGTAGAGAGAGAGAGAGAGAGAGAGGGAGACACAGAATCCAAAGCAGGCTGCAGGCTCTGAGCTGTCAGCATAGAGCCCAACGTGGAGCTTGAACCCACAGACTGCGAGATCATGACCTGAGCTGAAGTCAGACGCCCAACTGATTGAGCCACCCAGGCGCCCCGAAACCCCAGGGATCTTTAAAAGACCAATGCCAGGTGTGCATCCAGACTATTCCCATCCCTACTCCTTTGTCCATGGCAGACATTGGTAATAGTTTAGTGTTTACCTTCTCACTGACCTTTAGCCCTGCCTTTGACCCAGTATACTGGTGCAGATGGCCAAATAAATTAGTACTGACCCAAGAGATCAAATCGATTTGTTATCCTTGTTTGGAAGGTGCTAGGTCTACTCCTACTCCTTGGATGGGCCCATTGACTTGCATCTGTAGCTAAGTATTCGTGATGCCCATAGATGCAAAGCCCCATAAGATCACTCAGGCCTTAGCAGCAGCAGCACCTATTGACATCGTTTTTGGTTCAATCCAGTCTCTGTAAACTCCATCCATAGCCTCAACCTTCAGAATCCCCTAGTCTTTTTAAACAATGGTCTTACACGAACACCTGGGAATCTCCAGCCTTCATCACTTAAAATGTGCTAGCTGATCAAACAAATATCACCAAATTAGTTCCATTATTATTCATATGTTAACTGTGATAATACAGGTTAATAAGATGTGTTGGGGGGGTGGTATCTACTCCATAGGATCATTGAGACCCAGGCCCTTCAACCAAAAAGCATTATTTTCCAGGGTCTCTAGGTCATCTACCAGACCCCCCCCCCCCACCATTAAGCCAGTGATGAAAAATAATGAATTTGGGGAATCACACATATTATTTCTTAAGCTTGAGGCCCGGAAGTGGCTGTATCATGTCTGTCATGTTCCATGCACTTAACTGCAAGAGACACTAAGAAGTAGTATCTAATAATTAGACTAGACTGGTTACACTAGGTGATGAATAGATACATATGTTCTTTTTTAAACAAAATATATTTATTTGAGAGAGAGAGTGCAAGTGGAGGAGGGACAGAGAATCCCAAGCAGGTTCTGAACTGGCAACACAGAGCCTGACGTGGGGCTTGAACTCATGAACCATGAGATTGTGACCTGAGCCGAAACGAAGAGTTGGACACTTCACCGACTGAGCCACCCAGGTGCCCCAGATCCACAGGTTCTTGACATAAGTTTCCCATTTGCAGAAATTCTAATGCATTTGGGTCAATGCAAAAACGGCTTGAGTAATTCTCTAGGGTATATTGCTTCCATGGAGAGGCCTAGAATCCAGGATGCTTTCATCCTGTCTGCTTTATGGATTCCATGATTACTCCCAAAGGGAAAGAGAACGTCAAGATACACACCAGGTTTGAATGCCTCAAACTGAGAAGCAAAACACATCAAGAATTTTGGCTATAGTCCTGTGACTCCGCCTAACTGCACAAGGGCTTGGGAGGAAGTCTTCCCAGGTACTCAGAAGGATATGAGACCAGGCATGGTGGTCCCTACCCATCTCTGCCACCTGTGGTCCAAATGTGTCTGTTGGAGGAGATAGAAGTAGAATGTGGTAAATGCACAGCATTGCCCCAGGTATTCCTCTTCCCCTCTTAGAATGTCCTAGATGACCTTGGGTGCTCTGTCATTCAATAAATTGAATAAGGATGAAGTGCTGGTTGAAAGTGAATTAGAATGTAATTTCTTTCAGAAACTGATATCGTGTGATTTTTCAAAAAGTAGCTTTATTTTTAAGCACCTCCTGGTTTCAGACGTTGCAGTTTGAAGGTATGAATCAGAGAGGAATTTCTTGGTCAAAAATGAGAGGTCTATCTTAACAGTCATAAGCCAACAAAGGGATTTTATTGGCTCACATAGCTGAACAATGTTGGCATGACTGGATCCAGGTGCGTAAATGATATCATCAAGACTTACCATCTTCCAGCCTGTTTTCCGTTTGCAGGCTTCATTCTCAAATAGGCTGGTCTCAAGTTGTGGCAAGACAGCTGCCAGCGGCTCCAGGCAGCACCCAGGGGAAAGAGAATATGCCAGTCCCATTGATTGTAGTGAAAGCGGGGAGAGGTATTCACCGGATTGCAGTGGGGTAGTTGCTCATTCATTTAACCAGTTCAAAGGCATGATGGGGTTGGCTAGGTTAGACATCAGGGTTTATGCCATTCCAATTTAAACTGCAAAATAAGGATGGGAGATGAGTAGTTTCCCAAAGGAAAACCTGATTGTTGTTACCAGAAAGTAGAACCAAAATTGCCCACACGATTTTCTACCGTGCGATACAGACAGAAGATCGTTTGCTGCCTAATTAGGGCCTCATGGTGACTTGACCTAAAAGAGTCACTGTGGCCCAGAGTCTGTGAGATTTGCACATCTAAAAATCTCATTTGTTATTGTAGCAGGAGGCGTTTGGTCTCTGGGATAATAGCTTATGCCCACCCAACTCATAGGGACTGATAACGGAAAGCAGAACTCTCGCTTATTAATTGTTCATACGAAATACAACTTCTTAGTTGACTAGAAAATTTGAGCCACGCTGACCAGCTCCTTGTATAAAACCTCATGGAAGATGAATTAAAACCAAATAGAGTAGTAGTTCAACATGAAATCTTATTCAGGGGAATTAATTATATAAGGACATGCTGTGGCTCATAACTATTATTACTCAATATTTGCATCCCTTTTTTAAAGTTTTTATTTAAATTCTAGTTAGTTAACACATAGTGTAATGTTGGTTTCAGGAGTACAATTTAGTTGGTTTCAGGAGTACAGGAGTACTGTACAGGAGTACAGTGACTTACATATAACACTCAGTGCTCATCACAACAAGCACCCTCCTTAATGCCCATCACCCATTTAGCTCATCCCCTTCCCGCCTCCCCTCCAGCAGCCCTCAGTTAGTTCTCTACAGTCAAGAGTCTCTTATGTTTGCCTCCCTCTCTCCTTTTGCCTTCCCATATGTTCATCTATTTTGTTTCTTGAATTACACATAGGAATGAAATATAACGTGATATTTGTTTTTCTCTGACTAACTTATTTCACTTGGCATAACACTCTCCAGCTCCATTCATGTCATTGCAAATGGCAAAATTTCATAATTTTTGATGGTTGAGTAATATGCCAGTGTATGTATATACATATATATACTACATCTGCTTTATCCATTAATCAGTCGATGGGCATTTGGGCTCTCTCCATACTGTGGCTATTGTTGATAGTGCTACTATAAACATTGAGGTGCACGTGCCCCCTTTGAATCAGTAATTTTGTATCCTTTGGATAAATACCTAGTAGCACAATTGCTGGGTCATAGTGTATTTCTAGCCTTATTAGTTCTAACAATCTTTTGGTGAAGTCTTTTGGGTTTTCTATACAGAGTGTCATGTCATCTGCCAATAGTGAAAGTTTGACTTCTTCCTTGCCAATTTGGATATTTTTATTTATTTTTGTTATCTGATTGCTAAGACTAGGACTTCCAGTATGTTATGTTAAATAACAATGGTGAGAGTGGACATCCCTGTCTTGTTCCTGACCTTAGGGGGAAAGCTCTCAGTTTTTCCCAATTGAGGATGATATTAGCTGTAGGTCTCTCTTATATGGCCTTTATGATGTTGAGAAATGTTCCCTCTAGCCCTACTTTGTTGAGAGTTTTTACCAAGAATGGATGCCATATATTGTCAAATGCTTTTTCTGTGTCTGTTGAGAGGATCATAGTATTCTTATCCTTTCTTTCATTTTTGTGGTATACCATGTTGATCGATTTGCAAATATTGAGCCACCCTTGTAGCCCAGGAATAAATCACACTTGATCATAGTGAATAATTCTTTTAGTGTACTGTTGGATTTGATTTGCTAGTACATATCAGGTTGAGAATTTTTGCATCCATGTTTGTCAGGGGTAATAATCTGTAATTCTCCTTTTTAGTGGAATCTTTGCTTTTGGAATCGAGGTAATGCTGGCCTCATAGAAGGAGTTTAGAAGTTTTCCTTTCATTTCTGGTTTTTGAATAGTGTGAGAATAATACGTGTTAACTATTCTTTAAATTTTGGGTAGAATTTTCCTGGCTTCCCAGGGACTTTTGTTTGTGGAGATTTTTGATAACTGATTCAATTTATTTGCTGGTTATGGGTCTGCTCAAATTTTCTATTTCTTCTTGTTTCAGTTTTGATAGTTTATATATTTCTAGGAATGTTTTTAACGTTTATTTATTATTGAGAGACAGAGAAACACAGAGCATGAGCAGGGGAGGGGTAGAGAGAGGGGAGACACAGAATTTGAAGTAGGCTCCAGGCTCTGAGCTGTCAGCACAGAGCCCGACATGGGGCTCAAACTCACAAACTGTGAGATCATGACCTGAGCCACCCAGGTGCCCCTATTTCTAGGAATTTATACATTTCTTCCAGATTGCCCCATTTGTTGGCATATAATTTATCATAATATTCTCTTACAATTCTTTGTATTTCTGTGGTGTTGGCTGTGATCTCTCCTCTGTCGTTTGTGATTTTATTTATTTGGGTCCTTTGTCTTTCCTTTTTGATAAGTCTGGCTAGAAGTTTATCAATTTTATTTTTTCAAGGAACCGGCTCCTAATTCCATTGATATGTTCCTCTGTTGTTTTGTTTGTTTCTTTGTTTCTAAATCACTTATTTCTACTCTAATCTTTATTATTTCCCTTCTTCTGCTGGCTTTAGGCTTTATTTGCTGCTCCTTTTCTAGCTCCTTTAGGTGTAAGGTTAGGTTATGTATTTGGAACTTTTCATGCTTCTTGAGATAAGCCTATATCCTATGTATTTCCCTCTTACGACAACTTTTGCTGAATCCCAAAGATCTTAGGCGGTGATGTTTTCATTTTCATTTGCTTCCATGTATTGTTTTCATTTCTTCTTTAATTTTCTGGCTATCTCATCTATTCTTAAAATCTTTTTCTTTTAATGTTTATTTTTATTTTTGAGAAAGAGAGATAGGGTGCTAGCAGGGCAGAGAGAGAGGGAGACACAGAATCTGAAGCAGGCTCCAGGCTCTGAGCTATAAGCATAGAGCCCAATGTGGGGTTCCAACCCATGAACCACAAGATAATGACCTGATCCCAAGTCAGATGCTCAACCAACTGAGCTAGCACACTCTCCCCCCCACCCCACCGCATTCCATTCTTTAGTAGGATGTTTAACCTCCATGTATTTGAGGTTTTTCCAAATTTTTCTTGTGGTTGACTTCAAGTTTCATAGCATTGTGGTCTGAAAATATGCATGGTATGATCCCTATGCTTTTGCACTTGTTGAGGCCTGATTTGTGACCCAGTATGTAATCTATTCAGGAGAATGTTCCATGTACATTTGAAAAGAATGTGTATTCAGCTTTAGGATGGAATGTTATAAATACATCTGTTAATTCCATCTGGTCCAGTGTGTCCCTCAAAGCCATTGTTTCCTTTTTGATTTGCTGCTTAGATGATCTATCCATTGCTATAAATGAGGTGTTAAAGTCCTTTACTATTATTGTATTATTATCAATGAGTTATTTCATGTTTGTTATTAATTTATTTATATATTTGTATCCTTCCAAGTTGGGGGCATAAATATTTACAATTGTTAAATCTTCTTGTTTGATAGACATCTTTATTATGATATAGTGCCCTTCTTCATCTCTTGTTATAGTCTTTGGTTTAAAATCTAGTTTGTCAGCATAAGAGACTCTTAAAAACTGAGAACAAACTGAGGGTTGATGGGGGGTGGGAGGGCAGGGAGGGTGGGTGATGGGTATTGAGGAGGGCACCTTTTGGGATGAGCACTGGGTGTTGTATGGAAACCAATTTGACAATAAACTTCATATATTGAAAAATAAAATAAAATAAAATCTAGTTTGTCTTATATAAGTATGGCTACTCCAGCTTTTTTTTTTTTTATATCCATTAGCATAATAAATGGTTTTCCATTCCCTCATTTTCAATCTGTGGGTGTGTTTAAGTCTAAAATGAGTCTCTTGTAGGCAGCATATAGATGGATCTTGTTTTTGTTTTTGTTTTTGTTTTATCTACTCTGATACCCTCTGTATTTTTATTGGATCATTTAGTCCATTTACATTCAGAGGGTATTGATAGATATCTATAAATGCCATTATGTTACCTGTAAAGTCCATGTTTCTGGAGATTTTCTCTGTTCCTTTCTAGTCTTTTTTGCTTTTGGTTTTTCTGTTCCGTTCAGAGTCTCCTTTAATATTTCTTACAGGGCTGGTTTAGTGGTCATGGACTCCTTTAGCTTTTGCTGTCTAGGAAACTCTTTATCTCTCCCATTCTGAGTGAGAGCCTTGCTGGATAAAGTGTTCTTGGATGCATGTTTTTCCCATTTAGCACATTGAATATGTCATGCCACTCCCTTCTGGCCTGCAAGTTTCTGTGGAGAGACTGTCTAACCTGATTTGTCTTCCCTTGTATACTAGGGATTTCTTTTCCCTTGCTGCTTTCAGGATTCTTGCCTTATGTCTGTATTTTTTCAAATTTTACTACATCATGTCTCAGTGTTGGCTTGCTTTTGTTGACTTTGAAGTTCTCTGTGACTCCTGGGTTTGGATGTCTGTTTCTTTCCCCAAATTAGGGAAGTTTTCAGCTATAATTTGCTCAAATAAACCTTCTGCCCTGTTTCCCTCTCTTCTTCTGGGACTCCTACGATACAAATGTTATTATGCTTTATAGAGTCACTAAGTTCCCTTTATGATCCAGTATTTTTCTTTCCCTCTTCTTTCCAGCTTCATTATTTTCCATAATTTTATCTTCTATGTCATATTATTCATTCCTCTACTTCTTCCATCCTTGTGGTCATTACATTCAGTCAGTTATAACATTTTTTATTTCAGCCTGGCTAGTTTTTAGGTCTTTTATCTCTGGAAAGGGACTCCCTGGTGTCTGCTATGCTTTTCTCAAGCCCAGCTCGTATCTTTATGATTGTTGTTTTAAATTCTGGTCCGAGCATATTACCTACATCTGTTTTGATTAGATCCCTGGCCACGACCTCTTCTTGTTCTTTCTTTTGTCATGAATTCCTCCATCTTGGCACTTTGTCTAGGTCTCTGTCTTCTGTGTGTTAGGGAAGCCCATTATGTTTCCTGCTGCTGAGAATGATGGCTATATTAAGAAGAGGTCCTATACTATCCAGGGCCTGGTGCTTCAGGAAGTGTTTCTGGTGTATACTGTATGCACTCTGCTATTTTGTTTTGGCTGCTCTTTCCCTCAGGTCAGTCCTCTGCAGAGTTTCTTCTTGCCTGCAGTAGGGAATGTTTGGACCTTTCCCACTGTGTAGTGAGTTTTAACTAGGTGTTTTTTGGTCTGCTTGTTAAAAGAGGCTAGATCCTATTTCTCCTAGAGCTGAAACTTTGCAGCCCTCTATGGTCAGTAGATTTGGTGTATGTGGGGAGTTTGTGCTGGTCTTCTGAGGGAGGGGCCCACTACTCTGACTCTCAGGCATACTTGCCCTAGTTCAGAAGCACCTGCAGACTGCAGGGGGACAGGGCATGGTGTAAGTAGCCCAAGCCTCCACGGTGGGTGCTGTGCTGCTCACTGAAGTCTCCCCATACTGATGGGCAGGGCAAAAATGGCATCAGTCGGCTCTCTCATCCCCAGAGAGGGGAGTTCATGACCACTGCTGCTCAGGAAGCCCTCACAGAAGAGCAAACAACCTCCCCTCATTTGTTCCAGGCTTCCCTCAGATCTCTGCCTTCACCCTGTGTATGTCTGAGTCATTTGCCCACCCAGTGGTACAGTGCTCCTATGCTTTATCTCAGGCAGGCTAGCTGGGTTTCAAAAGTCCAAATTCTAGGGACTGGCATGGCATGGACACATACTGATCCTCTGGGGGAGGGTCTCACCACACCGTGGCAGGTGCCAGTTTGTCCCAGAGGGGCAATTGCATGAACGCACAGGGGCTTGAAGTTTACGGTAAAGCATAGCAAAAAGCCAGTGTCCAGGTTAGTTGCCCTCAGTGGGAAGCTCTGCTCAAATGCTAAGAAACAGGGCTTCTCAGTGGTGTCCACCACCTCTTTGTCCCTGGAGAGGCAAGGACAGATAGAGATGGACAGATACTGACAGTGTATCTCCCAGATACACTCCAAGAATGGGAACTATCTCTCCCAGTGTGACCCAAGGGATCCTCAGAGCACCCTGTCTGCTCCAGAGCCTTCTCCACAGGAGCACCTCTGTGCCCACCAGGCTCTACCTGGCAATGGCACAGACTTCTAAAATTTCAGACTCGGAGTTCCACTACTCATAAAAGTTTGCAGTACTCGACCCCTTTTGTTTGCCCCATCAATGGTGTCGGGAAAGTGTTTTTTTTTGTGTAATGCCCTGTGCTCTGTTTGTTCTCACTCTCTCTCTCTCTCTTTCTCTCTCTCTCTCTCTTCCTCTCCATCTCACTCCCTCTTTCTCTCCTCTCTCCCTGATCAGGGCTCTTTCCCTTCTGTATCACCAGGGATTCTTTTCTCCCTCAAATCACATCTCTGCAGCTCCTACCTTCCACAAAGCAGCCTCTAGCTTTTTTTTTTTCTTTTCATTTCTCCCTCTAGCTGTGCAATTTGTTCCCTCTGTTCTCAGATTGATATTTCAATAAATGCATTCCAATAGTAGTGGTATACCTGCTTAGAAGGCTGTCATTCAATAGGCTCATGTACACCCTCCTCTCCATACCCACAGTGCATTCTGGGTGACTATTGCTAAATGTTGCCCTCTGATATTCTGATTCCTGTCACTGTATTTTCATAGGGATCATTTCCTTGCATTGACATCTTATTTACCAGAATTATCTTCATTTGCTTTTCGATTAAGTAACAGACCATTAATGATTACTGTATCTTGATCTAATTGATCTAATTAGAATATCAGAAATCTCAGCCTGTATATTGGTTATTACAAGTGTTTAAATAGACACTTATTAGAACATTCCAGGGGCACCTGGGTGGCTCAGTCAGTTGAGCGTCTGACTTCGGCTCAGGTCTTGATCTCACGGTTTATGGGTTCAAGCCCAAGTCCAGCTCTGTGCTGACAGCTCAGAGCCTGGAACCTGATTCAGATTCTGTGTCTCTCCCCCTCTCTGCCCCTCCCATGCTCATGTTCCATCTCTCAATAATAAATAAACGTTAAAAATTAAAAAAAAAAAGAACATCCCAAATAATTGCCAAGCATTATTATAAGCTATTTAAAGTCAATATGATAAGCGGGAAATATTTCCAGGTTTCCATATTATCAGAATCTTACCCTTCTTCTTGGAGTTTTATACAACACATTGGTGAAATTTTTCAATTAATATTTTTCTCTTTTTTATATTAAAACAAGTTAAGAATGAATTTATAAAACATGATCATGTTCTGTGAGACCTTATTTTGATATAATTTCAGACTTACATAAAACCACAAGAATAGTGCAAGCAGTTTTCCCTTCTCCTTCAGCCAGATTCATCAATTATTTATATTTTTCCTCATTAGCTCTATATTTCCTCTTTACAAGGAAACTTGAAGACATTGTGCCCTTTTCCCTAGGTTCTACAGTGTATGTCCTAAAAACAAAGACATTTCTTATATAGCAATGAGCAAAATCAGGAAATTTAACATTGAAATAATGCTATTAAGAAATCAATAGTTTGTTTAATTTCTTTTTAAATTGCCCCAATGATGTTACTTTTAAACTATGTTTTCTTTCATTCAGATTATATACAATACCATGCATTGGATTTAGTTATTTTTGGACTTCTTTATCACTGTATATTTTCATCGTGTTTCTCTGTCACTTCTGACCTTGACATTTTTTCAGAATATCAACTAGTTATTTTGTAGAATATTCCTCAATTTGAATTATTCTTTTTATTGCATGATTAAATTCAGATTATGTACTTTTTGTGCATTTGTCTTTTGTCCTTTTCACTGTATCTTCTTAGGATGCCCATGATGTTGGTTTTCCCAATTTTGATGGCAACATTGATCCCTACCTTAACATTGGTTAGGGTGGTACCAAGGTTGAGATAGTGCCCACCAGGTTTCTCCACTGTGAGGTTATTTTTCTTTTGTTTTCAGTTTGTCGTTAATAAGTAATTTGGGGAGAGGATTTTCTTTGTTTTTTTGGAATGTTTATTTATTTTTGAGAGAGACAGAGCACGAGTGGGGGAGGGGCAGAGAGAGGGAGACACAGAATCCAAAGCAGGCTCCAGGCTCCGAGCTGTTAGCACAGAGCCCTATGCAGGCTTGAACTCACGAGCCGTAGGATCATGACCTGAGCAGAAGTCGGACACTCAACTGACTGAGCCAGCCAGGCGCCCCGAGAGGATTTTCTGAGATTACATGTACAGCTTGTTTCCAATATCTGCTCTCTTCCAGTAACTTGTATCAAATAAACACATATATCCTTAGCCCATTTGACCTCTGAATGAACAGAAACAAATGGGTTGATTGAATTGTCGTAGAACCTACTGGATTTGGGGTTAGAACCCAGTTTTTGCTTTCTTGTTTCAAGTTCTTTATATATTTCCCTCATTTCCTTTTTTTTGTGCAAAATCTTGGTAACAGTTTTTTAAACACATAGTATCTCATATTTGGAGGAACTTTGGAGGAACAGGTAAACCTGGGAAGGAGGCTGACTCTGTCATTTGTGGGTTGTGTCATTTTGGAAAGTTGTTTAAAGTTTCTGGATCTCAACTTCTTTCTCTATTAAAGGGGTATAATGTTACTCAAATTTCAAGGTTTCTTTGAGATTACGCATTTCTTTTCTCATGCACTAGCATAGTATCTATAAGATAGTAAGTTGTCAATAAATGCAGATTCTTTCCCCTCCTTATCCCTTCAGGTTTTTTCCCTTGTTTTTGTTGGTTTATTTGTTTGTTTGTTTTCAAATGAGGCTAGTATTTGCCAGGATCTGTCTATACACTAGGGATACAGCCATGAGAAAACCCAGTATATGCTGAAATGAAAAGACAGAGAACATTCACTGGAAGACTGGTGTTTTGAGACTTATAGGTATCTGGGAGAAGAGAGTCCCAGGTAGGGGAACAACCATACGAAGGGCCTGAAATGGTCATGTGACTGAAATGTTTGAGGAAAAATAAGGAAGTCAGTATGGCTGGAGCCGAGTAAGTGGGCTGAGAATGGGAAGGAGAAGTTCAAAGAAAGAGTCAGGGGCCAGATTATATAGACCAATGCCAGCGCTGGAGACTTAATCCTTAGGGAGATGACAGACATTGTGGACTTTGAGGCAGAGGAAGGACGTGTTCTTTCCTCTGTTTTAAGTGAATCACTCTTACATGTTGAATTATGTCACCAAAAAGATATGTTCAAGTCCTAGTCCCCAGTATTTGGAAATATGGTCTTTGCAGATGCAATCAAGTTAAGATGAGGTCATACTAGATTAGAGTGGGCCCTAATCTAATATGACCAGTGTCCTTGTGAGAAGAGGGAAATCTGAAAGCGGAGAAGAAATTCACGTAAAGAATGAGGCAGGGGTTGGAATGATGCATCTAGGGGCCAAGGACCATCCAGGATTGCTGGTTACCACTAGATTCTTTCTTGGAGCCCTCAGAGGGACCACAATCTTGCCAAAACTTTGATTTTGGAGTTCAAGCCTACAGAACTGTGAGAGACTAAATTTCTGCTGTTTTATGCCACCCAGTTCGTGGTAAGTTGTTATGCTGGCCCTAGGAAATGAACATAGTTGCTTCAGATGTTATGTGAGGACTATAGAGCACACGTGGAAGCAGGAGGCTATCCTGTCATCTGCATGAAAGACGGTGGGGACCTGGACAAAGGCAGCAGTGATGGGGATGTAGCTGCTGTTAATAATTATGTGAGGACAACAGGCAGAACCTAAGGTGTAAGTTTAGTGTACTGACCAAGTGAGTGTAAAAATATGAAAGAGCGGGGGCGCCTGGGTGGCTTGGTGAGTTAAGCGTCCAAGTTAATTTCGGCTCAGGTCATGATCTCACAGTTGTGGGATTGAGTCTTGGGCTCCACACTGGGCATGGAGCCTGCTGAAGATCGTCTCTCCCGCTCTCTCTGGCCATCCCCTGCTCACACTCTCTCTTTCTCTCAAAAACAAAGCAAAACAAAACAGAACAAAAAGTAAATAAACCAAAAAAAAAAAAAAAACCCTATGAATAAGGGAAATCAACAATGCCTCTAGGAGTTTGGCCTAAGGTACTGGATGAATAGAGTTACTTACGCCCTTGTGAGGTGAGGAGGACCATAGGAGGAGCAGGTGTGGAGGAAACATCCTCAATTCAGTTGAGGTCTGTTAAAATTTGACCTGTTAAGCACACAAAGGGAGAGTGGGCAGTCGGAGGAAAGAAGCTAGCATCCAAAGGGAAGAGTTTGGTCTAGATATGTAAATTTGTGTTGTCACTTGGTAAAGACATTTAAAACCATGGGGCTGTGTGAGATCAAATGAGAACAGACAAGGGGATGAATGAGTCCCACTATATTGTCCTAATAATTACTAAATTGCCCAGCAGTGGTAGGTGCTTGTGCTTATATTTGTTCAAGGATGAGAACCTAAAAATTGTTCTGATACATTGAATCACATGTTTGAAATGGTGAGAAATTGGTTTATTTAAATCAGTAATGCTCAGTGTTAGGGGGCTGAGGAATTATTCCAGATAAATGCTAAACACTGGATTGTTGTGGTTCAATCCCACAGATCCTGCTCCCCCCCGCAACTCTGAGAAAGGCCCAGAATCCGAACTTTGAGACGAACACGGTAAGAATTTGTGCTGGAGGGATTCACAGGCCACATGTTTAGAGACAATCCTTTGACAGGTCTCTCTGGTTAACTTTTCTCTTGTAGTATTCACAGCCAATTTGTGCATTTCCTGTGTTCAAATTTTTGTGTTATCTGATTTTTTAAAATTGTGCCACAGCTGTCTGAATCCCATCCACGACCTCAGATGACAAATGCATGTGGAGATGACGTCAGTGTTTCTGAGTCTGTAAATCATGTCTCGAACAGGAAAGCTGTTGGGGAATAGATGAGCCATGTTGTGTTGGGTGGAAAAGAGTCAGGAGGATGAGGCCCACCCACTGCCTGTGCTTAGTATCAGGCACCCCTTGTGTCCCCTCCGCACAGCCTGGAATGTGGCTTAGAATGGCCCAGCCTGGAGGGGCGCCTGGGTGGCTCAGTCCTTTGAGTGTCCGACTTCGGTTCAGGTCATGATCTCGCGGTTTGTGAGTTCGAGCCCCCGCATCCTGCTCTGTGCTGACAGCTCCGGAGCCTGGAGCCTGCTTCCGATTCTGTCTCCTCCTCTCTCTGCCCCTCCCCTGCTCATGCTCTCTCTGCCTCTCAATAATAAATAAACGTAAAAAAAAAAAAAGGATGGCCCAGCCTGGAAACACAGGAGCCCACATCTCTTACTTCTGATTTCCTTCTTCCATCTGCTTCTTGTGCCGCTTTGAGAGGTGTTGGCTCTGTTTTACCTACAGCTCTCCTAATTCTAGATTGATCCCTAATCAGGAAGGCAGCATGACTTCCCCCAAGCTCTGCCTATCCCTAATTGACTCTTTTTATGTTAATATAAATACCTATGAAAAATATATTAGAAATGTCTTACACTAACAGCAGAGTATCTACGACATCAATTACTTTAAAATGCTCTTAATGCTTTCAATTAGTTAATTACAGTGTGTGCATGATTGGAGGAATGGTAGAGGTGAAAATACCTTTTAAACAAGGTGGGGGTACCAGAGAAAATGGGAGCATATCTGATGAGAGTTTAGAATTGTGCTCTGCTCTTGCAAAAATAATTGTAGAACTAGCATTTTTTTTTTTCAAAAAGAAAGACAATTTAAAAAGGGGAGAGTGAAAACAAGTTAAGGAAAACAAACCTCTTTTAACTAAAATATTTTTGGGTAAAAAAATACTTAAATAGTTTTTATGAAAAAATATCTACAAGTATTTTTATTTTTATAACATTTTGATATGTTTTATCCAAAACTGCTAGCAGTTATACTTAATGCTTGACCAGAGATTCTTTTTTTTTTTTAATTTGTTTATGACTTTATTAAGGTCTGACAAATTAAAATGATTGATTCTTAAGGTAGAAAACATGATTTCGTATACATATACATGGTGACGTGATTACCACAGTCAAGTTAATTAATACACCCATCACCTCATGTGGTTGATTATTTATTTATTTATTGGATAGTAAGAACACTTAATATCTATCTTAGCAAATTTCAAGTGCACAATACAGTTTTATTAATTATGGTCATCATGCTTGTCTACTGAAGAGTCTCAGGTTTGGAAATCCCCAAAGAGAGAAAACACTGCCTTGGTGACTCTCATTTTGTCTTAATTACACATGAAGTCATAAGCCGTAACTCATTCACTCGTTCATTCGTTATTCCAATGAGCATGTACTATGCTGCAGGTACTAATCAAAAGATAGGTGTTTGAAAAACTACATATGGCCCCTGCCTTCCTAAGATCACATTAGAGTTTTTTGGGATCTTCACATTTCAAGCATTTCAGAAAGGCAAGGGTTGGAAAAGTGGACTGGGGAATCCGTGGGGAACAACCGATATCCACTACACCAGATCTTCTCAGACTTTTGAATTCTCTTAGAGCATTTTGTAAGAGGTATGTATACTCGTCAGGGTTCTACAGAGAATCAGAACCAGTCTGTTACATATATAGACTGATTATAAAGAATTGGCTCATGTGCTTATGGAGGCTGAGAATTCCCACGATCCATTCTTTGCAAGCTGGAGGCCCAGGAAGGCTAATGCTATAGTTCCAGTCCAAACCTGATGGTCTGCAAATGAGAGCAGCCAATGCTATAAATCTTAGTCTGAATCTGAAGGTCTGAGAACCCAAAGAGCCAATGTCCAAGGACAGAAGAAGATGGAGGTCCCAATGCAAATAGAGAGCAAATTTGTCCTTCCTCCACCTTTTTGTTCTATTGGCCCTCATTGAACTAACTGGACGATGTCCACCCATGTTGGTGAGTCTGTTTTCTTTAGTCAGTCTACCAATGCTAATCTCTTTCTGATACACACTCTCTCTCTATCCCTCCCTCCCTCTCTCTCTCTCTTTCTCTCTCTCTCTCTCTTTCTCTCTCTCTCTCTCTCTCTCTCTCTCTCTCTCTCTCTCTCTCTCTTAGACACACACACACACACACACACACACACACACACAGAAGGAAAGAAATAATGTTTTCCCACCTGTCTGGGCATTCCTTAGACTAATGAAGTTGGCACATAAAATGAAGTATCACAAATGCTGAATAAATATATTTTTTCATATATGTATTTGCTATCCACATATCATCTTTGGTGAAGTGTCTGTTCAAGTCTGTTGCCCATTTTCTAACTGGGCTGTTTGTTTTATTACTGTTTAGAGAGTTCTTTACATATGCTAGGATGTGTGATTTGCAAATATTTTTCCCATTCTGTGCCCTTCCTTTTTTGTTGTAACAAAGTCTTTTGCATAAAACGTTTTAATTGTGAAGAGGTCCAATTTGTTAGTTTTCCCTTTTAAGGATCATGACATTGGTGTCAAGTCTAAGAACTCTGCTTAGTCCTTGGTCATGAAGACTATCTTCTGCTTTTCCCCACAAGTTTGATAATTCTCTTCATATTTAGATCTATAGTCTATTCAAGTTCATATTTTTTAGGTGTGAGCGTCAGTTCCAGGTTCTTTTTTCGTTTTGCCTATAAATGTCTAGGTGTTCAAGCACGACTTTTTGAAATGACTCTGCTTTCTCTGTTGAATCACTTTTGCACCTATGTCAAAACCTATACTTTATGTGGGACTATTTCTGAGCTCTCTATTCTGTTTCATCAATCCATGTGTCTAATTTCTTGACATTACCACGTTGTCTTGATTACTATAGCTATACTATCAGTCTTAAATTGCAGGTAGTATGAGTCCTCCAACTTTATTCTTTCTCAAAAATAATTGTGCAGTTCTAATTCCTTTGCCTTTCCATATAAATTTTAGAATCAACTTATCTATAGCTACAAGGAATCCTCCTAGGATTTTGGCAGTAATTATGTTAAAGCTATAGATCAATTTGGGGGAGAATTGATATCTTTACTATGTTGAGTCTTCCATTTTGTCAACATGGAATGTCTCTATTCAGGTCTTCATTGATTTCTTTCATTAGCATTTTGTGGTTTTCAGCACACAGATCCTATACATATTTGTTAGATTTATATCTAATATTCTTTTATGCTTTTAGGAGTGATTGCAAATGGTAACAAAAAATATTTTAGTGCCAAATATTGAGTATACATATCTTTGAAAACTATATGGATTTCTTCTTACTTTTCCCATTTTGCAGATAAATGCCATACAAGCACGAGTGTTTAGAATTTATTGTTCTAAACACACACTCCAAATATGCAGGATTGAGTCTCTTTCACTGACTTACAATAGGGTCTGATATGTAGTAGGCGTTATCACTTTGTTAAAACATTTTCAAATGTTTTAATTATTTTTCAATTGATGTGGATGTGACTGTGAATCACACATAATACCCACAAATCCACATGCATATGATGGTTCAATTTATTTACAGAGTGGGACATGCCTCAGCAAGGCTTATCCAAATATCCGGGAAAACAAATATGGGCTGAAAATTCTTTAACACTTTTAAGCTCTGTGAGGGCCTAAAATACAGGTTTCTTGTTCACTGATTGTGTCTACTGTACTCCAGAAGACAGAACAAGAAGCTCAATGGATATTTTTGAATAATTAAAGAGATGTATAACTAAGGGAAGGAATAATTAAGATAATGAAAAAAATATGACCTCTGACTGCTAAACATGGTTTATATCCTTCCAAACCTTCCCTGTACCTAGAGATATGGTTTCTATTTTTCAAACTTGGATCATTCTATGTTCAGTATTTTTTAAATTAAACTGATGAGTACATGTATTTCCTAAGTTATTAAAAATTCTTTTAATATATTAATGGGTGGGCGATATCCATTGATAGGATCTTCCTAGATCATGTTCTGATATGAATGTTCTACCATTTAAAAAATCTTTTTATCATTCAATGCCTATCTTATATTCTAATTTTTCACATGTGTGATTAGCAGCTACATACATAAAATGCAGATATATTTATGAATTTGATTATTTCCTTAGGGTACATTGGCAGAAGAACCCGACCCTATATGCACACATAATTTAAGACACATGATACATGTGCAAAATGTCTTTTTTAAAAAGAGTGTTCTTTAACTCTTTGGGGTCTTTTGTGGTTCCATACAAATTTTGGAATTGTTTGTTCTAGTTCTGGGAAAAGTGCTGTTGGTATTAAGGAATGCACTTGTCGTGATGAGCACTAGGTAATGTATGGAAGTGTTGAATCCCTATATTGTAGACATGAAACTAATACAATACAGTAAAAAATATATATAAAGTTATGCTTACACACACACACACACACACACACACACACACACGCACACGCAACAAAACTCCCAGAGTTTTCTAATTAATTCTTGCTAAGCAATATTGGGTACTCTTTACACAAAACTTTAGCTAATACTGAGGATAATTTTATTTTGTCTGTTTGATAGTTGAAAATAAATTTTATTGTTTTCATTTTTATTTCACTGGTAACTTGGAAGGCTAAATATTTTCTTCTAAGTTTACTTGCCATAAATATATGCTATTGTTTTTATGGTTTGTATGTCACCTTAATTCCGCTTCCTCATGCTTGTCTCTAAGAGCAGTATCTGCAAATTGGCAATTGCATGGATTTTCCTTCCCCCCCTCTTCTCCTATTGAATCTTAAGATGAGGGATGTGGTTGCACATATCCCTTAGAAAACTTTCTGGAGTTGATGTGGCGATGCACCTGACATAGATATAGAAAGGTGATGGCAAGTTGGCTGAGCCATTGGTTGAGGGGAAGGGGAAGAGTAGACAGGGCAGGGAGTGAATGTGCAAAATTATATTTAGAATAGCAAATGCTAAGGAACTGTAATAAATTTGTATTTCTGTCTCATGGTCTGTGTCCTAAGGAGTAGGTAGAGATAAGTAGATGTGATATCTTATTTTACGTTTAAAAAATATTTAAATCTAAAAAAAGTATTTGGATCTAACATTTCTGGCTTAACAATATAAATATATTGGGGTGCCTGGGTGGCTCAGTTCATTAAGCATCCAACTCTTGATTTCAGCTCAGGTCATGATCTCATGGTTTATGGGTTTGAGCCCCACACTGGGCTTTTATGTATGTATATGTGTGTGTGTGTATATATATATATATCTATATATATACACACACACACACACTATATATATATATATATATATAGTGTGTGTGTGTATCTCTATATATAGATATATAGATATATTGATATATAAAAGAGCCATCTTATACAGATTTAGGACTGGCTATTCATTTTGGAAACTCATTTAACTTCCTCTTATTAGTTTTGGATTTTCTATAAACATGTATATATATATATATATAAGTTTTTCTATAAACATGTATATATATAACTTTTAGATGCAATCAAGGTTAAAACTGATACCAAAATACTAGGAAATTTCCCTTAAGATGGGGAGAAACTATTAACTTAGGAAATGATGGGGTTTGCTTTCAATAAATAAAATTCAGAAACCTTAAAAACCAAATAATCTTTTGGATGAGTCCTACAGAAAATACCTATTAATATAGTACATAAAAATAAATACAAGTGTGTGTGTGATATTTATATCATTTATTTATTCATTCATCCATTGAGATATGAACTATTTAAGAACCATACTAGCCTTGCATCGAAAGAGCAATTTTCAGGAGGCATTTATATCCTAGAAATGGGAACAGAATTATAATTCTAGAAATAAAAGAAAATGAACAGAATACAAAACCTATGTCAGGGTGAGGCCAAAGCCTTTATTCTAGGGAAGTCCTAAAGCACTTAAATGCCATGGTGAGCCTATGATAGTTATCAATTTCTACATTATTATTCCTTCCCCAACCACTTTTCTTTCTTCTGTATATTTTCCACCTTCCTCATTCACTTATTTCAACTCTTCTCTCTTCCTTGGATCTCTGTATGTCTACCCTTCTTCATAATGTAGGCCTCAGCCACCCAGACCTACCTGGCGCCACTGATGCTCCTAAAAGTTGCCACTTCTAGCAACTTTAAGACTGGGTTTACCAATTTGACAATGATACCATTAATACCATTAAAATTCCAAATGTGGAGACATTCACAGCTGAAAATATAACATCAAGAATAAAAAAAGGCAACATAGTTTCTGTGGTAGAAAAGAATATTGAACTGGAGCATTAGAAATGTTCTTTGTAAACCAAGATAGTTATTTTTTTTATTAGTGAACGTTGCTTGCATGAATGTAATGTTTCCTGCTACTTCAGATCCTAAATGCTCTTGGAGAGGTAAGAGGAAATGAGGTGATGGAGATGATGTTTGCAATATTAAAGTGTCTGATGAAGAGAGAGAACCAAAATTATGTAAATAGGCCAGAGATAATGATAGGAGGTGAGATTTCTTGGATAAAGAAGTCAGGTTTACATTAAAAGCAAATTATGTAAAGGACGGGAAAACTATGTAACATCTCAATCATCTAAACATCTCTTTAGTTAGCTGATGTTTACTGAATGCCTCCAATGAATAAGTGAATTACAGTATTATAATGGAATTGAATAATAATTGAATTGAGGTTGAAAACTGAATAATTTTTCATTCCTATACATGACTTTTTTTCTATGCATACTATGTTGTTCTATTATGATCTGGCTGTCTTTCCTAGAATAAAAACCTGGACACCCCTGTGAGTAGTAGATGATACCTTCCTTGCAGAGAAGGAACAATTCCCGCTATCAGTCTCCTAGGGAGGGTAAGTCAGGTCCTCAGAGTAGACAGTATAACTTGAAATGCAAGCCCCATTTTTTCCCTGTGGTTTTTGTTCTCATAGGTCTATACTTTGAGAAGTATTCCCAAGTGATAGCAAGAAATGTCCTTAGGTGGGGACATTGTCAGGGAGGCAGGATCCTGTGACTACAAGCTTAAAGGAGATAAACTGTTAGAGCAGAAATCAATAAAATTGAACACAGGAAATCAATGGAGAAATCAATGAAACCAAAGCAGGTTCTTTGAAAAGATCAATAAAATTGATAAGCCTCTAGCCAGGCTGGCTATGATAAAGAGAGAGAACATAAATTATTAACATCAGAAATGAAAGAAGGGATATCAGTATAGATCCCATGGACATTAAAAGGAATATAAAGGAATATTATGAACAATACTTTACCCACAAATTTGATGACCTAGATGAAATGGACCAATTCCTTAAAAGACACAATCTGCCAAAACTCACATAAGAAGATATAAATAATCTGAATAGACCTATATCTGTTTAAAATTAAATCAACTATTAATAACCTTACAGAATAGGAGTTACCAGACCCAGATGGTTCACTGGTGAACTCCACCAAACATCTAAGGAAGAAATTATACCAAATCTCTATCATCTCTTTCAGAGGATAGAAGCAGAGGGAATACTTCCTGACTCATTCTATGAAGCCAGCATTACCCTAAGACCAAAATGAGGAGGCTATTATAAGAAAACTGCAGACCAGTATCTCTCATGAACATAGATGCAAAAATCCCCAACAAAATCTTTTTCTTTAGTTTTTTTAATGTTTTTATTTATTTTTGAGACAGAGACAGCACGAGCAGGGGAGAGGCAGAGAGAGAGAGGGAGACAGAACCTGAAGCAGGCTCCAGGCTCTGAGCTCTCAGCACAGAGTCTGACTCAGGGCTCAAACTCACGGACTGTGAGATCATGACCTGAGCTGAAGTCAGAGGCTTAACCGACTGAGCCACCCAGGCGCCCCAACAAAATCTTAACCAGTTGAATCCACAGTGTTTTTAAAAAAGTATATATCATGATATCATGATTAGGTAGGATTTATTCCAGGTATGCATATATCATGATTAGGTAGGATTTATTCCAGATATGCAAGGCTGAATTATATTCAGAATCAGTTGATTTGATCCATCACATCAATAGAGTAAAAAAGGAAAAAGCACCTGATCATGTCGATAGAGGCAGAACAAAAGCATTTGATAAAATCTAATACCCATTCAGGATAAAAACTTTCAGTAAATTAGGAATAAAGAGAACCTTTTTCAACTTGATTAGGAATCTCTGCAAAAAAAAAAAAAAAAAAAAAAAACCCTATAGCTGTAATCATATTTAATGGTGAGAAACTAGAAGCATCCACTAAAATCAGGAACAAGGGATGGATGTCCCCTGTTACCTCTCCTATTCAACAGTGTACTGGAAGTCTTAGCTAATGCAATAGGATAAGAAAAGAAAATTAAAAGTGTGCTGTTTGAGGAGGAAGAAATAAAACCATATTTGTTCATAGATTACACAATCATCTGTTTAGAAAATCAGAAAGAATCAACAACAAAAACTCCTGGAACTAATAAGCAATCATATCAAGTCGCAGGATTTGGAGTTAATACATGAAGGTCAATTACTTCACTATATACCAGCAATGAACTAGTGGAATTTAAATTTAAAAACATAAGACCATTTATACTACCCACCCCCAAAATGAAATACTTAGATAGTAATCCAACAAAATATGTACAAGATCTACATGAGGAGCGGCTATATGAGGGTGGCTCAATCAGTTAAATGTCCGACTCTTGATTTCAGGTCAGGTCATGATCTGATGGTTTGTGGGTTCAAGTTCCCCATTGGGCTCTGCGCTGACAACGTGGATCCTGCTTGGGATTCTCTCTCCCCCTCTCTTTCTGCCCCACCCCTGAACTTGCTCACTCTCTCTCTCAAAAACAAATAAACATTGTTTAAAAGATCTATATGAAGAGAACTACAAAACTCTGATGAAAGAAATCAAAGAGCTAAATTAAATGGAGAAATATTCCATGTTGATGGATAGGAATATTCAATATTGCCAAGTTGTCTGTTCATACCAACTTGCTCTGTAGATTTAATGCAATCCTAATCAAAATCTAAGCAAGTTATTTTATAGATGTCAATAAACTGATTCTAAAATTTATATGGAGAGTCAAAAAACCTAGCATAGCCAACACAATGTTGAAGGAGAAAAACAAAGTTGGAGGACTGATGGCCCCCAAATTCAACACATACCTGAAAGCTACAGTAATCAAGACAAATGATATTAGCAAAATGATAGACCAGTAGATCAATGAGACAAAATAGAGAACCCAGAGATTGATCTATTTAAATACAGTCAATTGATCTTTGACAAAGGAGAAAAGACAGTGCAATGCAGCAGAGATCGTTTTTTGGATAAACAGTGCTAGAATAACTGGATATCCACATGTAAAAAAAAATCAATAGACAGACCTTACACTACTCACAAAAATTAAATCAGAATTGATTACAGATCTAAACATAAAATGCAAAACTATAAAACTCATAGAAGATAAACATAAGAGAAAATGTAGATGGCCTTGGGTATTGCAATGACTTTTTATATATATTGCCAAAGGCACAGTTCATAAAGTAAATAATTGAAGAGGTGGTGTACTTTATTAAAATTAAAAGCTTCAGTTCTGCAAAAAACAATACCAGGGGAATAAAAAAGACATAAATTAGGAGAGAATATTTGCAAAAGACTTATCAGGTAAAGAGCTCTTATCCAAAATATACAAGGAATTCTTAAGACTTAACAATAAAGAAAACAATCCAGTTTTAAAATGGGCCAAACCCCATAATAGACACCTCATCAAAGAATATGTAGAGATGGCAAGTCAACATATGAGAAAATGCTCCGTATCATATATCATTAGGAAAATACTACATACCTAATTTAATGGTCAAAATCCCAAATACTGACAGCTCCAAATGCTGGCAAGGATGTGTCACAGTAAGATCTCTTATTCATTGCTGGGGGGATGTAAAATGGCATAGCTACTTTAGAAGAGATGGGTGTTTTTGTTTTATAAAACTAAACATATCTTACCATATGATCAGCAATCATGCTCCTAGATATTTAGCCAAAGGAGCTGAAAACTTTTATCTATACAAAAAGTGGATGTTTATAACAACTTTACTCATAATTGCCAAAATTTGGAAGCAACCATATTGTTCTTCAGTAAGTGAATAGTCTATAGTGTATCTAGCCAATGGAAGATTACTGAACACTAAAAGGAAATGAGCTATCAAGCCGAAACAACATGGAAGAAACTTTAATGGATATTACCAAGTAAAAGAAGCCAATTTTAAACATCTCTATACTATATTATTCCATCTATATAACATTCTGGAAAAGGCAAAACTGTGGAGACAATGGTCATCATAGGTCACTTGTTGTCACAAAAAGGTCAGTGGTCACCAGTGATTAGGGAATGAGAGAAGGATGAGTAGGGTGACCAGAGAGGATTTTTAGGGCAGTGAAACTATCTGTATGATGCTTTGGTGAAGGGTACGTGTCATTAGACATTTGTTCAAACCCATAGAATGGATAGCACAAGGAGTGAACTCTAATGTAAACTATGGACTTTGGGCGATAATGATATGTCAATGTAGTTTCATCAGTTGTAACAAATACCCATTTTGATGGGTGATGTTGACAATTGGAGAAGCTATGCATGTGTAATAATAGAAGCTTTCACAGTGGTTTGATGATATGGCCCAGCCTCATATTGAAGCTAAAGAGATTCATATGGTTCTAAATTTGGACTGGAATAGTGCCACCATGAGCCAGCATAGGGTGGTATATCCACAAAGAGATGATGAAATGTCAGAAACAAAAGTTGGGGGGAATAAGGCAAGACTCAGCTACCCCTCTCCACAATGTCATTTTCTTTCCTTGTCAACTAGCATATTTCTGGACAACATTTAATTTTGAGGCCCTTTTTCATTAAACCATTCATTCCCTTACCTCATATTCAGCATGTATCTATTGAGTAAGTAATACATGTGTGACATTAATACATTCAACAAGTATCAATTGATCATCATTATGTGTTAGATACAACAAGGACCAGGACTATTTCCCACCCTCAAGGTATATTTTATTTTAGTATAGTTGTGTACATATCCATAAATATAAGTGAATGTCCAAATATATCATAACTACAAGTAAAGTGATACAGATGTTCATTAAAGAATTATGTTTTTTCAATGACCGTAGGCGTCTAGAAAGAATTAAAGAGAAAGGCTGACTTTTGATTGGGTCTTCAAAGATGAATAAACAAGTTAGGAATCAGGAGACAGAGAATCTTTTAGTAAGGGGAAAAGACAGTAAGTCATGCAGAAACAGAAGGGCAGAGGAGTACAGAAAAGAATATTAATTGAGATTGATTGGGGTTAAATTACAGAATAGAGCCATGGTGACTGTGAATCTTAAGAAAACAAGGAAAAACATTAACAGTGAAGACTGGGATAAAGGCTAAAATGGTCTTAATGAGATTTCTGTTGCATCTCTTATGGCTAAAAAGGATACGTGAAAATAATCATTTTGGATGTACAGCAAACCTAGAGAAAGCATTATCACAAAAGATCATTTCTGAAATTGAGACTATTAAGTATAAAGAAGATAATCCCCACTTATGAAGAAGTGGCAGAAAAATAGGTACAATTGGACCAAGGTAGGAATATTTATTTTCATACTTACATTTTACATTAAGAGTTCTTGAAATGTGACGTATAAAGAAAGGAATAGAATCAGATTGAAATAGAAAATTGGCTATGCAGTAGCAATGCAAAGGGAAGAATGGATTTTACTGTAAATAATGTAATTTCAAATTTTTAAGGAACCTATATGAATCTTACATTGCTGCCCCTACCCACCCCATCATTAGAGTATCATTTCATAAAAGAAGAAGAAGAAGAAGGAGGAGGAGGAGGAGGAGGAGGAGGAGGAGGAGGAGGGGGAATAATAGTTTGGGAGAGTAATTGAGTTAATATCAAAGGGAAGTGCTTTCAGCTGGTAAGAAAAGCACTCTACAACACCAACCTATTATTACTAATGATCGTAATCATAATGACAAAGAACTACACTGGTAGAGAGTCTGCACCTTGTCTTTGAAAGGGAGTAGAAAAGAAAGAGTCTCTGTGTTAACATTGCCTATGGCACTATAGGATATGCAGCCAAATGCAGGTAGGGAAGCAATTTTTCCCAGTAGCTGGAATTTACTTCTTGGATCTTTAGACACAGAGGGTCATCAGATAACCGTTAACCAAAAAGTAGTGAGAGGAATCCAAGTGCCCATTGAATGTAAAGTCTTAGCATTGTGCTGGAACACAAGTGTCAGTATTAGACATGCTGTTATAATAATGGACCTTATTTGGCACGCACCTATGCCACCCACCTGTTGGCTGTTTGCAGGATTAGAGCGAGAGTGGGCGGATTTCCTTCCTGTTCAAAGCAAGAGCAGTTTGTCGTTCCTCATTTAGGATTTAATGTGTGTTTTAGGGAAATTGCTCCAGTAGAAAATGATAAGAAAGAGGAGAGAGAACATCTCCTGTTAATACTCATGTTTGAAGAATTCTAGGGTGAACCTTGCTTCACATCGGGGTTAGAAAAATAATACAGACTAAGTTTTTTATGAGGATATGTTTATTTTGTTGATACAGTTGGAGTCTGGCACAAAGATGCTTGATTAGCAGTTTCCTTTTTATCACCTCTCCTTAATTCTATTTGTATCATGAACCAGATAAAGCTCAGATATAGGTCCTGGAGAATGTTGTTATCAGATCTGGTGGATTCTGATTTCTTAATATCTACTTGACCAGCCACTCTAAGTGCTTATTATTTCTGTATTCCTCTCTGCTCATTAGACTGTGTACTCATTGAAAGCAGGGATGTATTCATCTTAGTATTCATGAACGTGGAACATCCACCGTGGAGGAGATAAAGGCAAATATTTAAAGAATAGCAAGAGAGATTAAGGGTGCTGTTGTAGCCCCAGCCCATGTCTATGATCAGGTCTACCATGTCCAGTCACCTGGGATGACAACAAAAGTGATGGGAATCCTTGGGAATGCAAGAGAAAATCTCATGGCTCTCAATGAAACCACATGGTAGCTACCAAGTGAGTAAGTGTGTGTGTTACCAGGGGGTAAGAGGCTTCCTATCAGCACCATAAGGTGGCCAGAAGATTACAAACGTCCAAATGTTACTTGACTGATTGGTATCGATCTCATGGCCAGAAACAACCAAAAAAAACCACCGATGATTCTTGAGTTTGTGAATTTTGAATAAGATATAAATCTGTTTCAGGACAGGGCATCTCCATCAGTCTGCCATTGGAGACAATTAAGGATCTGGTCCACAGATTTCTAAGAGACCTAGATATTCTTTATACTGACTCATCATCCACCAGGACTGAAAGCAGGATACAAATTGATGAAAAGTGGTAGGACTACAACCCCCTGATCCATAACTGTTGATTGGCATTCTGGTACCAAACCCTTGAAATTTTTCTTCCATCTCCATAAACAGCACCTATACACTTAGCAGAGTAATGTTTGTATCTTCCCAGAGATAATTATCATGAAGTATTTCTTCCATGGAAACTTTTTTGGCAAAAGTTTTGACTTGACAGCACTTCACCATAAGTTGTAATTTCTCCTGGATTTGCTGTGCCTGTTGGTGCCTCTTCTGGAGGGCTCTTCCCTCTGCAGTGGTGGTGGCTGAGGTGAAAGTGTCTGAAGCCCCACTGCTGCTGACAATACAAACTTTTACCTCACAAGGAGAAGCTCATGCTCTTGAACCCGCCAAACTCTGAGATACCCCTAGCTAAGGAGGAAGGCTTTTTATATCTTCCTTATCCTAGAGGGCCAGGGACGTCCCTTCTGTCCTTCAGCTTCTTTTTGTATACTATTTAGCTCCCTTAAACATTCAACAAACATGTCTTGAGTTTCTACGAAGTACTATAACCCTTGCCTCCAACCTTTTAAGGAAGAATAACTTGTCTCCCAGATATTCTACACATAAGAGTATACCTTCTCCACCCTCCTTCATCTAGCCTGAGGATTGGGTTCTATTTTGTGGGAAAAGAGGGAAAAAAAACAAAGACAAAAGAAAAGAATATATGAACAAATAAATCAGTTATTTTCCATTCTTATTATGATCTTTCATGGACTGGATAATTATCCATCCATCTGTATTTTCAATAAAAATTTTATTGAGTGTATAGTATGAGCACACACTGCCCAAAGGGATGGAGATACAGAAACATTTTAATGGAAGAAAGAGATATTAACATGTAAATAATAAACAGACTGATCAGGGCTAATCTGCCTCCTGGGAAAGGAATTTGCCCCTATTTTATCTCTAAAAGGAGAGTCCTGCTAAACCCTTTAATCATTTGCTTGATTCCTTGTAGAGAATACTTTTTTTCCCCCTAAGCAAAAGACTTGACTAGAATAAAAATAGATACACTAGCCTTAGTATCATTTGTATTTAGGTGTGGCCAAGTGACTAAGTTTTGATGGTCAGGGTATCAGTCAAAATGATCAGGCGTTCTTTCAAAGGGAGAAAGTATTCTCTTCTTATGTTCTGGAATGTGGACATAGAGGTGCATCATTTTGGATTATGGGCATGACCGTAAGACCCTAAGATAGAAGGAGCCTGGTTCTCTGACAGGGAGACCATATCATCTTTTTCTGTATCATTATATGTGAGAGAAACAGTCTCTTGCTTAAGCTACTGGTATTTTGAATTTCCAATATGCAGTTGAACACACCCCAACTAACTTACAAACTCTTGTCCTGCATGACTACTTCACGACACTCTTTTCAGTGTTCGTGAAATCATGAACTATTCAAGGTGGAGAGGATCTTACAATCACTAGTTTATGGTTTTCAGCGAATGGACCCAGAAGTATATTGTCTCCAAAGTTGAGCATTGTCTCCAAAGTTGATTATGTAGAACCCATTTTCTCTCAATCTCTATTTCCACCTACGTTTTGATTTATTTAACTTCATGCCAACTCTACCCGCGTGAGTTATACATCTGTTTATGCCACTCCTCTTCTTCACATGAGTAACTTGTGTGTATCTGAAATAATTGTGATCACCAAAATCACCCCGAAACATACTGAAGAGCAGCCTAGATATGTTGACCAGGAAAAGAGTAAGTTTGCTAAATCTAAAAATTCGGAAATACAAAATTTATCCTTGATTCTTCTCCCTCATGCTCAACATCAAATCCATCAGCAAGTCCTTTGGTTATACCCTTAAATATATTCTGAATCAACCTTCTTTTCTGCATCTGCACCACCCATTCTTGTTCAAGCCACCATCATATCCACTATGGATGACTGCAGGGGTGTCTTCAGTGATCCACCTGCTTTCCTGCTCTGTCCTTCTATAGTCCTTTCCCACAAAGTTGTAAGACTAATTGTACGGTAATTTAAATTTGTGCAACTTTCCTGCATAAAATGTTTCATTGGTTTTTCATTTCCTTATACTCATTACACAACTCGAGCCTTTTGTCATGACCCATAAAGCTCGTAAGATCTGGCTTCTCCCTAGCTCTCCACCTTATTCCGTACCAGTTTTTTAATTATAAAATAAACAGAAAAATTGAAGAATAGTACAAAAGAACACCCACATACTACTTATTTTTTAGATCATTCCGTTCCAACCACACTGGGCACTTTACTTGAGTTTTTCGTGTTCCTAACCATCTTACAGACTTTGAATTTGCTCTGATTGTCTCCGATTGTAAATCTTTCCCTTAGGTCATTGCATGGCTGCCTCCTTATCTTTCAGATCTCAGCTCTTCTAAGAGACACCTTCATTGACACCCAGTCTAAAGTGCCCTTTCAACTCTAGTCACTATCATGAATCCGGATTTACTTTTCTTCTAATGATTACCATGATAATTTACATGTTGTCTGTCTGTACTAACTGGAATGTGTTACCTTTGGGGGTGAAGTCATACCCATCTTGTTCCTATCTATAATCTACAGTATCTAGAGGAGAGACTCCCACCACCACAGAATAAGGGGTCAATAAGTGTGTGTTGGCTTTTTTTTAAATGAAATAATTAATAAAAGAACAGTAACCTGAGATAGATGGGCACTCCCGGATCCTTAACCTTGAGACAACTTCTTCTGTGTCACTGGCTGGCTAATACACAACAACAAGCAATGAAGCTAATCAAACAAAACAAGCAGAAACCAATTGAAAGTGTTTTAGCTAACTACTGCAGATAAACGCACACCCCCCAAAAAATCATCAAACACCAAAGATCGATAGCCACTGATTTTATTTAATTTAATTAATATTTGCTTTTCCTGTTGCCAGACCCAAGCTTTTCCTGGACTGAGGGGCATCTTCAACTCTTTATGCCACCACTAGCTTTTCTCAGATGATCCATTTAGCTGTTTCTTCCATCCAGAGTAACTCTCTCCCACCACAGGCTTCTAGTAGACTTATCTGTGACACACAGAGGAATGATTACAGCCCTTCGTCTTCCAACAGTAAGATTAACCGTGTTCTCACAAGGGGCCCCAGCGCTTCCAAGATGGTATCTTTTTTCGTTTCCAGAGGTGTGAATGCAATCTCAGGCACACAGAAGTGGTGCCAATAAAGTCTATTCTTGTCAGCTTCACAAACAGCCTCATTACTTGGTAACTGCAAACATGAGTTTGGAGTTGCTGCTCCTGCCAGGCTGAAGTCTACGGATGCTGAGGTCGAGTGATTGAAAATTCCAGATTACAGGCAGAAGGGGACGAAGAGTTGTTTATAGCCCTTGCTCATCTGCTAAAAGCCTCTGGCCAGAAACAGTTCTCCGTTTGAAGGAAAGTAAATGTCTTCCACAGCTGAAAATAAGTGTGTTTTGAGAGAAGTCTAGGCAGGACTTGTGGCAGGGAGCATGGCTTGCAGGCCTGGCGAAGGCACAGGGAGTGATAACTAGCAATCGTTCCTCAAACCAGGGAGGTCCTGGGCAGAAATCAGGCAAGGCTGGGAGCATTAAGATTTAGCTTTTCTCTAAATGTGAAATGGCATTCGTTATGCCACTGCAGAAACAGACCTGTCTTGGTTGAATTTGGCTATAATTGATAATCGTATCATATTTGATGTAAGGACTCTGTTCTCCCTGACTCGTTGAAAAGCTGAACCACACACCATTGGAACCAGCAGTGCCAAGATTCTGATCCAATATCCAGGGACATAAAGACTTTAGCAATCTCTTTATCTCGGATTGTCTTCAATACCAGACTGTTCCTCTATTACAGCTTCAAGTAAGAATTAAAAGCAGGAATACATTTCCTCTATTCTCTGTTTCTCCCAACATTCAACATCTACACACATATTCGTTCAACTGTTAGAAATTATGAATTGAACTCTTTCTGTGCACCAGACACATCTTAGGTATCAGTTATGCACACTGTCTAGAGCAATTCGATGGCATGGCCCCTGCCTCAAATTTCCACTGGAAAACATACATTAAGTAAATAACCATGATGTAGTGTGATGCGTCCAATAAGACAGGTAGATATCAAGGATCAGGAAGCTCAATCACTGGAGGGATTTGTCACCTTCAGTTTGGGAGAGGACTTCTTGATGTTGGAAACCACAGAAGTTAAAGAGAATGAGATTTCCAGGTCTTGCCGGGAAATAGAAGAATTAGACAAGGAATTTGTTTTCAAAACAAATAGAAATATCCTCAGAGATTAATGGCTGTAGATGAAGTTGTGGGAAGACCCTTGGAAGAATGTAATGAAATTTATAGACTTTCTCCCTCAAGAGTATAATGCCCATAAACGAATACACAAATTCTTTAATGCAGTTTCAGAGAGATCTCCCAGAAGTCCCTATAATGGGGGCAGGTTAATAATCTAGGAAAACTTTAGTCTAAACTCCTTTCATTCGTTTTTACCTTTATTTTTTATTTTTTTGTTTATTTTTGAGAGAGACAGAGACAGAGCGTGAGTGAGGGTGGGGTAGAGAGAGAGAGAGAGAGAGGGAGACACAGAATCTGAAGCAGGCTCCAGGCTCTGAGCTGTCAGCACAGAGCCCAACCTGCGGCTTGAACCCATGAACCGTCAGATCATGACCTGAGCTGAGGTAGGACACTTAACCAACTGAGCCACCAGGTGCCCCTTGTTTTTACCTTTAAAGCAATGTTTCTCAAAGTAAGGGCTTGGGTCAATTGCATTAGAAACACCTGAGATGTTTGCTTAAAATGCAGATTCCTAGGGCTCTATCTGTGATCTATATAAAAAAAAAAGTCACTCTAATGTGGAGTCCAGGTCTCTGCTTTTTAAGAACTACATGTGTGTGATTCTGTGCAGTGAAATCTTAAGAGCTCCTGGGAGATTCTGGTATATACACCCAAAACCCCAGGGCATTTCCTGTTTATTTGGACTCGCTTTGACCCCTCCCTCTTAAATGAGAGGTGTTTCAGGGCTGTATCCGCTGAGAGGCATAAAGGACTTCTCTCACAGAAACTTCCGGAGTTAGAACACACCCCTCCTATGTATTCCATAGAATAAAGTCAAGATTTTGACAGCAAACTCTGTTCATACCCACTTTGTTCCCATCGGTTTGTCTTCTCTGCCCAAGGAGCTTGCAAATTCTCGGACTTGGTAGGTCCTAGCTTCTCATCTCGTATCCCTCAGATCGCTGGGCACGTGTGTGTGCCTCAGAAGTATTTATTGGTTATGGAACCAATGTTCTTTCTTCTTCTTCCTTTCACACAGCTGGCCAGCCTCCCTGTCATTACATCAGAATCCAAAGGTTTTGTTGTCTTTTGCATTTTGTTTTAGGCTGTTCCCACGCTCCTGTGTCTACATCATCCAGGCTATTTTATCGAAAAATGTTTTGTTAGATTTATCCTCAGCTTTGCCTCTTCCTGCCCAGCCCTTTCATAGAAAGTCCTTTGTGTCGAGCAGACAGTCTCTAATCTGCACATCTTCCTCTGAGCTCCAACAGGGCTTCCAGGTGAGCATCCTGACCCCAGCCTGGAACATCTGCTCAAGTGGTCCAGAGCAGCGGGCAGTGATTGTGTATACAGCGCTCTTGTCTGATGGGCCCTGGGTCCAGCACGCTCAGGGAGGAAGCCATGAGCACAAATGTTTGCCTTGCCGGCTGGAAGTCCTGAAAGCAGCTGCCTGCTGATTGATGATAACTTGCATAATGACATTGAGTGTTCACATGCTGCCAGGCATGAGTGAGACCCTGCGAGCTCCCCTGTGCAAGCCCTTGCCGGTTGGCCAAATCCTTATCTTCCAGCATGCAGGCAACCGAAACAGCAAGAGCCAGAAGGGATCAGATCCAAAGATGCCCATTACAACCCCAATGGTTTTAACACATGAAGGAGGTAAGGGGGGGGAAGACTTGATGTCTTCCACTTGCAAATTTACAAAGAAAACTACACACAAGGGGCTCAAAGCAGACATGACACCTGTGTATCGGAATATCAGGATAGGATACATTAGTATTTTTATGTTTTATGGATAAAAATGGAGTCTCCTATAGAGCTCATAGAACTGGCTTCTAGAAACATTTCTTTAAAAAATTCCTCTTCTAGTGAGGCCAGATTCTAAGCCAGCCACAATACTTATGTTTATCACCTTCCTATAGAATTCTCTTCACTGCTGTGAAAAAATGGAGTCTTTGAAATTAAGATGGCCTGTCAAAGTGGTTAAAAATGCCATTGTATAATGGAAGATTAGCAATATGCAATAACTTGCATTAATATTTCTCAAATCACTCTATTTCACCCATTTTCGTTGCCACTGATTTAGTTGAAGCCCTCACCACTTCCGTTATTGACTCTAGTGGATCCTAAATGATTGGCTTGCCTGCTGTCTTACCCTACTCATGCCCTCCGCCACATGACAGAGAGATTTCCCAAAGTCACAGGCAGTCAGGTTATTCTCAGTAACTCTCTCTAATTGCCTTTGGAGGGTAGTGTCCAAACTCTCTGTTGTAGATGAGAGGCTCTGTCGTGACTCCCCACTTCTCTCCAAATGCAGATAAACCTACTCAGCGAAGGGATCTATGAACTTCAACATGGCCAGGCTTCTACTTCTTCATGTACAGAGAACACGTCATGCTCTATCCCTAAATTTCTGTCCGCCCTAATTGGCCTGCCTTTCCTATTGGTCGGCCATGGCACTTACCATGTTGAGTTCTGCAGAATGTTAGTCTTGAAAGATGTTATCTGGGCCTGTTAAAAAAGACTTGGCCAAAGAAACTTGAGAAACTGATGGAGATTATTAAAGCACACTATCATACTCTGAGATATCCTATTATAAAAAAGAAAGTGATTTTGCTGGTTTAACCAGTCATTTCCCAAACATAGCTGAACTCAGAATACATTTTTTGGAAATACCTCTCAGTGTGTTTCATGGGTCCACAGTCTAGACAATTTACTTATTTTTTTTTCCTCCAACCAGATTTATTGAACACAACAAAACTCTGTGTACAAAATGACCTAGATCTGCTCCTTCAAAAACAGGATCCTTTCTTACTAATATTTTGATAAGTCAGTCCATTGAGTGTCAAAATGCAGCCTACTCTATAATTAATAGCAAAGTGTCCAATGCACATTAAATAATTGGCCTAACCACTGGAACTTTAATAGTTCTGCAAGATAATTAGCATCGGTAGGCTTGAGCCCCTGTGACAGGCTGCTGGAGAACTCATGTCGAGGCCATTTTGCGCACTGCCACTGTGATGCCATCGTGTTTCTGGATCATGATGTTCCCATTATCTGATTCTAGATACACCATAGGGATATCAGTGGGGTCTGAGGTTAGCTGAGCCGCTGGATGGGCTGGAACTGACATCACCCCAGCATGTCCTCTGACTGGGTCCCCTGGCCAGATTAAGTTCTTGTGAATCTGTGTACAAGACTCCAACGATGGATAGATTCTACACTGTGTCCTCCAAGTGCTGCTTCAAGGACTCCTCGATCCCACTTGCTGTCTGCCCAGCCCCAGATCCCGCAACACATCACATCCTTTTCCACCCCAGGCCCAGATATAGATATATAGATATAGATAGATAGATAGATAGATAGATAGATAGATAGATAGATAGAGGCACCTGAGTGGCTCAGTCAGTTAAGTGTCTGACTTCAGCTTAGGTCATGATCTCACAATTTGTGGGTCCAAGCCCCACGTCAGGCTCCGTGCTGACAGCTCAGAGCCTGGAGCCTACTTCAAATTCTGTGTCTCCCTCTCTCTCTCTGCCCCTCCCCTGCACGCACTCACTCTCTCTCTCTCTCTCTCAAAAATAAATAATAAAATGAAAAAAAAATGTATATATATATTGTGTAATGTATTATGCAAATGTATAAAATTCGGTAAGTTCTTTTGTTTTACTTACGGCATACGTTCACCTCCCTTAGCAAAGTGTTCTATGACGTCGGCCAAGTTACTGATCATTTTCAAATTAGTCAAGATTCCTTAGGTTATAATTTACAGAAACCAAATTCAGATTAGTTTAAGCAAATGAATATTATAGCTCGAATAATTGGCAAGCACAGTGGTAATGATAGTCTTCATCGTAACTCGGTGGTTCTCAATAGAGGGTGATTTTGCCCTTCCTCATCCCACTCCCCAGGAGAAATTTGGCAAAGTCTGAAGGCATCCTTGTCCCAGCTGCAGGAAAGTGGGTGCTTCTGGCATCTACTGCCAGGTAGAGGTCAGCACAAGAGGCTGAGACTCTTCCCCCAATGAGGAAATATTTAGCCCAAAATGTCAGTGGTGCCAAAATTGAGAAACTCTGAGTATAATTAGGTCCAGACACTCTAAGTCATTAGGAATTCTTTAGTATTCTCCCCTCATGTCTTCGATCAAAGCTGGGTTTTCTCTTTGTCTGAATAGCAGGAAATATGGCTGCTGTCTACATCACGTTCACTTACGTCCAATTCTATGACCTGATGAGAAGAAAAGTCTTCCTTACCAGTTTCAATCGGAAAAATACCAGAGAATTCATTGGATTGGTCCAAGTTCGATTGATCTTGTGATCATTACAAAATCACTCCTGTAGATGTTACAATGTTCCCAGCATGGGCCATGTCCCCATCTTCAAGGTGAGGGGTGGCAAAACTCTGTTAGTCAGACAAAAGCAACATTTATCACACTTTCTTGGAATTCACTTGCTTATTTTAAAATAGAAACAATAATTTATCTCATAAACTGTCGTGAGGCTTCTTTTTAATGCATGTAAAAAGTCTGACCGAATATTTGAAATATGGGAGATGTTTAATGGCAGATAATATGATTGATAGATATACTTTTTAAATACTTTTATTGTGGCAAGAACACTTAACATGAGATCTACCCTCTTGACATATTTCTAAGTACACAATACAGTATTATTTACCATTGGCACAATGTTGAGTAGTAGATCTCGAGAATTTATTCATCTCACATGACTGAGATTTGATGCCCTTTGAACAACAGCTCCCTTTTTCCCTCTCCTTCATCCCTGGTAACCACCATTCTGCTGTTTCTATAAGCTCGCCTATTTTAAAGACCTCGCATAAGTAACTTATACAGTATTTGTTATTCTGTGTCTGCCTATTTTACTTAGCACAGCGTCTTCCAGGTTTATCCTAATTGTCAGAATTTCCTTTGTTTTAAGCCTGAATAATTACTTACGTATATACTGTATTTTCTTTCTTTATCTGCCAACGAGCATTTAGGTTGTTTCTGTACCTCGGCTAGCGTGAACAATGCTTGCAATGAACATCAGAGTGCATATGTTTCCTCTAAATGCTGATTTCAGAGTTTTTTGGATATATGCTCAGAAGCAGGATTGCTGGCTCATGTGGTCTATTTTTAATTTTGTGTGGAACCTCCAGACAGTTTTCCAGAGTGGCTGCACCAGTTGGCATTCCTACCCACCGTGCATGAGGGTTCCAGTTTCTCCCACATCCTCACCAACAGGTTTTGTGTTTTATTTGGTTTTGTTTTGCTTTGAAAATAGCCATTCTAACATGTGAGATGATAGCTCTTTGTGGTTTTGATATGGGTTTCTCCAGAGATTAGTTATACTGAGGACCTTTGCATATACCTCTTGGCCATTTGTGTTTCTTCTTTGGAGAAATATCCGTTGCCCAGTTTTTAATGGTGATTGGATTTTTTTTTCTCTTGGGTTGTAGGAGTTTCCTTATATATTTTGGATGTTAATCAGATGCATGGTTGGCAACTATTTTCTCTCAGGCTGTAGGTTGCCTTTCACTCTGTTGATGGTTTTCTTTGCTGCCCAGAAGCTTTTTAATGTTGTCACACTTGTCTAATTTTGCTTTTGTTGCTTGTGGTTTTGGTGTCCTATTGATTGGTAGATATTTAATGATTATGCAGATTAAAAGGCAGGTAAGAAAGCAATATAGTCCATCTTTGATATGAAAAAAAAAATCAGTATCCTATGCAGTCCAGAAATCAGGAAATACATTATTTCTATTTCAGTTTTGATTTTTATTTTCAAATATCAGCAATTGGGCATTTACATTTGCTCGCTTATGGAAATATACCACAGGCTGATAAACTCTATCTTGTAGTTGTAGTCTTAGGAGTCCACTTAAAGTTGTGAAATAGACACAGTTTGAAATGTTTGGTGTTAAGGCAGCTTTTAAATCCTCAGACCAATTAAGCCTAATTATTGAGTGAATAGTAATACTTTTCTTCAACAGTGTGAAGGTTAAATTAAAATTCATTTTCAAATTAGAAGGTAACACCTACTAACTGTCAATCAGTCAAGTGTTTATTTGAGGATCGCGTTAGAAAAAAAAGAGATTAAAAATACTAAGTCAGGTCTTTCTTTTATTATGAGCATTATACTTAGATAATGCAAAAATCTTACATTTTTTTACCAGTACCATAGCAAGCCTAAGACAGACCTTTCTGAAACTCATAACCACAGTCCAGTGAAGGTTTCAAGCATATGTGAATTGGAGGTAACATATGGGCTTAGAATCCCAGAAACATCCCATCAATTGTTGGGTGACTAACATCAAATCTCACTATTCTTCCTAGCTATATTAAAAATACATAGTATTTATTTTGTTTGACATGAGCTTTTGTGAGGAGCTACAAAACATAAATAGATAAGCACCTGGGTATAGAGATTTGTAGAGAGGAAGAAAACCTTATAATGGCAGTCAACAAAGAAAACCATCTTATTGGGTATAAAAACCACTGAGTAAGTACACACAGAGAACAATATATGAATAATATTCCAAGCTTCTGTGCTACAGAAATACTGAGCTCAAATTTTGCTCACTGGGGGATAGATGAGGATAGAGAGGTGCCATGCAGTGTGGCCAATATTAACCACATTTTCTGATGATCACTAAATAGGGAACAGGCTCAATTTTATACTCAATTATATTTTTAATAAAGGCAGGCAACAAATTATAAAGAATAATACAACAGTACTTATAGGTTCTACCATCCCACCTCATTACTCACATGGATAGAATCACCTTGGGTTGTCCTCTCCAACTATACCGTCTCCCTGCCCTTGCTCTTGACTCAACATAGTGTTTCCAAGACTTATTCATCTTAATATATGTAGCTTTAATTCAAACAATCTATGACTTCTTTTATAGAAAAGAGAGTCATTAATATCTCTGTACCAACTGTCTGTATACCAGTCTGTGCTAAGCCATTTTGCTTTTGTCTTAATTTATATAAATTGCAATAAGCTTGAAAAATTGATATTATCTTTCACATTTTCCTTTCTTGCACATTTAGAAAAAATGAGTCTTACAGCATATAAACAACTTTCTAAGTTCATAGGACATAATTCCAAGCAACATATCAAGTGTAAATGTTCAAGAAGATACTCAGTTTTGGAGGATATATATGGGCTGTTCTTTTCGTTACAAAATGGACTATACAAATATTTCTATTTTTCTAGGAAACAGAAGAGATAGTTGAATATTAGGAATTTCCATTTCAAACACTGAAGTTTTCAGGTTTAAAGAATCAGAAAGACTCTATTGTTATATGTTGCATATAAGAATTCCATCATAGCAGTCTTATACACAAAGTGAAGTAGAAAATAGAGCATATTACTTGACTATTCCACTCTACAAAATATTCAAATTGGCTGTCTACATGTGAGTTTGTGAATCCTGTGTATTCAAGCCCATAATGAAGGGGTATCATTTACCATTTAAAATCTGCTTTATTTAACACAAAAGAACATAATATGGCAACTGCTCCCACCCCCTAATATAGCCCATTAATACATTTTGATGGTGACTTCCTATGTCCATAATAGTCACTTTTTAACAATTCACATGTCTAGATTGTGTATGATAAAATGTTTTAAAATGAATAATGACCACGGTGACAGCAAAATAAATAAAAATGATTAAATTCCTCCAAGTGTAAATGTAAGAGATTGTAGCAAACTTGTTTTGGGTTGTGTTTTTTTATTCTTACCCTCCCCCCCCCCTTCCTTCCAAAAAGTAATTTTCGGGCTGAGATTTGGGTACATATGTCTACCAAGCCACGTATTAATAAATGGTTCACTTTTGGTATCCTATCTGTGTTCATAACATGTGGGTGCAGTTCACATCCAGCTGCTTAATTTTCACTATGTCCTCTGTAAATTATCCATCCCCTTTCTAGGTCAAACAAAAAATATTTTCAAAGTGTATATGAAATAAGCTTTCTTCATAAAAAAAAGAAAAATTTAAAACATTGATTTTTACATTCAGGTCAATACTTGCTCTTTTTCTGAAGGAAATTTTTAAAAAGTCACAGCAATAAGGAGAAAGCGGTCTGGAGCTAGTTTTCCTGCAATGAAACTATATTTAGCCCCCATAATCTTCAAACAGCACCCCCACTATCAGGATCATAATCTGGGGTGCTAACTGCAAATCAAATGATGGGTATTAAGATAAGTGGAGTTCTTCTTACATCCCTGTGCTCAGTCACCTTCCCAATTTATTCTTTGGTGCCTGACATTCTATTATTTAATATTCTGACTTTCAGTCAAAGAAGAGGTTCTAACTGGCAGCCTCTGGACCTCAAATCTTGGCGGAAGTAGCAAAGGGGAACAGAGTTCTTAGCAAAGTGACGAAGCATATTAAGGCTTCTACACAGGGAGACTAAATTAAAAGTGTATTTGTTTTCGCTAGAAGTATATTGTCTCAAAGTAGAGCCATGTGTCTAAACCTTGGCACTATTGACATTTTGGACCAGATCCTTTTTTGTCTTGGGAGGCTACCCTGTACCTGAGAGGACATCAGCAGCATCCCTGGCCTGTACCCACTGGCTATCAGTAGCAATCCTAGCTGCCCCCTGGTAAGTTGTGACCACAAAAAATCTTTCCGGCCCTTGCCAAATGTCCGCTGCAAGACACATCACTCTTGGAGGGCAGACCACCCTGAGAATCGCTGACGTAGTCTTCACAAGAAACATGGACTAGAAAGACTTCCTCACTAGAACAATAGCGTCTGGTGGGCAAGGGGTTTGTCTGTTTTGTCTAGACCATATCCCCAGCCCTTAGAACAGTGTCTGCTATGTAGCAAGAAGTCAGGAAATATTTGGGAAAGACATGAATAATTGAAACATTCGACCCAAATGATGCTCCGTTCATGAAAGAGAATACTATCCAGCTGTTTCAAAGTGAGGGTGTCAATGTTTATTAATACGGTTGGGTGCTCGTGAAATATTAAGTGAAAAAAAAGCCAATTACAAAGGTAGGCCTAATTTATTCCCATTCTACACTATGCAAAAATATATATCTTGAGGTATATACAAAAATTGTGGCTATACTAGGTGGCAGGATTGCAGACTATTTGTGTTTTCTTCTTATGCTTAATTATACTTTATTATGTGCAATACGTTTATAATACAAAGTTCGGTTGTTAGTTTACAGACGACATAATAAAGAGCAGAGTAGGCCAAACACTCCGCAGAAAGTCCTTTCCTAACTCTAAATTGTGCATAATGAGGTTTCTGAAAACTAAACACATGAGGTGCCTGGCCTGAGAGGAATTAACTGTTCTCTGAACAAGCTGCTCTAGATACTGCCTGTTTCTAAAAATCGCTGTCTCTGTGCCCAGAATTGTCTTGGGTACTGTGGAGACCCAGGAAAAAGTTCAGAATCTAATTGGGGGAAGGAAATAAGACCTAGACACAGGATACGATCAAAACAAAATGAAACAATATATAGCAATATGTTAAATTGTGTGCTATGAACCCTGCTTCAGGATTTCATGGAGGAGAAATGGGACTTCAGTTGAATTATCAAGGATGAGTAGACTCAGCTAAAAAACAAGGAGGGGCATTCTGGTGAGGGGCGAAGTGACAAATACACTGAATGAGGGCACAAGGAGAAAAGGTGAGTACAGGTAGAAGGCATCAAAGGTGCCGATCTCCCTGGAACAGAGAGGTGTAACGACCACCTGCCAACAGAGATTCAACTGGCATCTTGGGAGGGACAATCCTCTGTTAAGGAGAAACATTCCAGGCATTACTAGAGCTTTGTGTACCTGTGAACCCTAGCGCCAATGGCAGAAACACCCATTCTCAGCAAAGACAATTGTACACAGGCCATAGATGCCCTTCGACACGTTGGCCCAGCAATTTTTGCCCATTTATTCTGTTTCTTCGTGACCGTGACTAACACCCAGTCATTATAACAAGGAGATATGGACATCTTCTAATGTGCTCTCTAGAGGGTGATACCACCCCAGTCGAGAATTGCCAAGAGTCGATGACCTATGTTAGGAGGTTTTAGGCTGGTTGTGTGTTCCCTCCACTTCCTACCCAATTTCATGTGATTTCTATGCAAGTTGCAAGCCTCATTGTGGGGGAAGAGACCCTTCAGTCAAATCCACGGGATTGGAATTTAGGCTGCCTTTCATGCTGTGCATACAATTTTAGGCAAATTATTTTATCCAATTCTCTATTTTCTCATATATAAGACAGGGATCAAATGAATGAGCATGTTATGGGTTGCACACTGCATTGCCCAAAAAAAGATATGTTGAAGTCTTAATCCTCTAACGAGGCGACTTCTGAGCCAAGACCTGGTGAGGAGAAACCATCAATGCTAAGATCAGGAAGCAAGGTGTCCCAGGCTTGGGTGGGGGCAGCTAGTGCTAAGAGGGAAAGAGCTTGGGACTCAGGAGGACAGATACAAGTCCATTGTGACTTTTGTCCAGGGAGCACATGTAGACTAGCATGTAACTAATTGAGAATTAGTGATATTATGAAAGACTTGGGGCAGGGCTCATTTGACACAGGTTGGATTAAATGTGTCATGTAATGAAAGGCATTTGGATGGTCTTCAGGTGAAGGAAAGGAAAATAAGAGAGCCTAAGGGGGGGGGGGGGTAAAAAATGAAAATTCCAAGGAGAGGACTCGTTTCTAGGGATATTTAACCTTACAAATTGTTATAAATAATTTTTCAAATAATTCAGTTGCCTGCACGGATCTAACATACATCATTGGTGGAGGTTGTAAAACACAGCAGCTAAAAGCAAAGGATGCAGAATCGGGGGATCAGATATTAACCTCATGTCTGTCATGTAAAAGAGCGTGGCCTTGGGCAAGTTCCTCATATTTAAGCTTCAGTTTCCCAGTCTCTAAAATGAGGCTTTCCTGAGATACCTCATAGCCTCAAACCCAATAAACACTTGAAATGTTAGTGATTTTTATCAACCCTCGCTATGGACATCAACCTATAGAATCTACCACAGAGGGTTTTGCACATGGTACTTGCAAATCTCGATTGTTTGGGGGTGATTGGGACCACATCTGTCATTCATCACCGTTTTTTCCAGTCTGGGCCATAGGAGGCCATCAATTTTGCACTCAGTAGACCATCAGTAAATACTTCTTAAACTAATGAAAGAAGCTGGTACTCATAATTGATGAATTACTCAGCTGAACCATTTACCTGCTGATTTCCAGGGATCTGTAGCCCATACATGCTACGTCCTTTCATATTTATTCTCAATTAGATGATGATCTTCAAAAGGCTTGATGAAGAATGAGAAGCCTCAGGGTAAAAGGGGAGCTGTAGTCTGTCATGTATAGGTTTTGTATCTCTCTGAGTGAGACAATATATTTTTGATAGAAGGCATCTACTTCTATAGAGCCATGGCTGGGTTGTGTAAAGTATCCGTGCATATTTCATATTCTCTATAATCCGAGGCTTAGAAATGAAAAATGAAGGTTGTGCTGTCAAACTCAGAATTTGGCTAGACGTTTTGACACAAAGGCTGTCGACAAAGAGAATTAATGTACCCAGAGTGAAGTAGACATAGCAGCAGTTCAAAGGTACCTTCAGAAAGAATGTCCATAACTCAACAATGTCTTACGCGTAGTAGGTAGCCATTAAAAGAACTTCCGTGTCAAAGGTAACAAACAATAATATTACATAGTATTGAAACAAGTGTGTCTTGAGAATAAGGTAATTCAGACTATTCATTTTCCAAGCTATGTTTCTTTGAGCCAGATACTTACTCTGTAGACAATCTCAGGGTTCACGTCTCCACCAAGACTTGTCTTGTGGGACTGTTGTTAGTATTGCATTAGAGAATGTGGAGCACATACATAGTAGGTACTCCATGCGCTTTTGGTTCTATTATTGTCATGGTTATTTTTATTATTAAATGTTCACCAATTTAATCATAAGCATTATATTTCACTCAGAAGAGTGGGTAACAGATTTCTGATTCAACCATAACAGAATAATGTGTCTCATCCCCCTTTCCCCACCAAACAGAACAATAAAACTGGATAAAATATGTGAGGGCTTCAATTCAATTCAGCCATTGACATAGAATCATCAAAAGCATTGAACAAAATCAGAGACTTCCTCAATCTGTTAAATTTCCTGAGGGGGATATATGAAAAATACACAAGCACCATTGTAAAGATCTCTCTCAAAGATCTATCATGAAAGACAGAACAAGTTTTCCGTAATATTGAGAACACCCAATTTTATTCATCTTGCTACTGGAGGTACCAGTAAGTGTGATAATGCCTAAGTAAATAAATACATATGCAAATACGTGAAAAAAAGTAATAAAAGAAAGGAAAGCTATAAACATTAAAAATAAGTAAAATTGGGGCACCTGGGTGGCTCAGTTGGTTAAGTGTCTGACTTCAGCTCAAGTCATGATCTCACCGTTTATGGGTTCAAGCCCCACATCGGGCTCTATGCTGACAGCGCACAGCCTGGAACCTGCTTCAGATTCTGTGTCTTCCTCTCTCTCTTCCCCTCCCTCACTCCTGCTCTGTCTCTCAAAAATAAATAAAACATTAAAAGAAATTTTTAAATTATCTTTATTTACGGATGACATAATTGTTTATGTAGGGGCACCAGACTGGCTCAGTCAGAAGACGATGTGACTCTTGATCTCAGGGTTGTGAATGCTAGGCTCATGTTGGGTGTAGAGATTACTTTAAAATAAATAGTAATTTTTTATGTAGATATTTCTAAGGCTACTGAATCTAATAAGGGGATTTAACAAGATTGCAAGATCCAGTGTTAATATATGAAAAGAAAACGTATTTCTATATACTTGCCCAAAATTGGAATTTATTTTTAAATACTAATTACAGTAGCATCAATATACATAAAATAATTAGTGATAAATTTTATGAAAGATGTGCAAGACTCCTCTACTGAAAACTACAAAGTATTGCTAAGAATAAAATTAATATCTAAGTAAATAGACATATCTGTATGTTTTTTAAGACCCGGTATTGTTAACTGTCAACTTTATCTAGAGAATAAATGCAATCCTAATCATAATCTCAGTATTTTTATGGTGGTTGTTAATTTGACAGATTCTAAAATTAAAAAAAAATTGATGTTTATTTATTTTTGAGAGAGAGACAGAATGCGAGAGGATTAGGGGCAGAAGAGAGGGAGACACAGAATCTGAAGCAGACTCCAGGGTCTGAGCTGTCAGCACAGAGCCCCACATGGGGCTCGAACCTCACGAGCTGTGATATCATGACCTGAGCTGAAGTCGGATGCTCAACCGATTGAGCCACCCAGGCGCCCCATCAGATTCTAAAATTTATATAGAAATGCTTAAGGTCTAGACCTTAACCTAGACTGAGACCAAAAAAAAAAAAATTATAAACATAGCAAAGATTGGGGCCTGGATGGCTCAGTCAGTTAAGCAATCGACTCTCGGTTTTGGCTTAGGTCATGATCTCATGGTTGCGTGATTGAATCCTGCATCCGGCTCCACATTAAGTGTGGAGCCTGCTTGGGATTCTCTCTCTCCCTTTCTGTCTCTGTCCCTACCCTGCCTGTGTTCTCTCTCACGCATGTGTGCGCTCTCTCTCAAAATAAACTTAAAAAAATAGCAAAGACTTTCCCTTACCTGATTTTAAGACTTGCCATAATTCTACAGTAATTAACTTAGCATGGCATTGGTACAAAAATAGATAAATGAATCAAGAGATCTGAATAGAGAAACCAGAAATAGATATGTGTGTATGGTTAATCGATTATTTTAGCAAAACTACCAAAACATTTCAATGCGGAAAAGAGCATCTGTTCAATGAATGATGCTGTGACAATTGGAGATATAGATGGAACAAAAGATCAACCTTGATGCTTTCTTCACTTCCTATGCAAAATTTAAGTCAAGATAAACATAGACTTAATATATGAGCTAAAACTCATATATATATGTATATATATATATATATATATATATATGAGCTAATATATATATATATAAACTCATATACATAAACTGTATATATATATAACTTTATATATATAACTTTATAAGTTATATATAAATTATTTATAAGATATATATATGACTTTATATATATATAAAGTCATATATATAAACTTTATATATAAACTCATATATATATATATATATATATATATATATATATGAGCTAAAACTGTAACACTTTTAAAATAAAGCATAATAAATATCTTTATGACCTTGGTTTAGGCAAAAATTTCTTAGGACACAGAAACACTAAGCCTCCAGGCAAAAATCTGATAAATTTGACTTCTGTTCATTAGACATTATTAAGAAAATTAACACACATGCCATGGCTAGGAGAACATATGCAAAACAAATGAAGAAATCCTACAACAATAATAAAGAAGGAAAAAAGCCAATAATAAATACAATATCAGGTATTTCACAAAAAAGACAAGAACAATGGTCAATATGTACATGAAAAAAATGCACATGTCATTAGTCATCAGGGAAAAATGCAAACTAAAGCTACAATGAGACACCACTGTATATGCACTTGATAGACTGACCCACCAATCTAACCACTAGATGTTGGCAAGGGTCCAAAGCAACTGAAACTCTCATACATTTTTGGAAGGAGTGTAAAAATGTACAACCATCTTGAGAACAGTTGGCACTTTCTTATAAATAAACCATACACCAATTCTGTGACCTTGCAACTCCACGCTTAGGTATTTACCTGAGTAAATAATTTCACCTAGTGAATATTCAAGAATGTTCATAGCAATTTTGCTTATATCCCCAGATTGGAAATACTCCATACATCCATCATCAGAAGAATGGAATTATTTTTAAGTGTCATATCCATGCTACTTAGCAATAAAAGGAGCAAAGTAATATACGTTACAACATGAATATACCCCCCCCGCCACCACCACCAAATAGAGTGTTGAATGAGAAATGCCAGATCCAAGTGAATACATGCTGGATAATCCCAGTATATAAAGTACTAGGATAGTTAAATATTAGTCCACTTTTGTAAAAATTAGAACAATGGCTGCTTCTGAATTAATGATCAAGAATGGATTGGAAAGGCACAAGGGAATCCTTCAGGATGGCAAAAATGTTCTGTATCTCTATAGAGATATGCATTACATAGTATATGCATTTATCAACTCTTACTGAATTTGTGGTACTGTGAGTTATGGTCTTTGTCCTAGTTCTGACACAGAGCTCCTCAAACCTTTGGAATATCCTGAGCGGTTGGGAGCAAAGTGTCTTTTGTTGTGTTAATGATAGCTTTGGATTGCACCTAAGGATGGAGGCTGGTTGCTAGAGAAGCCACTTTCAGCCCCCCTTTTCGTCACTTTTCAGTACCACCTCAGAGCCTCTGTGGAGAAGAGGGGGGGTAAAAGTTCAATCAATCACCAAAGACCAGTGACTTAATCAATCATGCCTATGCAATGAAGCCTCCCTCTAAACCCAAAAGGACCAGAGTCAGAGGGTTTCTGTGTTGGTAAACACTTGGAGATTTGGGGACAGTGGCAGGCATGGAGACAGTATGGCAGCACTGTGCCCTTTCCCCTTACTTTGCCTTATGTTTCTCCTCCATCTGGCTTTTCTGGGCTATTTGCTTTTATTATAAACTGGTAATAGAGTGAGTAAAATGTTTCTCTGAGTTCCATGAGCTGCTACTCTAGCAAAGTAATCATACCCAAGGGGAGGGTCATCAGGACATCTGATCTATGTAGCTGGTTGGCCAGAAACACAGGTGATAACCTGGACTTGAAGTGATGTCTGGTGTCTTAAGAGAAGGGGGGGAGGGGTGGGTCAGTGTTATAGGACTGATGCTACCTCTGGTAGACAGTGTTAGAGTTGAATTGAATTGTAGGACACCCAGCTGGTGATAGAATTGAATTGTAGGGCACCCAGCCAGCCGCATACTATAAAGACATTAACATGGCCCATGAAAAGCCCACTTGAAGAGGAATGGAGACCCCTGGACATAGCCAGCATTAGCGGGAGTCTGCCTCCCCATATCAACTTGTTGGAAGTGGGTTCAAAATCTCAGAATTACACACTGAAGATGTGTGTATTTCACTCTGTAAATTTGCATCTAAAAATGGATAGAAAAGTATTATACTTAAGACATTATTATTTAATTCCAAATAAGACATTTTATAGACCATCCTGAAATTCAGTACTGTTGTCCACAGAGAGGATGAGAGTTATGTTTACATTTTGTGGTTACTCCTGGATTTCAGATGTCTTTAGAATTCATGTATTCTGTTGAAAGGCCACACTTCACACCCAAGATTAGTTATTATTCCCATTTGTCTTTGGTATGAAAATAGAGGGCAACCTGCTGTGTGTATTCATTCCATTTATCCTATATTACTATGTTCTCTAGGAGAAGCTAAAAGTAAATATTGCTAGAATGATAGACTTAATAGAAATGTTAATAGACATAATGAAATATTTGAAATAAACATTTACTCAGAATTATTATATACGTGAGAAAGAGTTATTTTGCCTAAATGAATTTTCACGATAATATAAAGTTCGCCCTTAAATGTGCCAAAATATGTTTTTTTATTAACCTTTATTTAGAATAATCACACTAAGTGCCAGGCGATAACCTCTACTGCTTCATTTCCCAGTAACCTGTGGATTTACAGTATTAGCCACACTCTCTTCTGCCATCACTTTGCAAATGAGGAAGCTGGGGCCCTTGACCACTAGGCTGTACAGAGACTGAGTTTATGATTTAGACTGGTTCTCAGTACCTGCTTATACATCTAAGTGACTAGTACTCCAAGATAAATCAAATTTAGGAGTGTTTTATAGACATAGATTGCTGTTTTCCAAGGCCTGTGGGCATGGAATGAAGGAGAGATGTGTTCTCGACTTCTTGAAAAACAGAGGATTGGCAAAGGTGATGTTTTTCTTTATAAAGTTAAGCAATTCAGAGGATTGGCAAAGGTGATGTTTTTCTTTATAAAGTTAAGCAATTCCAAGTGTATATGTTTCTTGGGTTCAAATTACGACCCTAAGCAACTCTTTATGGCATTCCCAAGAGGATGCATTGCGGGTTTTTTTCCAGATGATGACAGGAAAAATCTTCTTTTGAAATACCAGAAAAGGCAGAGTTAATAAAATATCAGGAGCACTAAAATTTATTAATTAATTAGGGAAGAAAGAAAAGAAAAACAGCAATTCACAGACATTACCTCATTTATCCTGTGTTGGAACTCAGTTCAGACAATTGTGGCTCAGTGGGTGAAAATACCTGCAAAAAATCACTCATATACTAAGAGGTGAAATCAGGATTTGAACTTACATCATTTTGACCCCATGTCCTGTGTTTGTATATTCGCCATTTAAAATATTTTAATAGGAGCGCCTGGGTGGCTCAGTTGGTTAAGCATCTAACTTTGTCTCAGGTCATGATCTCTCAGTTCATGAGTTCGAGCCCCCAAGTTGGGCTCTGTGCTGACAGCTCGGAGCCTGGAGCCTGCTTCAGATTCTGTGTCTCCCTCTCTCTCTGCCCCTCCCCTGCTTGCTCTCTCTCTCTCTCTCTCTCTCTCTCTCTCTCTCAAAAATAAATAAACATTAAAAAATATTTTATCAAACTCACTTGATTGCCATTCTCTCATAAGCTTAAGAATTACTTGATATTAACCTCTTTACCTTTTATTCTTCCTGACACAATATTATTTTTAAACATGGAAGGGAGAATAAAATGCACACCAAGGAGCCGAAGTTATTAAGTCTAGTTAACCCTATGATTTTTGTCCTCCACAGCTTTGTATTCTTCAGAAGACAGCTCAATGAGTTGAAAAATTCCTACCGATAAAATAGAAGCTGTTAATAATGGCATTTAACATTAAGCTTTAGCTTTTCACATTTGAGTTGTTGGACATCAAGATTCCAGTCTAGTCCCTAATCTCCCTCTCTCTGCTTTCCCTGGGTGACCTCACTCAGGTCCATGGGCCATGTTGTTATATACATGCCACTTGATTTCAAATCCTACCCCCCCCCCCATTTGTCTTCTTGGTGCTCCAGTTCCTTGACTCTAACCATTTCTTTGTTCAGAAATGTTACTAGTGTCTAGAATTCAACAAGTCCAGAAATGAACTCAGTCACCTCTCTGCAAAACATACGTTATAAATTTGGTAAAGAAAGAATTCGAAGACAGTGAAAGAGGGAGAGAGATAAGGGGGGAAAGGGGAGGGAAGGGAAGGGAGAAGGGAGGGAGGAAGGAAAGACCAATTTCACATTCCATGTTTCTCTTTTCATTGAAGAACACCATCAGCCATCCTGTGGCCAGCATTTGACGATTTCTCATTCCATGTAGCCAATTAATCACCAATACCTACTGACCACATTCTATATGTTTCTCCAATATTTATCCTTTTCCCCACGGCCTTTGCCACTAATATACAGTCTCTGGCATCTATCTTCAGGAATCAGTCCACCAGCTTTCTAAAGAGGTTTCTATTTTTTCTTGTCCACTTGTCCAAACCTAGCTCCATGCTGTAAAGCAAGTGAATATTCAAAAATGAAAATCTGGGGTGCCTGGGTGGCTCAGTTGGTTAAGTGTCTGACTCTTGATTTTGGCTCAGGTTGTGAACTCATGGTTCATCAGATTGGGCCCAGCATCAGAGTCTGTGCTAATGGTGCGGAGCCTGCTTGGAATCCTCTCTCTCCCTACCTCTCTGCCCCTCCCCAGCTCGTGCATGCTCGCACATGCTCTCTCTCTCTCTCTCTCTCTCAAAAATAAATACATAGACATTAAAAGAAGATGAAAATCTGAACATGCCATTCCCTTGTTCCTGGTATGGCATGGGGTTTATGGCAGGGACTATGGAGACAGACTACTTGGGTGTGATCCTGGCTGTCATGACCTTGAGGAAGTTAGTTAACCTCTCCATGCATCAATTTTCTTTTCTGTAAAATGGGGGTAATGATAATCATACCTACCTCATGTAGCTGTTATGAGATTGAATAAGTTAATACTTGAAAAGCATACTATTTAAGAACTATATAGATGTTAATTCTTTATTATTATTATTATTATTATTATTATTATTACTTAAAACCCTCAATAAAGCCCAAACTCTATTACAGGCCTTACCAGGTTCTTTGTGGTCTGACCACCATGTACCTCGCTAATCTAATTCTCTTACCTCTGGCTATTCCTTTATTTCTGGAACATGCTTTTCTTACCATCTACCTCCTCTTCTTGGTAGAAGTCTCAGTATAGATATTCTTTCCTCCTAGAAACTGTTCTTGAACCCCTAGTCTGGGTCAGATGCCCAGTGATACTGTGACACTGCATATTCTACAGAACATGCAACTGATCATTTACATGCCTGTTGTTACCACTAAATGGGTAAATACCATGAGGATGGGCATCCCGCCTTCCTTGTATTCTTTTGCATAATATCTGTTACAAAGTAAGTTGTTAATAAATATTTATTGAATTTGGTAAATGAATGGACTTTGTGTATTTTCTGACTGCACAGATGTTCACACCCAAATATGCTCCGTACTATGTCTGGTTTCTAGTGGAAAATATAAAGAAAATAAACAGATCCCTTAATAGTCAAGTCGGTAGGTTGTGAAGGTGGGACACCTTCTCCCTACCCCCAACAACTTGCTTTTGGTTCCAGATTTCTGGACTCATGGTGAGAAACTAGCCAGAGTCATAATCTTGATTAGATTTTCTCTCATTCACACTGGAGAATCATTCTGACTGTTGATTTCCCCAAAGTTAATAAAATCACTGTATCTCATAACCATTTTGTTGTAGATTATCACAGTCTCAAGACTCAGAGATTACTGAGAAATTATAATTTGAAGAGCCATGATTTATCAGTTATATCAGTTTTACTTAAATAAACAAGAGAAACATGTAAGATTCCCCTTAAATTAATTTACAATTCCAAAGAAATTTCCACAGATATGTGTGAGGAACAGTCATAATCATTTAATTATGCTTCCGGTATATTAAAACCACTGTTAATGTTTGCTTGAATCATTTTCTCTTCTTGAATTGCCAGTGGTGATACAAACCCAATACCACATTATATGTGAAAGTACGGGGAGAATTTTTCTTCAGTGGTCCCAGTGGTAGTGAATTAAACTGCTAAAAAGTATAATCAGTACTTCTGAGTTATAGCAACATTTTCTGAGCTAATTTTCAAGATATTAAGTTACTGCAATTTTTTTTTGCTGAAACAAAGGAAAATAAAAAGAATAGAATTGGATATGAACTGTTATAAAATATGATCTGATCAAGAATAGGAAAATTTTAAATGCAAAAAAGATTGCCCCACAGTCTCCACACTGTCTGCAAAGATAAGTAGTGAGAGAAGATTCCATAAATTTTTCTAAACACATCTCCCAGTTTTCTGTCAATTGAATGGACAAATTAAAAAAAAAAAAAAAAAAAAGACCTGGAATAACAAACCATCTTTTTCCTTTCTTCCGTACTGTCCCTGAGGCCACTTTAATCCTGTATGTGTTAAGAATAGCCCCCCAAATGAGTAAGAATTTTCCAAGGAGGAATCTTATTTCAGTTTTCTTCATTCAATGCCTATCTCCATATCATCCTGATTCTCATCTTACAAAATTATTTTATGTCTTTCTTAATAACAGCACATTGGTGATTTTGATAACCAACCTGCCTACCTACGTTCCTTCCTTCCTTCCTTCCTTCCTTCCTTCCTTCCTTCCATCCATCCATCTGTCCATCTTTGGCACAGCCTGGTACTATGCTACCAATTTGTTTATGACCCTTAGTTTCCCCTCAGTGAATCATGGTTCACACCAGGGGAGCCTAAGTGTGGTGATGTTTCTCTCCATCTGTTGTTTGTCATGTTAAATTTAGATATCTCTGGCAGTGCCCAGATCTGATAATGATAGGTGAGGGCGTGTTATATATGTGCTAACAGAAAGGTATTTTATAATTCCTGCCTGCAATGAGTAATTTTCTTCCCACTTCAGTTGTTCTTGCTTGCAATAAACCTTAACTACAAAATGCTCAGCTGGAATTACTAACAAAATAACCTTTTCAAGTGATGTCTTTTTTCTTTTCTGGTATCATTTGAAGCATGATGCCCAGTGAGACAGAACTTTGCTCTTTTTTCTTTTCTTCTCTTTTCTCTTTTCTTCCTTTCTCCTTCCTTTCTCCTTCCTTTCTCCCTCTCTCCCTCCCTCCCTCCCTCCCTCCCTCCCTCCCTTCCTTCCTTCCTTCCTTCCTTCCTTCTTTCCTTCCTTCCTTCCTTCCTTCCTTCCTTCCTTCCTTCCCTCCTTCCCTCCCTCCCTCCCTTCCTTTCTTTCCTCTTTCTTTCTGTCTACCTACCTCCCTCCCTACCTATCTCTCTATCAAAGAACTTACACTTAAAAAGTCCTTGCTTATTTCCATTTCTAGAGATAATGCCATCCATTTATCTTGGTGTAAAATTTCTTTTTTCCCACCTTATAGTTTAAGGAGAAAGTAGACAAATTTGTATATGGAGCCCAGGGAAAGGATAATGATCCAGATTTTCTTCCCTTGAGTTTCCATGTTATTAAACATGTCAGAAGGAAGTATGACTAGGACCCACTGGCAGGAGACAAAACACAAATCCCTAAAGGGTTCTAGCCATAATGAACTAGACTGAATGTCCCAGAAAAGACACCAACCTATAAGTTTTCCTGTCGGGACATACAACAGGTGAGTTATACTTGTTCTCTTCCCATCCCAGTTACTCAGGCACATTGAGTGTGGTTGGGAGAAGACCGATGTGTCATCTGTTTTATATCTGAAACTAGATGGCTGGCCTGCCTGATGGGGAACAATGACACACAGAGGCAGTAGCAGCAGCAGTGGAGAATGGAATCTCACCTCCCTTCTGTGACCACCATTAGCACACCAAAGCTGCTGGGTCCTAAGAGTGAGTCCTTGAGAAACAAAGAGTGGAATTACCCAGATCAGTGAGAGGATGGCTCAAAAGCCATTTAATCTGAGTACAGATCTTCCTTGACTTAAGTTGGGGTTACCTACCTCTCGGTTAACCATTTGTAAGTTGAAAATATTTTAAACATTTATTTTTTAATTTTTTGATGTTTTTAAAGTTTATTTTGAGAGAGAGAGTGAGAGAGAGTGGGGGAGGGGCAGAGAGAGAGGGAGGGAGAGAGAGAATCCCAAGCAGGCTCCATGCTGGCAGTGCAGAGCCCGACGTGGGGCTCAATCTCATGATGTGTGAGATCATGACCTGAGCCGATACCAAGAGTCGGACGCTTAACCGACTGAGCCACTCAGGTGCCCCAAGTTGAAAATACTTTAAGTGGAAAATGCATTTAATACACCTACCGACCATCATAGCTTCACCTCACCCGTCTCACCCCTGCTCAGAACACTTCCATTAGCCTACAGTTAGGCAAACTCATCTAACATAAAACCTATGTGATAATAAAGTGTTGAGTATCTCATGTAAAGTACTGAATACTCTACTGAAAGCGAGGCAGAACGTCTCGATGGGTAGGATTGTTGTCAGTGTATTTGTTGTTGACCCCCATGATCACGTGGCTGACTGGGAACTACCCCTTCCGGCATCACAAGAGAGGGTTAGACCACATATCACTAGCCTGGGGAAAGAATCCAATTCCACATTCCAAGTACTGTTTCTCCCGAATGAATATTGCTTTTGCCCCATTGTAAAGGTTGAAAAATCAGAAGTTGTACCATTTTAAGTGAGAGACCATCTGTCTATAAGTAAACTGGGCCCCTATTGTGTAACTCAAGCTGGAGAACTGATACTATCTGGTGATAGAATTTATAAGGCCTTTCATTATTTTATCCTAATTGAGTGATCTCAGTACTATTGAGTGACCTTTGTACTATTTTTAAAGTCAGGAAAGAAACAACATAGAACTTATGCTAAAGGAGATTTATGCCTTACCTCAAGTTGGTTTATATATTTGAATTTCTTGAAAAATTTCCGGTGCGGAAGTTTGGCCTCGGGGTACCTGCGGTGGCTTTGTGTGGGCCCATGTGGCCAGGCTGAGCTAGGCCCTCTCAGAATCCCCTTCCCTGGAGGTGTGTGGTCAGGGGGATTCTGGTGTGAGCTTTGGGGGGGGGGGGGGTAGGGGGTGAAGCCCCAGCGCTTTTGTGGCTTAGGCCCGTTGTCGCTCATCTGCTGGTTCGCCTCATTTGCCTGAGGCGACGTCCAGGTCAGCTAATGATCCCCTTTTGCTGGTTCCACTTTCGGCTTCTCCCACTCCTGGGCCGGGCGTGTGTTCAGCTCTGTGATGAAGGGTCCGGCGTGTAGGACGCTCGGCTCATTATGAGCGGAGGAGACAAGATCCGAGGGAGCCATCTGCCCCTTCTTGTGTGTTCAGCGTATCCTCACTTCCCCACACTGTGTATCAGTCTCCCCTGCCAACCCCAGCCTCCTGTCCAGCAGATTTGAGCTCCAACATCAGAGACGGAGACAGCAGCCTTAGAGAGACTACATATCCAGCTTCCGCAATTACCAGGCGGCCCTATGCACATATCCCGTCTAGGGTTCCTGCTTCTCTGACTGAATGCTGACTGATACGCTGTCACCCGGCACCAAGAAGACTGAAGTGCCACCTGCCTGCCTTGTCCTTTCCCGGGCACTCCTGCCAAGACCACCTTGCAGTGAGTCTTTTAAAGGTGTATACACTTATGCAACTGTTTCCCTCACTCTTCCAATTTGAAGAGACCATTTTCACCAAGGGAAGGCTCATTCTCCTGGCAAAAGTGATCCCACTTCTCCCCCTTCACCCCCTTGTTAAGGTACCGTCTGCCTCCATCGTTTCCCACCTTTGTGACATAAAAAGGATCAGTACGAAAGGTTAGAATCTGAAGTTCTAAAAAGCTAGAGCGTCTGTCTCTCAGAAGATTGGATGTGGGGCTTTTATCACATTATTTTTAGATGGCTGCCTCTGTAATAAATCCCTAATGCACATGCAAGGGCCACTTGATTTGGGTTTTTTTGGTTGTACGCGGTTTTAAGCCTCAAAGACACCGGCGCGTGGAAATCAACATGCACCGTGACTGTTCGACATCATCTCCATCAGGAACTTGGCATGAAAAGAGAGACAATATCTAAAAAGATAAGAATGAAAATAGAACTTGATTGATCTGTTAAAAGATTATCAGCACACATATTAAGGCTTTTCTGGGTTAGACTCATCTCTCCTTTTACTTTGTAAAATTACTCTTAATCATTAAATTCCTCCAGAGGGACAAAAGCCATAGCCATCTTTCAAACACATGTAGGAAATTAACTCATAAGGAAAAGGTAAAAATCATTTGTTAAGGAACTTAATTCCTAGTAAAGTTCTCATTAATGATAAATCTATTGAGGGGCAGTAACAATTTATTATAAGATAAACAGAGCAACGTATTGATGCTGGGAACCCGAGTACAAACAAATGTTCTCATTATAGCTTTTGACAGGGTGATTTCAACAAAAGTTGCAATTAAATGCACAAAGTGTCGTATTATAAAATATGCTTTGTGCATTTAATATATGTAAATATATATTTTACATATATAATTTAATATACGAACAAAACTATTGTTTAGTTCTTTGTAAAGTTTAGAAATACAGTTTTGAAAATAGTAATTTCCCAAGTATAATGGAAATTAGAAGCACATGTGAAGTTGGGCAGAGAAGTGCATTTGTGATGTAAAGTGAGTCAAGGCCCTCGGGAAACAACAGGAGTGCGAATCACTCATTTTACAGATGAGGAAACTGACAATCAAGGACACAGAGACCTGTAGCGGTCACTGCGGGTCAGGGGTCCAGGGTCTCCCGACTTCCGATCCAAATGCTGACTCCACACCCCAGCTCCTTGGTGAGCATCGGCTGGGTCTCTAGGTGGGGGTGAGACCAAGGAGATGTGGTCTAGCTCCGAGATCACAGCACAGCCCCAATTGCAAATAAAGCACATCTTCCCCCTCTTACAAAACAAAATCCACACACTAAGAATATCTCTGTTGTTGGTGTGAAGGGAGTGATTTCACATGTCACAAAATGACGCAAAGTCAGGCAGGCGTTGCTGGTGCCTGCTACCTGCGGGCTCTGGCACTCCTCCAAGTCCAAATCCAGCTGCATATCTAATTTTTAAGCTCATACAACCACCTTCCACCAACAAGAGTCATACTTACTCTTTTGATTTTTTTTTTTAAGTTAAAATAGGAGTGCAAGGGGGAGAATAAAGCAGATGAGCAAATCGCGGGGCTAGCTTGTCACCACGCTCAGTTGTAGGCTGGGAGTCACTATTTCACTCTTAGAGTTGTCAGAAAGCGTTGCATGGCAAGAGCAGTGAGACTCGGGGCCCTGGCCTCTGTGGAGCTGCCATTTTAAAAGTTGCTTCAGCAGTTTATATAGTTCTTTTCACAGTCACTGGACACCTACTAATCTGGTTCTCCTGCTTGCTAGCTGTGTGTCCTTGGACCTGTTGACGTCCTTGTGCCTCAGTTTCCTAATCTTTAACATTAGAGCTTAATAGCATCTACCTCATAGAGTTACGTTAAGGATTAAGTAGGGGGAGGACGTTAAGGGATTTCTTTCTTAATATCACTGGCAATAGCCAGCTGTGATTATCATTAGTATATGCTAATATCATTAGCTATGATGGTCATTAGTATATGCTAATCATGTTCATATTTAGTCCTCAAAAATTCTCTGCAAGGTAGGTGTGAATCAAAGAAGAAACCGAAGTCCAAAACTTTTAAATAAACAGCCCATAGCCACACATGTGATGAACGTCAGAGGCTGTTCAGCATCATGATTAAAAGCTTAGACTTTGGTAACTAAAAGGTAACTAGAACCCAATCCCCGCTGCTCTTTATTGGCCGTGCGACTTTGGGCAAGTGTTCAGCCCCTCCCTGCCTCAGTCACCTCATAGGACTGTTAGGGGATTATAAAATGGGGCTCATACAATTGTTAGGAGAAGTAAATGTAATGAGTGAATACTAGCAAGCTCCTTGGAACAGAGTCTGGAACACAGGGAGGGCTGTCTAAGCGTTGCCTGTCATTGTTACTGAACCCAGGTCTGACTCCTGACTTCATCCTGTTTCTGTGTTAATAATTCAATCCTGAGGACCTGCCCAGTCCTAAGAATCACCTAAGGGTGCCTATTAAAGCATGGACCCTCAGGTCCTTGCTTTAGATATTTTGATTCAGCAAGTCTAGAGATCACAGGAGCATATAGTTTTATGATCCTGAGGTTCTGCTCTCCAGCCAGTCAGGTATTTTTATGATGCAGCCAGTATAGGAGACTCTAGACCAGATGTCAAACTTAGGTGCTTGTGTGGAATAATCTATAGATTTCTGCTACGTCTACATGCTTAGGCTTCACCCGTGGAGGGTATAATATAAATGAATGACACCTGCCATTTTTTTTAGATTCAGTGATCCCCATTGGTTTTGCCAGTTGGGAACATGTCACTATACCTACCCAGTAACATTTAGTACATGTTAACCTTCAGTCTGACTCACAGGAGCTGGGTCCTCAGAATCATGGCCAATATTCAGAAAATAACGTCAAGGTTAATCCAAATACAGTCAGCATTTGATCATGGAGATCAATGGGAAGGTGGTATCAGAACCAAACACTCCACCTGTAGACTGATTGGCCTAGGTTAGAATTCTGGGAATATCCCTCACACAGTGGGCAAGTTTGAGTAAGACCCTTGACCTTTCTGCCATCTCTTTCTGTTCTGCCCCTTCTCCATAAAGACTATGAAGACTGAAAGGGTATGATACCTAAAGAGCTATAGATATGGGAGGAGTGGTTAGAATGCTCCATCTACAAGGTTGCTACCCTCAGTGGTGCGCTCTCCAAATACCAGCTCTGGTGCCAAGTTCATCCCTATGACAGTCAGCTTAAGACCCTTCCACCCTATGGTTGTGAACCAATACCCCACAACCCAGCCTTGGAAATTAGGTAATAACCAAGACTATCTTATGATGGTTTCAAAATAGTCAGTGACAGAAACCCATTTCAAGTAAGCTGAACACTCACTCACTCAACTCACTCATGTAATCAGAACATCCAGGGGTTGGATCCAGGAATTCAGGGCATGCTGTCATGTCTGTCTTGCATGCATTTCCCATTATCCAGAGTGCCTTCGTGATGTCTTCAACATAGTAAGTTCTCAATGAATAATTATTGAGTGACGGTTTAATCTACTATACATGTCTTCTGACATATTTTGTAAAGAGCATGAATATTTTAAATTCTGGATAAGATGTCTATCTAGTTTTTTTATGCTTTAGAAAATTACTTTTCTTTCTTTTGTTAAAATATGTTCTGTTGAGCCCTGGGAATTTATTCTTCATTGTAGAAGTACCGAACCAAATAAAAAATACATTCTCAGCCTTTCCGATCAGATATTTTAGACATCCTGGCCTCATTTTAGAGTGAGAACATTGAAGTTTTCAGAACTTTAAAGTTACAATATTTTTGTACGTCTGACCTTTAAGGTAACTGAAAGATGAGAAACACTTTCTTTGTATCCTTTCTCCTCCAAGGTTGTGGATCATTCATATGGGATAAATTGAGAAAAACAAAGGGCAGTATTTGCCCTAAAATTTGTCTTAAAGTACCTAAAATTTTGAGTTAATAATTGACTAAACTTATAACCACTAGCAAGGATTTCCTTAAGTTAAACTCAGCCTCTTCATTCCAAGCCTACCTTCTTTCATTTATCGCTTCATTCATTCGTTCATTCAACAAATATGCACTTGAGCATGAGATTAAGGTACTGGGAGTATCGAGTTGAATGAAACAAATGAGGAAAGGGAACATCAGATCTCAAGTATGCTGGGGCAGACCTGATTAATTCAGCCAATATTTATTGAGACTCTCCTGATCGTCAGCATTATGCTAGGCTCTGGAGACATAGTTGTAAACGAGAAAGACAGAAGCAATATCCTTATAGTGCTTAAAGGATAATGAGACAGAAACAAGCTGAATAAACTGGTAAATAACCATAATCAATCAATAATTTCTATAGAGTCATACATGGGGTAATGTGATAGAAAGTAGTTGGTGGTTATTTTCAGTAGATGGAGTAGTTAGAGACTTCTGAAAAGTCACATGTGGTCTGAGAATGGAAGGAACTGAAACATAGGGACAAGCCAGCCCTTGTGAAAAGATGGGAAGACTGTTCCAGGGTCTGCAAAGATCCCGTTACATGTATGGTGGTACAGAAAGACCCCGTTACATGCATGGTGTGACATGAATGGTGGCACCCTGAGGGTGGATAAAATGGTAAAACAAGATGGGGAGCAGGAGATGGGCTAAGTAAGGTAGTAAATGTGAAGATATGGTAACATGTGTGCTGTTTACTTAGATTAGAACCATGATAGTAATGGCTGACTAGAATACATCCCAAAGCCTTGTTGTATAAGGGATCGGAGCAACAGGAGAGAACAGATGCATGAAATTGTAGAAGATACAGAAAGAATTTCAAACGGACAGCTAAGTTGAGAGTAGAGTGTCCAGAACTCCTATATACATCCTTTGAAGAAAAAGAATACAACACAGGATCAGGCATAGCACCCAGCAGTTGTCAGCTCTGTCCTCTCCTCCAGTCTGGGACAGGCTCCTAATCCTCTCTTGATACTCATTTTCAAAATTTACAGATTTCTTCCACAGCTGGTGGTGCTGACCCTGATCACTTAATTAAGATGGAATTTACCTAGTACAGTTGCATCTACAAAAGTACCTCCTCCCCTCATTCACAAAATAATAGTTTATGAAGAAATAATTTGAGACTAAGTAAAACTTCTCAGTGTTACTATAGGTTTTACTTGGCTATTTTTTCACTCTACTCCAATACCCTCTTCAGATGAACCACTACTGCCCTCCAGACTGACTGAAGAGAGAAAGAAAAAGGAAGAAAGAAAGAAAGAAAGAAAGAAAGAAAGAAAGGAAGGAAGAAAGAAAGAAAGAAAGAAAGAAAGAAAGAAAGAAAGAAAGAAAGGGAGACATGAAGTTGTCATTTAATGAATGGATTTATTGATCCCACAATGAGATGATTTCTACTGAACTCATTTTATTTCAGGATGATTCCGTTTACAAACCATATCCAGCCTCTCTTAATCTAAAATTGTTAGTCAACGACAGTGTCTCCTTCTTGGGTCTTTTGGACATCAACATCACTAAGGTAGCCAATGGCTACACGTATCTTCTTTTTAGAAACGACCGTGCCAAGCACCTTATTTGGGCAAAGCTCAGGTACCGGGAAGGGGTTATAAAAATGTATGTCACAGTTTTTCAACCAAAAATGAAGGACTGCCCTCTGGCAGAAAGGGTAAGTCAATGACTATATCTCAGAAAAGACTGTCATAAATGTCAAAAGTATAAACTGTATCAAAAGTATGAAGGAGGGGAAATTGATATCTAATGGAAACATCAGCAGTGTTCTCACCAGTTTGTATTCTACCTCAATCTTACTTGGAGAACAAATAAATACCTAAGAAAAGATAAAACTGTTAGATATAATAGAATTTTTGGAAGACCTTAAACTAAACACATTGAACAACACCAAAATAAAATCGATGATGGAAATGTCAATTTCCTCAACAGCCTACTCTATTTTGTTTTCTGATGCCAGATACAAATTCACTATAAATTCTATCACAGGGATTTTAAAAGCACGTGTTTGAGACATTGACAATTGTTCAGTAGTGGATTTTAAAAGACTACCGGTTTGCAGAAATGCCCAAGAGAGGAAATGTATGATTTGTGCTGAAGTGTGCCTCAGTGACTAATTTGCCAGACTTCTTTTATCACCAAAGGCAAACTTCTGACCCCAAATCCCCATTATTAATGTGTCCTATCTACTTGTCTGTCCCATTACTTTATTTTTATTTTTGTACGAAGAATCCACCTACTCAGTCGGTCACTTATTCTACAAATACCAATAATTTCCTTCCATTTGCAAGGGCAAACAGATGATTATGAGATTCGTATATTTATTCCCAAATCTTCACTGAATACTTACTATATAATAGGAATTATTCTTCGTGCTGTGGATGACACAGGGAACAAACCAAACAAAGTTTTGTTCTCATGCAATCTATGGGAGACTGGTAATACATTAATGAGTACTTTCTAGAGTATGCTAGATGTACGAAGACAATGAAACAACGAAAACTCTGTCACATCAGAGCGTTGAGGAGTGCTACTTTCAATCTGACGGTCAAGGAAAAGGCATCCCTGAAGAAGTGTGACTGGATCTAAATGATGAGAAAAAACTCCATCTGAAAAGATTTTGAGAACAGTATTTGCAGCAGCGATAGACCATTCCTTTTTGAAGAGAGTACAATGCAAACTGAAAATTCCACTAATAAGATGATAAGTGCTTTGAGGGAAGTATTTACAGTGAGTTTAGGCTCATGGAAAGTAGTACATTAATGGAGGCTGGGAGGAGGAGTCAATGGGAATTGGAGAAGGCATCACAGAAGGGGAATATTTCAGAAGACTTGATGATATATCAGAGCTTCTTACGCAGGTACAAAGGAGAAAGATGTGTAGTTGAATCATCATGGGCAAAGGCTGAGGCCACACGGTATGTTCAGGCAATGGATAGTGATGGATACACTTAGAGCTTATCGTGTAAATGCCGGCGTCAATGGAGACGAGCATGGAAATGTAGGCAAAAGGAGACTTGTGTTTTTTAAGTTCTGCATTGAGAACTTAACACTCAATTGAACTAGAATTTGCTGGCTCAGACATTTTTTTAAAAAAGCAAATGATCCTTACAAACCACCTAGATATATATGTTTCTCACAGTGTCTTAAAATCTTTAAGAGAGCCTCAAAGGTTTATGCTAAGGGATATGGGGAGGGCTAAATAAAAAGACATTGAGTCTTCAGGCTCCTGATTGTTTTTATGTTTGGGGAATTCTGTTTTACAATGTTTTTTGTTTGTTTGGGGTTTTTTTTTTTTTTTGAACAGTGAATTGCACTCTTAAAAATAAAAACCAGGGGCACCTGGGTGGCTCAGTCGGTTGAGCGACTGACTTTGGCTCAGGTTGTAATCTCATAGTTCGTGAGTTCGAGCCCCATGCCGGCCTCTGTGCTGACAGCTCAGAGCCTGGAGCCTGCTTCGGATTCTGTCTCCCTCTCTCTCTGCCCCTCCCCTGCTCATGCTCTGTCTCTCTCTGTCTCAGAAATAAATAAACATAAAAAGAATTTTTAAAAAAATAATAAAATAAAAACCAGGCAAAATTACACAAATCTAAGTTTTCCTTCTGGCTGTGGCAGAAAGGCTCTGTCAGATCATTCTCCCCCTTCCCACCCTACTGCCTTGTCTTCATCCCCATAGAGCGCAATTATAATGCCGGGGGAAAGAATCCTTTGAAAACCCTGGGCAGTGACCAAGAGAGTCTCGACTTTATCATAGATGATTAAAGATTGGGGCCACTAAATATTCCATTGGAGAAATATTTTCCCCCTTTTCCCTTTGGTCCTACTTTGGCTTTAAGTAGGAACCTCCCCCTTTTAGAAGTAGCGGGATCCTCAGTACCTGATCTGTTTCCTAAATCTACACTCATTGGATTGGTGCCATTTGGATCTGAGCATGGCTGATTCAGCGCGTTTTTCGTTCTTCCCCGGACATGGCTGTGTGGTGGTGTTTTTGCTTCCATATTGTAAGGACCCTTGGGTGAAGGATCAGATCTGTGTGTGCCCACTGAGGGCAAAGAAAGTGATTCTGGGTATCTGGAAAAGTATCTGCTTTGCTCTTGAGGCACGAACTTCTTGGAATGGACCACAGATTCAGCTCAGGAAGCGTTACAGAGCTTGACCATAGCAGCACATTGAAATGAAACTCTTCAGACTAAAGTCCATTCATGTAAAAGCCTAATAAAAAGGCTGAAGTTTTGATTTCCATCTGCCTGACTCTTCTCTTTACTTTTGAGCTTATTCAGAACTCAGAGGAGAAGAGAAGGGTCATGGTTCACTGCCTCTCAGATCTCAACACACAATGCAAATTAATAAACAATTGATGCCATACCTCTGGGAGGAGAAATCTCCTGAGAGGGGCATTCCTCCTTCCCTGCCTTGCATTCCACAGTCCTGCTCTAGACCCAGAGAAAATGGGTTCTCTCACAGGATTGATCTCAGCAATTGTTACTGAGTCTCTTCAGTTGGCCAAGGCTTGAGCTGTGTGAGTGAACTAAAGTGGAATCATCCACTTTGGCTTACAACGAGACCATTCTTGACTTCCCTTTTATACATCAGCCTCAACTCTGGCCCCATTTTCCCCCACTCACTTTCTCGCTATCACATTATCCTATTGGCTTCCCTACACTTGTCACGATGAATATCTGAGTTGCCTTGTTTATGTCATTGTATTTTAATCCATTAGATTAGGTGTGGAGGTCTCAAATGTTAGCTGTAGAAGGCCTTACAACACTGCCTGTTCTGGTTGCCACTATATCCTTCCATACTAGGCTATGGTAGTTTCTCAGTAAATGTGTTTACTATTGAAAGATTACACATTAATGGTAGAGTATCACTTTATAAGAGAGTCATTGGTTAAGGTATGCTCCAATTTACTCCTTGGAGCATCAGGAAAGGCTTGCAACTAGGCTTGAATGGGCTCTGGACTGGAGGATGGCAGAGAGGGAGGCATTCTGGGTTATAACAGCCTAAGTACAAATATGGCATGTAGAACCTTCAAGGTGTATTTTGATTCAGTGAATGCTAGGATAATGACTAACCTTTGTATCTTACCGACTTGTACATATTTTCAGTGGTATGAATCTTGCTAGTCCTTTCCAGTCATACAAAGAAATTTTAAAATACAGTCAAATTCTCTCCTTGGGTTCATACAGAGAAAACTCACTGTGCCAAAGGTTTATTTTTTTTTTTTTCCTTTTTTGTATAAGAAGCTTTCTGTCTGACACTGAAGTGAGTCTATCCCAGCTGTAAGATTGTGGGTCAAGTTTGAGCAACAGTTCACTGAACAATAATTTCCTTCAATTGAATCTTGCTTTTGCTGGAAAATTCTCCCCGCACCGACAGTACTGAGCGCCCCAGAGTAAGTGTTATCTGTCTTGTGCTTTCCACGTCAAGTCTGTTGTCACCACTAAAAATCATTCATGAAGCACCTAATCATTTAGATATGGCCGTGGCTTTATCTTTGGACAAAACGACATAAATGGATGTCCTTCTTTCTGTCACCTGTGAACAAGTTCTCTCATGGTGTCTTTTTAACATTTTATCATCTGTGATTCATTTTTAAGCTTGACTTCCCCATGAGATAACATGCCTTTGATGAGTGTCTTACTCTCCTTATATCCCTGGTGCCTGGCACCCAGAAGGGTTCTGAATAGTTGCTGAACTAACAGGTTTTATAAACGATACGTGAATAAATAGAAGGCTATGCAAATCACCATAAATACTGAACAAAGTGTATTGTGTATATATCTGCATGATTTCTCAAGACTAAGTAAGAAATTTTTAATGTCCATCATAAAGATGTCTATTAAAACTCTTATTTAGGTTTCCCATTTAAAACTGCTCTATGTTAGAATTAGAGGAATATAGGATTAGAGTTGGAAAATTTGCAGGTTGGGGAATAGGGAAGGAATGTGACCACAGATTCCCTGGTTCCATTGGATTTTCACTGCCTGGTACCAAATGCAAATTCAGTAACTATAAAAGTATTTTAATTTATTTTCATATATTGGTTTAATTTCTTAGAATTCTTACACAATTGATATTTCCCCCTGATAATATGTATTATGATAAGTGATTCAGTGATCAAATAATGCCAAACATTTTTTTAAACTATTAAGCACCAACTAAGCGATATACTATTCTGACAGCTGGTGATACCACAAGAATAAGGTAGATATACGCTTATCGCTAAGTAGCCTAATGTAGTTAAGTCTTAAGACACTGAATAAGTAATAATTAGTGTGGTACTTATACAAAGAAGTTTGCAATTAGCAGACATTGGAAATGGGAGATCAGACCTGAATTTCTCTTCTGTATTGAGTCACTGTGAACTTAAATTCTATTTCTGATTTTCAAAAAATGTATGGAGCTTATATTATTGTTATTGATTTAATAATATAGCCCAACCAGAACCGTTCTGTCTGAGGCCCAGACAATCTCTGTGATGACTGCCCGAGGGCACAGATATTTCTCTAGGGACATAGAGCAGAAGTTTTCTGGCAGGTCTCTCAACGGGCTACCTGAGGCTCTCCACACTTTCCCCCTTCCTCTTTTCCCAAGAATATGCGAAGCCAAGCCAAAGTGTTCTCTGAGGTCAATATTAGGCAATATTAGGTTCTTTAGCACTGGATAAGAAATGATCAACGTCTCTCAGATGATGAAGACTGTGTTTTGAAGATTTCAGATTTCAAGCAACAAAAACTATCTGAGCCAGGTGAAGCTGAAAGGTGTCTCTTCTAGGTGGCTCTAGAGATGTATGAAGGAACCAAGGGTGTAAGACAACAGGGAGTCAAGGAGATGATAGAGTCAGGAAGTCGCCCCAAAGATAATCTTTAATTTCCTCATTTCTGACCCTTTTCTCCTATTGACTTCATGAATTTTTGTTTCCCTCACCCACTCCACAGGTTGGGTATAGGATTGATACCCCATATTTTTTCTGAGACAGTCTCTCTCTCTCTCTATCTCTCTGTCTCTCTATTTCTCTGTCTCTCTCACTAGTTGTTCTTCCCTCCTTCCCCAGTACTCGATCCCCGATCTATCATTGGGGCACATGGCAGACTGAAGTGTCTACCTACCTCCACCTCTGCTGCGGCAACCTATGGCATGTGGCTAAGTTCTGACAGATGGGACATAAGAAGAAGGAACAAGTGCCATTTGCAGGAAGTCTTCCAAAAGGGAATTACATGGAATAGAGTCTTCACCTGTCTTCACTCCACCTTGTCGCAGGCTTGACTGGAACTGAAGCAACCATAGGGTAACAAGGACCATGGAGAAAGACAGTCAAATGTAAAAAGAACCATGGGCTAAGATAGTAAATGAACAAGAGAGTAGTAGCCTAGGGCCCTGAAACCATGCAGCATTTAACAACCTTACAGTGCCAATTCTCGGGTAATGATGTGATACGTAAGTTCCATTTTTAAGGGATAGGGGTTTTTTTTCTGTATTAATTTCTTCATTTAATCCTAACAGATAGATACGCCTTCACTTCCCCTATTTCTCTACTCTATTTCTCTCTTATATTTTTCCTACCCTCTCACTATTTTCAAGTCCCTTGGGAAAGTCCCTTGTCTCTGCTGTTATTGACTTGTCACGAAGCTCCTTCATATTAAAATGAAATGGCTGTCCCTCCAGCCCTCACTTTGTGAGAGAATCAGTTAGGAGGTCTTTGTGAAACGGGGGCGGGCTTTCCAAAGATTCCAGCGGAGTGCAAATGAGGGAGGGGAGGCTGAGCATTCAGAGAGGAGACTTGGAGTCGTTCACTGCACCTCAGGGAACATTCCTAGAAGCCTGAGAAGGATATTCTGCCAGGACAGATAAACCCATGCACAGGGTATTGCGCTTAGAGAACTCATCACCCCATGAAGTCAAAGTACTTCTAAATGTCAACGGGTTCTGGTGAATATTTCTGATGTGGTCAACAGGACATTTTAAGGGCTATCTGTGTGCAACCTTCATCTTGAAGTTGAGGGCAAGCGATGGAGACAGGCACTCCCACGGTGTATCTTTTACAGTTGCCACAAAGGACAGATTCCTGGGATCAGAGGGCCAAGAATTTAGCCAATAAAGACACTTAAATCCTTATCACAACTTTTATTATTATTTATTTTATTATATTTAGTTCTATTTTTATTTTTTATATATATATACATGTGTGTGCATATATATGTATATGTATATATATGTGTATGTATATATGTATATATGTACATATGTATATATGTGTACATATATGTATATATACATACACATATATATACATACACATATATATATAATTTATTGTCAAGTTAGCTAACATACAGTGTATACAGTGTACTCTTCATTTTCGAGGTAGATTCCCATGATACGTTGCTTACCTACACAATGTTTATTATTTTTATCACACTTCTAAAAACAAAGAAAAAGGCTGCTTGTTTTGTAGTGCTCATATTCTTCAAAAGCATGACACTGTGACCTGAGTACCTTTCCCAGGTAGATCAGGTTAGACTGCGAGCCCAGCTGTTGCTGCCGTGAGAATCAGGGACGGTCTTAGCCCTGCCATGTTTGGTGGGGCCAGAAGGGGGCGAAACCACTAGCGTGTTTGTCCTGTCATTCAACCACAGCCCCCGCCGGTTCCCTTCGTCAGCCACCTTCTATATTATTCTACTGGAGATAGTTTCTTTGGTTCACCGATAATCGGGATACTGGCCCTCTTTGCTGGTCTGTAAATTTGGCAGTTGCTACATTTATGGCTGTGTCAGTCTGACACAATATTTGAGCCATGAGAACTGCTGCAGGAGCAGATTTGTTGAGGTAAGACAAACATTTAGAATATCATACATGATCTGGGATGGGGAAAATATGTATTTTCACATTGCCCACGTCTGCATTACTGCTCCAACATATCAGTTATCGGGGACAAGTTGATATGCATGAAAGAAAGAAGTATCTCAGAGCCATTCTTATATGAAGCCTGCATCAGAGAAAGAAGCATGTGGACCTCAGAAAGTGGTGGCCTTGAGTTTAATCCCGGCTCTGTTACTTAATACGCTACTCACTAGTTACTAGGTTACTTACATGTAAGAATCTCATTGACTGATCTCTATGTGTGTGATATAATTTTGGGCTCTTATCTTCTCTCATATTTTTAGTTGATAATTTATTGGTCAATATTCAGAAAAACAGGTCAACATAGTTGCTAAGGTCAGTGGGCTTGGAAATCAGACTGACTTCATTTAAACCCAGTTCCACCACTCCCGGCTCATGGTCATTGGCAAGATTCTTAAATTCTTTAAACCACAGTGTCTTTTGTGCAATACAGTGATAGCAACTCTAGTACCTGTCTCATAAATCTGCTGGGAGAATTAACTGAAATCGTGCCAGTTAACTGCTCTGTGAATGCAAACTATCCTTGTTACCCATTACAGACTATAATTGTGGCATCTCTCTTGATTGGGCAGTATTCTGGGAAATCCTGCAAAAAAACGTATTCACCAGCTCACATGAATAAAACCCTGCTAAACCTGATAGAAGCCTGGGGAGTGTGACTGACACAAGCCTTTCAGTGGTCTGCCTTTTCCAGCCAGCCACGGCCTCTACAAATTAGGTTGAAGTATAAATAAATAATACGTAAAATAGACACAAACTTGTAAGGGGAACATTACATTATTACTAGGCAAAAACCATCTCAGTTCTTCATCTTCTGGTAAAGTATATTCCTATGGCTCACTTGTCTTTGCTAAGGCATTGTGGACTCCTGACTGATCGGATACAAGTTAAAGACAGACCGCCATGCACATAAATATTCTATTGTCTACTGTGGATGCATTTGTGTGTTTTCTCTTACACTTTTATTTCCATTGAATTTCTATTCCGGAGGAAAAAAAAGCAGTCACTAAAGAGGTCCAAAACATTCCCTTATCATTTTCTTTCAATTTGCTATAAATATTCACCCATATATTCACTTGTCTATCCATTTCCCTAGTAAACATTGCTTAAGGAATTCATCATTGGTACTGTGCCACATGGGGGATACAGCAACGGGTAATGTAACTGGTCTTCGTTCTCCTGTAGCTCAGTGTTTAGTGAGATTTGCAGATGAGTTCATCAACCTTATGTAATGGGATAAATATTTAATGATGACAGGCAAAGGATTCTCCCAAGAGCACAGAAGAGGGTCTCCTCCCTCTACCTAGGGGAACAGGGGGAAACAATACAGGGTGAAGACTAAGTCCTGAATTGCAAAGGATGCAGTACAGACAGAGGACAATCCAGTCAAGGAGTCCAAGAGAGACAGCTAGTTCTGGACTTCGGCTTCTCCTTTGCTTTTTCCCTGTGTGACAAAAAACCCAAATTCTTCTTCCCTCAGCACCTTATTTTTCTCATCTCTACAATAGAGACCACTAATATGCAGAATCTCAACTCAGAATCACCCATGTGGAGCTGCTAAAGAAGTAGCTGTCCAAACCCTGTCTCAGACATACTATTTATCCATTCATTAATTCAGCATATTTTTATTGAGCACCTGTTTACTAAGCACTTCATATGCACCAGATACTCTGCTAGGAGCTGGGGGAGTAAAAATTAAATGTTATTGAGAGGATACTAGTGGAGACAAACATAACAAGTCATCATTATAAGAAAAATAAAATAAATATTTCAAAGGAGCACTTATAATAGTGGTCTTTAACTTACTGAAATCAGGCGATTAGGCAAATTCCTAGAGTAAGGAAAAGATGAACTAAGATGTTAAAGATGAGGCAAAAGAGGAGCCAATTAACTAAATAAAAGGGAAGGGCCATGCCTGGAAAAGAAATGATGTGTCACAACCAGGCTCTCAGTAGGTGGGGCCAATAGAAAAAGATTTAAAACTCTGCAGGTGATTTGGATGTTCACTCAGGGTTGAGAAGCTCTTCCTAATCCCCGATCCTCGTGTTTTATAGGGCTGTTTGGGGAGCAAATAAAAAGAGGCTTGTAAAAGTCCTTTGAAAAGTAAAAAATGCTTTACACAGGCAGAGTGGTGTATACAATAGCCCCCAATGATCATCAAAATAAGAATTGTACTCAGGATATTAAAATGGATGAGCCCTTGATATGACCATAAATTTAGGAGACTACTCATATTTCACATGAAGATCGGCATTTTATGTCACTTTAGCCATAGTGATGTGACTCTTACACTATTTATCTACAGCTTCTACATTTTCCATCGAAGAGGTTTTGTACCTCAGTGTGAGCACAATGGTGCATAAGGGTTGATGGTGAGGAGAAAAGGGAGTGTGCCAGATAAGCAAAAAAAGCTGGGAATTAAGGGTGAAGCTCTGGCTACTTGCCAAAAGAAATTGGAGCTTGCGGTCATGGACCGGACGTCTAGAGAAAACAAATACATCATACTGTCCTATACGTTCTGTCTCAGACCTGAAGGTCATACTACTGTGTGAAATAGGTGAGCATTTCTTGCCAATTAAAACAAGGAAGTCCGAAAAAGTTAGCATGCAGCAGCTTAATAAAGCTATGATTTTGGGGTGCCTGGGGGACTTAGTTGGTTAAGCGTCTGACTCTTGGTTTCAGCTCAGGTCATGATCTCATGGTTCGGTGGGTTCAAGCCCTGTGTTGGGCTCTCTGCTGGCAGCGTGGAGCCTGCTTGGGATTCTCTGTCTTCTTCTCTCTCTGCCCCTCCCCTGAGTACATGGACTCTCTGTCTGTCTCTCAAAAAATAAATAAATAAACTTTAAAAATAAAGCTATGGTTTCCACCATCATATTTAGACCTCTAGCTTTAAATACTCAACCAAACCAACTAGTCTCTGAGGTAACTTCAACCCTAACCGTTAATTATGACACCAAACCATGTAGCTGAGTCTTTTCAGGGTGGTTTAATATAATAAAGGGATATGCAACATCCTGAGAAGCTCAAGTGAGGTATCACGAGAGAAATGCCAACATTAGATCGAGAAGGAGATTCACAGTCACCTGCCATTTCTGGGGGTGTGGGACATTCTTTACCTGACAGAAATCAGACAAGTTATGGAGGTAAAGAACCAAAGTAGATGGTCCCTGGTATAATTCATATGAGCACAGAAGTGTACTATAATGGGAATTGGAGTCCCAGACTACAATATAAGTGCATCTTGATTTGTGACTGTGGTGAGTAACTTAACCTATTCAGTGCCTACGCTTTCTCATGTTACATGGGGTAATAGAATTATGATGAGGATATGAGACATTGAAGTTAAAATGCTTGGCACCTTCACCAAATTCCAAATAATTGATGCAGATGCTCTCTTCCTCTACCAAGGAGGTGGAACATAACTCCCTACCTTTAACTGGGAACTGCCTATAGTGACTTCTATGCAAAGAATACAGTACCAGAAAGCAGGGAAATGAAGAGTAACTTAACAGTGCAGAACACTGACAAACACTGCCTAAGCCATATATGATCAAGGTCAGCATCAACAGCAATAAATCATGTAGATTGTACATAGTCTTGATTGGCTAGGATAAGAATGACACTTCACTCCTTTGGTCTTCCTAAAAACCTGTAACCTGAGTCTAATGATGAGAAGAACATTAAATATGCTTAGAGCAAATGAAAAAATAGAAAGCCTCAATACAGAAATAGAAAATCTCAACAAACATAGCTCAGTTGAGCCCAATAGCAGAAAGGAAAGGACAGATGAAAGAGTCAGAAGCCTGGAAAATATGACAAGAGAAATCTCACAGTCTGAACAACAGGGAAAAATTTAACTGAAAAAAAAATGAAGAGAGCCTCATGGAGCTGCAGGACTATAACCAAAGACCTAACACTGGTTCCATGGGAGTCATGGAAGGAGAGGGGAAAGAAAGGAGGGCTGAAAAGTACTAAAATAATGGTCAAGGTTACCCCCAGTTTGGCTAAAGACTTAACTTCCAGATTCAATAAGTTGAGCCAACCCCAAGAACAGAAATCCATGCCAATGTACCACACAAATCTTCTGAAAAGTAGAGGCAAGAAAATTTGTATGAGAGACAGAGAGAGAGAGAGAGAGAAATAACACCTTACCTAGAAGGAGAAACTATACACATGACAGCAGATTTTTCATTATACAGCATGGATGTCAGAAGGAAGTCACACAACATTTTTCTATTACTGAAAGTGAAGAACTGTCAATGCAGAATTTTATATCCAGCAAAAGTATTCTTTAGAAATGAAGGGGAAATCAAGACATCCACAGATGAAGAAAAATGAAGAGAATTTGTCACCAGCAGATTTACTTTAAAAGAATGGCTAAAGGAATTTCTCCAAACAGAAAGAAAATGATCAAAGAAAGAATCTTAGCACACCAGGAAGAAAAAAATCAATAAACAAAAATATACATAAATGCAGTAGACTTTCCTTTTCCTTTCAGCTTTCTAAATTATGTTTCATGATGAAAGCTAAAATAACAGTCTGATGTGGTTCTAAATGTATATAGAGAAACTGTTTTAGATAACTATCTTATAAATGGGGGAGGAGAAAATGTTATAAAGGTAGTTAAGTGTAAATATAGATAGCTAGAAGATATAATTTAATTGAACTGATAAAATGATGACACCTATATATTGTGTTAAGTATATATTATGTGATACCTAAAGACATTACTAAAATTCTATACAAAAAGATATACTGAAAAACACTATTGATAAATAAAAATGAAATTCTAACACATGTTCAACTAAGCCACAGGAAGTCAGCAAAAAGAAAACAGAGGAACAAAAAAGAGAACAAACATAAAACAAAAACTAAAATGACAGACGTAAGTTTTAACAACGCTATAATTAAATTAAAGGCAAATGGTCTAAATATAACAAAAGAAAGACATTGACAGAGTGGATTAAAGAACATGAACCAATTACATGCTGCCTACAAAAAGAGTCATTTCAAGTAAGAAGATATAAGCAGGTCGAATATAAACAAACGGAACACGATATATTGTGCAAACATTCATCACAAGGAAATAGGAGAGCCTATATTAATATTAAATCAATGTCAGAGCAAAGAAAATTACCAGAGATAGGAAAGGACATTATATAATAATACAGGATCAATCCACAAAGAAGTCATAGAGATCGTAAATGTGCACGCAATCAGACTGCAGAACCAAAAAGTATGTGAAGCAAAAAGAAGGTATAACTAAAAGGAAAAGAAGGAAAACCCATAATTATGGCTGGAGGCTTCATCATCCCTCCTTGAACAACTGATAAAACTACTAGACAGAAAACCAGCAAGGATATAGAAGAACTCGACTACACCACCAACCAACAGGATCTACTTGACATTTATAGGACACTTCACCTAAAACCAGCAGAATACACATTCTTTTCAATTGCCCATGGAACATATGCCAAGATAGACCGTATCATGGGCCACAACACAAATCTTAACAAATTTAACAGAACTGAAATCATATAGTGTTTATTGACTACCATGGAATCAAACTAGAAATCAATAACAGGTAACAGGGAGATGTCCAAATACTTGGAAACTAAATAACACACTACTAAATAATCCATTGATCACTACAGACCCTCTGGACAGTCCTGATGACGTTAAAGAATAATAAATGAATTCTGTAAAGAACCCCACATGTAAATTAAACTTACATGAAATGGATCGATTCCTTGAAAAATACAACTTAGTACAACTCACTTTATATGAAATAATTTGAATCCTCTTATAACTATTAAGAAATTAAATTCATAATTTAAAAGCTTTCCCAAAAAGACATCTTCAAGCCAGAATAATTCAATGAAAATTCTACCAAATGTTAAAAGAATTAACACCAATTCTAGACGGTTTCTTCCAGAATATAGAAGTGGGAAAACTTTCCATTATATTTTATGAAGCTTATACTCCTTTCTTTAAAAAAAAAAAAAAAAGAATTATAACTACAGACCCATATTCTTCATGAATAGAAACACAAATGTCCTTAACAAAATATTTGCAAGTAGTATTCAGCAATACATAAAGAGAATTATAAACTATGACCAAGTGAGGTTTGTTTCAGAGATGCAAAGCTGATTCAATGTTTGAAAATCAATTAGTGTAATTCACAATGTTGGCAGAATAAAAAAGAAGAACCTTGTGATTATATCAATTGATAAAAAAAATCTGACAGAATTCAAAAGCCACTCATGATAAAAGCTCTCACAAAAATAGGAATAAAGACTTCCTCAACTCAATAAACAGCATCTTTAAAAAACCAATAGTGAAGATATCTTTAATGGTGAAAGACTGAATGCTTTCCCCTTTAAGACTGGGAACAAAACAATGATGTCTGCTCTAATGGTACTAATTCAATATAGTGCTGGAAGTTATAGCTGGTCAAAAACACAAGAAAAGGAAATAAAAAGAATACATATCAAAAGAAAGAAGTAATTACAGTCCGTATTTTCAGATAACATGGTTGTCTGTATGGAAAACCACAAGATGTCTACAAAAAAAAAAAGGTTTCTATAATATATAAGTAAGTTCAGCAAGGTCACAAGATAAATATACAAAGAATCTATTGTATTTCTTTGTACTAGTAATGAGCATGTGTACACAGAAATTAAAAATACAATGCCATTTATAATTGTTCAAAAAGAGAAAACTTAGGTGTACATCTAACTAAACATGCATAGGACTTGTATACTGAAAAACACAATATGCTAATGAGGGAAATCAAAGATTAAAACAGTTCTACTGTTTGCGTGTATTGGGAGATTCAACATAGTAAAGATGTTAATGCTTTCCAAATTCGTACACTGTTTTAACGCAGTTCCTATCAAAATCCCAGCAAGATTTTTTGTAGATATACACAAAATTATTCTAAAATTTGGATGGAAAGGCAAATAAATTAGAATAGGTAAAACAGTCTTGAAAAAGAAGAATAAGATAAGACAAATGAGTTTACCTAATTTCAAGAGTTATATAGCTACAGTAATCAAGACTGTATGGTATTGGCAGAGAGATAGACACATAGGTCAATGGAACAGAATAGACTCCAGTAATAGACTCACTTACATGTGCTCAAATGATGTTGAACAAAGGTGCAAAACCAATTCAGTAGAGAAAAGATCGCTTTTCAATAAACATTACTGGAGTTTTTTTTAATAGCCACAGGCAAGAAAGAAAAAAAGAAACTTGATCTATGTCGCATACCTTATATAAAAACTAACTCAAAATAGATCATGGTTGAAAATGTATAACTTGAAACTATAAAACTTAGGGGGAAAAAGAAAATCTTAAAGGTCTGGAGCTAGCAGAAAGTTGTTAGACTTTACACTGAGCACGCAACCCATAAAAGGGAAAATCAATACACTGGACCTCATCTAAATTCAAAAATTTTATTCTTGAAAAGAATCTTTTAAAAGGATGAGAAGCAAGCAACAGATGGGAAGAAAATATTTGCAAGCTACATATCTGATGAAAGCTGAAGAATATATAATTAATGTTCAAATCTCCACATTAAAAAAATCTATTTAGGCACATCTGGGTGGCTCCAGTCAGTTAAGCGTCCGACTCTTGGTTTTGGCTCAGGTCATGATTTCATGGTTCATGAGTTCCAACCCCATGTCTGGCTCTGTACTGACAGTGCAAATCCTGCCTGGGATTCTCTCTCTCCCTCTCCCTCTCTCTCTGCCCCTCCCCTGCTCGTTCTCTCTCTCTCTCAAAATAAACTTAAAAAAAACTATTTAGAAAGTGGGAAAAAGACATAGAGACATTTTGCCAAAGAGGATATACAAATAGCAAAGAAACACATAAAAATATGTTTATTAGCCATCAAGAATGTAAAAATTAAAACCACAATATGATGTCACCCACACACATGTTACGATGGCTAAAATAAAAAATAGTGACAAAACCAAATGCGGGCAAGGATGCAGAAAAATCAGATCACTCATTTATTCCTGGAAGGATGTCTCTTGAGTAACTAAACATGGGACTGCCAGACGACACAGCAGTTGCACCACTGAGCATTTATCCCAGAGAAGAGAAAATCTGTGTTCACAAAGAAACTTGTGTGTGAATGTTTATAGCAGCTTTATTTATGACAGCCCCAAATGGAACATAACCCAGATGTCTTTTAATGGGTGAATGGTTAGCTAAACGGTGTAAGCCTATGGAAAACTACTCAGCAATAAAAAGGAATGAGCTATTGGTGTATGCATCACCTACATGAATTTCCAGAAAACACGCCGAGTGAAAAATGCCAATCCTACAAAGGTATACGTTAGATGATCTCAATGATACAACCTTCTTGAGATGAATGACAAAAAGTACAGAAATAGATAGCAGACTAGTAGTTGCCAGGAATTCCAGAAGGTTACGGTTGTGGGAAGGAAGAGTGTGTGGCTATGAAAAGGCAACAGGGGTGATACCAGTCACGATGGAAGTGTGCTGTATCTTCACCGTATCAATGTCAGTATCCTGGTTGTGATGCTGTCCTCTAGTTGTATGAGATGTTACCATGGGCGAAAGTGGGCAGAGAGTACAGGAGATGCCTTCGTATTATTTCTTCCAACTGTGTACAAATCTACCATGAGGGCAAATAAAAAGGTAAATTTGAAAACAATTAAACTACCTTGAATCCTGATACATCATTTGTGCATTAAATTAATTGAAATCCCCTAGTTTATTGACCCTAGTGACCCTAGTTTAGGCGTTGCGGGGGGCCCAGCAGTATGCCTGCAGTCTGATACAAAATTATAAGAGCAGATTATGGAAGACCCGTTGCATTGACTTGGTAGCAAAGTGTTGGTAGAGCTGAGGGCATTCTGGTCTCTTCCTCAGCCCTGCTGCAGCCATCAGTCAGCCCCATTGGCAGAGGGACTCCCATGCACTGTGAGACTTAGGGTGTTTGCAGATGACTCTTGGTCAGCCCCAAGATACAGGTACAGAGGATGTGAACCTATAGAATTATAACCTCCAGTTAACTTATTAAGGATATGGGAACTTTAGCTTCATTTTGTTGAGAAATCGCATAAAGTGATTGAGTGATTAACAACGGAGACCTGTCAAAGCCCAAGAGTGACTGATTCAGACCCTGGCGGGGCTATTGCCCCGCTTTGTGACTTGGAGGCTGATACTTACCCTCTCTGTCCCTTTCTTTTCCCATTTGTAGCATAAGAATGAAAATAAATGTTACCTACAAAAGTCGGGATGAGCGATGAATTAATGAATATTTGTAAAGCCCAACCGTGTTTGTAAAATGTACTCACTCTCTCAATTTCTCGTGTAGTTTCTTCTGACTCTAGTTAATGAAATGAAAAAAAAAATTCACTCCCATTTTTATAACTCTTAGTCTGAATTACATACTTTACAGAATTATAACGCTTACAGAATTATATGCCTAACTGCAAATGAGACCAAAGAATTTCAGTACTTTTATAAGAAAAAAATGAAGTTAAAATACTACTGTACCTCCTTTAAAACACAATTTAAATGCTTCCATGTGTCAAAATGTTGTTCTTCATTTAAACATTTAGCAATTCGGTTTTGTTTTTCTAGTTTCAATCCACACATTTCAAGATGAAACCCTGCAGGCTATATTTTATTATAATTATTTTGTCAGTGTCAAGAATGCAGAAGCCTGGATTTGATCTATCTGTTGAGCATAATCTGACTGTTTTCCAGGACCCCCACTCTGCACTACTTTCTGGACCAGTAACTCCCTGGGGCATATCAATCAAAATATCAGCTATGTTGTATTTAAGCAGGGAAATGGGATAACGATATAAAAAATAATAATACAATTACTCATAGCTCTAGATATGACATTAGTCCTGGTGATTTGCTGAACAGCACAGTTGATAACCAGAAAATTTGGACCCCCTCACTATCAACTGAGAACACTATCATTTCTCAGAGTGACAGCAGAATGGACGCTTAAAGATAATAAATTCATTAATCTTACCCTCATAACATTTCAAAGGAATAATGAGATGTGAATAAGGGACTCAAAAAGATAAAAAGAACTCACCACCAGATGTCTCCACTTTGCAAGGCAGTTAATAAAACAAAACCACACACACAAAAAGGAGATTCAAAGGAGGGTTGATTTAGGGCAGTGCTCTTGTCGGGGGGGAGGGGGGGGGATTTTGCATCCCCAGGTAACATTTGGCAACGCTGGAGATGTTTTTGATCGTTACAGCTAGAAGGAGGGACATCACTGGCATCTACTAGGTAGAAGCCTGGGTGCTGTTGAACATCCTCCCTGCACAGAACAACTCTCCTTGACAAAGAATCATCTATCCTAAAATGTCCATAGTGCCAAGGTTGAGAAAACCCTTAAAAGGACTTCTGCTTCGCTCGACTGGCATTATACTTTTCTGGTCCTCCGTTACACTTTTTTTCCACGCAATTTCCACGCAAAGCAAAAAGGCAGTAAACGGTGATAAGAAAAATGGATGTGAAACTAACCAATGCTTCCTTCCAGCTGTCCGCAAATATCTCTATTGCAGGCCCTATACCATAATACCTTTACAGTGTAATTTCCTTTTGCCTTAACCGTCCCCCTCATGACATGATATCTTGCTGAGGGCCTGGCCAAGATCATTTCGTTCTCTGTGTGCCTAGCGCTTAGAGTGTGTGGCATGTCGGACACATTCAAAAGTTTGCCCTACGAATGATTTCGCGAGTTCGTCGCAACAGAGGATAGGCTCTAAAAGGAGCCTGAGGAAACTCGGCAGTTAAGGAAGGTATGCTTCAGAATCAATCAGTCCTAGGTTTTCATGGAAGACTGTGGCATTAGCAAGCAGGCAAGGTATGGTGGGAACAGGTGGTGTAGGCTGTTAAGAAGAAAATTGAGATGTTAACAAAGCTTTGAAGGTATCAGACAAGACATTCTACGTGATCGAGAAGTTATTGGAGTAGAAAGGCATTGGGCCAACTTTCTCCGTCTGAAATGCCTAGGCATTCCTCCTTGAAAACACACTTGGCAATCCAGCCATTTAAGATTTTAATCTAAATAAAGAACTTCAGATAGAGGATTGGCAAAAGGATTCACTGGTGGCAAGCAGTGACAGCGATGTGTGTACACGTCTACATTAACCATGCACACAGAAGTGTGTGTGCTAACTCAGATATAAACACCAAATTAATGACCAACAACTATAGACATTATGCTTCGAGTGTGTATATGGTAAACCTGAAAGAGTAAAAATACTATAATGAATGAGTAACAAACCCGAGGTGGCAGAGGGTATTAAAAAGAAGTGTTAGAGTCCTTATTTATATGACTGACTAGATCAAAACTGTAAAGCTCCAGCTTAAAAAAAAAAAAAAGACTCCTGATCCCCATTGTTATTAATAAATTTTTTCTAAATTTTACAGATAATAGAGGATCTATTATTTTGGGGTAGAATCACGTATTTGCATTTTACTACTTTTGTATATGTAAAGTTTATTTCTTCAGTTACATTTAACAAAATATTTAATATCTTGTATTTTTAAGCCATCCGTAATATCACATTTCTCTAGAGCATTGCCCTTTCCTCTTCCATCGATCTCTGCATCCATCCATTCATCCATCTATCCGTGCAGGTTCGTGGGAAGATGGCTGGAAAGATGTTTATGCAAATCACTTATGCTATTTCTGCATAAGTGAGTTGGATTTGGAGCTGATTTTAAATTTCGCCTTTTTCGCTTTTCTTCATTAATCATATCTTTGTAATAAGCATCATTATTTTAGGAAAAACAGTTTTTCCTCTAGTTTTACTGAAATGAGGTAGACATGCATTATATCATTATGCTGCACTTAATACAGTGCTGTGTGTTCAAGCTTTACTTTTTCAATGCAGTAAAATTGTTTTCTTCTTTAGCGTACAATTCTATGAAAGTTAACACACACGTAGATCTATGTAACCACCATCGCGATCAAGGTAAACACCAGCTCCATAACCCCCGAAACTTCCCCACATTATCCACGGGGGCAACGTCCTTCCCCTGGGTCTCTGAGCCCTTTCAGCGACTCTTCTCCTTATCACTATCGTCGTGGCTTTTTTGCAAATGTCTTATCAATGGAATCATAGTGTTTATCAGAGGATAGACCCAATAGGATATGTGTATAGATATATATAAAGACAAAGAGAGAGAAAGAGACAGAGAAGAGGAGTGAGAGAGAGAGGGAAAGAATTGGCTCACATGATCAGAGAGGCTGAGAGTCTGAGAAATCTCAAGAGCTGCACGTAGCAAGCTGGAGGTTAGGAGTCAGTGATGTGGTTCCCACTGGAAGGCAGGAAGAGACCGACATCCCAGATCCAATCAGCCAGCCGTGAGGAGTTCCCTGTTACCAGCAGAAGGGGCTCTGTTTTTGTTCTCTTCAGATCTTTAACTGATTGGGAAGGGCCACCTACATTGGGAAGGGCAGTGTACTTTCTGAACATTGGGACCTTATTCCTATCCTCCAGCTAGATTATGACGCGGGAGGGGCAGTTGCCTGAAGCCCTCTTTTGGAGACTGAGGCCAGCTTTTGGGCTTTGAGTTACAACATTTCAAGTCCTAGATATACCAGAAGGAAAAAATACATATATGTATTATATATTTTATATTATAAATAACTATATTATATTATAAGCAATTATCAAACTCGATTATTATATTAATTATAGGATTAGTCATATATATAATAATCATATACTTAATGTAATTAATATAGTAATTGATTATAATATAATAAAATTGTACGTAAATATATATATATTCCCAATGGTACTTGAAACTTTTCAAGGTTCTTCTAAAAACACTGTTCTGTGTATTCTATCCAGGTTTTACAGCTGCATCCAGTGGGATAGACATGATCAAGTGTCCTTGCACCATCTTACCTAGAACTGGAACCCTGTCACTTCTTAAAAAGATTTTGAGCACATATAGGACAAGACAGTAGCGGTAGTTAATTATGAGTAGCAGTGGTATGAATTGTCTATTTCTTCCTTACACTCTTTTGTATAGTTTATTTTTAAAAAGTTAAATTTTCCAAGGGGGGAAACTTTTCAGTAGATCATTCTACAGTCTGTGTGTAGAAAGACAGGAAGTACTTCTGTGATTCATCTAAAAGACAACCTTAAGGGGCACCTGGGTGGCTCAGTTGGCTGAACGTCTGACTTCAGCTTAGGTCATGATCTAATGGTTCACAAGATCAAGCCCTGTGTTGGGCTCTGTGCTGACAGCTCAGAGCCTAGAGCCTGCTTCACATTCTGTGCCTCCTCTCTCTCTGCCCCTCCCTGCTTGTGCTCTGTCTCTCAAAAATTAATAAACGTTAAAAAAATTTAAATAAATAAAAGACAGGTACAGAAAACACTGAGGAAACACTGAACATAGACCTTCTACATTCCCGTTTATCTCCTCTTTGACTAAATCCCAGACAGGCAGCTCTGGTGATATCAGCCTGCACAACCAATGTTTTCCATAATTGTGCTCCCTCTTTAACTCTTGGGCTAAGAAAAACTACAATTGACCCTTGAACAATGATGGGTTTGAACTGTGCAGAGCACTTATACATGGATATACTATATATATATATATATATATATATATATATATATATAGTATTGTAAGTGTATTTTGTCTTATAATTTTCTTAACATGTTCTTTTCTTTAGTTTACTGTAACAATAAAGTAAATAATACATTTTACATTACAAAATGTGTGTTAATCGACAGTTATCAGTAAGGCTTCCAGTCCATGGCAGGCCAGGAGTCGTTAGATGTTAGGGGAATCGGAAGTTATGTGAGAATTTTCAACTGTTCAGAGATTGGTGTTCCTAACCCCCAGAGTGTCCAAGAGTCAACTGAAGAGTCAGAGGTTTTGGGGAGAAAACATTTTACTTTTCCGTTTAAGATTCTTCTTGCTGGTCTGAGACTTAAATTGACATGAGACAGATTAATAGGAGAAAAACAAATCCATATAAACATGAGATTCCAAAGACAGGCAAAATAAGGTATATAAGTCATCTTGAGCTAAGGGGGTGGGAGTGGGGGCTCAGAACTTCAAAGAGAAGGAAAACAATTCATAGGAAGATGAAAAAGAGTAAATGTTTGGTAAACGCACTGCCATACAGAAGCAATGGAACATAGAGAGGAATTTTAATGAGCAGACTTTACCGAATTCCTCCTTATCATGCCTAGCTCATAGTATACTACAGTTATCTGCAGTGAGAGCTCTCTTCCTGAAGTAGGTCCTCTATCTAGGCAATTCTAGGGCAGGGTCAAAGTTTCTTCCTGAGACTTTGGGCCTTGATGATTTTCAACGCAAAATAATCTGCCTGTCAAAGTAGCACATCTTGGGGCAACTTGTTCTGAACCCCTACAAAGGAACCTGACTTAGAGCCAAAGTCAAGGGAAACCATAAAAGTAAATCCACTTTCTTAAACTTCATCTGTCACAAAGGAAGAAAACAAAGCTTGCAAACTTTGGAGTGATTGAGAGGCACCAGACTTTATGCTGAGCTCAGTCATTTCTCTCCACTATTAAATATTGTCATGTATCACTGTGCTCTCTCTCCTGCCTCTAAATGAACTTCCTTCACTCCCTTTAGATTCATTTATTATGCAGTGAGATGTTATTTAAAAAAAAAATTCTCTGGAAGAAATGACTAATATACTTGCACAGACCAGCTTTTGTGCTAACTGGGTTTATTTGTCTGCGTCAGTGCAAACTTACAAAGACTCCCTCACGAAGAGGCAAAAATCTACAGGCAGGACGCTTACTCACAAAATTACTGCATGTTACAAACTTGAACTCCATAGACTGTCTAAGGCAAAGACTTTAGCAACTAACTTGGAGACAGAACTACTGAAAACTTTTGTTCTTGAGGACATCAATTTAGATTGACTATAAAATAATACTGAAGGAACTTATCAAGTTTATTGAGAATAAAAAGAAAAGAATCAAGTTGCCTCTTTTCCGTAAATAACTATAGTATGGGAGTTAAATGGATACTTGCAGAATTCTTTTCACTGAAAGAGATGTGACCTTGTTACTTTTAGACTTAAAGTCCTTTGCAGGGTGCCGATGTAAACTTGTTCTCGATGCTCTCCTGTAGACCAGGAGGGTCCCTTCCTAACAGGGCCATTGCTGGTACAGGGTGAGGTGAGGGAACTGAGGACAATGGAAGGAGCTTCTCATAAAGTTATCTTTTGTTCAATGTAATGTATTTGTGAAGTGCAGACTAATGCCTGCTGGAGATCCTCTTCCTAATCCCCAGAACCTGTGATTATGTCACTTTACATGGCAAAAAGGACTTGGCAGAAGTGAAAGATACTGAGACTGAGAGTTGATCCTAAATGATCCAGGTGTGCCCAGTGTAATCACTCGAATCTTTGAGAATGAAGAACCCCCCTCAGTTTTGAAGTGACAGCACTCAACCGATCATTGCTGGCTTAAAAGACAGAGAGAGGGATTATGATCTGATGCATGTGAGCAGCCTCTAGGAGCTGGAAAAGGCCAGGAAAGAGATTTCCCCTAGAGCTTTCTGAAAGGAGTGTTGCCCCACCAGCAGCTTGACCTTAGCCTGGTAAGATCCATTTCGGACCTCTGAACTATAGAACTTTAAAGTTGTTCTACCAAGTTTGCGGTGATGTTTTATGGCAGCACAGAAAGTGAGTACAATATTTTTATTACTTTTTGTGAGATCCTATCTTTTGGCTTTTGGGTATTTAAAACATTCTTTTATTTTGAACGAAATAATAGAATGGTAGTGTGTATTTTTTTTCAGAGGGTTTACTCTCTTCCTGGCCAAAATAAAATATAATTAACCTTTGTTAGTTCTCTCCATTCCCTCTGTTCCCTACCACTTCCTCTCTTCTGTCCTTCCTTCCTCATTTAAACTGTGTCATGAAGTTGAATCGTTGGCATACAAAGTCCACGTGTGACCATATGCATGTTCCGTACCCGGCCTTTTCAATCCCGTCCATGTCTGCAGTTGCCCACCTCCCCATCCCTGTTCTCCTTTGTCTTCTAGAACAGTGGATCCTAGTCTTCCTAGGAATCACAGTTCCTCAGGGGTACTGACCATATGTACATCACCTCCCACCATGTGCCTACTGAATAAGCATCTCCGAGGGAGGGGTCTGACAGTCTGCACTGTTGGCAAGGAATACAGTCATTAGTGAATTTGAGAAACACTATTCTAGCAGCACCAGCCTGTTGATATTCCTTGCACTTATTACTCCGTGCCCAACCCCTACCTTCCACCCGCTCAGTCCCCTAATCCAATGCCCATCTGCCTACAATTCCCTCTCCCCACTCTGGTCCCTGCCCCAACTTCGCCTGGGCAAAAGCCCCTCCTCTTACTTTCATTGCTATCACTGGATTCCAATCCTCACTTTCCATCAAAGAGCTCCCTAGCTGACCTGCACTCCTCAAATCCTACAGAGCATTTGCATCAATTACTATGACGGCACTTACCTTATCAATCTATAGTCATCTGTCTGCCTTCATCAGAGAGATTCGGTCCTTGAACATGGGGATTGTTCCTCATTCATGTTGCTTCCCCAAGGCTCAGCACAGTGCTGGAGAGGCATTCGATGCTACATAAATGCCTCTAAAATGAATGTGTGGAAGAAGGAATGCATGAATGAATGAAATAGAGGCATCACGTCATGAGGTAATTCTCTGCTTTCTCTCTTTTAATTTTCTTTAACGTTTATTTACTTTTGAGACAGAGAGAGACAGAGCACGAACGGGGGAAGGTCAGAAAGAGAGAGGGAGACACAGAATCCGAAGCAGGCTCCAGGCTCTGAGCTGTCAGCACAGAGCCCGACGCGGGGCTCGAACTCACGAGCCGTGAGATCATGACGTGAGCTGAAGTCGGACGCTTAACCGACTGAGCCACCCAGGCGCCCCTCTGCTTTCTCTCTTTTAAACGTCATGCTCATCTTCAGTTAATTGCCAAGGGGACCCACACTAGAATATGCATCACAGATGTCTGGGTGAACCTCACTCTGGTCCAAGTCTCTGCCTCCTCTGTGGTCTCCCTGTAGTTTCTCCAATATGATAAGTGCACGGGCTTTTGCACTCACTATTCCCTCCGCCTGAGATAATCGTTACATATCCTGGTATATGCATCTTGGCTCAATCCCTCCCAGAAAGGCTTTGTCTGACCGACCTACCTAAAATATGGCTCCTATCAAACTGTTAATTTACCCTGCTTTATTCTTTCTTTTATGGCAGTACTTACATAAAATGTCTATTGTATATTTGTGTTTAACCTGTCTCGACCCTTAGAATGTAATTTCCATAAACAGAAATTTTGTTTGTTTTATCTACTGCTGTATCTCCAGTACCTAGAATATAGTTCACCATATACAGTGGGTAGTTAATACATGTGTGCTGAATGTTGCACATGACTGTGGCAGAATACATATCCTATGATAACTAAGCAGGCTAGCACAAGGCACAATGCAGCCATGGACTCACTGAGGACACATCAGGTACCTTAAAGCAACATTTTAAATGCACCTCAATCTACGCCTGCAATTGCTAACAATCAAGGATTGGATGCATGGTTTGTTTCTCAGCTGCATATGGCTATTACCTAGGAAAGCACGTGAGGGTTTTCCTGGGGCTGTTTTTTCCCTTATGAAAATGGCCCCCTGACTTCCCGTCTGCTGCAGCCCGGAGGAACACGGCTGGGTTTGCGTGGGCGATGATGTTCCTGGACTTAGGTCCAGTTTAGCTTTTCCTGTTCCTCTGGCGATGCTGCTGAGGTCCAATTAAACACCAAATAAGCAAAGGGTTAGAAGTGTGCCCAGAGACAGTGCCAGCCCCAGAAACCTTGCTTACTTTTGCAAGAGAGCCACATGCTCTGTTTGTGGTTTCCTCCTGAACACCGTCTTTGTTTTGAATTCCTGGAGTGGATTGAGCTGCCCAACTATCGGATTTGATCCTAGGAGTTTTGATTTTTGATTTTTTTAGCTGCATGGTAACTGGAGTATCAGGCCCAGAACGTTGTTAGCTTCCGGCCGTTGTTGCCAGTATCATTATCTTCCTAGGTAGGAGTCTCTTGCTTCATTTTACTGATGCCCTGAGGGAACTCTGATCGGTTTCCTTTCCTTACCTTGCAGCGTTTTCCTTTTTTCCACCTTCTGGACTATAAATGTAGCAACTGCAGTCTTATCTCTTCAACTATGACTTCAAATCTTTGCCTTCTTCAGTTTTCCTTCCTGTCTTTGATGGCTCAAGTGATTTCCTAATTGCAAGAGTAAAAACTATACTCCAGGGACCAGTGTCCAAGGATGTACAGTTTCCCGTTTTGAGTTATATCTGTGTCACTTCTGTCACTGACTCTCTACATCTCCATGGCCCAGATGCCATAATAGTCATACCAGGGTGCCATGGGCATCTCGTTCACTCGCTGGGCATGAACAGCTCTTGGACAGTGCATTTGATAACTTTTCAGAGAATCAGCCTTGCCTTTGAAATTACATTTTAAAAGCTCTTAGATGTCTGGGTCCACATTTCTTTGCCGGAAGGGGGATAAAAGGGAAGAAGGGATATGTTGGATGTATCAAAGGGCAACACTTCTTTCTTCCCTGGTCCATCATTCCCATCTCCAAGGGCACTGTCCACAGGGACACAGTACGGGCATAGGCTTTGAACTTCAAGGTAAGAAAGAGAGGAAGAGGGAAGGAAGCATGATCCTATGTGAGATGTTGGTTATCATAGGGTGCTAGTTAGGTGAGTCTAGGCTATCAGAAAATTCCAAAGTCAGTAGAGGCTAATCTAAGGTAACCAACTTGTTCTAGTTTTTCTGGGACTTTCTTGGTTTTAACACTGAAAATCCAAGTCTGGGACAAATGGGACAGTTGGTCCCTACAAGATTACTCAAACACCACTTTGAGTGTCTACTATTTGCCAGTGTGTTTCTTACGGGGACTCCAGGTTTGGTCAGCCAACCCTTTAGCCTGTCTTCATCTGCATTTTCTTCCGTTTCCATAAAACCTTGAAGGCTGCCCCTTTGTTAACAATTTCACATTCACGTCTGGCCTTCGTTGTCCTGAATGCTTGACCCTGCTAATTTGATTTTATTCTCTGACATGACCTTGGTCTTCCATAGATCCAAAATGAAAATGCTGTTCGGAGTGGCAATGAAAATTGAGTGTGGGCAAATCCCAGGGAAGACAATAACTCACAGTGGAAGAGAAGTATAGAACACAGGGCAGCAAGGTAGGGCTGTGCCCTCCCACAGCACACAGAATATGCCCATGGATTTGTTAAAATGTCAAAAGCAGGTGTTTCTTTTTTCTTCAGTCTGAGCTTCAAGCTAACATGGGCATTCAGCGTAATCCCTCCCAGGTGCTAAAACAGTATGTGGTTCAGGATTTCAGAGGTAATTATTGCTGAATGCAATGTATGGCCAGTGCACCTGCCAGGTAGATGTTATGAAAGAATGTGCCGAGGGGTGCACCGAAAGAATTTGGGGGACAATTTCTCCATCCTACCTTTTATAAGGCCTATTAAGGCCATCAAAAACTAGCCATGGAGCTAAACAGATTCACAGTGTGGTTAACAACACAAAAGATGTAGCAGGGACCAAAAATCCTAACAAGATCAAGCAGAGGTTCTAGGTCAGAGAAAATGCCAGCACTACCCTGAGAAATTCAAGCTTCGTGGCAGCAGTCCAGTCCTGCAACTGACGCACAGTGAGTTATCTTGTAGGAAAGTTGAATACACAGACATTTAGATTTGGATATTTAGATCCTGGCTTAGGCACCCAAGGGAAATACTTAGTCTGCTTGTCTCAAATTAAAGGGAGAGAGAGTGGTTCAATATGGTCATTTATTCCTTGAAAGGTGAGTGTTTCCTGGCATTGGACAATGTCCTTGAAACAGAATAGAGGACAATCACAGCACAAACCAACCAACCAACCAACCAAAAAAAAAAAAAAAAAACCATTCAGTTTCCCTGCCCTGATGGAGCTCAAGATCCGGTGGGAGAGTCAAAAATTAATCAAAGAATGACCCAGGTTAATAAAAAATCACCACTGTGGTAGCTCCATGAAGGAGAGGTACCAGGTTTTCTGAAAGCTTGGAAGAGGGGGATTTGAACCAGTTGGGTGGCTTCTCTGAGACACTGAAAACTGGGCTGAGATAAAAAATGCGCTGGCTTGTTTGGTGCTTAATTTGTGCTGGGCACTGCTAATAGCTTTATCACCTTGTGTTGATTTTCATGCATCAAAGTTTGGAAGTGGGCATTATCCCTCACTGATCTAGGAAGAGAATCCCACCGTTCTCTATCAGCTTAGGAAGAAGCTTCCATCATTATCGATAACCTAAGGAAGAACATTCCATTAAGATCCCCTAGAATGGAGGCTCCCTGGGCTTCCTTTTTGTACCTCTGTCCCTACCGTCTGGAGCTATTGCAAAAGTCCGAGTCCTGCACAGGATACCAGCTCACACGCTCGCAGGGTGAGTTGATGTATTCCGATTATGCAGATTAGAAAATTTGGCCCAGGGGGTCGGGTAGAGTGTGTGGAGCCATATGGCTAGTGGGAAGCAGAGCCTCTATGAGACGCCAAGCTCCGTGTCTCCAGGCAAAGGAGGAAGTGGGAATACGTTGGGATCAGGGGGAACAGCAAGTCTCAAGGCACATTGGTGCAGAGCTCAAGGGTCTGCTTCCCCTCTCGTAAACCCTGGACCAGAAGGACCTGCAGATCCTCCCGTGGGTCACGCTGTGTTCCCCAGAAGCAGGATCCAGGCAGTGTCTTATGCCTTCACAGGCAGGAGAAACGTGTATCACTGATGGTGGAGGGGGGATGCGGTGCTTTGAAACGCGGTCCCTCAAGATCACCTGTCTTGCTGCTAACGCTACAAATAAGTATGTCCAGATTCCCGTCTCGAGGATGAGATCCCTGTCTCAGGCTTGCTTGCCTGCTGACAGCTCCTCTCGGAAAAGTTTGCAAGCACCTTTTGAAAGTCACACGACGCGGAAAAGCTCCCATCTAGCACAAACACAAAAGCTTGAAACCTTGAGGCTTCGCCCACACGGATTAAATAAAATGCTTTCAGTGACTTTGCGGCTACTTATAAAAAACAATTTACATAAACGGATGTGCTGTTCAAGGAGGGTGGAGAGGGTGGCTCGAATGTTTTTAAAACTTGCTTTTCCCCTTTAGTTTAATAGCTCCAGAGGCCTCAAAGAAGCAACTCTTTTTCATAAAACGGGCTTGTAAATTTATTGAGACAGACTCCGGTTGGCCCTATTTCAGGCAGCTCTCTGGGGCCTCCCACATACAGCGCCTGAGTCCTGGGGCCTCGGATTGCAAGTTGCTAGAGGAGCCCATCCTCCACGACTCAGGCTTCCTGGGCCTGAGATGCTTCCGCTCACTCCAGCGTATTTAACTGCTGCAAGTATCCGAGGTTTGCCAAAGGTCTAGGCAAGAACTTACAGGTTTTACCCTGCCCGACTCTCACGAAAATGGATCCCAGAACAGAGATGCCAGCATCTCACAGCAATAATACACACACACGCACACACACACACAAATGCATACACAGACACACACACAGACAACTATTAGGCTCATCGTTGTTGCCCATATGGAAAAGATGCTGAAAATGTACAACTGTTGTTTAATTGATGGTTGTGTATATTCGTTTTCTCTAGCTTGATTTTCTTGTATTTTTGGAAGAGATGATATGGGAGTTTGGTCAATATTCCAAACAGATTACATGTCTTTTTTTCAAACTTGGACCAGTTCTCCTTTCCTCCCTCCCATGTCACCCAGTCAGAAATATATGTTCTAAGCGCAGACATCTACTTCCCATCCCCTGCCATGTGCTTTTTTATACATTGAGAGCAGCGTGTGGACATAATTATGCATGTTGGCTTTTATTTAATACTCTATCTTTGAGGTAGTCGACCTCAGTAGTGATGATGATGGTGATGTGACAGCAAACAGACATGTGTGCGGTACGTGTTCTCATCCCAACACTGTTCTGAGTTCTTTCTGCGTGATCCTTCCCACATCCTACGGGACATGTGCTAGCATCACCCAGCTGGGGAGAGAGGGAAACGGAGGTATGGAGCAGTTCAGTGACTTGCCCAAAGTCTCACAGTGGGAATTGGAATGTGATCCGAACTAGACTCCACGCCCCAAACCACAGTGCCGCATTACCTCTCAGGACGAAATCACTGCCTCTCATTTATTCGTTTTGAGAGCCGCATACTATTCCTTTGAATGAATGAATCATGTTAATGTAGCCTGCCCACTGTTAATGATGTCTTGGGTTTTCTTCCTGCATTTTGCTACTGCAAGCAGTGTTTCAAACTTCTGATATTTCACTACCTATCTTTGTACTGGTGCTTTGTGTATATGTGCTTTGTGCACGTGTTTGTAATATCAAGTAATCAAGTCATAATAGTAGATTTGCTGGGGTTCGAACATTGACGCTCATTTTCTTCTTGCTGTGAGGAGACATGGAGAGGGGCTTATGGACATGGGACCTCTGAAGCGTCCCTGCTCTCGCAGCCCACTCAAAATGGTCCCTTCAAAGTGCAAATGCTCAATAAACATTAAAGAAAGACTTCAGTCACAAAAGCTGCCATGTTTGGGACAATTACAATGTAGAACATATTTTGATTCATCGGATCTGATTAAATTGATATGAACCAATCAAACATCATCCTCATACTGTCGCCCAGGAAGTGGGATCCCCTGATTTGAAGTCACCAAAGACAGGAAGCGTCACAGTCCTCTCTGAACTTCAGCTCTTTGGAATCCAAACCTATATACTATGTGCTCTCGGTCTTACATCAGCAGGTTCGACCCAGGGCTTGGCCCCACTTTGTTTCCACTTGAGTAGGATTAATGCCAACTTGCAGGAGAAGATATCAGATAAAATAAGCAGTGAACATAAAACGACACCTAACATGCAGGGTGCTTGTTACATGGGCCACGTTTGAGATGAACACTTGGCATTTCCTTACCTCCCGTACCATTTACGGTCACCCCAGGAGTCTCTTTGTATTGCTGGTGCCATTTTGCAGGTTAGAAAAACCCAACGGAAGCTAAGCACAATCTGGTAACTTGCCCGATGTCATGAGAATGGGTCAGTGATCACGGAAGACTCAAATTCAGATGTGGCTATCTCCAAGGACCAAAGCCTCCAATGCTGCTTCTCTACTGAATGTTGAAATACATACGATGCCGATACCCTTTTAAGACCTTGAATGTGTTGTGTGTGGGTTGTGCTATATCCTGAGTGCACGTCTGTTTCCTGGGGTTTCCTGTACTTTATTTTCAGAAATCTTCACTACAGCTCTTGAAGAATCTGTCTCAGCTTCTATTATAACGAGACCTATCATATAGCAAATATTCACTTATTTAATAAATAACTGCGTATTTTTAAAATGACAAACTCACCAGAATTGGCCTTTACTTAATAATCACAAACACCAAGCTTATGAATATTTCATGCTCACTCATTTCTGCGGAGAGTGTAAGCATCCTGCATTTCTATAGCTCCAGATTATGCAGGGAACAATGGAAAACATATGTTTTGTGTGTTTTCTTTAACAATTTGATGATGGAAGAACACCTGGAAGTGTTGGAGATAATGTAAGAAACGGTCGCCTTTTGTTATTCGAGTGCTCGAAATAAAAATCTCAAATGGCAAGTTGTAATCCAAACCACAGTAATTATAGAAGACTGTATAAAAAGGTATGCATTTTAAATTCATAAATCTAAATGAGTCTATCTGCAAGTTAGTAAACTTTATTCAATTTTCTATGGCAACTACCCCATCAACACCATCACCCAAAATACTGTTCCACTCAGATATTAGAAGGTTTCAGTTTGGGGCTCGATGGATTCTTTGTTCTTCCCTCTTTTCCTTATTTTATTTTTTTTAATGTTTATTTATTTGTGTGAGAGAGAGAGAGACAGAATGTGACCAGGGAAGGGGCAGAGAGAAAGGGAGGCACAGAATCTGAAGCAGGCTCCAGGCCCTGAGCTGTCAACACAGAGCCCAACACGGGGCTCGAACTCACGAACTGCGAGACCATGACCTGAGCTGAATGAAGTTGGACGCTTAACCGATGGAGCCACCCAGGCGCAGCTCCCCAGTCTTCTTAAAATCATTACATATTAGAGTGTTCTAAGTGATCTGAAGGAGAAGCACACAGTTCACTAAGAGTGCAAAACAGGGAATTCAGATGCAAGATGTGGACACAGGAAAGGCTTCCTCCAAGAAGGAGCATTTAAACCTAAAAGATGGGATCCTTAGGAGTTTACCTGGCAGAAGGGCAGCATGTGCAGGAGGTTACGGGGATTGGAAGAGCCCATGGAAGAAGCAGGGAACTTTCTGGAATCTGGAGAAAGCCAGTGTGGCGTAGCAGAGTGACTGGGAGAAGCAGCAGCAGTGTGGCTTTGGCAGGGACCCCATCGTGTAGGGCCAAGAAATCCATGATAACAAAAAGTTGGGACATGTGCCCAAGATGGCCTCAAGCCACTGAAGGGTGTGGCACCAGAGAGAGACATGATTGGAGTCATGCTCATTCTGGCTGCTGAGTGCTGAGTGGGAAATGGAGGGAGAGAGACAGAGAGAATTTAGGACATAAATGCAGTGGTCTAGATAGAGATGATGCTGGAGGCGTGGATCGGGAGCGAGGAAGTGAGCTGGAGAGAGATGACCTGAGAGGCACCATGGCAGTGACACACACAGACGAGAGTGATGGATGGGATGCCGGCAGGAAAAAGAGCAGAGTGTCAAGAGCAACATTGAGATGAATGAGTTGGCCAACTGGGGAGATGGTGGGTTCCATTCTGGAGTCTCGAAATTCTCTATTTTATTTCCTGGGAATTCGTAGCAAGATGAAAAAAGCGTATAGGTACAAGGACCACTTCCTAACCGTGCTTCACGATGTCAAGACGTTTGTTCACATCCTCACAGCGAGGACCCCTTTTTTTCTGTGGGGTTCACCGCTCTATTCTCAGAGCCTGCCCTGACGCAGGGGCAAAGAGCAGGTGCCCACTAATGTGTTTGTTACAGCACATGAGCGGTGTTCCCGCCCGGACCGTAAGAACCTTGTGGTGGGAGCCTGTCCTTTCTCTGTCCTTCCTTTTCCCCATCATTCTCGTCTAAATTTTTACCTACATTTCTCATTTATGAGCTATTTTAAGGAGTTAGGCAAGTTGATACTAAAGTTCACCTGGAAAAACAAACATATAAGAATAGCAAGGGAAAAATAATTGAAAAGAAAAACTCTGAGGGGGGTCTAGCCCCAGCAGACATTAAAACATCCAGTATAAAGCCTCTATAATTAAACCAGTGTGAAACAGGGACATGTATAGACTAACACACCAGTGAAATAGAAGGTAAGGCCTAGAAATAGTTCCAAGTACTTAAGGCAATTTAGTGCATAATGAAGGTGACATCTCAAAGCACTGGGGTAGAGAAGAACTTTTTAATAAATGGTGTTGGGACAACTGGGTAGCCATTTGGAAAAAAGATAAAATTGGATCCATATTTCACACTGTGTATGAGAACACACTCCAAGCAGATTAGGGTTCTAAATGTAAACACATGAAACGATGCCAGTACCAGAGGAAAACGCGGGTGAACTCTACTTCGTGCGTAGTGCACAGAAAGCCTTCTAATGATGGCTTCAGATCCGAAAGTAATGCGAGGAAAGACGGATACGTTTCATTACAATAAAAAAAGAAGTCACGGTGCAATGAAGTTATGTTCACTCAGCAACATAAACGAAGTCAAAAGACAACTAAAAGCTGGGGTGCCTGCGTGGCTTAGCCGATTGAGCGTCCGACTCTTAGTTTTGGCTCAGGTCATGATCTCACAGTTCTCCTGGGATCGAGGCCCGCATTGTGTGCTCAACTAAGAGCATGGAGCCTGCTTCAGATTCTCTCTCTCTCTCTCTCTCTCTCTCTCTCTCTCCCTGCCCCTGCCCCTGCCCCTGCATGCCCACACATGTATGTGCACCCTCTCCATCTCTCTCTCTAGATATAAACATAAAAAAAATTTTTTAATGACAAATGAAAACTGAGAGAAAATATGTACAACATATGCCACAATCAGTCAACCAATGCCCCCAGTAGATTGGGGCACAAGAGCCCAACAGCAGATTTTTTAAAATGGGGAAAGCGGGGGCACCTGGGTGGCTCTGTCGGTTAAGTGTCCAACTCTCGATTTTGGCTTGGGTCATGATTTTACAGTTCATGGGCTCAGCCCCGTGGAGGTTTGCGCTGATAGCATGGAGCCTGCTTGGGATTCTCTGTCTCCTTCTTTCTCTACCCCTCCCCCAGTCATGCATATACTCCCTCTCTCTCTCTCTCCTTCTGTTTTTCTCTTTCTCAAAATGAAAAAATGAAAACTTTTTTTTTTAATTGGGAAAGACAGGAACAATTCACAAAAGGAAACGTAAAAATGGCCCTTCGATACATAGAGAACCAATCATTCCTCATTGGAGAAATGAAAATTAAAAATTAAAACAGGGACACAGAATCACCTATCGGACTGGCAGAAAATAGACATTGTGATGCCTGGTTCTGTTGATGAGGCTGTGGCAAGACAAGCACTCTTTCTCATGTTGCTGTGGAAGGATGCTGAAAGGGATAGGCCCTCAGGAGGGGAGTTTGGCCAAATCTAACCAAACTGCTCGTGCCTTTTGTCATGCAGTTCCATATCTATGAATCTACCCTGAGGACACGTTCCTGATGGTATGAGAATACATATGCATAAGGTCATCCACGGCAGCCATATGCATAAGGTCATCCTCGGCAGCCATATGCATAAGGTCGTCCACAGCAGCATCGTTAGTAATTGCAAAGCTTGGGAGAAAACCTAAATGCCAATCCACAGGACAGGAGTGGCAGAGAGGTTGGTGCATCCACAAAATGGTGCTGTGCAGCTGGCAGAATGAGGATGAGGTCCAGAAATTGATTTGGAGTGATTTCTAGAGCAGCTGCTATGTGAAAATAGCTCAGTGCGGAAAAGTAGCTAGAGCATATTCTCCTTCATGTAAGGCAAAGGGGCTACAGAAAAGATACATGTATCTACTCATGTGTGCAAAAGAAATGCAGGATACATAAATGAGAAACAAAATAGATCAGTGACCTCCATGGGGTGGGTGGGGAAAGGGTGGAAAACAGTGAAGAATTGGAACAGAGTACAGGGAAAGGAAGGGGAGACTTCTGAGTAAACAGTATTGTAGCACTTTGACTCTTAGAAACAAAGTAATGGGGGGAAAAACACAGAAAATAAACATATATGCAAAATATGTATATATATGAAATAAAGCAGGATGGGAGGGGAACCCAATGTGGGATATAAACAATAAAAAATGAACCTAATCGTATCACAAATGAATAATAGAACTTCCCTGAAAGGGGAGAGGAAGAAGTAACCTCAGTAAATTTGGAAGATTGACTAGATACTCTAAGGCTTAAGGCATATGAGAATCCTTTAAAAATAATGGGCTTGGGGTGCCTGGGTGGCTCAGTGGGTTCAGTGTCTGACTTTGGCTCAAGTTACGATCTCAAAGTTTGGGAGATCGAGCCCCACATCAGGCTCTGTGGTGACAGCGTGGAGCCCACGTGGGAGCCTCTGTCCTGCTGTCTCTCTGACCCTCCCCTGCTCGTGTACCTGCTCTCTCTCTCTCTCTCTCTCAAAAATAAACATTAAAAAAAAATAATAAACAAATAAAAATACCAGGCTTTCGTTTGTAAATCTGTTTCTCATAGAGGAATGGGGAAGCAATTCCAAAATGATTTCACGTGTAAATGAGCATTAAAGAAATAAGTAAATGTGTTATAGTATCAAAAGTTAGTATAAAAGTTGCTGGGCATACAGAGAAACGGAAAAAGAAATTTTAGAAAATTTAGAAAAGATTCTAAAGCCATTATTGTCACAAGCTTAGGGGCAAAACTTAGCCATTTTACCAGACACTGCAGTGAGGAGAAAATTTGCAAATTATAGGAAAGTAACCTCCACACAGACAACAAATAAACAGAAAAGAACAAAGTCAAGTACCCCTTGTAACTAACCTTGAAGAGATCAACTCTTTGATGGATTAAGCAGCCTGCCTAGAGCATGTGTCTCTCTGGCAATGATTAACTACTGGTTTGAAAATGAATTTATGTGAAGTTTAAGATGCCCATTTGTAAGAGCAACATATATTAAAACTTTGATGGAAAAACACTTTATATGAAAGTCAAATAAGGAAAACCTTTGCTTCTCTTCAATGAAGTCAGTGAGGATCATGCCAGATCATTAGAACACTTGCCTTGTTTCAAAATCATTTGAACGGTTTAAAAATTACTTTGTAAACACCAAATGTGAGAAAATATTGTCTACAATTCAATTTCCCTACTATTCAACTGACTACACAGTGTCTGGGCAATGTTCATCTCTTTGTGTTATGCATGTAAAATATTATATAGTTATGATAATAGCTATCATAAATAAGTTTGTATTCTGCATTCTCTTACTGTATCACAAACATTCTTTGGCTGCTACACTGTCTTCATTGTTACCTTTTTTATGAGAACTGAGTAGTCCGTATCAACATTACATGAGTGTTCATTTTTGTGTTTTTTTCATAATTTTGCTTTTTTAAAATTTTCTTAATGTTTATTTCTGAGAGAGAGAGAGAGAGAGAGAGAGAGAGAGTGTGTGTGTGTGTGTGTGTGTGTGTGTGAGCGAGAGGGGGAGGGGCAGAGAGAGAGGGAGACACAGAATCAGAAGCAGGCTCCAGGCTCTGAGCTGTCAGCACAGAGCCGGGTGCGGGGTCCAAACTCATGAACCGTGAGATCATGGCCTGAGCCAAAGTCGGACACTCAACCAATGGAGCCACCCAGACACCCCTAATTTCTTTACTAAACTATTATTGAAGTGTTTACATTGTTTTTGAAGGGAAAAGATTGAAAATTTATTGTTTTATTACAGACTAGTTTGAAAATAATATCAAGACAAGAAGGGAATTACCCACAAATGTCATTCTGAAAACATCAATTTTTTATTTATGTACATCTTCGATTTCACATCATAAAAAAAACAGTATGAATAGAATGTTATATTCTATACTTTCCATTAACATTATGCCCCACATATGCTGTTTTTCTTCAGTTGTTTTTTTGGTAGCTTCTCTATGCTTTCTGTAGCTCATGTTATTCTGTGTTGTTTTCTCTAGGTAATTTACCATTCTCTGAAATCAGTCCCTCTGTCTCCTCCCATCAGAAGTGTAAGTATCATGAGGGCAAGGATGGCCTCATGGCCTGTTCTGCCCCATTCAGTCTGTTCATGGCCTGGAGTGGTGCTAGACATCAATAATTATGGACAAATGATTGAGATTCAGGCTAGTCGTGGTTGAGCCACATTTTGAATCCTGGGGCTCTGACCCCAGAACTGTCCGTGTGGTGGCAACAGCGAGTATATAAAGAGCTATAACTTCTTACTATTGCAAGGGACTCATGGTAAACCTTTCCAGCTCCTCCAGAAACAGGGATAGATTGATTCCCAAGATCCAGGAATAAACTAAGAGCAACCTAGGGATGTTTAGTTGTTCTCAACTGTAAATATTCTGACATCCTATTTTAATGCACTGTTTTATAATATTTTAGTGTAGTAAAAGGGATGTGAAGTTTGAAGGCATTTTGGCACATGACATAATCTTAATTCTACTAATTACCACCTGCATGAGGTACTTGGTCTCCTCTGCCTGGGTTTCTTCTTCTGCAAAAGGGGAGAAAATAATAACGCCGTTTTAGATAGTTGTGGTGAGGACTAAGAAAGTAAATCGATATAGAAATCAACTACGCATCAACATGTATATATAATATTTGATGTGGTTCTTTGTAAGTAGGAAACATTCCATAAATATTAGCTGCCGTCATCCACATCATGGCCATTGTTTTGTAAGCCCCGGGTAACTTTTCCCTTACAGAATTAAAATTCCAGAGTTTAAAAGTATTCTGTTAAACAAATAGGACACATTCAAGGCTATACCTTGAATATCCCTCTTCTTTATTTGCATTGCAATGTGCTCTCTTGACTGGTGTAGAAAAGGAAGAATGGCCAACTTTTGCTGGAAATGGTGTATAAGCGTGAGTTTGAACACGCAAATCCATCATTCATGTGAATGTCATTCATCATGTGTGTTCAGGGTGGAGAGAAATGTTAAGTGCCGCTGCTTTTGACTATAAAAATCCCAGGGGTCAAATTATGTAAATTCTCATGGAACTCAGGAGAGCGTCCTGCCATCCAGTGGACATAATAAATGCTGTTGATGTTATAAAGAAGATACTTCAGTTTCTGATAAAATGGCTTCTTTCTTCAGGCGATTGCTTTAGGACCAAAGACTTTGCTTGAAGGTGAAGGGGATTTATTTTTTTACCTAGATTCATAAATTGAGTGAAAACAGTCCTTTCTGAGGCAAAGAAGGACTCTCCCACACGTAGGGGCACTCAGAGGCTCTAGCACATTCTGTCTCAGATGCGGCACCTGCTGGAAATCTACAGTAAGAGACACAACTTACTATACTGACTCTCCTCGTATCTTCTCAAAACAAACAAACTTTTTTCTTCCAAATACGTGTTAAGTGATGATGAGCTGTAAAATATGAACACATATTAGGAACACGTGATCATGGTCAGGAAGATACTCCATTTTGTATGGCTGTAATCCCAGGCCATCGATCAACAATGTCACCCACGGTAGCTTCGTTATGGATAAAGTAGTCAATATCAGCTACGCTATACTACACTAATATCTTCCATAATCTCAGCAAATTAACCATAGGAGTTTTTTCCCTATTCATGCAAATTCCATGGCACTCTTGTTGCCCTTCAAAGCCACTTTCTTAAAATGCTTAGACATCCAGAACTTTCCTATTTTTAACCTCAACGTCTCATTATTCCCCCACTGGGATCACCCCTAGCGGGAAAGAGAGCCGTAGAACTCATATCCATTCTGTTTTGCTTTGATTTGCTTAAGACCACAGGCCAAAACTAGTCAGAGCACCCCTCCTAACCACAAGGAAAATAGAAAAGGTTCAAGGGTCACATAGATACTCAGTGAGCAATAGAATGTAAAGATACAATTATATCCTGAGAAATAGTCATACTATAAGATAGGCTACAGGAAAATGCAGAAGGTTAGGGGCATCCGGTTAACTATAACACTATTGATATATGTCCTGTTAAATTCCCCACTTGGAAATTCTCAATACACATTAGCCCATTTTCTCAGTTGTGAGAAACCATTCTACAAATAAGCGTGATTATCTTGGTTTAATCTGGTTGTTTTTATTTTTATTTTTTGTAAAGTTGATAGAATAATTCCCTTCCAGAACACCCATGAACCTCATATTCCATTAACTCACATTAGAGAAATATTGCATTAGGACATCTTGAAATACTAAAGAGAAAAACATAATGGACACTTAATAGATATTTATTGGCGGAACGTTAAATAAATGAATGAGAAGTCACTTTTCACATCCACAGACACCTGTTTGATCAGAATTGGAGGGACCAAAATCCCATACAACACCTGCATTAATGTTGAAAAATGAAAATCCTAGGTCCAACAGCTAGCTTTTGCTTGCAAGATGCTATCTACCAATTTTGGTGGGATTTTGTTGTTGTTGTTGTTGTTTCGCCTATGCTGACTTGAGTGGTTTTTTGATGTCATTAGCTACATCTCATCTGCTTACGATTTCACAGTGGAATTCATCAGGGTGCAACGCTCAGCTTATACAACTCATCCCACACTTCCTTCCGCACAGGAATTTAGGAATGGAAACCAAATATGGCATTATGATAGAGAGAATCAAAATTACATGCTGTATAAGCCATGCTTTAGATGGTGTTCCATGCTAAAAATCTCAAAAACTCATTGTAGGGAGACTCAGCAAAAGGCACAGTGCTACTTGTACGTTCCGTAAAAAATCCGACTCAGTGAGGCCTTGAGCAATAATCAGGCTTCGTAGCAATAGCTTACGGTTTGCCTTGGGTCCAGAGAGTGGCTAATTGTTGGCAGAGAACCACAGAAACCGGGAGGAGAAAACAATACGGAAGCAATATTATTTGCCATCTAATTCTCTGTAATCCTGAAGGGTGGTTATGCTGAATGATAACACACAGAGGAAAGATTAAATATAATAACATAATGTTCATGCTCTGCACCAGAAGTTATTACTTTTGGCACCATAGAGGCAGATGGCTGGCACTGGCCATTGCCAGGAGGTGTTGAGTGCTCAAGAGGTACTGAGGAATTGAGTCATCTGTGGGGAAAATGACAGTAATGAACTGCTTGTAATGCTGTGAAAATTCAATGAATTTGATTAAACGCAGATTGCAAAACTGTTTCCTGGACGACCATTGGACACAGTCATCGATGCTGAAATGTGCTCTCTCCAATGACAAGTCGGACAGGGAAACCACTGTTTGTGAGGCCAGTTTGTTGAGCTTCTTGATGAAAGGGGTGGCCAAGGAGATGAGCAGAGCCCTGCCCTCCCAGCCTCCTGCAGCCCCCGGGTCCGCAGGCACCAGGTTGTCTGACTGCTGGGGAACTTTCTAGAAGAGGCACAGTTAGCCTAATAACACATCATCTTGGCCCCCAGGGAGCAAACTTACGGAAACTTTTTGTTAGATCTTTATTTCATATCTTCCACGACCACACTACCTGTATTGGAGTAAGGTGCATACGGTACAGTTTATGGCATGTGATTTGGACAGATGGCAACAACAGAGTGGTGACAGAGCAGTTTCATGTGGGGTCTACAAGCTCATGTCAAGAGTACAGGGAGAAGCGAGAACGGGGATCATAGGTAAGGGTGGCACACCACCGAGTGTGGCCCCAGGACCCACAAAAGCATGCCGCCCCTTCCTTACTTTTCGTGATGTGATAAATGCAGAAACAGAGAGTAAGATGGGGCACCTGGGTGGCTCGGTTGGTTCAGCATCCGACTTTGGCTCAGGTCATGATCTCGTGGTTCATGAGTTCGAGCCCCGCATTGGGCTCTATGCTGACAGCTCGGAGCCTGGACCCTGCTTCAGATTCTGTCTGTCTGTCTGTCTGTCTGTCTGTCTCCCTGTCTCCATCTGTCCCTCCCTCGCTCACACTTTGTCTCTCTCAAAAATAAACATTAAAAAATTAAAAAAAAAACCAGAGTAAGCACTTAGCAATGTTTAACAATTCAACAATTCCATCAGTTCTGATACTAAACAGGTGGATTTTGCAGGGTTTGCACCTATTAGAATTTTATTTTTCTGGTGATTCATTTTATAAAAGTTCTGTAATGGGTTGGAAGTTCTACTGCAGATAGTTTGAGAATCAATGAACTGTGGTTGCAGAGGCAGACGTAGTCTGCATTTCCTACAAGATACATGGCTTTAAGCAAATGACTGACCTATCTACATTTTGGTTTGCTCAGTATTTGGTACTTACTAGATTATGTCATTATTAAATAATTGGATTCGCCAAGAACCACTTGCATGAACAACGGAAAAATTACTAAAATATTTAGATAATCCACACCTACTCATTTGAACAACGCACAAGGCAAATGATCAATTAAGTTCAATGGTTTGGAAGAATGAGTGGATCTAATAGCACACACAGTTGCTTCACTCAACTGTTCGGTTCCTGCAACAAATATTTTTGCGCATCTGCCTTGTTCCAGACATGGTTCTAATTGCTGAGGGTGTGCAAGTGAATAAAAATTGCAAAGATTCCTGCACATGGGGAGTTTGTTCTGGAAGGGGCTATGGTTGGCACAGAATAGATGTACTTAATCAGTAAACTGTACAATCTACTTGGGATTAAAAATTGCTATGGGAAAATAAAGGAAGCATTGCAGGGCAAGGAAATAGGGAAATTTGTAAGGAGATCGCATTTCAACAAAGACACAAAGGAGGTGAAGTTCGCCATGTGGATACGTGGAGGAGGGGCATTCTGAGTAGAGGTAACAGCCAGTGCAAATGTCCTGTGTTGGCATATATCTAGTGTATTTGAGAAGCGGCATGGAGGCCAGAGTGGATGAAGGAGAGAGAACAAGGGAAATGTGGATAGATGAGGACAAAGAGGTAATTCGAGTCTAAACGGACCATGTGAAAACTTGGTTTTCCACTCCAAGATAGGAAGCATTGAAAGTTTGGAAAGAGAACTGACATGGCTTTCCTTCCATGTTAAGGGATGATAAGGCTATTTCAGCAATGCAGGTAAAGGAGATGGTGGGATCCCAGCAAGACGGTAGCAGTGGAGGTGAGAAATGGTCAGATTCCTGGTATATTTGAAAGGCAAAATCAATAGAATTTCCTGATATTGGGTATAAGGTATGAGATTGTGAGACGGAAAGATAAATCAAGGAAATTTCAAAGTTCTTTGCCTGCGCAACCGGAAAATCTGGGATGCTGCAGGCTGTGGGTAGAAGAGATTATATGGCATTGGGGGTGCATGATGAGTTTTGTTTGGGACACGTTAAGTCATACTTGTCTGTTATGGGCAGCTAAGTGTCTTTAAATGTCAAATATGTAATTAGAGTCCAGAGCTTGTGGAAGACATTAAGTGTGGATGTTGCTGGGAATAAATCACTTTGAAGCTAGAAAACTGGATGAGGTTACCAAACAAGAGAGTGCAGACAGAGAAAAGGGCTACTGACTGATCAGATCAGAGACCCTGGGGCATGAAGAAGTTATGGAGAAGAAGAGGGACAATGAAGGAGAGTTAGCAGGAGTGACCAATGGGACAGGAGGACCATCGATAGAGGGTAGGACTTGGGAAACCCAGTGGAGAAAGTGTTTCAGGAAGAACTCATCGAGGGTGTGAAATGCTGCTGGTAGCCACTTAAGGCAAGGACAGAAACCTCTGGATGCAGAAATGTGAAGTTCCTTCATAACCACGTAAAGATGCAATGGTTTGTAGAATGATAAAACAAGAGTCATATGGAAGGAATTTTGAAGGGAAGGACCAGAGGTGAATCGGACACAGAATAGAAACAAGTCTCGTAAGGAGTTTCTAGCACGAGGGAGCAGACCCATGAAGCAATATTCGGTAGCAGAAGTGGGGTCAAGAGAGAGATTTTATGTGACTTTTCAAGGGTGCTTCTTTTGGGGAAGACCTCAAGCAATTAATAGCACAGGTCATAAAGTGTGAGGACCCTGAGGTGTACCGAAATGAGCAAATTTTGGAGACGAAGTTAGAAGCCATCAGAAGTGAACGCAGTCACAACAGAGAACACCTCCAAGGCAAGAGCAGGAGGCACTGTAAGAAACGCTTGTTTGATTTCAAGGGCTACGCTTTTTAAATGCTGTGAGTGGTACTTACCAGGCAAATGGCACAGGCATTTGTTTGCAAACGCAAACTCCTTTGTAATCATCATGGAGCAATTTGTACAATCACACATTTCTTCAAACAAGTAATTAATACTGATACTTAAATACTAAATTGATAGGCTTTCTTGCTCTCTTGCTTGCAAGCTATTCACATTCTAGCTGTGATTAAGAATCAGCAGAGACAGTCCCTTAAGGTAATAGGTGCAAGAAATTTTCTGTAGTCTCCACTGTCTCCAGTTTTACATTGATGTGTATTAAGGAAAAGTAGAAGGAAAAGCAACAATGCCCTTTGTCTTCTTGTTTTTTGTCTTTCAAACTTTTTTCCCTAACAAAGGGGAAGCAAAATATATCATATATGTATGTGTGTATGTGTGTATATATTTATATTAAATACACATACACACACCTCTTTGGCATATATATATATATATATAATATGTTGTATTTTATAACATTTCTTTAACTGGTATTTTGTAAATTTATGTTCAGATTCCATTCTTCCTTCTTGTGATCGCCTTCCTTCAGAGTCATGGAGAAAGCATATCTTCTTACCTACTTTGGCCTGGAAGGGACATATATCCTTCCATTTGTGAAAATAAGTCATGACATAGGGAGACCTGGAGAATGCAGCCCATCTTTATTTCAGTCTCCCCTTCCAACATAACTCTGTACTATGCAAGGAAACCATGGCACTTTGGTGGCCAACCAGCTGTCTGCTACAGGGAATGGGCATTTCAAGGTCAAAGGCAATCGTGCTCTTTGCCCAAGGGATATTTGAAAGAATTTAGAGTTCTATATAGAGAAAGGCAAAGGAAAGATATACGAGAATGTTCTAATATGACTTAATCTTTGATAAATTAGAGCCCTCTGGATATCAACATAAGAATGTTTGGGTTTTGTTTGTTTGTTTGTTTTGTTTTATAGGAATTAGCTGCTTTGGAAATCTGAAAATGGACTATGAATCTTGTCATAGCCTATACCTCACAACTAGCATCAATTACATATTTGGACCACGTGGCATTTATTGCTTTCTTATTTACAAGATCACATTAGTAACCAGTGGCAATGATAAAGAACAGTCAACATCGATGCCATCCAAAAGAATAATAACAAGAAAAAATAATTCCCTGGGACAGCAACTAAAATCAAACTTGGATTGAAGTCTAGGAAAATGATCATTTTTCATCATAATTGTAATCACATAAAATATTAAATATTTTCTTCATTTTGACATTTTAATCACACCCTATATTCTTCATGTAGAGATACTTCTTCGAATTCTTTTGTGATTTCTTTAGTTTTTATAAATACACATATAAAGTATATTTGTGCATCCACACATCTGTATATAAAACCCAATATTAGGCTTGTGTTTTTCATTTTCCGGTGGGTTGGTGAGTTTTTCCCTTATTTAATAGTGTGACATTTGGGGGTACCTGGGTAGTTCAGTCAGTTTAGTGGCCAACTCTTGACTTTAGCTCAAATCATGATCTTGTAGTAACGGGATTGAGCCCTGGTTGGGCTCCCTGCTGAGCTTGGAGCCTACTTAGGATTTTCTCTCTCTCTCTCTCTCCCTCTCTCTCTCTCTCTCTCTCTCTCTCTCAAAATAAGTAAATATATATTCCACATACAGAGATGGAGAAAAAAATAGATTAAGAGTCTGCTCTCTGGTTGTCCCCAATATTCTGACATTCTGAGGTCAGTATTGATCTTTTGCATTCCTTCCAGTGAACTGTGCATTCCTTCTAGTGAGTCCTGTCCAATATCACCAAAATGTGTACTGTTTGTATCGCTGAAGGGAACAAGCCCTCTGGTTAGACTCCTGGGTTGAATCCTGACTTCGTTTCTGACTCAGTCTGTGGGCTTAAAATGCTTAATGTTTCTGTGCCTCAGTGTGTTCGCCTGTACAATGGGGCCATGTGATTACCTACATAGCTCTGTCATGTAACTGAATTAAGTCTTCCGAAAGCAACTTTCCTAGCATAACTAATAAAGGTTAGATAATATTGTATTTGCTGTTTCTGCTCCCATTTAATTACATACCCCTGTTCTCATATCACTTTCTACATCTGTTTTTCTCTTCTTGCCCATGCATCCCCACACAGACTATTATCATAACTGTTGTAGCTGAAGTGTTGAAGTAAATTGAGGAAGGCAACAGCACCGTGCGAAACAGTATGCGTATCAGTTTACCTTTAAATGAGAGGTATCCTCATGCTGAGGTTTCCTGGCCATCTCTTCTGTGAGGCATTTTTTTTTTTTTATGTTTATTCATTTCTGAGAGACAGAGCATGGGGGGGGGGGGGGAGGGGCAGAGAGAGAGGGAGGCACAGAATCCCAAGCAGGCTCCAAGCTGTCAGCACAGAGCCTGATGCGGGACTTGAACTCATGAACTGTGAGATCATGCCCAGAGCCGAGGTCGGACGCTTAACCCACCGAGCCACTAGGCGCCCCTTAGCCATGAGGCATTTGTAAAAGCTGTAACCATCTCACCCAGGACCTGCCCCACTACTGATAACCATCTTCTCAAATCTGTGCTAGTCTCTATCTTCTGGGCCTAGAGACATGGCAACATGAAGCAGAGGGAGGCTAAATAAATTGTCTCAGTTTTAAAAAATTAGTCAATGAAATAGAAATTGGCAATTAGCATCAGAACTGCAATCAATTCTGGAATATAAAAATGGAATCCTCCATGCATACAAAAGTATATTGTAAATGATAATAGTTACACCCACTGATCTTGAAAATAGTTTGCCACGATTTAAAATATCCATCAACAGTTTAAAAGTCCCTTCCCTATTCCTCCAACTAAGTGGAACCAAAATTGTTCTCTCCCACTGAAAGATTTGAATATGATATAAAACAGAGGTAGCACATGATTGCCCGGACCTTCTGTCTACAACTGGGTTTTGTTTGTATGTGTGCGTTCTGCAAGTGGTTAAGCGTTAGCCACTGTTACCAACATGGGTTTTCTCATTTGTTTGTTTTAATACCTGCCAGGATCTGTGGCCATTTGAATGTGTACCTTAGTAGACACCAAAGGCACATTTCTATTGTCTTTACTAGATTTTATATATCCGCGGAACTTAGGACAACTGACTTTTCCAAATTCAAACTTAGACAATTAACTTTTTTCAAAAATACTAAAAACTCATCTTAACACTTTTTATTGGTGATATGTTGTCAATGATGTTTTATTCCCCTATGTTTCCAGTGTCAAAAATATTGTCATTTTTCATTTATAAGTGTCAGATGCAACGGACATGCCCCAGGAAAAGGAACGTGAAATCCTTTTGTTTTGTGGCCCACTTCCTAAATATATGCAACGTTTATTTGTCAATCATACCTCAATAAAGCTGAGGAAAAAGGGACTCGGGGCTTTCAGCAACCCCAGTTGCTTATATACCCCTATTCGTGTCAAAGGCATATTTTCATAAACACTCACTCGCTGTAAATTTTGGAGGAGCGGGATATTAACTAGTTTTATTTTTTTCTAATCACTGGCTCATTTAACATGAAAAAGTAAATGACATCCTAGCTTATTTCACTTATTTTTTTATATTGCTTCTTTACTAAAACCGTAAAAGAAAAAGGCCTTAGGTACCATAATGTGGAAGCGCGAATGGTTAGCTGAATGCAAATGCTCAGTTAATCACTCAGGAACACCATTTTGGGGTCTACATGACCTTCTTTACAGTGGCAATAAAGACTGGGGGATGTTTTGGCATTAATTTTTCACATAAAGTGTTAACGAGATGCACGATTGATGACTATTCTTTCACTTCTGGATTTTAAAAGATGGGCTGGGCCATAGTTCTATTTACCCTAAGAAGGATTCCTTAAGTAGTAGGATCCTAAAGATGTCCTAATAGCCGTTTTCACAGTTCTGATAGATATTTGTTTCCCAGGTGGCTAAGAGAACAACCAAACAACAAGTCAATAGCTGAACTGTCATCATTTGTCAGTGCACGGGGCTCTACAGTTTACAAAGCACCTGTACATCTGTGATCTCAGGTTGAGCTCCTAGACAGACAGATTCTGAGACTGAGACAGGCAGGAAGGAGACTGAGTGCAGCGCCTTCTGGGGAAGGAAGAGGGAGGAGCAGGACTGGGGAGAGGGGGAGAGTTGTGTGATGCAGTGGTCCTTCCGGGATGTCCTGAGTTGGGGTGAGGTTGGTGGGCTTTTATGGCTCCCTGTTGACCAATCAATGCAGTAGGGGTCACCCCAAAAAGGGAGCTTGACATGGGGACTGGCAGATCATTTCAGCCGGGGCGCTCCTGACAGCCCATGAACATTTGAGTGTTTGCCTCTCCCCTTCCCAATGTTTTTTACCCAGATCCCTTGGGAAGATGACTGGAGGAATCATTACCATGTGATGGGGTAGGGTCCCTCCTCCCAGCCACCTAGTCTCTCCTTCACTCCAAGATTTCTGGTCTGAACCCTGGCTTTGCTGCCGAAACTAGGGCAAGACCGTAACATGTTATTGAGGCCCCTTTCTCTAGCCTCCGAATCCTCTGTGCTGAATTTCTTTTGATTTTACAGGTGTAGCCGTATACTTGGTGGGTATCCATCATTTTGGCCCCGAGGATAAGTTCTGTTAATCATCTCCACAATTCTCTGGGTCTGGCCCTCTGGTTGTGATGCCAACCTTGCCACTCATTGCAGTGCTCATGTTCACCGGACTTATGATGGTTAAGCTCTGCCACCAGCTTCTGTAGTTTCCAGGTTCCATTATCCGTGTTGTTATTAACCCAGCTGAGTAGTGGCATCTCCTACGATTAGCCCTGAAGACAGCCACCACTAGGCATCTTCATGATGCACTGTTTCTCTCAGCTGCAGGTTTCCTGTAGCTTTGGTAAAGGGCTGATCTTTCGGGCCCCCTTGGTACTTGGTTATCTGGTGGGTTTTCCCAAACTAACAAAACATACCTGCTGCTCCTTCCCAAGCCTTTTATTCCCCTCTTCTCCTACTTGCCCTGGCATGTGGCATTCCTACCTCACTTGCCATCAGCCACTCTCCCACTTCCAGGAACCTATTCATCTGTGCAGAACAAATTTAGCAGCTTAAAAAAGAAGGTATCCATTGGCCCACCCCATTTGATCAACTCCTTGAGAGTCACTTTAACAACAAGGCTGCTGGGTGTGACCATCGCCCCCTTCTCCAAGTTGCGTGAACTCCGCCACCCCCATGGCCTGTCCCATCTGGAAAAACCTGCATGCCTACCAAGCAGAGATAGGCTGGGAGCAGACCCGTGTGGATAAAAGCAGACTCTATCCAAAGTTCAGCAGATTTTTCAAGAGCAAACACTTCTCAAGTGCCTGGGTGGCTCAGTTGGTTAGGCATCTGACTTTGGCTCAGGCCATGATCTCACAGTTTGCGAGTTGAGTCCCACATCTGTGAGCTTGAGCCCTGCTTCGGGTGGCTTGTACTTGCTTTGGGTAAACACGAGCCCAGCTTCAGGTGAGCCCCACTTCTCTCTCCTGCCCTCTCTTTCCCCCCACCCCTCTACCCCTCATGGAATTCTCCCTCTCTCTCTGCCGCTCGCTCACTTGCAACCTCCCCTCTCAAAAAAAAAAAAAAAAAAAAAAAAAAAATCAAACGCTTCTCAGATTGTTGTATAGAACCGGTCAATTTCCAGAGTGTTTAAGTGGTTGTGTTTCTTTGTCCATTTGTGTCGCTGTTCTTTGGGGAGAGGTTTTGCCTGTCTTCTTGCTTAGCTGTGATTCAGCTTTTGGAAACTTCTTTCAGAATCTGTGAGTTATCCCATATTCTCCCCAAAATTAAGTTAGAGCTACTTTTAGTTGCCGTAAAGCAAAGAGCCCTAATAAATAAAACTAGATTTGGAGGCTTATTTTGTGAGTCAGCATTTCAGAAATGCGCTTTGCTTTGTTCATTTTATAATGTTACAAAGTACTTTACATGAAGGAATTGTGCTTTCTTTTAAAATGCGTTTTCCTTTTCCTGTGAAGGTAAATTCTTGACTAAAAAAATCTGGAAAATCGTAGAGGAAACTCCACAGTGAAATTAAGCAATTGCTTCGTAAAAGAAGCAACATTCACCTACATCTTCAGTGTTCATTGTTCACCTACATTGTTGACTTGTGGTTCTATTTCTGTCCGCAAAAGCTTGCAAAGTGACTCCATTGAGTTTGGTTAAAGACTCTTAGCTTAGCAGTGGAAACACCAATACCAGGCCAAACGTAGTATTGGGAGACCTATTTGAAAGGCTAATTTAGGAGAATTCTTAACCAATACCAGGCCAAACGTAGTATTGGGAGACCTATTTGAAAGGCTAATTTAGGAGAATTCTTAACTCTGGAAGCAAGGATATAGTTGGAAACTTCTCTGTAACTATGTTACTTTTAATGAGAAGGGAGGAGAAGTCTTTCTGAAAAGCAGTCGAGAACGATGGGGCACCCATTTCCCCAAACCACTGGAAGCAGGGTTCTGAGATTGATTTGAGACTCTACAAAGGCTCATGCTGTGATGCGGGCAGCTGTCTCCTAGCAGAATGCAGGCCACTTGTGTATCCCTTCAGACCTGTAACTAGCTATCAGCCCTGTTGCTAACAGCTAGGAGGCAGGCCGGACTTGGACTGGGCTTCAATGGCAATGACCTTCCTGCAGAATTACATCTCCATTTACCAGAGCATTCAAAAGGCAAATGCGAAGGATCTAAAATAATTTTACTTGAGCTTCTTCTTTTCCTTTAGCAAATTAAGCACAATTATGTGGCTAGACATAACGGGAAACATTCTTTCTTGAATTGTATCAGAGCTCTGATGCCCTTGAAGGTCAACCAGAAGTTCCTTTGCTTTGCTAGGAAGGTCAACATGTGTAGAAGAATCATTTTTTAATGGTTATGATGAAAAAAAGTAAGTGGTTCTGCTCTGAAGCTAAACAAGATTCTTCCTCAGAATAATAATCACCAAGAGGTCAGAATATTTCCTGGCTGCCCTTTAATGATCCATACAAGAGGACTCTTCAAAGAAACCCCTCTCAGCAACTGCGGTTTCAGTTGGTTTCCTAGTCTTGAGCAAAGTGGGTAGATGTAGTCCTCATGCCCCAACACGCTTCCAGTTTTAGAAGGAAAACTAGTGCTCGCTTGGGCAGCACATATACTAGAAGGAAAACTAGCCTTTGTTGGCACATTCCTAAAGTCGAATTTAATAAATACTTGGGTTTGCGGATAGAGCAAATTGTAATGGTAGTAAACAAACATCTTATTCTTATCTTTCCTTTTTTAAATTTTTTTTAAAGATTTTAAGTAATCTCAACACCCGATACGGGGCTCGAACCCACAACCCTGAGACTGAGAGGTGCATGCCCCACTGACCGAGCCAGCCAAGTGCCCCTATTCTTATCGTTCTTCTCTTTTCTCCCAGATATACTCCCCCCTCTATATTTCTAATAACTGTGGATCAAATTTTGCCCCCAGCCTACCCAGCCATACTTACAAATGAGCGAATGTTTCCTGTGACTATTGTTGGAAAGGAGAGGAGCTTCCTCTTAAAAACTGGTGCTGAAGGGCACGGTTTATTTTGATGGGTATAGACAGAAGTGTGTGTGCATGCGCTTGTGTGGGTGACAGGAGATGGTTAAGTTCTAGTCAGTAGATAAGGCACACGTCTTGTGCAATCCCAATTGGCCTTAAAAATTTATCTGCAGAAATCCAGCACAGCCACGTTTTCCTTCAGTGTTGGAACACTTGCTATTTCTTTGGGTGAACATCAGATGAAGCAGGTGACTTGTGTTTAGGGACCAAACAAACAACAAGCAACCCGACTTCACACATTAGAATCATCGGCGCACAAGGAGAGGGACATAAGATTGAGACCCGAGTAGGGAGAGCAAGATTCATGCCTTCCATTTCCTGCTCATCCCAAGGCTGCCAGGAGCAAACAGTCAGCACTGTTGAAGTTAGCCCTTCGTCTCATTTTAATTATTATTTTAAAATTAGCTGCTAGGCGCATATAGATGGATTGTACTGGCTTCAATGTGTGTGCTGTACCTACATGATATATTTATACTAAGCACATATGTACTTTGGAACAGTGATGATATGTTATTTTCCAAATTCTCCTATTTTCCCCCATGTGCTGTGTCAAAAACAAACAAAAACAAAAACAAAAAAACAAAAAACTGACTGGCTGAGATGTCTCCAGAATCTTCCTCTACTAATCATGCAACTCTAAAGTTTTCCTCTATTAAACCAAGTTCAGGGACACCTGGGTGGCTCAGTCGGTTGAGCGTCCAACTTCGGCTCAGGTCATGAACTCGCGGTTCACGGGTTCAAGCCCCACATCTGGCTCCATGCTGACAGCTCAGAGCCTGGAGCCTGCTTCAGAGTCTGTGTCTCCTTCTCTCTCTGTCCCTCCCCTGCTTGCTCTCTCTCTCTCTCTCTCTCTCTCTCTCTCTCTCTTTCTCTCAAAAATAAACATTGAAAAAGAAAACAAGTTTGATAACGGAATGCTGTCAAGAGTCCTGCCATCAGTTAGATACGCCTTCCCTGTCCCTTACGTTATCCTGATTATTTGAATGGTTTGACTTCCACAAGATTTGTGATTGCATATTTTAAAAAGGGAGGTCGCAGGGCGCCTGGGTGGCTCAGTCGGTTGAGCTTCTGACTTTAGCTCAGGTCATGCTCTCGCGGTTCATGAGTTCGAGCCCCGCATCGGGCTCTGTGCTGACAGCTCAGAGCCTGGAGCCTGCTTCAGATTCTGTGTCCCCCTCTCTCTCCACCCCATCCCGGCTTGTGCTGTGTCTCTCTCTGTCTTTCAAAACTGAATAAACATAAAAAAAAATTTTTTAAATAAAAAAATAAAAATAAGAAAGGGAGGTGGGGAAAACACTAGGAAAAAGTTAGGAACACTTTCAGATGCCAGTGAAAAGCCCTGATAGACTCCCTCAAGTAATCAACCACATTTGTTTGGAGCACAATTGATCTTGTCAGGGCTAAACACCCATTTGCCGTTGATATCCTCAACAAGGAAGAATAATTAGAAAATTCCTTAATTAGTGTTCCATTTAATCTTCCATTGTCAAGGTAAATACTTTGATTGAAATAAGTAGTACACAGGAGTAACTACACACCTATTTTGAATTTCCATAAACTTATTAAATGATCCTCCCCATTCGCCATCTCGGCCAATACTGCCCTTCCCGAGACTCGCAATAATGGGGAAGGATTTTAAGCGAAGCGAATGAAGGCTTGGTTTTCACCAAGATCCAAATCCTGAGGAGCATCAGCCTTTCTTTTCTGCTGGAGAGACACATGAGTTCGTAAGCTGTTTTCAAGCTGTCCACGTTTCCAAGGTCAGCCTGCAGTGATTGTGATGCTTTTGCTAATGAGTCACACAGTTTAACCTACTCAAGGGTCACCCACTCTCAGGTTTTACTTCTGTGATTGGTGGATGGTAGAATTCAGGTATTTGAAGCATTATCAGTCTCCCCAGGGGTTCTAAAGCTGAAGTCCTACTTTCTCTGTCCCTCCTGTGACCTCCCATGTACCTTATGACTACTCTAATTACTGTTGGTACAGTTTGAGCAAGCCATCATTAGGACTCAGCTGTCTCTGCTAGGAAGCTCTCTAACTGGGGAAGTCTCCCTAATGTTATCTTTTACTTGCTTTCCTCCTTTGTTTTAACCCTTATTCATTCATTCATTTATGAAACAAGTATTTTTTTGAGCACTTACTTTGTGCAAAAAAGTTTTAGGTGCTTGAGATGTTGTAGTGAAAACAAACACAATTTATACCACCGAGGAGCCTGTATTCTCATGAAGGGAGACAGAGGAGGGAGAATTACTCAAGTATTTAGAATTCTAGTACTGATGAACACCATAGAGAAAATTAAAGCTGGGGCAGGGGGAAGGTATGGGAGGTGGGTTCTATTTTAAACTGGGTCAACATGAAAGCTCAGGCTCATAAGCTGGAGTTTGAATGAGCCAGCCTTGTGGTTAGTTGGGAATTCTCTTGTCTGTTATACCTCACCCTCTGCCCGCGAATGAGGCCAACACAGAAGAAAGCAGAGAAAGAAAGAAACTGGTTCAGGCAACCTTGCTGCCGACCCTCAATCCAGCCATATCTCTATTTTTTGGTAAGACATTAAGTAAAATAAACTATGAAATTCACTCTGTTCTCTAGTAAGGCCAAACAATAAATTCTGTTTTAGATTAAGTAAGGAATACACTGTGTTTGCCCTTGTGCCACCAAAAATTCCAATATGTACTCCAATAACCTTTATTTTTTTAAAAAAGAAAATCTATCGTGTTTTCTCACTACATGGGAATATTATAGAAAACTTGGAAAATACAGAAAGGCAAAGACTAAAAAAATAAATCTTAGGACATCATTTTAAGGGTTTTGCTGAGTATCTGTTGTGGCTTAACTACTGAACAAAAACTCTACTCTTGTGTATTTAAATTGTTTAGGGGGGCCCAACTTCACCTCAGGTCATGATCTCATGGTCCATGAGTTCGAACCCTGCTGTGCTGACAGCTCAGAGCTGGAGCCTACTTTGGATTCTGTGTCTCCCTCTCTCTGCCCCTCCCCTGCTCATGCTCTGTCTCTCTGTCTCTCTCTCAAAAATAAATAAACATTAATAAATAAATAAATAAATAAATATTGTTTATCCTTGTTATTCGTAACGATTCCCAACAAAATTTTAAGAAGCATCTTTGAGGTGAATTCTTTCCCATCCATAATTATTTCCATAGGATATATTTCCAGAAGTGGAATCGAAGGCTCCAAGGGTGTGCACGTGTTTGTGGCCTTTGAAATGAAAGTGCCCATTTGCCCTCCGAATTGTATGAGTTTTCATCACCATGGCAAGTAGATGAACGTGCTTACTTCTTTACATATTCACTAACACCCAAAGCAGAAAAAGAAAGTTTTAATTTCTTTTCTTATCCAATCATTATTATGTACGGTATATGTCTATTTTATTCTTGGTGAGATTCCATTTTTACCATATTAAGAATTTAACATATTTCTCCTTCTGAGAATTGCCAGCTCCTTGATTCTAACACCTTTAAAAGATTTAGGTGTCTATCGTTTTCTTATTGATTTTTACTAATGCTTTACATATTAAATGTATTCCTTCATATGCCATTAAATTTTCCCATTTTAATAATATGAACTATATAAAGCTTTTCTCTTAGCTATGCACCATGCAAGCAATTTACCTAACAAAAGATGAAATTGCAGATAGAGGGATAAATGTGTTTGAGATCACACAGGTACGCAATAGAGCTGGCATTTAAAGTCAGGTCTGCTTGAATCCAGACCTATGTTTAAATATGATGCTAAGTTACTGATGATTATTATTTCCTCTCTATCCCATAGTTCAGGGGTCAGCAAAATGCCATGCATGGGGAAAATCTGGCCTGCTACCTATTTTATAAATAAAGTTTTATTGGAACACAACCGCATTCATTACTTTCATGCACAAGGGCATACTTGAGTGGTGACAGAGACCATATGGCCTGCAGAGCCTTCAAATATTTACTGTCTGGTCCTTTATAGGAAAAGTTTATTGACCCTTGCAGTAGGTTCCCATTACCTAGAAACTATATTGACATTGGATTTCCTGGATCTATCCATTATCTCCCCATATCTTACTTTTCCCTCAACATTTCTCTGTAGTATTAAATAAACTACTGTCATGCTTTTGTGTTAATGTACACTATTCAAGAATGTAATTCATTGCCTCTACTGATATTTTAATTTAAAAAAATTGTATTCTATTTTCAAATATCCTATTCTCAGTCCCTCTTGTTTCTTAGCATCTTGTATTGTTGGAATGACACAGCATCTTCTTGGATTTCAGTAAGAATAATATTTAACTTGTAGAGGTATCTGGATGTCTCAGTTGGTTAGGTGTCCAACGTGATTTCAGCTCAGGTCCTGATCTCATGGTTTAAGATTCATGAGTTTGAGGCCCCGTCAGCTTTCAGCACAGAGCCTGCTTGGGATTCTCTCTCTCTGCCCCTTCCCATGCTTTCTCTCTCTCTCTCTCTCTCTCTCTCTCTCTTTCTCTCTCTCTCTCTCTCTAAGAAAAAGAAAAAAGGAGGAATATTTAGCTTTTAAAGAAGTTATTTGGAATAAAAGCTGTTTCACTCATGGGGCGGGGGGGCGCGTTTTGGTCTTTTAATCAGGTGTTTATGTGGATTTGTCATTTCTGGAAGCCACTGTGGACCTCTCTCAACAAATGTGAATGCCCACTTAAAAACCCAGAAAGTCTTTTCTTCCAGTGCCCTCTCAGTTTGCCCTTGCATGTAGTAGAGTTCAGTGTATTGTCCACATGCTCTGTCAAGCTCTGCCCCTGAATACTGTCAGTAGGAAAACGGACTGTGTATGTGTGCATGCATGTGTTTGCACACACACACATGATTGGGGGTGGGTCGAAACGTCTATTCTCCAAATGCTTCTGCCCCTTACCTTCTCTGATATGGGTGAAATTCCTCTGGGTTTTCACTGCCGTGTAAATTCATTGTGTTTCAGAACAGGAATAGATATTTCCTTTCATTTGAACATAATGGAATATATTCTGGAAAATAGTCTTTGGTATTTATAGAATGAGGTTGGGCCCTTCCTAATAGCCAAGGCAGGTAAAACTCTGTTCTCTTTTTTCCCTTCTTTGTGTTTAATAGGGATAAATGTGTAAGATCATTTCAGTGTAAAGAATGCATTACACAAAAACTGATCGTTCTTAATAATCTGTAGTATTTTATAGGAAGCTCAATAGAACTTATTAGTAAGACTCATCTGCTACATTAGCTAAAGGAACAAATAGGCTGCAAAACTGGAACATGGTATGCAAATCAATAATAATAAAGGAGCCATCATATTGTGTGCTGCTCAGATGATACTGAAAAAATTCATTCCCAACCTGCCAACACATTTTGAAGGGGATGTTGACAAGCCCCTCTACATCAAAAAAAAAAAAGAAGAGAGAAAGAAAGAAAGAGAAAGAAAGAAAGAAAGAAAGAAAGAAAGAAAGAAAACAAAAGAAAAAGAAAATGGCAACCATGATAGAGAATAGTCTAGAAATGATGTCACCTTGTTTAAGATTGTCTTTCATATTTTGCCTTGACTTCCAGATGGAAGAGGGAACAATATTATGAGAGGCTCTACTCAGCAGGAAAAAATACATATTAAGAATGAAAAGTTATAGGGAATCATTATTTGATTTAAAGGAAGAAATATCTTCTAATTTAGAAGATATTAGTCACCTTCTGAAAAAATGTTAGATCATTGTATTCAAAAGCTTAATTTTGAGATTAAAATAACTGTGTGACCTGGAGCAAATTGCTAAACTCCTCTGAGCCACGAGTTCTCAATTCTCAAAGTGATTTTCATCGCAATGATTGGTTTCTCAGGTAAATTTAAAGTTGAGCTAAGATTCTATTCTATATTCATAACACAGCATTGTTATCAAAATAGAACAGTATTATAATGAGATGTTCTTAGAACAGCACTCATCCTCAATAAATGCAGCTATGTTGCCCTTGATGTGATGTGGTGAGTGCCCCATCCCCCAGGTATATTAAGGTAGTAGTATCTGGACGTTCTTGGAAACGTTTGTATGAGATTGCAGTGTTGAATTGGAGGTTGGAATAGATTGTTTGGTCAAGTCAGTTTTGATCATCACATATGAACTTACTCTGCTTTGCATATCCTTCTGATTTATTTATTTATGCCAACCAATATTTATTGACTGCCCTTACTTATGAAGATCACGTTAGGTGTTACAATTCCAGCTGACAAAGAAGATAAGATAAATTCTTGATCCCATAGAGCTTATATTCCAATGGGAGAAGGGGATAAGAAGTAAAGCTTAAAGATCAAGAAAACATTAAATAATGGCAAAAACTCTACTTCCTTTTAAAGGAGGATAAAGTAGCAGGGAGTGACTGAAAAGGTATCTCTGAAAAGGTGGCATTTGCCAAGAGTGACAAGCAGGGACCCCCTTCGTGAGAAACACAGGAAAGAGCCTTCCTCCTGGATTGGGTGTTTGTTCCCATTATTTTCTATACATGGAATGCTTTATTGCACTACAGAAGAGCTGGTACAAAGATCCTAAGATAGAAATAATCTTGGAGTATTCCAGAAATAGAATGAAGGTCAGCGTGACTGGAGCACAGAGGGAGACGAGGTGTGATACCCGTCAGTATCCATTTCTCCTTTTGTTCTGGGCACACAGAGAGCATGCATTGCTTGGTTCCCTTGCACTTAGAGACATCTGACTTTTCTGTCCATTGAAATGCAAAGATCAATGGTGCATGTTTTTCCCCAAGGAAGCGGTAGAAAGCTATTTGTGGTTCTCCAGTCTCTCTTTCTCTGTAAGAGTGAATGTGGGAGGTCTGTGCTCAAATGGCTCATTCATCAAATGGAAAACGATGGATGTCTGGGTATCGCCCATCTCAGGAAGAAACTATAGGAACAAGGAATAAGCTTCTCTTATGTTAAGCCACTGAAATGGTGGAGTTGTTTGTTAAAGCATTACAACCTAACATTGTAACGATGAATTTCCTGATGAATTCAGGGAATGACTAACAGTAGAGGGTATGGTAGCAGGGCCAGATACTGTGGGTTTGTAGGCCAGGATAGAGTGGGCATTTGTGAACAAACATAACGAGCAGCCCCTGGGTAGCAGATACGTCATGTGATCTGTCAGCTACTGATTCACAACATTGCCATCACTCTAGAATTCTTATACCCAGATTTCTCAAAATTGACATCATCTTCTGAGGTTCTACCTCCCCAGCCTATAGAAGCTACATTATGAAATGAGAAGGTCAACTAAATATATTTTATGGAGTTGAGGGCAAACGAAAAAGAAATAAAACCACAAATAGGTGTAATACGTTTTCTAAGAATATCTAGATACTCTTTACCTTCTTAACCATTTTCTCTCGGCGAAAACCCTTTTTACTTTGTTTTTGTTTTGTTTTCAGGCTTTTTGCTAAGCAGTCTGCCAAAAGTACTTATCAAATGAAGAATTAATTTATAAATATTTGTTGTAATTTTGTTTTTCTGTTTTTGCATTTCCTTTTAAAGAAAGAAAGATTGCCAGGTTCCAAGTTTAATTAAATGCACACCTGTCTAAGGAGTGCTAAAACCGAGTCATCTTCAACAACACTTGTAAGGGAAATAAGCCAGGCACCGTATTCCTTTTTTGCCAACAGTCAAATCAATTTTGTGCCATGTGTAGACATCCCTGACTGCATGGCCACGTGTTTAGTATTAGTTTTAAAACGTCTTTGTTATGATGATATTGACTAACCTTAGTAAGTTAGATTTAGTTAGATTTAGCACTGATATATACAAGGCAGAATCATAAGCCCCGTGTATGTACGATATCGTTCAGTCTTCACAAGGGCACCTAAGGTAGATTTTATGGCTATGCCATTTTATAGGCGAGGAAACTGAAGCTCGGGAAAAGTTAATACGTAGTTTAAGTTCACACAACGAGTAAGTGGTGGAGCTGATATTGAATCAAGGCAATATGACCAAGGATCCTACATTTTTCATTGTTAGGAAAATTGTGTGATCACATAAGAAAGCTAGTGAGGAAGGCATTTACTTGAAGTAAAGAAGGCAACATACTTACAGAGTGACGGCCCTGTGATTTGAGGCAGATACATGATGACATTTTCTCTATCCTGAGATGGAAAGTCAGCTTTGGCACTGGAGACAGATGTGTCATGTGAAATAGGTTATTTAATCTCTTCGAATCTCAACACTCTTATCTGCAAAATGGGGCTGATAATACCTACCATAGAGATTCATGGTAAAGATGAAAGGAGATGGTGTGTACACAGGGCAAGGAGTAGGCATTCAATAAGTAACAGTTATTTTACTCAATCAGCTCTTCATTTCCTCCCATCCCTCAGTGAGATATTAGGGATTGCTGGTACCGATCTATAAATGATCTTATAATCTGTGAATGAAAGATACTGGATACATGTAATGTCTATAGTCCCTTCTAGAATCAAGAAAGATTAAAAAAAAAACTCTTTTGATTTCTTGTGAAGGAAAATGCCATGTGTGCTAAAGGTGATTGATAGCAGTTCCTCTATGTTTGTGTCCCTCCCCACATGCCCGTACTCAGTGGCTTTTGTACATGCCATATGTCTAAGTTTCACGTAGGACCATTCTTTGATGGAAAGTACATCTAGCTTTCTTAAGTACAAATAACAAGTTGATAAGTGGGTGATTGATAGTTAAATGATAGATATTTGTATATGTGTAAATTTACATGTATCTGTAGTTATAGATACAGATATACATGTAAACACATATACATATAGTATAGATATAGTGATGTATATAGTATCTGTATGTGTAGAGATATAGTGACATAGTGTTGTGTATAGATACAGGTGAGATACACAGATATACATACACATATGCATGTGAACATGGACCTGAACATGACATGGACACGGATGTGGAGATAAAAAGCTATCAAAGGCCAGGAGGTCGTGTGAGTGCAAACACAGCCGGGTTTTGCTTAGGAAGGAATGTTCTTTGGAAATAAGTTCTTGAGCCAAGGCAGACGTCTCATTATGCTGATTTTGACGAAAAGGAAGAATGGTGTGTGAGGACCCTCCAAAATCTTTTTTGGCTTCCCGGGGAGTGGGCAGGCGCCTGCATGTCCCCGCCCACTCTCCAATGAAGGAGGGACAAGTTCCCCCAAGAAAAAACCAGGTCGCCATTAGGAAGACAAGCAGATACTTGGCTGCCTAAAAACAAATGTTCATTGTGTCTTTGCTTTAGTGTCTTTCCAAATAATCTTCCAAACTAGGCAAGACGATCATTACTGTCTACATAGTAATGGTAGTTCCTTGAGATTAAGCAGCCTTTCCAAGTTCATTGTGTCTTTGCTTTAGTGTCTTTCCAAATGATCTTCCAAACTAAGCAAGACGATCATTACTGTCTACATAGTAATGGTAGTTCCTTGAGATTAAGCAGCCTTTCCAAGTTCACAGAGCTGGTAAGTAAAAGAGCAAAGCTACAGGCGACATCCTTGCCTTCTTTTCCAGTAGCTTCCTGACTACATCCCTCTAAAAGGATACTAATTTATTATTTGGTTTCTCTCAACTACAAATCACCTTATTTTTCCTTTTTCCCCTAAATCATTTCAGTGGGCAGCAAGCTACAGAGAAAGTCTGTGTATCACTGTCAAATTGCCTTTTGGACAATATCACCCTGCCATGTTTCTGTCTAAATGAATCTGCAACATTGACAGGAGAAAAAATATATAGAGTAAAAGTCCTCATTGTTCATTCAGGGATAGTCTGGGCTGGAGGTGGCGTCACCAGTGCATACTGGCTGTAATTAGGAGATCCTGGCCCCCTCTCTGTGTTCCCGGGCACTTGTGTCATCACTTAAAAAGGGCAATTTTGCTTTTCTTTGTCTCGGCTCTAATTCCACTCCTGCGGCTCATAGCCATGACAGACCCTGAACACAATTTTATATATTATGTGTGGACGCTGTCTGTGACATGTTGACCTTGCCTAGGTTATGGGAGCCAGAAGCTCTTTCTTCTAAGCATAGGGAAACAAGCCGTGCTGGTGTGTACTAACATGGAAGGAAGGACCTCAGAAGGTGTTTGCAGGATTTCCTGAAAATCAGGGGGATTTAGCTACAGTTGAGATGTTTCACATTCTTTTTGTAACTGATTTGAATCTGCCCTGTAAAATATTGATCCAAGAAAAATCTATCTCATAACACCTACTCACACAGCTCTTTGGTGAATAGGGAGGAACATCTCCTCTCTTCCCTGGCTCAGATCCAGGGTTTACCAGGAATACAGGGGATGGGGGTGGACTATGGTGTATGCTAATCATTATGGTTATCATCGATCCATCTGTCAAATGATACTGAAATAGTATCTGACAAGAAGGCTAGCACTTACTTCCATGAGTTTTTGAGATATGCCAAGTCTCAGAAACTGTTCAGATGGGTGTGTGTTTCTACCTGACAAAATTCTATCAGGATCCCAGTGGTAAGATAAAGGAAAGGGCAGAAATGCACAGTTTCTTTTTTTAGGTTTATTTATTTTTATTTGGAGAGAGACAGAGACAGACAGAGAATCCCAAGCAGGTTCCATGCTGTCAGCATGGAGCCCCTGAGATGGTGACCTGAGCTGAAACCAAAAGTCAAATGCTTAACCGACTGAGCCACTCAGAACCCCTAAAAATGCATAGTTTCTGAAAATATTTTAGGAGTCATTTTATGAGAATCAGCCATAGTCAGAACCTTCTAAGCACAAGTCTTGACTTGAGGGATAAAGATGGGAATTTATCTTAAATATGGAGGATGGCAAAGTAAAGATTTCTTGTCTACAGAGAAAAATAAAAAATGGAGAGTCCACAGCCAGAGTGAATTTGGATAGATTTAACCAGGTATTTGGCTTTGGACCCTTGTAAGACTGCCGGCCTCAATACTGACTCTTCCCCTGCACACTCACCTCATCCCACTGTGTAGGTGAAGATCTGAAACATATTTAACAAAGTTCTTAGAACTGGGAGGTGGGCAACTGAAGTCACCAGTCATCCTAATGGACTACTGTTTGGCCTCTGTGACAGCTTTATTGTAGTTGGTTGATTTCATTTCTCATGCTTATAATGTAAGATTCACTCTACGGACATGGTTTTGTGTGGGTTTTAACAAATGTGTAGAATCACGTATCCACCACTACAGTCATGATCCAGAAAATTTCCATCACCCAAAAATTTCCTTTGTGTTTCTCTTTTGTAGTCAATCCTCCCCTCCACCATCAAGCCATATGATCACTAATCTGTTTCTCATCCTATGGTTTTTCCTTTATAAGTGGAATCATTTTTAAGTCCCCCTTTTTTCATGCTGCCTAATGCATTAGACATTCATCCATGCTGTCCCAATGTGTTAATAGTTAGTTCTTTATTATTATTAAATTTGTTTATTTCTTTTGTGAGAGAGAGGAAGCATGAGCAGGGGAGGGGCAGAAAGAGAGGGAGAGAGAGGATCCCAATCAGGCTTGAGCTGTCAGCACTGAGTCCGATGCGGGATTCGAAGTCACAAACTGTGAGATCATGACCTGAGCTGAAACCGAGAGTTGAACCCTTACCCAGCTGAGCCACCCAGGCGCCTAACTCTTTTTTGTTGCCGAGCATTCCTCCACTTCTATGAAGTGACCACAGTTTTCTATCCATTCTCCAGTTGAAGGACAGTTTCTCGTTTTTAGAAATTATGGATAAAACCGCCATAAAATTTCTGTATAGGTTTTGGTGTGACCATGATTTTTCATATCACTTCAATAAATACCTAGGATGGGAACTGTTGGGTCAGATGGTAAGTGAATGTTTAATGTTATAAGAAACTGCTAAAATGTTTTTCAACACGGATGTGTCTGACCCGTATTGTAGTTCTGCCAGCAATGAATACACATTCCAGTGGCTTCATCTTGGAAATGTCAGGTTGGTTCTTTTTCCTTTTTCCTTTTTTCCATTGTATTATGTGTGGAAGAGCATCTGACTGAGGACGTAACGTGTGTTTCTCTGATCACTAGTGATCATGAACCGTGTTTCATGTGCTTCTTTTCCATCCTTATATCTTCTTGAATGAAATGTCTGTTAAGTATTTTGCCCATTTTCTAACTGAATTCTTTGTTTTCTTGCTGTTAGCTTTTGAGATTTCTTTACACATTCTTCCAAGAAGTCCTTGATTAGATGGAGTTTTGCAAATATTTTCTCATCATTGTATCATTGTGGCTTGCCTTTTAATTCCCCTAACTTTGTCTTTTGAAGAGCAAAATGTCTCTATTTTGGTGAAGTCCAATTTATCTATTTTTTTTTAAATTTATGGGTCATGCTTTGGTGTCATATCTAAGAAATCTTTGCCTAACTCAAGGTCACAGAGAAGTTCTCTTGTGTGTGTGTTTTTTCTTTTTTTCCTAGAAGTATTAGGGTTTTGGGCTTTTAGGTCTATGATCCATTTTGAGTTGATTTTTGTATAGGGTGCAAAATATGGGTTGGGTTCTTCTTTTTTTTTTTTTAGTATATGTTAGCATAATTTGTTGAAAAGACTATCCTGTCTCCATTCAATTGCTTTTGCATGTTTTCGAAAATCAATCAACCCTAAGGTGTAGGTCTGTTGCTGGACTTTCTAATCTGTTCTATTGATCTATCTGCCTCTCCTCTCTTCAGGACCATACCCTTTACCCTTATCACTTGGCACCTTTCTGTGTGGATATTTTACTTCATTGGAAAGTCAAATGCCACTTTTCATTAAAAATCCATTTCTTTCACCATTTTACTGCATGTATTTTTAAGACTATTCTACTTTCCTTTCCCCTGTTTCCTTAATTTTTGCCTTCAAAATTCATAGGCCATCTAATATTAAAAACCAAGATACTCTATATTTCCATTTATATGACATTCTGGAAAAGGCAAAACTATAGAGACGATAAATAGATTAGTGATTGGCAGAGGTGGAAAGGAGGTCTGATGGAACAGGTGAAGAACAGTGGATTTGGGGAGGTGGAGGGAGGTGAACCTGTTCTATATGATGCTGCAATGGTAGATACTAGCAGTAACTAGCAGTATGTGTTTGTAAAGATCCCTTAGAACTTTATAGCATGGATTGAACTTGAATGTATGCTAATCGAAAATGAAGCATTTAAGAGATTGAGGGATCCTAGGATAGAATACAGACCATGACCAAAGAATCTAACTGTATTACAAATATATGAAGTAAACTCACTGAAAGGGATGGGAGGGAGAGGTACTGATCTCCATACCTGGAAATGAGCAAGCGTAAGACTAAAGGCAAAGGGATTTTGCATAAGCACTGTAGTTGATAAAGGTGTTTCCCACAGGGGTGGCAGTTAATAATTCCGAAACCACTGTGCACGGACACTGGAATTGAATAATTAAGCAAATGGATGGCAGATGGGGGGACCAGATATCACACCGTTGTGGTGGAAAGTTACAGACAAGCAAGGAAAAGGCTGTGGTAAAGATTAGAGTTGGAGTCATTAGCAGGAACTCTTTTTTAGCTTAATGTAGATACGGATACATATATTTAGAAATTTTTATAGATATACGTGTATACACAGATTAGTATATGTACATATATTAGAATCAGCAATGCACTTGCAGCAATGAGCACATCTAGAGCCCAGAGTTTGGTTTCTAATTACATTCTTCAATAAAAGGAACTATATCTTCTTTAAAAAAAATGGCTTATTCTAGGGCTGGGCAGGAAATGTGCAAAGTGAGCTAGAGGAGTCTTGTGCCAGAAAGTAAGGAAGTACTCACAAAAACAAAAACAAAACAAAACACAAAGCCACATTGATGGGAGTATGTCAAGGGAACATAGGATCCAACTGAAAGAGCTTCCAATGGCCAAAGCTGAAATATAAGCAACAAAATATTGGACATAACCTAAAACATAAATCACTAGTTATGATATGTACTGGTATAAATAAATTATTGCATAAATAAACAAATTGGGGAGAACAGGCAAATCTTCTGTGCAGAAAAAATTGCAATAATTTATTTGCCCTTAAAGAGATGAAGCTTGGGGTGCCTGGGTGGCTCGATCGGTTAAGCGTCCAACTTCAGCTCAGGTCACGATCTCGTGGCTGACTAGTTCGAACCCCACATCAGGGTCTGGGCTGACGGCTCAGAGCCTGGAGCCTGTTTCAGATTCTGTGTCTCCCTCTCTCTGCCCCTTCCCTACTCACACTCTGTCTCTCTGTCTCAAAAATAAATACAACATTTTAAAAAAATCTAAAAAGAGATGTAGCTTAGTTACCCATGCCTGAAGTGTGGGCTGCACATCGCGACTTCTTTCCAAACAGAATGCTATGGAAAGGAGGAAAAAAGAATAACTTTGCTACGTGGAAACCTGACAGTACTTCAGCCAGGTGATCCGGGTCAACAACAGAGATAAACCGTGTTCATACGGCACACTCTTCATATAATGTGATAGGAATGCCATGGTACCTCTGTTGGTCTTCCTATCAGGAAACCATAACCCTGGTCTAATTGTGAGAAAGCCATTAGATGAATCCCAGTTGAGGGATATTCTAAGAAAGTTCTGACAAGTACACCTTGAAACTGCCAAGGTCATCAAAAACAAGGAAAATCTTAGAAACTGTCACAGCCCAGAGGACCCCAAAGAGACATGACAACTAAGTGTCACGGAACATTCATATGGGATCCTTGGATGGGATCTTGGAACAACAACAACAAAAGATATTAATTAAAAACTAAGGAAATCTGAATAATGTATATGGACTTTAGTTAATAACACTTTATCAATATTGGTTCTTGGTGAAGAAGGTACTATACTAATATAAGACATAAGAAATGGGTGAGGGCTATATGGACACTATCCTACTTGTGCAACTTTTCTATAAATCTAAATCTCTTCTAAAACCCCAAATTCTTTTAAGTAAAAAAAAGTCACAAGCTTTTCTGCCTCAACCTTAAACATGATATTCTAAAGAGGCTTTGTCTCATTTTCCTTCACCAATCTAAAATTCCTACAATTATTTTTAAGCAGGATTATGGGGCTTGGTCTCAGCTCAAGGACAAAAATGCCACATCTTCCATGGCCTTGGGCAAAGGAGTGGCTGGTCTGCCATTGTTGGTGCAGAAGAGGGTAGACACACTTTCAGATGGCCACACTTTCTTTGTGATTCGTCCTCTTAAGAGGTGGAGGCCCCCAGTTTTTAATCTGTACTATTCTGCCAAATTCTGTGGCATGAATGACATTCTGGGACTGTTGAGAACAGGATCCAATAGCTTTCAAACCTGCTGGAATCCCTTGAAACAGACAATCTTGGGATATTATCTTGGGGAACTGAAGTGCCTTGCAGTGAGAAGCCCAATCACCATGGAAAGCACAGGTATAAATTCTCTGTTGGAAGTCTCAGCTGAGCTCCCAGCCAGTAGCCAGCGATTCCAGACATTTGTGCGAGCCATATGGGACATCTGTCGTAATCGAGAGAGGTGGCTCTTCGAGATGATGCCTGGCCTGATCATCATCTAATGGCAAGTGCATGAAACAATCAGAGTGGGAACTGGGCAGCTGAGCCCAGTCAATTCATAGACCATGCAGGGTACCAATAAGTGGTCATTGTAAAGCACTGATTTTAGGATGGTTTATTTTGTAGCAATACATATCTTGAACGCTCTGTTAAATGTTGTAGCTTAAAACTCAATTTTCTAGGAGCATTTCCTGTACAAACAAACAACTACACAAAAGCAAACATTTACTATGTGCCTCTGATTAGCAAGGCATGGTCCAGCATCTGAAATTTCAAGCCTCAGCGATATCACATGGCAAGATAAAAAAGCATTTCAAGTTGTCATTGTGACATATCTTAAAGGAATCACCAGCCATACGATTTATGTCTTCCTTTAAAAGCTTCCTTACTGCTTAAAGACAACCTACTGCTTATTCTCAGTTGTTTCAGAAGTTTGACTAGTTAGAGTTTATCAGGAACCTCTGAGGAGACAAACATATCTGATAAACCCCTGAATCCAGGTAAATTGAGAGATCCTCAACATTATCCTCCCCAAATAGCAATACTTTAGATTAGTTTATATTTAATAGATTACTAAGATTAGACCTCTGAAGCAACATGGCATTTCCAAAATCTCTTTTATAGAAAAAGTTTGTTATCAATATGCCAAGACTCCATAATGTTTTAAAGTCTTGAGTAAAAGTTAAAGCCTCCTCAATTGATCATCAATACCTCTGTGGATTTATTATTATTAGGATATTACGAAATGCAGTTGAAGCAAAGAACTGTTTGTTGCTTGCTTAGAATGATTTTATTGACATCTTTTCTTCCTGTTATATTACTTTTGGTTCTCTCTTTTTTTTTTAATAGGAGAGAAATAAATGGCTGACCCTTGAAAAACACAGGTTTGAACCATGCAGGTCCGCTTATGTGTGGATTTTTCTAATAGGACAGTACTGTAAATGTATTTTCTCTTCCTCGTGATTTACTTAGTAATGTTTTCTTTTCTCTAGCTTACTTTATTATAAGGATACAGTATATAATGCATATGCAAAATATATGTTAATCAACTATTTATGTTATCAGTAAGGCTTCTGGTCAACAGTGGGCTGTTAAGAGTTAAGTCTTGGGGGAGTCCAAAGTTATGTGTGGATTTTCAACTTCCCCTGTGTTGTTCAAGGATCAACTGTAATCATGTGCAATCTATACCAGTAATACAAGAGAAGAGGTAAGATGATGTACAGACATAAGCCAGCAAGGTGACAGGTGTCTTAACCCTGTCCCAGGTAAACTGGGAGCTAAACATGGAGGGAAACAGTATGGTACAGCAGTGAAAAATTCTTGTCATCGAAGGAAAAGTACAGTCTCACCACTCACCAAATTTGCCACCTAAGGGTTTCAAGCTATTAGAGAATCATTTTAAAAATATTCATAAAACACTTGCCTCAGAGACTTGGGAGAGTTGAAATATGATTAAGATTTGAAAATGTTTAGCAGAGTCTGGCATGTATGAAGCCGTGGTAAACATTGGCTTCTCGCTTTAATAATAAATTGAGAACAAAATTATCTTGAATGTCTCCATCAGATGCTGTGTCTGGGCTTCTCCTTCTATTTCTTTCTCTGAGTAGAAGACACCAGTGCTCCCAGATATAATTCCAGCTCATTAAAGAGAATATTCCTTCTGACCCCTCTGCTTTTGGAAACCAAAATTGTTGTCAGAACGGTGACTTGGGGGAATAGTTGTAGGGCTTTGTGATGCTGGGAAAGTTATTTAACCTGTCTGCGCCTCAGTTTTTTCATCTGTAAAATAGGGATGATACAGTACCCACTATATATGGCAAATATGAAAAGCAAATAAGATAATAAAGTGCCTAAAACAGTGCCTGTCACAAAAAAACATTCACTTTGTTATTATTATGTTTTAACAATTATGATCAGTGTAAAAAATTATCATGAGGCATATACTTAGTACCCTGGGATCCTGGTTTCCTTGTCATTAGTCTTTTCCCTAACTAGTCTGTCTTTCTTTCTTTCTTTCTTTTTCTTTCTTTCTTTCTTTCTTATGCCTGAGTGACATAAGATACAAGCAATATTAGTATGGTTATTAGAAATATTAGAAAGGATATTGCTTTACCTATAAAGTTTTGTTTTTTTTTTTGTTTTTTTTTTTTTATTTTGGGACAGAGAGAGACAGAGCATGAACAGGGGAGGGTCAGAGAGAGAGGGAGACACAGAATCGGAAACAGGCTCCAGGCTCCGAGCCATCAGCCCAGAGCCTGACGCAGGGCTCGAACTCACGGACCGCGAGATCGTGACCTGGCTGAAGTCGGACGCTTAACCGACTGCGCCACCCAGGCGCCCCTACCTATAAAGTTTTTTAAAGCCACATGGAGTGTTGGGTGAAACATTGAGAATCTGGCTAATAGACCTCAAGCACAGCTGAGATGTTAAGTGCCTCGTTTAAGAGATCAAGAAGAATATCCCTGAAAGGGAGGAGGAGAGAGGTCAGAAAGGTCAAGAGGAGGGGATAACAGAGAATTGACAGGTGTGTGAGATTGCAGGATGGGAACTAGTGTGGAGTGGATAAGAAGTTTCTAAGAATATGCGTGTTCCTGTGTAAGGCATTTACTTTATTGAAAGCTTCTCCTCTTTCTACCAGCTCCACTCCTGTGATGAGAAAGTCTATGTTGGATCTGTAGGGACTTTCCTGTGAAGACATTAATACCCCCTGTCTGGGGTGATGGATTGTGGGCAGAACATGGCTCCTGCATAGAGAAAGGAATTCAGAAGGAGGGAATCATTCTACTTCACTCCTTACCCAATGCAGAATTGCGGAGAAAATGTTGGGTGTTTCAAATGTTGAGTGTTTCACAAGGCATGGGATGAAAGGCTCACATTGTCTTAAACATACATTATTTATTCAGTTTAATTTTTCATTAATACTTCACATTTACCATGTACTGTCCCAGGTAGATAACGTTGCCCTCATGGATCTTTCATGTTAGGCGGAAGAAACAGAATATACATACCTGTGACAAATGGAATAATTTCACCAAGGGCTATGAAGAGTATTAAGGGGGGTGTTTGGCTAGGGAGGGTCTTGGCAAGGAGTTGGATAGGGAAGCCACTTAAGAAAGGGTTTTGGGTGGAGATATGAATGATGAGAATTAGCCATGGGATAATTTGGGGGTAAAAGCTGTCCAGCACTGTGATAAGGATGGGGTTGAGGAGAAAAAGGGTGAGTGCACTGGATTGAATGGATTTGGGGAACGGTAGTGCAAGGTGAGTTGAAAGATGTGAAGGGATATCCATGAAGAGTTGGTTTCATTTTGAAAGCATTGGGAAGCCTTCATGGGGTTTAGATATGGGAATGATGCAATCTCATTACTGGGAGTATTATTTTCCAATAAACGATGCCCATCTTATCTATATCTCATTTGTCCATCACCACAAACATGGACTATAAGCTTTTCATACCGCATCTTACGAGAACACAACCAATGCTCAGAGAAGACATTTGCTTTTTCTAAGGTCATTTGGGTAAAAGGAAACAATGAGGATTTCACAGCAGTGCAAGCGAGAATTGGCTGCTTCTCAACTGGAGCTCTGTGTTTAATAATTGATGGAAGGGAAAGGGACGGTTCTAAAGTCGCTGCTAAAAGACACAATGTGGTACCATGATTTTTTTCAATTCTCTTTGCAAAGTAAGCTAAAATTTGTCTTTCAAAGGAAACACTAGTATAATGCTGTTCCTTATTTTTCTTCCAAGTCTTTTACCCACGTCTTTGCTGAGTCTGCATCCGCACCATCCATGCCAACTCGTAAAGCTTAGCTGATGATCTGCAATCTGGGGGAAAGATCAGGAGAGATTAGAGCTGAAGGAATGTAGGTCACAGAGGGAAGGGGCGATCCCCACAGTGGGTTTCAGACAGTCTGGCTCAACAATGCCAGAGTGTATAAAAAGGATTTTGTGATGTTTAGACTTTTATGAAATGAAATAATGTGCCTTGATGCAACATTTACTAGTTTCCAGAATAGTCCAAGTCGACACTTTTAAAGTTAGCATCCATATGACTGATTAATATTTTTGGTTAATGTCAATTTCATTCCTGTGATAATGTATAGTATATGTGTTTAAGACATTTCATTAAATTTTGTGCTGCTTAATGGAAGTCTTAATGTAATGCCCTGAATCATATATGAACTCTGAAAACAAACCTTTACTTCATCTATTCATAAAGCATTGTTGGTCTTTCTTATAACTCAGGATTTGGTAATTTATTCCAAAGCTTACATTGAAAGCAAACACAATAAAAACTCTTTAAAACCCTGGTAGCATTAAAACACTAAGGATATTTTGATTTAAAAAAAAATCAATGAACCAAATAGAATAGAGGAGATCTAAATTGAATAAGGAAAGGATTGCACTCCCTCTTGTCCTCACCCCTGCAACTCATTCATTCAACTTTCAGTGAACAAATATTTGTTAAGCTTCTTCTAGGCACCAAACAATATGGTAGCTGGTGTGTAGGCAATGGTGAGAAAAACACCATTGACTCTACGGGGACAAAGGACAATATATAGACAATACACAGAGATTTATAAATAAATGAATATATGACTACAAGTTACATTGAGTGCCAGAACACAGTAATAAAAAAACAGCAATACCAGAACAAGGGGATGGCAGACCCTGTGTATTGCCATCCAATTTCCCCTTTTTCCCTTAGCAATCAAACTGCTGTTTTTGTAGTTGTTGTTTTTTCAGGGAGTGAGGGCTTTATGCTCTGCTCATAAGAACTACGTTTCCCAGAATCCTTTTCCACTAGAGCAGCCCAGTAAGAGAGAGATCTGACCAGATGAAAAGAGACATGGCTTCCAAAGAGGACTGTCTGCTCAATATCGCGAGTCTTTTAGTCCGGAATTTGGACAACATTCTGAGGTGGAAAGTGGTCATCTTGTGACCTTGAGGCAAGAAGCACAAGACTGTGTGTAAAGACAAAGGGAGCTTGGGTTCCTACCTATGGGTTTCCCAATATAGGAGAGAAAAACAACACCACATTTATGGGGAAATGTATATTTGCTCATAGGCAAATGTAAGTCCTAATTAAGCGTGGGAAGTGTTGAGGACTTACTTGCTTAGGAAAAGAGGTGGACCCTCTGGAATAGAATTAAGTATAGAAGTGTCAGTTGGTTCAATGGTTGGTTCTGTCTATACAAACACATGCTTAAGAAAAACTGAAATTTTAGAAAACACATACAATCTCTACACTTTCAAATATTTAATAAAAAGATACTCTATGTGGCCAACACCCATATTCATACAATAAGTTTAGCCACTTACTTACATCTCTTGACATGCAGACCTATACATTTAGTGAGCTGAATGGAAATACGCATTCCTTAGGTTTACTTTTGACTAAATTAACAGTTCTCAACTTTGGTTTGCAATATTATCTAGGGAGCTTTTGAAGTAGTGCCCAGTCCCTCACCCCAGACCAAACGAACCTTCGAAACTCTGAGTTCATAGGTCTGGGTGCCCTAAGAGGAGCCAGGACGTTGGCCTATTTAGAAAGCCCCCAGCTGATTCTACTATACGGCCAGTGTTGAAAATCACTGGAATATTACTCAGCTATAAAAAGGACGAAATCTTGCCATTTGCAACAACATGGATGGAGCTAAAGAGTATGACATTAAGTGAAATAAGTCAGAGAAAGACAAATACCATACGACTTCCCTCGTATGTGGATACTAAGAAACAAAACAAATCAACAAAGGAAGAAAAGGCAAACCAAAACATAGACTCTTAACTGTAGAGAAAAACCAGTGGTTTCCAGAGGGGAGGTGGGTTGGGGGGAAGGGTGAAATATGTGATAGAGATTAAAGAGTATCCTTATCTTGATGAGCGCTGAGTAATGTACAGAATTATGAGTCACCATATTATACACCTGAAACTAATATAACACTATGTTAACTATATTGGAATTAAAATGACAAACAAAAAAGAAACGAAAAGACAAAGAAAATCACTGAGAGAGAAATGAACTTTAGTCTGGCCGTCCACATGCCTGAATCGCCTGAGCAGGAAGGATAGTCAGGCAGAACAAGAGTGACAAAGAACCTCCTCTTTTTTGTCAGAAGAAGATCTCAGTTCAGGTTCTAGCTTCACTAGCAAATAGTAGAGTGATCTGGAGAAAATCATCGGGTCTTTCCAACTTTACATTTCTTCACTGATGACTTCATAAATAATGGCTGCCATGCACTTACCAATAAAATACTAGCATCGTGCAATCTAGTTAAGATCTGCATCAGTACAGTTAAGTTTCTGCATCCAACATAATTCCAGGAAGATGACCGACTTTCTGTGACCTGGAGGATATTTGGGGGAGGTCTCACTGAAAATGCAGACAATGGGAGATGCCAAAATGTGCTTTATGTGCCCCACAGAGACACTCGAAGACAACAACAACCAGCACACCTGAAACTGAATGCAGAAAGAAACCTTTGTGAATGCATTTGGAGGAAGCACGTCAGATTCATTAAGGTGCTGTTAAAAACAAATAAAAACAAAATTCAAAGGCAGCAATTTCAAATATGAGCCTCCCAATAAAAACTCTCTAGGTCAGGCCCACCCAGTTGTAGGCTCTGATTTGCAAGCTGTGGCTCCATGCAGGACAAGCCTGTGTACCTGCTCCATGGTGGGTCACAGCAGGAATGTTATTGACTAGACCATGGGTAATGGTTTTTCAGAGCAACCCCAGGGAAGCAAGCTTCTTCATTATGATAATAGTATTCTAGTCTTTGAGTTAAAGCAAACACTTAAGGCCATCTACCCTGACCTGTTTATTTCAGAGATTTAAAATCCATAGCGCATAGGTTAAGGGCCTTGGTTAACCCATTCTAAATGGTTGGTGGCAGGCAATCACAAACCCCTAGGCTTCTGATGTCAATTCTAGGGCCCTTAATATTTCTCTTAGAACTGTGCTTTCCAGTACAACAGCGCTATGCACATACTGGCTTTTGAGTTCTTGAAATGTGGAGAGTTTGAGTGGAGATGTGCTGCCTCAGTCCCTTTGGACTGCTAGAACAAAGTACCATAAGACTAGGTGGCTTATAAACAGCAGAAATTTATTTCTCACAGTTCTGGAGGTTGGGAAGTCTGAGGTCAAGGTACCAGTATGTCTGGCTCTAGTGAAAGCCTTTTTCTGGATTTCAGACTACTGGTTGCTCACTATGACAGAGAGAGAGTGAGAAAGCCCTGGTGTGTGTGTGGGGGGAGGGGGTCACTTTTATAAGGACACTGATCCCATTCATGAGTGCTGCACTCTCATGACCTAATCACCTTCCAAAGGCCCCACTCCTTCATACCATTACACTGGGGGTTAGGATTTCAACATATGAATTGGGGAGGGGGGGCAGACATAAACATTCAGTCCATTGTGTGTGCTCTAAGTGTAACATATACACTGGATTTTAAAGACTTAGTATGAAAAAATAAAGCACAATATTAATTCTTAAGCTTACAGGTTGAAATGATAATATTGAGAAATCTTTGGTTAAATAAAATAGATTATTAAATTAATTTTTTAATTAGTTTTTTAATTGTGGCTCTTAGAAAAATCTAAAATTACATATGGTGGGCAGGGGGAGGGGCATCTGGCTGGATCAGTCAGTGGAGCATGGGACTCTGGATCTCAGGGTTGTGAGTTCAAGCCCCACATTGGATACAGAGCCCACTTTAAATAATTAATTAATTAATTAATTGAAAATAAATAAATAAAATTACTCATGTGGCTCACTTTATATTTCTGTCAGACAGCTCTGTCTCAGATCCCCTGCACCAGGGTGAGTTAAAGGAGTCAGGAGGCACAATTAAAAAGATCGATGGTCGTTTAAAAGTTACAAGGACATGGTCAGAAATAAAGGAAGAAAGGCTTCATGGAATAAAGGGGGTTCAGATCTATGTTGTCGGGTATGAAATTCTAGATGTGTTTTTCAAAGGACTCATCTAGAAACATGGAAACATCATTCAATGAAAGAAAATGGGAGGGTATCATTCAGTGTTTTCAGAGGCAAAACTTATTGACATTTAGGGGCCCCCAGTTATTCTCCTTTCATTGGGTCTTTCTCGTTGAAGACGGGGAAAAGTTGCATCTAGATCATGACCCTTGAGCCGCATGCTTCTTCAGATCATTGACAAACAGATTCTAACATGGCTCGTGGAGAAAATTTAATACAAATAAGTTATTTTTACCTGAAAACACACCTAACAGAAGTAGATTTTCTCTTTTTAATTTATTTTCTTAAATTATTGTACAATAAATTGATTTTTCTATGTTTGTAATACACACTTTTGTAGCAAACAGCAGTAGATTCCATAAATACCCTACTATAAATTAAACCATTGTTCAACAGAGGGGTTAGAATTGGGTATCTATCTATCTGGTGTTCTTTCTTCTTTGCTTTCTCTCTCTCTCTTTCTCTCTGGAGATTTATTTCCATCAGGTTTAAGATGGAAATGGAAACTTGTACCATTATTAATTTTTGTATCACAATAAATATGCTTCATTGCCGGCAAAAGCTTTAATTTCTTTGTGGAAATATGTTCCTTCCTGGTTAATTCCACCTCTTCCTCATTTTTAAACTGCAGAAGATTTGCTTCAAAACCCAAAGTTCAGGTATATTTCATTCTTTATTGAGCAGGTAACAAAAGAAAATACATTCATATTATTCAGAAAGTAATCATGGAGATACTTTATAGCTCATTTATATCAATATCAAACTAATTCAATGACAAGTCAAACATGGTACCCTTTAATCATGGAAAACTGTAGGTATTTCAGCTGAATAAATTAAGGGCAATTAACTAAAAAATGAGCTACACACATGAAGCTCATTATTTTTAGGTTGAAGGATCCTTTTAATTTACTAGAATTGTTTTCTTTGATATGCCAGATGCCTGTTTTGCCCAACAAAAATCAAAACACCTCAAAGCATAAAAGTATGCACCCCATGTGTTATATAAACTTGACTTGATAATTAACATTAACCATGTCCTTTGCATCCATTATCTTGATGAAAAATAAATACTCCTTGTCTAAAGGAAACATGCAAATTTAGAACTCTAAAAACACCTTAAATAATAAAATAAACACAAATTGAATTCAATTGTACAATTCATGCTGGAAAATCAGCTGCAATTAGGAAGACAGAGGTTGGACATTGGCCACAAATTTCCATTAAAAGGCACAGACAAACCACATGCTGGTTGACTTCTCTAAATGTGGATGAGACAAAGAGAGATGTGTTTTGTATAAATGCCTGTTTTGAGCCCAGATGTTTGTGAACACATGTCATTTACCGGAAACTTTTAACAAAGTATGCAAATATTTAGTAACACTGCCTTAGTGTTCTAATGGTTCTTCCAATAATGTTAAATGTTGGTTCTTAAGGAGCCCATGTTAAAGGAAATTTAGTCAAGTATGACTTATTTTTCCTGGTGGATGCTGATGAATGGTGTCAATACCATAGATATTCAAAAACAGTGGATGAATTTAAAAGTAAGTTGAGTTCTACAACTTACTCCATGAAGAATACCATGCTCTCTGCTGTTTGTTGATTCAGTATGTCTAGACATTAGACTTTTTGTATGTTCATATCAAAAGGCTTGCATTTCCTGAAAATGTGGCAACTATTGTAAGGGCAAAAACCTCAAAAAAATATTGGGTGATTGATGTGAATTTGCCAAGGATTATGATTTTCAAAAAATATTCTTTGAGCCTCTTTTACCATTCTAGATGTTCAGGATATAGGAGTGATTAAAATAAAGACCTTGTGCATATTCTATCCAGAAGGTACAGCAGATAAAGTTATAAATAAACATAATACTGATGTTATAATGAAGGTTCTGTAAAGTAAATAATGGAATAGATGGTGTGAGGCAGGGATAACTTCAGCCACATGGTTCAGCCTCTCTCAGGAGGTAATATTGTTTTTCTTTAACTGTTTATTTTGAAAACACATCAAGCCTACAGAAATGTTGCAAAAATAGTATAATTAACTCTGTATTTCCTTCACGTTGCTGAACCAGTTGCTAACACATTGCCATATTTGCTATATATATCTCTTTATGTTGTTCTGACCCAATTAAGAATTGCAGGCACCTTAACCCTCCACTTTTAAATACTTCAGTGTGTCTCTACTAAGAACAATGTCATTATAGAGACCACCGTAACAACATCCTATTGAGGATACTTAACACAAAAAAATAGAATCTAAAATAGAGTGCATATTTGCAATTTTCCAACTGGCCCCAAACTATCTTTTCTTTCTTTGTTTTTTTGAATGTTTATTTATTTATTTTGTGAGAGAGAGTGAGAGAGCGAGCACGCAAGCTGGAAAGGGGCAGAGAGAGATAGAATCCCCAGCAGGCTCCACGCTGTCAGCACAGAGCCCCATGCAGGGCTTGATCCCACAAACCATAAGAGCATGACCTAAGCTGAAATCAAGAGTCAGATGCTTAACCAACTGAGCCACCCAGGCACCACCCCCCCCCAAACTGTCTTTTCTAATATCAGGAAGTGACATTGACCAATAGCTAAATGATGGGCCAGATACAGCCACACAAAAGGGGTTTCCAGGATTAAAGATGGAAGGAACAGAAAATCCGAAGACACTTATATAATATTTGTGTATAAAATTTCTTTTAAAAATGACATGTATAGTCAATACTCTAGGGATTATAATATTAATACATAAAACCTAGTTTTAAATATGCTAATTGCATGGTTACATTTTATGTCAAATTCTATGTAATAAGCCATCTTTGCAAAATTGATAGTCATATTGTTTCTACTTGGCTTTCTTCTATTTTACCCATGCACTCTTCACCTGATCCTCGATATAGTCAATTGAAGTAATCTGCCATGTAGCTCCATGAGTGAGATTTAGGGAAATCATTGCCTGCAGAATTTCAAATATGGATATGAGGCATTTGGAAGCAATTTCTGATAAGAGAGTGCTATAAATTGCCACCCCAAGGTACATCTTGCACATTACCCAACCAAATGTTTTTCTTTAAACAAGATTCAGAGGGAGGAGGGATGTATTAGCCACAAAACTTAATGGACTAAGGTGCCATTACTTACTAAATAGAACCGTTTATATGAAAAATGAACATTTAATGTATACATGTAGATAATGTAATCCATTTCATCTTATCCACATACACAGAAGATTCCGATTATAATGGATCTGGTGGTCCCTTTTTGCTCATTTCATTTGCTTGAGTACTGTGTCTGGATTAATAAAAAGAGTCTATTTCCCCAAATGAACATACAGAAAAGCAAACTGGCCCTCTCCCAAGGACAGCGGTATCCCTCCAGGACGTTCAGAGGGACCGAAGGTCACTTGGCTCTCACTGGGACCATGGAAAAGTTTGTAACATCTTTCATGTCCAGCAGGGGAGCAGCCTGGAATGTCTGCTTCTTTCTAACCTTTGAAAATCATAAAATAAATCCAAAGCATCATAGACCATCTGGTACTTACAACGCAATATCTACAGATAAGTCTGAGCAAAGGGCAGACATATTACCCCCAGTGGGAGAGAGTTTCGGTTAAATCTCATCTACTTTACTTGTCTGATCATTGCCACAGACATCATAAAAACCTCTTCCTTCTATACAGTCCCCTTGCTTCACTCTTGGATTAATTGCTAGTCTTAATGTCTAGATTTTATATTTTTGAAAAGTGCCAAAATATAAGCAGGAGGGATGGGAACCCTAAACAAGAAAATGTCACACACACATTTCTACGTCTTATTATTGACATTTATTGCGACTATATAAAAACCAAAACACGGCCTGAAACACCAGGTAAGGCTAGAATGATGAAACAAATTACCTAATAAATATTAACTATATCAGCCACATTAAAAAGGACTGTAGGCCATACATACCCATGCCAAAGGAGGGCCATGATGTATGGTGGAGGAAAGAACAAGATAAAAGAGAGCTGAGAAAGCTGATTGCAGAATTATACTTAAGGATGGCCCCTTTTTTCAAAGGCAGTCAAGCACCGTGTATGCATATATGTGCCACTAGATGTTTACCTGTGTGTATGTGTGCATGTGCGTGTCTGTGTACCTGTACCTGTGTGTACACATGTATGTGCGTGTGTGTGTGTGTGTATATGTGTGTGTGATGGGAGAGGTGTGCCTTTTCACATTTATACTAATTTTATTTTTATTTATATTGAGCCTGAATATTGTCACTAAAAAATAATTACAAGAATTTAATCAAAAAGTGGTAGAGATAAGTGTCAGTTTAGCAAATACCCAATTTAGCCCGATATTCTTTTTTTTTAATATATGAAGTTTATTGTCAAATTGGTTTCCATACAACACCCAGTGCTCATCCCAAAAGGTGCCCTCCTCAATACCCATCACCCACCCCCCTTCCCTCCCACCCCCCAGCCCGATATTCTTTAAACATATCCCATATTAAACAGGCAGTGAAAATTGAATGCAGCCCAAGTTCCCTAAATCTTGAAGAAGGCAAGTTAGGCAATTATTTGTTTAACTTAAATAAAACCAAACAATACAATGGCACCTACTTTCCTTTTAAACATTTGGACAGTTCAGCACAGAGAATCTTGGATGATTTCAATGGTTAACTTTCATGTCACAGACCATTTAAAACTAGGTGATAATCATTGACATACTAGTTTGGAGTTATTCAGAGCTATGTTTTCATCAATTTCCATTTATGGGTGGTAATTTGAGAAAATTTTCAAAATGTCTCATGAAGTAGGTTTTCATAGAACTAATTTTTTTATGTTTGTTTATTTTGGAGAGAGAGAGAGAGAGAGAGAACGAGTTGGGGAGGGGCAGAGAGAGAGGGAGAAAGACAATCCCAAGCAGGCCCTGCATTGTCCGTGGAGAGCCTTACGTGGGGCTTGAACTCACTAACCATGAGATCATGACCTGAGCTGAAGCTGGATGCTTAACCCACTGAGTCACCCAGGTACCCCTTCATGGAACTAATTTTAAGGTGAAAGCTGGAGTGTGCTTTATCGTTGGGTGGTTAGAGCATAGAGTAAAGTGATATAAAGACATTGACTGGTTTATAACCATAACATTCAGTTTTTGCCTTTTTTCTATGTAACCATGCAAGGTTAAATACGACTTTTTCTGATGCCCTCCTGCTGTTTTATAAAGCTTACAACAGGGCAAGAGAAGTCCAATTCTCTGCCCCCATAAGTAAGGGCTTGCCCAGGACTGTGACCTCGGGGGTCCTGCTAGCAATGGCGTCTTACCCGCCCAGCAGCTCCATTAAATAGACTAAAGGGCCAATCTGGGGGCTATTTGTGGGGAAGAAGTAGTTCTGTGGTGTATGCCATAACTGTATCTCACAGTGGGGAAATACATAGGTGTTTCTTTCTTGTTTTAAGCCAAGCAAAAGGGCGATTTTTTAAAGAACCATTTGAGAGCTAGACCTGTGTCCTCCTTGAGTTTGGGGAGCATAGGAATCAGCCCCCGGTGCTTGATGGTGGAAAGAGGGGAGGGCTGCATGGAAAACTGACTGTACCTTAACAATGTATAGAGCAAGGATGTGCACTGCTCAAGGACTGGACGTGGGTGCAGCTGAAGGGAGCTGTCCTACAATTGTCTCAAAAGAGAGTCACCCAAGAGGGACCCATAGATCTTGTGACACCCACAGAGAGGTGGACACCTGGAGGTCCAGTAGCTGAGATAGAAGGCATTGTTCTTTTCAAGGGAACATAGTTGGAGATTCCCAGCAGGACCTCTCTTAGGAACCCGAGAATGTTCCCCATGAGAGAAGGAGCCAAAAATGGGTCCTCCACTCTGCTGGGAAGGTCCAAAGTCAGACAACAACTGTTCCACTGAGGTAAAAGCTTTCTGTTCCCTACTGCTTCCTTTTCCCCCGTGCACTGAACCCTATAGCCATTGTACGTAGCAGCTGGTGAGGAGGAAGGGACGGCAACAAGGAAGACAGAAGAAGCCAATGCATAGGTCAGGGGAGAGAGAAACAAGCAATACAATGGCTGAAAGACGGGTGGTTTTTGTGCAGCGTGAATGGATCTTTATAACTATCAGAATGTTCTTCTAAATGGAAGATCATGAAAAACTATGTGCCTCGCTCAAGACTGCACCCTGGGTAAAAAAAAAAAAAAAAAAAAAAGGAGCTTTGCAGAGAGGTAGTTTGAAAGAGCAGGAGAAAGAATAAAATTATTTTCTGTTCACATCCTGCCAAGTTCAACTGGTTCAATCCATAGGTTATATATTACTGCTTTAAATAAGTTCCTGAATGCTGATTTGAAATTCTTTATTCTACCTCATACATTTATAAAAACCACTCTGAGGAAAATCTTCCGTTCCTTAAAGTATTGTGGAATCTCTCAGAAAGATGTCTTCCGTAGTCCTTTGGGGAACAATAGCTTAGTGTCATTCAGAGAGCCTCTTCTACAAGGGAAAGTCATGGTAGGAAAGGGGCTTTGTCAGCAGAGATTCAGGGCGCTATTAAACCCCTAATTCCTGTCACCGTGAAGAGGAATTATGTGTGAACATCAAAAGGAAAATGAGCTCTGCCTTGCATGCCGTCATTTGCTATTAAGAGATTCTGGACTTTAATCAGAACCGTGGCACAGATGCATTCAAACCATTCAGAAAGAGGAGTCTTGGTTTGGGCCATTCAAGAAAGAGTTGGAAATGGTACTTGCTTTGTTTGAAAGAAGCCCACAAAAGAGCCCCCGATGAGCAAACATTTCATCTTGCATGTTAGTACAGGTATTTATGGCTTTGCACATTTCCCTGAGACTAAGTCACGCCTATGCCCATGCCAGAGTTTGCAAACTCACAGCCCAGGGGCCCCTGTGTATTGCCAGCCAGGTGTTTATTTTGTTTTAAACCCGTATTGTTGTTTTGTTGATTACTAGGAGCTTTACGGGGAAATAATTGACACTCGATACCAGACATATTTAAAAGGTGTAATTTTATCGAATCCTGTGTACATTCATACCCGTAAAAACATCATCACAATCAAGATCGCGGACCTAACCATTATCTCTAAATGCTTTCCTGTGTCCCACGTATTAACTCCCTCCTGCCCCTCTCCTCCTGCCACCTCTATACAACCTCACTCTGCTTTCTGTTGCTATAGGTTACAATATAGATTGAACATTCACCTTCACCCAAAATGCTTATGTTGTAACCTAAGCGCCCATGTAATGATATTAGCAGGTGGGGCCTTTGGGAGGTCTCCCCTGATTAGATCATCGGGGTGAAGCCCACATGAATGGAATGAGTGTGCCTTCCTGAGAGAGATCCCAGAGAGACCTTCCATCGTGTGAAGACAGAGTGAGAGAAAAAAAAATTGTCTGTGAACTAGGAAGCAGACTCTCACCAGACACCAGATCTTGGTCTTGACCCTTCCAGCCTCCAGAACTGTGAGGAGTAAATTTCTATTCTTTATAAGCTTCCCAGTCTATGGTATTTCTGGTATAGCGGCCCGGATGCACTTAAACAGATTAGTTTGCATTTTCTGGATCTTTATAAAAAATTCGTATGGCATATATCCTTTTGGTGGTTGGATACATAGGTTTTTTAAGAAATTACCAAACTATGTTTATGAAGTGATTGTAATCTTTTAATTTCCAACCATTAGTTTATTAGCATTCTAATTCTTTCACATATTTTCCATCACCTAGTGTTCTCAGTCTTATAAATAAATTTAAGACATTTTAATGGGTTGTACTGGTATCACACTGGAGTGTCAATTCGCACTTCCCTAATGATTATTAACATGGAGTTTCTTTTGATGTGCTAATTTGCCATCTGTACATCTTCCGTCCAAATCTTGTCTGTTTTGGGTGATTCGTTTTCTTACTATTGAGTTTTGAGAGCTCTTTACATATTCTGGACACACGTACTTCACCAGATACGTGCTTTGCAAATATTTTCTTCCAATATTTTTATTCTTTTAACATTGTCTTTTGACGAGCGGAAGTTTTTAATTTGGATGAAGTCAAATTATCAGTTTTTTTTCTTTTATAGATTTTCTCCTGTGCTTCCTGTTTCTCAGGGATCATTGTCCTTCATAACGTGCATTCAGCGATTTGAAAAACATGATTTTAAGTATTGTGTCTGTTTTGGTCTTTGTTTTTCGAGGGGAACAGTAAATCCAGTCCCTGTTATTCCATTTTGGCAAGAACCAAGAGCCTGATATGTTACTTTAAATTTATTTTATGGCCAATATATAACAATCTAGAGACTTCAAATAATCACCTACATATTTGGATTCCCTTGAAATTTCCTGGCCACACCGTGGTTACATTCCTGCATGGAACAATAGGCAGGAGTCCTGTGGCCTTTGGTTTGTAGATTTCACCAGTTACTCAATTCAAAAAATATTGATGACTGTGAGGTTACGGAGCTTCCATACGTACCCCAATATAACCATTTCTCTAGGTTATAAATTGGAAGGGCAGAGAGTTTTAGCCATTCAATGAATAGCCATCCCTTCCTATTAAATATAGAAAATGCACATCTGATTGAAACTATTATTTTTTTATAATTTTTTTAACGTTTATTTATTCTTCAGATAGAGACAGAGCGTGAACAGGGGAGGGGCAGAGAGAGAGGGAGACACAGAATCCAAAACAGGCTCCAGGCTCTGAGCTGTCAGCACAGAGCCCGACACGGGGCTCAAACCCATGAACTGTGAGATCATGACCTGAGCCGAAGTCGGACGCTCCACCAACTGAGCCACCCAGGCGCCCCTGAAACCATTATTTTATTTGCAAGGGAGAAATGGACATTTTTAGTGGCACTCCATCAGGCATTTTAACATACAACATTCAGTTAAATCAATGAATTCAAGTCCTAAAGCAACACTATGATTAATTCATTCAAATACATATTTATTAGCACTCAGTGCAGATGAGGCACCGACAACTGAGATTGGTGCAGAGTGTTCAGATATCATGCCTATCTCCTACGACAGCCTGCTGGCCAGCCTTCTTGCAGGCTCCGTTCCTCCAGGTTTGGGGGCTGGCTAATTTATTACAAAAAATATAATTACTCTTATCAATGAGAAGTACCTGAGGGTGACCCAGGTTAGGCATAGCACACCTCGTTCTAATTTGGAAGTGTTGCAAGTATTATCTGGGTGCTTCAGAGACGGGTTCACACTCTCTCCTGTGGATATGTGGATAGAAATGCCTTCTCCGATTCTCTCCCTGGGAGGTGGTTTTGTAACTTCTCCCAGGTGCATCGTTCAGTCTGGTTACTGTGCCTGACTGAAGAGAACCCAGGTGGCCCCACAAAGATCAGTCCCACCTGGACTTACCGCCTGGCCCCAGAGGAAGAAAGAGCATTCATGTTCCATGAAACAAACTTGAGAGGACCTCCACTTCCGAGATGTGGACTCCTTGTCTCTGATGGCCAATGTTCTCTTCCCTGTCCTACCAGCCTGTTTTAGGGTCAGATTTGAAAAGGATTGCAAAGGCAGTGTCTAAAATTAAAAACAGTATCAAATGCAGGAGACGATCTGTCATCATAATGTCACTAATCAGGATAGATAACCTTACCGAGTGTTTATGGAATACAAAGCATTGCCCTGAGCACTTCACAATTAGGGGTTCAGTTAGCCCTCACAGTACCTTTGTGATGCCAGCTACTATTATTATCTTATTTTACAGGTGGAAAAACTAGACATGAACTATCTAAGGAACTTGTCCAAAGTCACTGGTCGACTGGAGGGTGACAGAAATGGAACTGTGCCCAGGCAGGAGACTCTGGGTCTGTGTTCTTAATACCAACACCCTGCTTCCCTCAATATGAGCTCTGCATTGTCCAAAATGAATATTAGAAAGCACTTTGTTTAATGGGAAAAAATCAAGTTAGGAGTTAAAGGGCTTTAGAATTCCATCTTAACAAAGTTTTTTTTTTTTTCCTTTTTTTTTTCCCTTGCAGGAATTTTCATAATAAGAGGTTTTCTTGATAGAAAACAAAATTGCAGAACAAAAGTATCATATCAGATTTTAATTATCTGCTTAAATTTGTCTCCCAGTATACCATGATCACCTTTAGAAAAAAATGTGGGTTTTTTTTTTTTGTATGTTTGTTTTTCTCTACTCAAAAACCAAAAGAATTAACAAAAGCTTATAATGGGTCCTCAGCAGGTACTTGATGAATAGATTTAAAAATGCATTTTTAAGTTGGTTTGGTGAAAAAGAAACATTTTGATATGGTATTTCCACTGAAGATAGATATAAGATTATAATCAACATCCATAAATTACCTGGAGGGTTTCTTCTGCCTTTGCTATTTAAATGAGATTATAACTAAAGAATTAAAGCAGAAAAAGTTATATTTTTAAAAGTATACAAGTAAGTCTTTGTAAAACCTATTTCTAGCTGATACGGGTATTTAAGTAATCATAGGCTCCACAGGTTAATTTAAAGGACAGAAAGCACTGTAAAAACTCAAAATCATTTTGGCAACAGCAATGGCATAACCAATTCAAATCATGCTTCACTTGAGGTCATAGGTCCCAAACCTAATTGTCAGGTTTCATATCAATCAACCACTCTAATACTAGTGATGTGAAACACGATCATGAAACACTGTAACTGGATATTAGGAGGAAAACATGGAAAGGAAATATACATCATGGGAGACGTCTCCTGGGTAGGTCCAGACATATGCTTCTCCCACAGTTGAGCTTTATAGGTCACGCTCAGGATTGGTAAGCGGCGGAAATATGCCCAACTTAATTTTTTTTTCCCATCTAGATAAAGTGTGTCAGTTTTCATCCCGAAAGCATGCTATTCTGTTTTGATTTTTGTAGCATGAAACTGCACCACTCACTAACCAAGCAAATGCCTCAGAAGCCAAACTTAGTAAAGCTAAGAGAAAACGCGTCTACAATATTTTGGGATCAATATTTCTCGGGATTCTTGGCAGGAAAAGAAATCCCAATTTCTGGGCTCCTTTATATGCAGAGTTGATGCTACTTAGCATGAAATCTGGCCAAAGCTGTAGTGCAACATCTGGCAGCTGTTCAAGAGCCATGTTGTTAAACCAGAGATAAAAATGAGAAAATCTGAGCAAAGGACGCAAACGTGAAAAAATACGTGAAGTCACAATAAACTAGAATTAGGCTTCGCGGGCTTTTTGGAACTGAATGGGTTCTTTGTACAGGCACAGAATTATACAGATCAAGGAGCTAATTTAACGTGAAAAAGATAGGTCTTCGCATTCATTGTTGGCCTTGTATGTGTTGGCCAACAGCCTGTTCCTCATCTCACCAGTCCATTTCCAATACAGGGGCAGCTCATTCTGGGCCTCAAAAATGGTAAGGACTGTGTTTTATCCTAAAGTAATGCGAAGCCATGGGTGGTGGTGCATGGATGTGACTCGATCAGTCTGGGGTCTTTAAAACATCCCCCTGACTGCATGCGTAAAGAGATTAATCTTGTAGAAAGGGCAGTGAGGAGCCCTAAGTAAGAGAATTCATGTACAAGGCCTGCCATATTTTTTGTTTGTGACCTTGACCCCAAACTCATCACACTTTTAAATATGTGAGCATTTATGTCTTTGCTTCTTTCACAAGACTGCGGTTCCATGAGAACAGGGAATGTGTCTAACTCAGCTGACACTGAAATCTATGTGCCTCGCTCAGAGAAGGAAATGAGTCAATAGCACCTCAATGAATGAATGGATGGATAAGTGGCTCTATGTGAAGTTCTAGAAAACACTCCTGCTGAGAAGCTCAATGCATTCCCCTCGGGTTGTAGATTTCTATCCATGTGAACATTTGATTAACGTCTAGATCCTGCACTTGACCAGAGCTCCATAAAAGCAGCCATTGTTTTCACTTCTCACCATCTAGTAGTCTCTGGTGCACAGCCCTTAAACATAAGCAGTTGTAGAGTCAGTTAACGTAGTGAGTCCCACTGTTAGGGCAGAGGACGTGCATAGAATCTTGTCAATGGCTATTCATGTGTTCCTTTCATCATGTGGGTTTCCTCCTCTGGCATGTAAGCTCCCTGAGGGTGGGATACGTGTGTCTTCACCCACCCCCTCCAGTGCCCAGTGGAATGCCTGTATCATAGCAAGTACTCAGTACTTAGCATTGACTGGATGACATAGTTCCCCCACTAGATGTAAGTAATGTGCCCAATTAATTTCATCCTCGGGAAGTTTTGAAAAGAACTCCAGTTCCATTGTCCATTTAATTTTTGTTGTATTTTATTTGTTTTGAAGAAAAAAAAATCTGAAGAATCTGGAGGCTTCAAAAAATGTTATTTCTTTTAAATCCATGCTTTGGAAAATCTCAAGAGGCTCTCCCTTCCCCTTGGTATTAAACAAGGCCAATGATATTACCAAGCTGGAGCTAAACTGGCATGAATTATTCAGAGCAGCAGGAAAAGCAGCTGCTCATCCTCTCCGTCCCTAATTGTGAAGGGTGGAGAATTGGAGGGCAGTGGTGACAACACCAGGGGGGAAAGAAAGATAAATTGGTGCCCTAAACCTCATAAGCTCTAACATCTGCAGCACCGCGTTTCATTTGGTGGCGCTGGCCACAGTGCCTGCCGTAGGGAACAAGGGCAGGAAACAGGAGGAAGCCTCTGATGCCCTGCATGGACAGAGAGAGATAGGACAGGAGAAGGGAAGGGAAAGGGAAGGAGGAGGTACGCAGGGGAGAGAGATGGGAAGGGGGAGAGAAAGACAGATGATTCCAACACTAGAAGGCAGGGGGCAGATTGTGGTTGAGGAAGAATACAGGGCTGAAAAAAAAACTATCTTCCCATCCAGAAAATAATGCAAGGGAAATATAAAATGTAGAAATGTGCATTAAAAACTAATTGCTGGGGTGCCTGGGTGGCCTAGTCAGTTGAGCGTCTGACTTCGGCTCAGGTCATGATCTCACAGTTCATGGGTTCAAGCCCCACGTCAGGCTCTGTGCTGTCAGCTCAGAGCCTCAAGCCTGCTTCAGATTCTGTCTCTGTCGCTTTCTGCTACTCTCCTGCTCTCAATCTCTCTCTCTCTCTCTCTCTCTCAAATACAAATGAACATTAAAAAAAAAATTTTAATGTAATTACAAATTAAAACATGTGATATCATCAAAATAAAAAGACCCTGCCTTTCAACTGAAGAGAGTCCCTGCCTTCTGGATAATTTTTACTTCTTTAACTCAGAGGCTATTTTGGAATATTTTTAATTTCTTGGGGTGCAGGATGAGGCACACAGAAAGCTAGTATGAGAGAGAGGAAAGGGTAGGGAGGTTGTGGTTATAAATATGGATACTGGAATCATAAAATCTTAGAATTTTAGAACTGGGGAGCACTTTAGAGTTCCTACCATATGGTCTTGGGTTGTAGAATTTGAGACCTGTCCAATTTTCTTCTCATTTGAAATGACTTTAAGATGATGGGGGGCTCCAAGCTGGCTTAGTCAGTGAAGCATCCAACTCTTGGTTTCTGCTTAGGTCATGATCCCAGGGTCATGAGATTGAGCCCCAAGTCAGGCTCTGTGCTGACAGCTTGGAGCCTGCTTGGGATTCTCCTTCTTCCTCTCTCTCTGCCCCTCCTCTGCTCATTCTCTCTCTCTCTCTCTCTCTCTCTCTCTCTCTCTCTCTCTCTCTGTCTCTGAAAAATAAATGAATAAACTCTCTCAAAAATAAATGAATAAAAAGATGATGGATGTATTGATGGGTGGAAAGCTATCTTGAATCTATAAAGTTTTATTTAAAATCACCCTGAAGACTTTCTGACCAAATCAGCTGCTCACTAATTTGACAATCAAGAGCTTGAGTCAGATGGGAAGTGAGCCCAACTTGCAATCTGATGCCTTTTTGTGAAAGTCAGGCAGACAGTCAGTGTCCAGACTGTCTGAGGTTAAGAAACTAAGTGAGGCCATCTAGCCTTTCATAAAAGAAAAAGCAGAATAAAAATAGGGACTGCAGAGCATGGGTCTTATGACACTTTTTGAAGGAGATTTAAAAATCACAACTAAGAACACGGCCTTCTCAACAATCACACATACATGCACACACACATACATGTACACACACACATGCATATGTACCCACAGAGAATTGTTGGATTCTCCCCTTACTTAGAACAGTGGTTCTCAGTAAGGAATGATTCTCCCACCCCACAAACCAGAGACATTTGACCAAGTCTGAAGACGCTCTGTTGTCACAACTGAGTGAGGGGAGGTGCTATTGACATCTAATGGGTAGAGGTCAGGGATGCTGTTGAACATCCTACAATGCACAGACAGGCCCCTTATACAAAATTATCTAGCCCACAATGTCAACAGCGGAGAAGTTGAGAGACAAACCAGGTGGAGGAATAATAGAGAAATTCTCTTCCTAAAAATAGCAAAAGCTGTCATTGTGCCAGGCCTTGTAACTAATTATTTATAACCTTTATTATTAATCCTCAAAATATCCCCAAAAGGTCATTGTTAGTGTTTGCTTAAGAGAAAAGGGAAGCTTGGAGAAATTCAGTACATTATCCAGCGTTACTTGACTTTTAAGGAGGAAAGAGGGGGCAGCAGGTCAGCTTGGTTGAACTTGTACAGCTGGTCCCCAGATTACCCTTAAGAAAAGTACTGTCTTCATAAGGAAAATTACTTTGATAGAACAGATGAATATTAAAAGACCACAGGGAAAGTTATGGGAGAGGGGAGTCAATAGAAAACATAATGAACTTGGGGCACCTGGGTGGCTCAATTGGTTAAGCTGCCAACTCGATTTCAGCTCCGGTCATGATTTCACGGTCCGCGGGTTCGAGCCCTGCATCAGGCTCTGCACTGTAAGTGCAGAGCCTGCTTGGGATTTTCTTTCTCCTTCTCTCTCTGCCCCTCCCCTTCTCACACACTCATGTACTCTCTCTCTCAAGAATAAATAAATAAATATAAAAAAAAAATAAAGAATTTGATTTGCACACAGGAAAATAAGTAATACTTTTCTAGTAAAAATGTATTATAATTGGATTCTTCCTACCTCTAGTTTGGCTGAAGCAATGATACAACATTGAAACTACTCTTGTATTTTCAAGCAATGTGCTGAAGCCAAACTTACAAAGGCAATAGACAGGACCCACTTTTGTGACCTTCAACTGGTCACCACCACCCCCCCCCCGCCCCCAGCCATAAGGAAAGGTCTAGTGGCTGAGAGAGATGAATGGGGAGGAAAAACAGAGTTTGGAGAGAGCCAGAGGAGTGCTGTGAACCTTCGCACTCTAAATGGGGAGGCAATGAAATACTTTTGCTCACCCCAGTCTTAGTTGGGGTGGGAGATGCTTCAGGGTTTTTTTGAGCTTATGGGACAAACAGTACAGATGTCGTGACTGTATCTGAGAAATCTACAGGTTGATGTCTGTGTACAGCTAGCCACTTGGCCTGATGGATAGGCCAAGGATGATGACCTTCAGTCCCCAAGGTCATTGCAATAAGAGATGCATGAATGTGTTATGGTCAACATGAGCACCATTCCAGAGAAAGAGAAGGACCTTGAGTTGTTTTCTGTCCCAACCAAAAGAGTGACCTGGATGGAAGAAGCATTCTCAGCAGAAATTTTGGATGCCCGAAGGTTGAGGGATACTTCCTGATATGGCCACATATATAGGTATGATGTACTTATATCCCCATTAGAGGAAGAGGCAGCCCCCGCACCACCCAGAAGCACAGAGAAGAGAGGACAACGCTAGGTCTCCTTGATGAGATCTCAGAGAAGACCTCTCCTGCTTCTTCCTGTGCCCCGTGACCCCCGCTGCAGGATAAGGTCAGAGGAAAAGAAGTACAAGGCAGAGACACAAAGAAGCAGTGCAAGGACAGTTCTACCAAAATACTTAACAATGAGTTAAACCCCTCAGCCTGTGCTGTTAAAACCCTGTGCCTGCTCAGATAAGGACTAGCTATAAAGCACTGGTGTGGCTGCCCTGGGGGACTGTGGCTGAGCCCCCCCTTCTCTGCAAACAGTCCCAAACTAACTTCAGTGGTGGGAGTAGATGCCTTAACTCTAAAAGAGTTTGCAGGATTTCTATTATTATTGTCATTATTATTACTTTGTATGGAATGCGTTAATTGCTGAACCCAGACTGTTGATTGATATGGAAGTATACTGATTAGTCATTTAAAACAAACCATAAGAGACTCTTAAATACAGAGAACAAACTGAGGGTTGCTGGCCAGGTGTTGGGTGGGGAGAAGGGCTAAATGGGTGGGGAGCATTAAGGAAGGTACTTGTTGGGATGAGCACTGGGTGTTGTATGTAAGTGATGAATCACTAAATTCTATTCCTGAAATCATTATTACGCTATATGTTAACTAACTTGGATTTCAATTAAAAAACCATGTCATTATGAATAATTATTAGGTAATTAAACTTGCTAATTATTAGACCAGTGATTCTCAAACTTTATGTGCATGAGAGTAACCTGGTTAAAACAGATTTTTGGGTCTCATCCCCAGAGTTTCTGATTCATTAGGTCTGAGGCAGGGCATAATTTGCATTTCCAGCAATTCCCAGGTGATGTTATGATGCCAATCTAGGGCTCACTTATTCAAAACCACTTACTAGGTGATGATTTTACCTATGTTCTCCTGAAGTCCTATGGTTTCAAGAGATGAATAGCTTCTGCACCATTTCATACCTGTTCTTTCTCTTCTTGCCTTAAAAAAAAAATAGAAACCAACCACAATTATTTTTTTTAAAAAATACTATTCTTATTTTTGGAAGGAAATGCTTTGTCTGGAACAAGAAGGTAAGGGCTTGTGATTAGTTGCTAGATTGAACACCACGTTTTTTTTTTCTTCACAGGAAAGGGTGTATTCACTAGAATTTCTGCCAAAAAAAAAGTTATACCTCAATCTCCGTTTGTGAACTCACACAAAAAAACCGTTAAAATTCTCAGCACTCTACCTGTTAAGACTGAGGAAGGAAAAAGTTCAGTTTCCCTTGGATGGGGGTTTTTCAGCTAATCTTTCTTAGCTCACTGTATAAACTTGTCTTAGAATAGAGTTGTAAAATGTTTTTCTTTAAGGGCCAGGTAGTAAACATTTTAGACCTGCAGTCCACGCTGTTGTAGCAAAAAAGCAGACTTAGGCAATATGTAAATGAATGAGCATTGCTGTGTTCCAATAAAACTTTATTCACCAGCAAGGAATACGGCTGGGTTTAGTCTGTTGACTGTAGTTGAGCATCAGTATCTTGGAGTGAGAGACTCCCATCTGATGAACCTGATACCCAATCCAGGTATCCAAGCCTAAGTAGTCATGTGAGGAACTTTGAAAAATGCCCATGCCCAGGACTCATGCCCAGAGATTCTTGTTTAATTTGTCTGAGGGAAGGGTCACCTGGGTGGCTCAGTGGGTTATGCTTCCGACTTCAGCTCAGGTCATGACTTCGCCATCTGTGGGTTTGAGCCCCGTGTCGGGCTCTATGCTGACAGCTCAGAGCCTGGAACCTGCTTTGGATTCTGTGTCTCCCTCTCTCTCTGCCCCTCCCCTGCTCGTGCTCTGTCTCTGTCTCTCTCAAAAAATAAATTAACATTAAATAAATTTTTTTAACTTAAAAAAATAACAGTTTGTCTGAGGGGTGACCTGAGTATTTGCCCATAGGCCTCCAAGAACTGGGAACCTAGGTTCTGGTTGTTCTCTCAGGATCAGTGGAGAGGTTCAAAAACTCACTCATTGACCAACCAAAGCCTTATCCATGCAGAGGTGCTCTATTTTAATACAAATTGACTTCCTCTTGATTGCTCTAGAGATTCATTCATTTTTGGTCCTGTCTCTCCCTCTGCAACACACTGCATAGAGATGCCCCTGGAAGAAGCAACTCAACGGAAATGACCAACTTTAACCAGAGTCCCTGCCGTCCTGACTGCCAACTTGGGGCTGATTTTTCAAACCTCTGTTCGGGTGCCCCAGGTATCTTAATGGATACAGCAAATCTCCCCTGATGAGAATCGCATAGGCTGTTAGCGCAGGACTTCTCAAAATTTAATGTGAACAAAAATCACCAACAGATCATGCTAACATACAGGTCCTGATTCAGCAATTATGACCCCAGCCCACAATTTTGCATTTCAAACAAGCTTCAAAATGCTGCCGATGCAGCTGGTTTGCAGGCAATGCTTTGAACACTGAGGTCTTAGTGGACAACTCTCTGATTTGTTCTGGAGGATGACTGCTATAACCTTGGCATGCCCTCCCACCACCATGTACCACCAAATATATTTGGAAATGCCACAACCCTGTATTTAAGTCAGAGTATTATGAATATGGTGAGAGTCCACACGGAGTTGATTTTTTGTATTTTTCTTTCTTTCTGGAGTGGGGTAATGAACAAAGAAAGGCAAGATAATTTATTTATGTATACAAAGTGTTTCACAATGATTTGTAAACAGTCAACCATGATTAATGAGGTTATATTGGATAAAATGACTTTTTCCATATCTCATTGTGGTATGCTAGCCTGTATGTGTCTCTGCTTTTACTGAACGTCCATAATCAGTAGACATTTTTGCCAATAGTACAAGAGGAGGGGGTCTGCCTTTGCTTTCTATGGAGAAGGCTTGAGTCCTTAACAAGGCGATACATGCTTCTGTTCGTAAGTCTACAGCGGTATTGTAGAAAGAAAATTGACTTTGTAGCTGTATAAGTTTTTTTTTTAATACTGTGAAATAAATTACCACAAAATTAGTGGCTTAAAGTAACAATTATTTATCATCTCCCAGTTGTGGTGCCTAAGTAGTTCAGGTGCAGCTTGGCTGGGCTCTCTGATTCAGGATCTCCCCTCACTGCAATCCAGGTATCAGCCAGGGCTGCACCTCATCAGAGGCTTGACCAAGGAATGACCCAGTTCAGAGCTTCCTCAGGTGGTTGGCAAAAGGTCTCCTTTTTTTTTCTCCTGGCAGTCCGCCAAGGACCACCCTGAAATCTGCAGTTCCTAGAGTCCATTCACAATTTCTTGCCAGGTTGGCTTCTTCACTTTGACTGCTCACTTAATCAAGCCAGCAAGGAGAATCTTTTGCTCTGTTCTCGTGAGGTGGAGTCTTATATGATATATTCTAATCAAAGAAATAACATCCTGTTATTTTTGCCATGTAATTCAATCTAATCCAAGGAATGATAGTTCATGACCTTGCCATAATGTGTTGGTTAGAAACAAGTCACAGTTTCATCTATATTCAACGGGAGAGAATTACACAAAAATGTGGATTCTAGGCAAAAAGGATTTTTGGAGGACATCCTAGCATCTGTCAGTCAACTTGTTGGAAGACTTGGCTTTTGTATTTCTTGAACAAGCCAGAGATTCAACCACTTTGGGGGCATTTTGTACTTATTATAAATGGGCATAAACACAAAACCTAACTGATAGAGCTCTAAGAAACAAGATGAGGTAATATCTAGCATCATTGTAAAGTTTTACATAAAATGCTGGGTTTTTTTTTCTGTTATATCCCCTACAAGCTTCAGAGCTAAAGAAGCACTAAAATGTATAGGCTTATGGAAATAATAAAATGAAGCCATTACACCTTCTTATCGGAGCTGATAGATCAATGGCGGTATTTTAAGAATCATTTTCAGCGATAACATTTGGATTAATCCTTATGGGTATCAACCACATATGATAGAGGAACAATGATTAAGTGGTGTGGGCTGTAGGACCTTCTAATATACCCAAGAATCTCCTTCAAGCCCACTCTTTCTCAGACAACAGCTATACATTCTGAGAAAATAGAGAAACAACCGATCAAGGACCCTGGAGAGTTAGCAAAAGCAGGCTGGAACGGGAGTGAAGTCAACATATGGGGAAAAAGAGTAGGGCTGAGTGAATTCCTCATTTTTAAATGGCTTTTATCCCAGGGGCATGCTCAGTCTATGTTATGCAGTGTAGTTCAATCTATAACATAAAGCCTTTAGTTTTACTGGTGAGAGTAGTTAGAGAGTAGGGTATGAGGTAATCTTAGCTGTTGAAAAGTGAAATGGTAGAAGTAACAGAAAAAACAAAGCCAGAAAGAGGATGCACCAAATTCTGTCTATCAACTCTGCCCCATCACTGATGGACTCTATTACCATTCACGCATGGAGCAAAGTCCAGAGGGCCACTGCAGCGTAGAAGGACTGAACTGATATAAGCCATCTAAAGCAGGAGAGGCAGAATTTTGTAATTTGAGTTTAACCAAATTAACTACCTGTTTAAAAAGAAAAAAACAAACAAAAGCAAACAACAACAACAAAATTATACTCTTCAGAGGAGCATAACAGAATCTAAAATTTCTATAGCATATTATTCACAATACAAAGCTGTAACTGCAATTATTTATTATTCCACAATACAGGGGAATATAACTTACTCTCAAGAGAAAAGATAATCAATGAAGATTAATCCTGAGTTGGCCCAGATAATGGAATTAGCAGACAGACATTTTAAATAGCTCTTATAACTAGGCTGAAAACATAAAGAAAAGTATGCTTGAAATAAATGACAAGATTAGAGCTCTTAGCAGATATGGGGAATTATTTCAAAATAAAACAAATAAGAATTCTAAGATTTTAGATATAATATTGGAAATTTAAAAATTTCACTATATGGGATTAGTCACATAAATGATGTAACAAAGAAAAGAGCCAGTGGAACTTTGATCAATAAAAATTATCCAATCTGAAAAATTAAGAGGGGGAAAAAAGTGAAAAAAAAATTAAGAGTCTCAGAAATCTGTAGGGCAATATCAAGAGATCTGATGTATGTGTAATTGGAATCTCAGAAGAAGAGAGACAATGGAGGAAAGGAAAGGAGAGGAGAGGAGAGGGGAGGGGGGGAGGGGAGGGGAGGAGAGGGGAGGGGAAGGAGAAGGGAATGGAAGGAAAGGGAAGGTCAAATATTTTTCAAATTTGGTGAGAAACATTAATTCATAAATGTAAGAACCTCAGCAAACACAAAGCAGGATTAATACAAAAAAAAAAAACCAACAATAACAACCCACATCTGGGCACATTATGGTTAATCTGATGAAAATCAAAGAGAAAAAGAAAATTTTGAAAGTAGCCAGAGAAAAGTAATATACTGTATACAGAGTAACAATGACTTATCTATCCACTCATTTCTTATCAGAAACAATGGAGACCAGAAAATAGTACAAAACATCTTTAATATTCTGATCGTATGGGTTGCATCAGACAACATGATTTACAGTTGTATCTCCACCACTTAATATCTGTGTAGCCTTGAATAAACTGTTTGATAGTCCATATCTCAACATGTTTCCCATTTAACTAGTAATATTAAAAGTTTTCTCTCATTGGGTTATTGAGAAGATTGCATGAGTTACTAATACATGTATAGTACTTAACATTTCATACGTTTACAAGCAAGATCAACGTTTGCTATTATTATCAAGTGTTAATATTTATGCTCAATTTAAATACTTCTACTTAACTTTAAATGTTCATAAATAATGCCATATGTATAAAGAAAAGAAACACATTTTTTAATCCAAAAAAATAAGAGTAATTAATTCAAATTACCAATAGCAGCAGGAGTTTGCTAAAGAAAGAATGATTTCCAAGGGGACAATTATTCAGACATCCTCTGCGGCAGGAGTTAAACAATTTCACAGCAAGGGAGACCCAGTTCTCTTGAGCAGTTCCTGGTTGACTCTAACAAAATTTCTCACTTTCTCACCTCAGGCTTCTGCCTGTACTTATTCCCCAGTGCAGGTAATTAGCAATCAAATTCTTAATTACTCAATTAGTCCAACCCACGAGGCTATCCAAATAAATCAATTAATACACCTCTCACAGAAGAGCTCATGTTTACAACGTAACATGATATTGTCCTGGCAAATCAGGACTGAGCCATACCGACTCAGAGTTTGATCATCATGGCCCCAGTCCATTGTGGAATCTACACGGAGCTTGACAGAAGCAGACGTAGGACTCAAAACCTATAGTTCCCTCCGTACTTTTTCTCATATAAAAGGCATTCAGGGAAGTGGGAATCAAATGGATGAGTGGCCTGATCACCTGATCTTGGATACTGATTTTTAAATTTATCCTTAGTTTATAAAATGTTTAAGGTTATCCCTCATTTTATTTGACACATGTGTATCTTGAGCTTTATGTCATCAGCTTCTCAGGTAGACCCTTTGGGGTGTATATAGAAGCCTCTTACTGAGGGTAGGTCTTCAGGGTTCTCACAAAAAGAAAGAAGAGAGGGAAATTGGTAGCTATGTAAGGCAACAGATATGTTAATTAGCTTTATTGTAGTGATCATCTCATATGAAATCATCACTTTGTATACCTTAGACATATACAATTTTTATCATCAATTATTACTCAATAAGGCTGAGGAAAAAATACGCCCCTTACTATGTAACTCTTTAAGCCTCAGTTTCTGCAAAGTGCATCCATGCTTGTTAAACTTCAATATGCAAAGGCACATCCCCGGGATCTTGGGAAAAGGCAGTTTCAAACTCCATAGAGGTGACATGGGCCCACATGTCCTGTAGGTCTCACTAACTTGTAGGTGATGCTGGTGCCATTAATTTAGGGGACGGACTCTGAGCACCAAGAGTGTAGAGTAAACATTATTATCGTGCTCACTTCATGGAATCATTGAAGTTGTTGGCTATGAGATCTTGGTATAGCAATGCAGGTAACAAACTTAGCAAGCACTAATCAAATTGCAGAGTTTATTGCAAGGCACATGCCTAGAAGGACCAGAGTCTTATGAGGAAAGAGGAGATCAAAGATAAACTAGGACGGAGATCTATAGGAGAGATTAATAATAGACAAGCCTCAGGAGAGTCAGGTTCTAGAACTGGATTTACTACTAATAAATTTTGAAAGCTTGATGACAGAATCATTTAACCCCTTTGGACAGCTCTTCCTTATCCATTAAAACAAATCATTGGTGCGCTGCCTTCAAAACTTTTGTCACAGGTGCTAAATTGCCTTTTAGTTTTGATTGACTTTAAATCAAACCAGGTTTGAAATGTAGTCTTATACTCAGCAATGCTTTTTAGAAAGCCTAGGTGAGTACTAGTAGCTGTAGGTAAGTATTTTTCTAACAGATTAACATAAATGTATAACTAGTATAGTAAGAACAACTACTCCAGAGAGTCCCTAAGATATCATCTCATATTCCACCAACCATAGGCATTCTGTGGGAAATAATGGATTATTTTTGTAAGTTTATTTATTTTGAGAGAGAGAGAGAGAGAGTATGAGTGAGTGAGGGCAGAGAGAGAGGGAGAGAGAACCCCAAACAGGCTCTGTGCTGATACAGCACGGAGCCCGGCTCGGGGCTCGAACCCACGAACCATGAGATCGTGACCTGAGCTGAAATCAACACTTGGATACTTAACTGACTGACCCACCCAGGAACCCCAATAATGGATTATTTCACTCCCACAATTCTTTGAGGAATCAAGAATTATAGATTTATGCTCCCAGGTGATCTGGCTACCAGGTAGGAGGAGAGGGACTTTGCACAAGAGGTACCATGTAAGCTGAACCTTGAAGGATAAGTAGGCTTTAAGCTTAGATAATTGGCAACTAGAATTTGGGGGATGTGTTCGGAAGAGAGGGAGTTGCTGTGTAAGGAGAGAAAGAAGAGTGTTCAGGATACAGGCAGCACCAAGGATTAGATCAAAGCATGGAACTACCGATACACTAAATAGGCTTCCGTAGAGAAAAAGGGACCTCTGGCTTTATGATTGGAGAGATAGCTTGAATGGTAATATCAAGGTTAGAGAAAAACACACTGGAGTCCATAATGGGTTGTGTCATTATCAAACCCTTTTAGGATTCTGTTGAAAATTCTGGACGCTCTCCCAGGAAAAATACCTGCACAGAAAGCATGCACAAACACACACACACACACACACACACACACACACACACACCACACGTACATGTATGTACATATACACTTACAATATTTTGCCCACGATATCAGGAAGTATTTATCTCTAAGGCCAATAAATGAAAAATCTAGAGATTTCGTAGACCAGATGTCTGACGGTAGCAGCTTTTGGAAAAGCACAACTTAAAAGATTTGAAATTCTACCCAGGGATGTCATGTCATGTGACTCCATCCAACTTACATAGCTGCTTTATGATGAGTGACAAAAAACACAACTCAAGCTGGCTTTAGCAAAAGAAAACATGAAACTAACATGTAAGAGTAGATTTAATTTCAGATGAAGCTCCAAATACTGTCACAAGAATTAGTTTTTCTCTAGACCCTGTTAGCCTCAAATTCAGGTTATACTCGGGAGCAAGATGCTACATAGAAGCTCCAAACCTGAATTCTCTCTGCTTCAGGCTATCTTGAGACAATAGTTCTGAATATTCTTGAAGGTCTATCCATCCTCTACTGGGTGCACGTTATTTCTGTGAAGATGACTCTGCTCAGTCTCAAATGTGTCATGTTCCTCAGTCTTGGCTAATCTGAGACCAATTCCTCTGGCCACATAGATTGGCTTAGATGTGATTAGGGGACCTATAAGAGTTTTTGAGATAGCATGAGGATTTGCTGAAACTTCTCAGAGAGTCGACACTTTCTCTCTGGATGGGAACAGATGATGTAAAGGCTAGAGCTGCTACAGCCACCATGCAATCTTGAGGAAAGGTTATCTAACTGAGCTTGGAACCAACATGTAGGAGTGTTGGGGCTCCTGGGTGGCTCAGTCACTTAAGCAACATGTAGGAGTATAAATGAGAAGAAGGAGACAAGGAAAGAGAGAGGGAATATGCTTGTGACATAATTTTAACCTCTGATCAAGTTGTGCCTGGAGCTTAATAGCTCTGATGATTCTAGTTATATAACCTATTTAATCTCCCTTTTGTTTCAAGCAGCTTGGATAAGACTTGTACATAAAAGATGTGTTCCTGGCACCCACTGACTGTCACAGACTGTCAAAAATATTCTCATGTTTACAAGTGTCCCAAAATAAAGTATTTCAAAAGCCGCCCCCCCCCCCCAGCACCAAATTTTGTTGTAACACACGTGGTGAGATGTCTGTTTAAAGCTTGGAGGTGTCCCAAGGATCGGTCCCCTGTTTTGTAGTTAATACTGTTGTCCTAAAGCCGACCTTACTGAATGTATCAGAAAGTAAATGAGACCTTTAAGATCTGTATCTGTGATTCACTCAGACACTGTAATTGTGGACTCCCAGGTTTAATTTGGGAGCTAAAAATAACTTAGGGCTTTACTTTTTATAGGATGCTCATTTGACAGCAATCTCTGATGCTCTTTTTTTTTTAATTTAAAAAACTATTTGTTGAGGGGTGCTTGGGTGACTCAGTCGGTTAAGCGTCCGACTTCAGACTCAGGTCATGATCTTGCGGTTCATGAGTTTGAGCCCCAAATCGGACTCTGTGCTGACAGCTCAGATCCTGGACCCTGCTTCGGATTCTGAGTCTTCTTTCTCTGCTCCTCCCCCATTCACACTCTGTCTCTCTCTCTCTCTCTCTCTCTCTCTCAAAAATAAACACTAAAAACAAAAACAAGTATGATTCTCCTTATAAACAACAACAACAACATTTGTTGAGGGGTGCTTGGGTGGCTCAGTCGGTTAAGCGTCTGACTTTAGCTCGGGTCATGATCTCACAGCTCGTGGGTTTGAGCCCCGCAGTGGGCTCTGCGCTGACAGCTCGGAGCTTGGATCCTGCTTTGGATTCTGTGTCTCCCTCTCTCTGCCCCTCCCCCCTCATCAAAAATAAGTCAACATTAAGAAATGTTTTAAAAAGTATATTTTTTGAGTACACACAAATAAATTCCCCATGCTTCTATATTGGAATGAGCTGAAAAGCATCCAAATTCATGGACACTGAGACCATAAAATGAAATACAAATCAAGGAATGATTTAGACAGTGCATTAGCTCAGGAAGAGTTAGACCAGGTGAGTCATCGGGGTCTAAGAATGAATTTGCGGCCTGGAGTCCACAGGAAGTTCCTTAGGTGGTTAGGTTCTCAGTGGGATTTAGCCTGATTTCTTCGCCGGGTGAGCGCTCGGCGGGTGGAGACAGCAAGATGATGGCACCAGGGTAAAAAACTAGCACCTCTCTGCCACCCCATCTTCCACTCCTTCCCTCAGTCCCTACTGCACAATTATTTCTTTTCCTCTGAGCCCTGGCACTTAGCAATTTTTCCTATCAATTCTAATCTTTTTCTTTCTGTAGAAAATTAGCTTTTTCTTTTTAGAAGAAGGAAACTTGTTTTTTTCCTTATTTGTCTTTACATGCCCCGACTTCTGTGTCTGAGAATGCGTGCCTTGTTTTCTTCAGCTGAGTCTGTTTCCTTGGACCTGATGTGTTTCAAAAATGACCCATCTTCTGTTTGCTTTGGTCTGGCCTGAGATGGCTGTGATGTTGTCACTGAAATGGAAGGGAGGCACATTGAGACATGAAAAGCAGTCTATGCTGCGATCAGGATGCCTGGGAACCAGTCCCCGACTTTTCTGTGAACTGATGATGTGATTTCTTTCCCTCAGTGCTTCAGCCTTCTCTCACATACATGAGAAACTACCCAGATCAAGTGTCCCTGCCCCACAGAAATGTTGAATGAAAACTGAACACACTTGAGTGCATACCAGGCCCGTAACACCGGAGGAAGGTATAAACTGCCATTATTCACACACCTAGAGAAAATATAGGGGCTGCCAAAGGAGAAAAAGATTCCGTTCAGCCACTTTCCTTGGGCCATTTTAATAAAACTCAAGGTGGGAACCAAGACTGCGCATCCTTGGAATGTTGGGCCGTTCTTTACATACTTTCTAAAATGGACTTTGTACCTAATTTCGGAGACCTTTTCCTGCTTACTAAATTCCATGCTTAAGTTCCCATGTGAATTTCATACAAACCCCAGAAGGCTCCAGTCAAACCCCATACCAACCAAAGTGGAAATTATGAGGCCGTGGAAGAGTCTGGAGAGGCACGTTCTGTGTCAGCGTGGCTTCTCTGCCTCCTCTTAATCATGCTGCCTTTCAGGGAGAGATGTCAGGAGAGATCGCTTCTCCCATAACGCATGGCGCCTTTTCTTATCAATACCACTCAATATCGCTGTCTCTGGGAAGTTCCCCGATTCACTCTCCTCGCAGAAGTGAGCATCTCCGTTTAATTTGATCCTGGGGACAGAGGTTGTGGATGGAGGCAATTTACGAGGAAAGGAGAAGGTTGAGGGCCACACGTAGATTTATTGGTGTGAAGAATAAAGCAAGTCCAGATGTGACTCGTTTTTGAGACGCGCCATAAATACGCCTGATTTGTTTCATTTATAACAAAGGAAGATGCGAGCCTACACCAGAGTTCTTTTTCTGAAGTGTGTTACTCAACTTCCCTCTCCTCTTTCAGGGGAGACCTAAAGCTAGAGTTTAGGGGTGATTGATGGGAGTTTGAATATTGTGGTTCCTTCAATGCCCCGTTGGTTTTGTAAATTACTGCCTCTGCACAAGCTAATCATTTCTCACCCTGGCCTCCTACAAAGTTTTACGTGTCGGTAACTATTTCTTGCCTTTGCCATTTTTTAAGGCCAATATTTAACATAGAGGGATTGATGACGTTTGTAAATCCTTGTAGTGCTATTGCTTAAAATATTGAAAGCAACACATGAAAAAAAAATCCTGCTTCTTTTAGTTACTGCTGCATTGGAGAGGACTATTAACCACGTGGGATGTCCGGGGCCTTCTAAAAAGCATCTTTATGTGTGTGTGAAGTGTGCGCGCGTGAAGTGTGTATATTGGTACACACACACGCAGATACAGCTTAGCTCCTTGACAGTCAGGGTAGGGTCTGTGGGCCAGGAATACTGGCCTCCCCTGGAAACTTGTTACAGAGTCTCAGGCCCTCAGGAGTCTCCAAAATGCAGAATCTTCATTTTAACAAGATTTCCACGTGATTTGTGTTCACATTAGAGTTGAGGAAGCACTGCCTTTGAAGTGTTATGACAATTATGTTGATAATAAAATGAGAGTCTTCAGGGTGAAGAACCCACCTTTCCCGTAATAAACTGGACTGTGTATGTTCAGCTCTGGATTTGGTCTCTATTGTGATGATATCACAGCAAAATGTGCCCATTGGGACATAGTGCACATTGTCACTCTTTCATTACTCTGTCATTCTTTTTTTTCTTTTAATTTTTTTTAACATTTATTTATTTTTGAGAGAGAGAGAGAGAGCATGAGCAGGGGAGGGGCAGAGAGAGAGAGGGAGACACAGAATCTGAAGCAGGTTCCAGGCTCTGCTCTGGCAGCACAGAGCCCATTGCAGGGCTTGAACCCCGAGCTGTGAGATCATGACCTGAGCTGAAGTCACATGCTTAACCGACTGAGCCACCCAGGGGCCCCCACTCTGTCATTCTTTTTAAGCCGACCGTGGGAACATATCTTATGAAGCATGACGTAGCTGTCTCCAATTAGCTGATGAAGAATGACATCTGTGCCAGTGGGGCCTGGACCGTTCATGACAGCCACGTGCTCTGGCCCCACTCCTTAGGTGTCCTCACCAGCAAAGCCCCGGCTTACAAACTAGATGTGAACACTCTCCTCCAATGAGCGAATACTAGTTCCCCATCCACCAAGCATCACTCATTGTCCTTTTCTTCTGAGTCAAAGGAAACTGCTTAATTCCAACGCATTCAATTTCTGAAAACCGAGGGAAAAAAATAGAAACGTGAAAACAGAACACTTTTTTACCAAGGCATCATTGTTGATTCAGGTGGGTGTGATGTTTCGGAAGTAAGCCCCTCCAAGGAAAATAAAGGCTGCATCCCTCTAAAGTGGGCAACAGTTTGAAACTCCCCATGTTCTATATTTTTTGAAAGAAACAAAAATGGAAGTTACTATATTTAAGTTGACATCAAATTTACCTGAGTCAACATCATTCCATTAAAATATCTTTGAAAAGATAGAAAAAGGGGGGCACCTGGGTGGCTGTTGGTTAAGCGTCCGACTTCCACTCAGGTCATGATCTTGCAGTTTGTGAGCTTGAGTCCTGCATCGGGTGCTGTATGGACAGCTGGGAGCCTGGAGCCTGCTTCCAATTCTGTGTCTCCCTCTCTCTGCCCCTCCCCCACTCATGCTCTGTCTCTCTCTTTCTCTCTCAAAAATAAATAAACTTAAAAAAACAAAACAAAACAAAAGATAGATAAAGAAGAAAACCTGCATTACAACCACAAACGGTCCTTCTCACCAGAAGAACCTATTGCCAGGCCCTGCGAGAAAATTCAGCCGCCATGACATGTATGGGGCAAGATCAGGGAACGAGGGGACTAGACTAGTCTGCCTTGCATTTAAGTTCTAGGGTCTGGCCTTCGTTTCATAAAACACAGAAGATGAGGCAATTTTCTGTCCCTGCTCACCTTCTCTGTCTGCTTAGAGTAGCCCCTCACAGGAGACAACAGAGCAGAAGGTGGGGGTGTGGTGGGGCAGAGGAGCCATTGCCCTAAGAGGAGAATAATCCCCCCAAAGGACTGCATTGATAACAAGAATCTCTGTAGTCATGGCTTGCTAGAGACAGTAGATGTTTTGGTTTTTTTTTTTTTTCTTTAGTTTCAAAAACCTCATTCATTTAATTAGATTTAAACACCGTGGGTAGAGGAAGACTTTACATTCAACGGGGATCATTTTCCCCGTCGCTATTTGTGAAACCTTCCTGCTTTCCTATTTTTCCCTCCCTTCTTCCCATAGAGTAGAGGCCAATAATTTAGCTGATGCATGGGGGGCTGGGTGGTCTCTGATTTGTGATTGACTGGAGCCCCACTTCTCCACCAGAGAGCTAGAGGTGGAAGGCAGACAAGTGGGTGGACTGTATGGGTTGTATGATTGGCTCTCCTACAGTTAGAATCTTCAGCCTAGATATTTTCAGTAATAAAAGTCACGGTTGGCTCTCCCAACTGCTGACTATTTTGTCTCATCCCATGGTTGGTTCAGAACTTGAACAGGAAGCAGTAGTGATGTGTTTGTGCCCCAAGGAGTACAGCAAGACATAGTAATAAACACTGAAAGTGAATAATTAGGTTAAAATAAATATATTAGGTTAAAATGAATATGTTAGGTTAAATATATTTGGTTAATGTTATGGGTGCATTCATTCAAGGTGTATATCTGCAAAAGAGACTTGACTGAGGAACTCTCATTGAAGGATGTGAAGACATTTATATAAAATTCACAAAGAACCAAATAGTTATGCATTTTTCTCAGCGCGGTTATACATGCAGTTACTTTCCTGTGTGTGCATATTACAAAGTAGTTATTTGTTAGATCTAAACATTTTTTATAATGTTTTTTACTTATTTTTGAGACAGAGACAGAGAGTGAGTGGGGGAGGGGCGGAAAGAAAGGGAGACAAAATCTGAAGCAGGCTCCAGGTTCTGAGCTGTCAACACAGAGCCTGACCCGAGACTCAAACTTACGAACCGCAAGATCATGACCTGAGCCAAAGCCGGACACTTAACCGACTGAGCCACCCAGGCGCCCCAAATCTAAACATTTTAAATACACCACAACATTTGTATATTTTATAGGGACTTTTTTTTTTCAGTTTTAAATATACTGGAAGCCTGCAAAAATAAAGTGGTCTGGTCTCTCTTGATCTGTAAAAGAGCTTGATAGGACCCTTTTGACACAGCTAGAGAGCTAGGCCAAAGACCATCCCCAATTCAGAGAGGCCTCAGCTCACTCAGATAGGAGCAAAGAGGAAAACAGAGTGTTGTCTAGAAAAAAAAATCTACAAAAACTATAGATGGGAAAAATGGCCCTGAAATATCATAAAGACTATACCTCTGGAAATTATTTGTGCAGGAACTAGCAGAAATTTGCATGAATGTGTTTATTGTCCTCAATAAAATGCAAAAAGGACATTCTCTGAAACAGAAGCAGGAAGTCAAGCGGTAAAAAAGGCACAGAGCAGTTCATTTATATCAGAAGAGATAGATGAGATTAGGGAACAGTTTAAGGAAATTCAAAATGGAGAAGCAGAATTATAATCCACATTGCAGGCACTGAGGAAGAGTCCCCTCTGCAGCAAAACACATCTTTGACACAAAGGATAAATGTGAAAAGTTTCCTAGGAACATAGAAAAAGGAGTCGCTAACATGAAATCGATGTAGAGATACGGAATGAAGATTTAAGATATCTGTGCTCAGGGTTCCGAAGAAAAGACCAGAACAGAATGAACAGGAAGGGTGGGAAAATATAGCATCTACTTATAATGACAACAGCAATCTCTCAGATTGTAGCAAAATATAAAAACGAAAACTGAAAAAATGCACTGTGTTCTCAGGAACACCAGAGAGAAGGGAACTGCGACCAGGTACACTCGGCTGTAATTTTTAAATTACATGGAGGAAGTAAAACAGCACCCAAAGATCCTAGCGAAGAAACTATAAAGTTCCCTAATAAGGGATGACAAAGCAGGCTGGCTTGCGAATTATCTACAACACTCCGAGTTATACAACAGAAGGCCAGCTGCACAGTTTAGAAAGGATATGGGGTCAATCCAAAAATTAATGGCCTACCATATTTGCTCATGGATGAAGGTAATTTTCAGGTAATCCAGGGCTCAGAAAGTATTGCATTCCTGGAGAAAAAAAAATCATGAAATGTGAATATACACCTCATTTATTGAAGGATAAAGCAAAATTAAGAGCTTGAGAACAGGGAAATCTTTAGTATAAAAGTATTAGAGGCAAACACTTAAACCATGAGAAGAGTATATATATAATAGTAAAAAACAGATAATAATCTGTGCTTTGAAAAAAGTGTGCAATAGAAAAACTAAGCATGCAATTCCCTCTCGGCTAAAAGAGTTGGTCTAAATTCAGGTTATCACAGCACTGTTGTTACTAATGACAGAAATAAAGGTTGAAGAACACGCACACATGTGTATACTTACACATGTATGTAAAAGTCTAACATGATGCCATTAATAGAATTTCATAAGTCTATTATACATAGTCAACATCAACAACTCAGACCACTCGAATTGCAGAAAAAGTGATAGAAAGAAGGCACAAAACTAATGACATGTTAGCCCAAACATATATGTTATAGTAATAAATGAAACGAAAGCTATAAGGAGAGAATTGATTCACTAAAAAAGTCTGCCACAAGGTATTTACAAGACGTAAAGTAAATGATTTCAAGAGGTTCCAAATAAAAGGATAGGCCAAGAAACACCAGTTCACTGTAGAACTAAAGAGAGCTGAGGTTTCAATATTAATGTAGGATGAAGTAACATTCAAGTGGATAAACCACCATGGTCAACAGGATCGTTTGTTTATTGACGAGGGGTAAGATCCTCAACACAAAAAGAGCAAACATGAAACTTTAAGAATTGATAGTAATGTTCATTGTTTTGGAAAGACAAAAAAAATAAATGAGACATGGCTCCCAAACTTAAAAATATATAGTTGAGAGGACAGGAAAATATTGAAGCAAATAATTATAATTCCAAATGCTTAACTCATCCATCCATCCATTCATCCAACAAATATTATTTCAGGTACTTTGTACGTGAGGCAATTTCAGCATTGGGAACACAGCGGTGCATGGGCAGGAACGGTCCCTGACTTATTCGAGACGCCAGTTGACGTTGTACAAAAGGCAAGGATAATACAGAACAATGGCCGGGCATGGGGAGGAAGCGAGGAAGGTTTTGGTGAGGAAGACGTGAAGCATAATCGCTTATTTCACATCAGGTTGGTGGAAACTGCTTTCAAGGGTGTGTCCTGCTATGTTCAAAGAAGCATATTCGAAAGTGGACACCAAATTTAAAACTAAACACACAAGAAGATGGCTGTTTACATTATTATTTAAGAATATGGCACAAGAATGGCTCCCTTCCAGATCCTGGGCCCAGAAATTTGTCCAGGCTTCCCTTGGTTCCCAGGGCAGGTTTGCAGAAAGAGTGAAGCTGTTCTGAGACTGGGCGTTCAAGGCTCTGTCGCTTGTGTCTGCATCTTTGGCCTCAGACGACACACAGGAAAGGATGGCTTAACCATTCTCCGTGCTCATCAAATGGGAACCTCCCTTCCTTTGGTGTCTGTGGTCCCTTCCTTTGGTCCTGGTGTCTGTGGTCCCTTCCTTTGGTCCTGGCTCCCCAGTCCCACTTCCTGAAAACATTGGACAGAAGAGAACATCCTTTTCTTGCATTAACTAAAATAAGTGATTTCAGGGTAACAAAGCGTGGACTTGGGCTTTAAGCACCTGGACCGTCTGAACAGAATTAGACGTGTGGTGACGCATTTTCTGTTGTGACACCTATCTTGCCGCGTGAGGTGACGACAAACAGCGTCTACGCTGAGACAGAGATCAGCTCTGTGCTTCGTTCGCTGTCCTGCTCTTACTCCTGATTTCCTCTACATGGACTCTTGCAGAATATGAACACGGTTCCTTTGTTGATTTCTCTTTGGGCCTTCCGCAGGCATTTAACCATTTTCAGGTCATGAGGGAGCTTGATTACAGTCACTCATATCCAGGTGAGACTTCGGGAGAAATGGTTCACCGTGTTCCCGTGAAACAGGTGCTAAGGGGGAATGTGCTGTGCGTGACGCCTGATCTGTGACATCACTGGTGGTCAAGAGATCGTAAATTGCACATCACTCTCTTCTTCCAAGCTGTGAAATGGTCTACTTTCCAAGTCTGGGTTTCATTTTATTTTATTTTAGGGAAGGGAATTTTGAAAAGAGTTCTCTTTGTTCCATTACAGTAATTTTCGGAGCTCTCTTCATCTCTTATTAAGTCGTTCCGTGCCTTCTCTCAGAGCACAGTGTGACTGAAGCATTAATTAGCCTTCAGAGATCCTCAGACATGCTTCTCTCAGCAAAGATCTGACATTTGGGGACTGTCAGTCACTGGGAGTTATACTGAATAAAAAATCCATATTAAACATTGCATTGAGGAGTTTATGCACACTGGGGGAGGGAAGTGGGGATTGGGAGGGTGGAAGGAAGTCAGATTAACTTACTTTATATATTAGACAACACGGGGTAAGTGACATTTGGAATTAATGAAGCATATAATCATAATTACATGGCTGGTTCATCATCCTACCTCCCAAATTGTGCCTGAAATCAGCTAATGGCATAACACATGTATGAAATCAGTTAATGGCATATAACACACGTACGATCAGGTGCCTACCTCGCTTGGAGTAAGTGTTGGATAGCTTACCCATCACTGTCGATAACAAGTTAGCCGTTGGCAGAAAACAAATCAGTCCCTGATCAACGAGGTTACAGCATTGTGATGGAGAAAAATGGCACATTGCCTTCTGTTCCTGACTCCACAGTTTGAGGAAGGTGGGGTGACATGGAGGAAAGTTGATTTCATAGAAGCACAAAGTCCTCCCCATGGTCTTCCTCTGGCTAAAAGTAACATTCATTAATGCAAATGAAGGAGAAAGGAAGCTAGTATTTATTAAACAGCTACCACGTGCCAGCAACCATGCTAACCCCGATTGTATCAGAAGAAGAAGCAGAGTATTCCACATAAAATAGATGCCCAAGGGACACTTGAGTGGCTCAGTCCAACTCTTGATTTCAGGTCAAGCCACGATCCCAGAGTCATGGGATCAAGCCCCATGTCAGGCTCCAAGCTGAGCATGGAGACTCCTTGAGATTCTCTCTCTGCCCCTGCCCTGCTCACGTGCGCGTTTGCTCTCTCTCTCTCCAAAAAAAAAAAAAAAAAAAAAAAAAAGATGCTCAATAAATATTCAAACAAATGAGTAAATGTATGATGTATGAGTTTAACATATATGTATGTACACATATCTATGTGTGTCCGTATGAAGTATAGAGTGGCTGTAAAAAGCATTAAATTTTGCCTTCAGTGGACTTACACTCATGACCAGGCATCCCATAATTAAATATACAGAAGTATAACAAATATATAAAAATAAATGAATGAATGGAACTATGATGAACTTTGTCACGACTTTTCCATTTCACTGCAGGTAAAATTCTTCTCACCATCCCATAACTCCTACTTCACTATAGTAATCCCCAAGGAAGAAGACCTTATCATTTCCCTGAAAAAAGCCACATCAGGGCAGGAGCTCCCCAGATGCAGATCCATATGGAATCGCCATGCATTGCAATATTTGGTCTAGATCCCTTATGATGATAGTGGTGTATTTTCTCTGCCTATGGAAGGGATGTTTGGCAAGAATGCTCATGGTGTACAAACAGCCAAGATGACCTACAGGATACCATCCAGGGCCTCATTCCTCTAACAGGAAACCCAGTAATGCGTGGCTGGCCCATTCTCATGTTATCCGTGAGAATGGACAGCAGTTCTCTACTCATATGCATTTACACCCTTGATTTATTACATCATTTTGGGTTCTGAATATCTCAGCATTCCACAGACTAGCTCTGTAAACACTATGTATATGGTGTGATGTCACAGAGAGAGCATGAACTAATCCTCTCCCCAGCTCTATATCCAATCCTAAGGATCCAGTCCTGGTATTTCCTCTTTCCCGTAAAAAAAAAAAAAGAATACTTGTGTATCACTATTCAGAGTTCTAGCAGGAACTAATGGCACACTCCATAGATTCAAAGCACCCATAGGGGGTTGTGAAGCCTGCAGGAATTAACAACAGTGAGTGAGGAGTCAAAAATGGTGGCGGGGAGAGGGTTTCTAGAACCTAGCATGCATGGACATGATGGAAGAGGCACCAATGGGTAGGATTTGTACCCAGAGAAGAGCGAAATTCCCACCCAAACTGGCTAGACAGAGAGGGAGCAGAGGGGAATAAATACCCTAGCTTCTTTGTTCTTTGAGCATTTTATTTATTTATTTATCTATTGATTGATTGATTGATTGATTGATAGATAATGTTTATTTATTTTTGAGAGAGACAGAGCATGAGCAGGGGAGGAGCAGAGACAGAAGGAGACACAGAATCTGAAACAGGCTCCAGGCTCCAAGCTGTCAGCACAGAGCCCGATGCGGGGCTCTAACTTACCAACCATGAGATTATGACCTGAGCCAAAGTCGGACACTTAACCAACTGAGCCACCCAGGCAGCCCTGAGATTTTTTTTAATGTTTGTTTATTTATTTTGAGAGAGAGAGAAAGAGAGAGAGAGAGAGAGAGAAAGGAGCAGAGAGAGAGGGAGAGGATCCCAAGCAGGCTCCGTGCTATGAGCACAGATCTCATGAACCCTGAGATCCTGACCTGAGCAGAAATCAAGACTCGGACACTTAACCACCTGAGCCACCCCCGTGCCCCAGTTCTCTGAGCCTTTGCTGGGACTCCCCAGTCGGTTGATCACTGCTGGATCCAATGGCACAGAGGCTTGGGCAGAGAGTGGGCAGAGAAGAAAGTAAGCCTGGGGGAAGAGGCCAGCAAAACATGAGTGGCACAGTTTTGTCTTCTCCCACCCCGGTTTCCCTCCAGTTCCTTCCCTCCCTCCTCTCATTTTTACAAACTTCTAGAAAGCATGCTACCGTCATTTGCTTGCCTCCACCTGCACGTTAACCCAGTGAATCTAGCATCTGTTTCCACCGCTGCTCGGAAGCTCCCGTCAGCACAGTCACAGCCCCCTTCTTGCTGCTCTACCCAGTTACAAGTGTGCAGTTCTCAAGTTAAAAATCTGCCTCCACCTTGTGCACTCTTCTCTTCCTCCTTCGTGGCTTTTTGCACTCACCATAAAAACCATATTAACAACAAAACAAGCCAGACTACAAACACCACCCAAGACCAAAACAGTGGCTCACCATACCATCCTGCATTCTCTTTCAGATTTGTATTTGTTCATCTTCTACTTCTTACTGGATTTCCACCTGTTTCTCACTCCTACCAACCCTCTTCCCCTTCCCTTCCCACCTCATGCAACTAAGGCCAACATTAGCAGCCTGGTGTGTGTTTCTCGGGATCTTTCTCCATGACCCATAAAGGCTTTTGCAAAAATACATAATACACTCATCTAGGGCGATTTTAATGTGATGGGTCTTTTTATGCAAAAAATCATCACAAATATAACACGATATGGGGTTCTCTGCAACTGGTTTTTCTCCATTCCCAGTATAGAGAGTGAATTCTTCTTAGTTGATATATATGGTTAGAACTTGTGTTGTATTATATAATTGCATGATATTTTACTTTATGGCTGTCCAGATGATCCTCAGGGTTAATAATGCTGATCTGGCTGCTAGATAGGTGCCCCCCCCCCCCACTCCTTTAGTTCAATATGAGCTCTTCGTTAGTCAAAAGCAAAGAACCTTTAAAAGATCGACCAAATACCTTCTCTCCTGTGGTTTCTGACGTCTCTCTCCTCCAGTTTTCTTCCTTCCCCCACTTAATGCTAAATCTTCTTTCTCAGTTCCTCTCCTTTCTTTGCATTTATGTATCAATCAACTTTTTCTGTGATAACACCTCATCATGAACAACCCTAGAATTTTAGGGGCTTATGGTCACAGCATTTATCAGAAAAGACTGGTTTTACTTCTCTAATGCATCTCTGGTAGGTAGCTTTGCCTGGAGTCAAATTTTATCTATATTTTTGTGTGTTACTTTGTGTCATGCAAATTCTTCTTTATGTTTTAATTTGCCTGGAGCTTTTCTTAAAGTCCTTCTATGCAAACAACAACAAAAACTATCTGTACATATAAAGATATGTTGTTGTTGTTCCTGGAAACCAGCGTAAGGTTCTGTGATGAGGAACAAACAGGAAGCAAACTTTATCTTTCTTCAAACCATCATAAGGAGCTCAGAGATGGATGAGCCCCCTCTATCGTGGTCCTAGACTTTTCCATCTCCACAGTCAATTTTAATTCTTCAATAAATAAAAGCACCGTGTTTTGCTAACATTGAATTTTATCATATGAAAACTGACCTATATTATATCTCACTTGAGCCTGCAAAAGAACTAAAACAAATGAATTAGAGTGTATTGAGATAATACATAGACACAGGATTCAATTTATGTACTTTTGGTGAGATGTATTTAAATCTGCACCATGATGATGAATATGGTGGGCGATGCTCATTCATGGAAAAGTCAGGTTGCCCAAGTTTTAGGGGCAAAAAGAGGAGTTAGTAGGATTCCAGCTGTGGAGTGGGGGATTCCTATGGTAGAAAATATCAGGAGCTAGAGTGGTAGAAAAAATACAAGAAAATAGAAGGAAAACCAAGTCCTGGTACCAAGGAGAGTATATAAAATCCCAAGTCAATTGGCAGCCAGAATAGGGGGTTAAGGCAGAAGTTACAAAGGCAAGAATTGAGAACTCTGGGTAGAGGAAAGGCAGGTTGATTAGCAAAGGTCTAATCTTCCAGAAACACCCTCATATGCCAGGGTGTCTCAGAGAACGATAAAGGTCCTGGCCATTTTCATCTTTTGAATATTGCAGTATTTTAAGCATTGTAATAAATTCCCAATCAGAAGTCTAAAAATTATGATGTAGTTTGATATTCACTTTTAAGTGACAAGTTTCTAAGTGATGGATTCCATGTTGGAGGATTATTTTTCCTTCCGTCTACTGCAATCAAATTTCTTCCCTCTAACGCCAGTTCCTTCAGTTGTCCTTACAAAACAATAAACGTACCTGTTGAAATAGAAAGTCAGAGCTAAGTCACAGTCATGGCCCTTTCCCAGTCATTACACGTAGAGGTGGCCCAGGACAGTGTCACGAGGAAAAGCCCCCTGAAGATGTAATCAACCCTATCTTAACAAAAGCTTTCCAATGCAATGTAAGTGTGCCATTCACAAGACAGAACATTTCTGATTAAGGAAAAAACCGAAACAAAACAGTAATTTCTGGAGCACTGGGTTTGCCCAGTTTGGGGAATCAAGTTTAAAGTTTAATGCTGTATCTTCTTGCAGTTTTGTCCGTGTTACTCTAACTGAGTACATAATCTCATTTTTATGCCCATGTTTGGGCCTCTAAGGTATGTGAAGCCTGGCCCAAGGCTGTATCTCGTCACCTCTGTCCATCCCAGGAAAGATCTTATAAATCCAAGCTGGTAACCCGTCTTTATTAGCATGATGAGTTTGGCTGACCTCAAGGGTTAGGATCACCACTATGAATCTATAGAGCCCTGAAAAAAAACCCAACAGATTTAATATTTCCGGTGCATTTCTGGTTCTATTGCCTTAGAGACATGTTTTATTTATGCTTTTGTTTGTTGGCCTCTTTCACTCTTTTGCATGCAAATTCTTCTTTATGTTTTAATTTGCCTAAACTTGTTTTCACGACCACAGCAAGTCTTAAAAGGGAGACTTTGACAAGTGCCTCTTCAAGTTGATGGTTAGAGACAGATAATCTGAATAACTTGTGTTAAATGTATTAATTATCCGATGAGGCAGCCTAATCCATTTCTCCAGGAGGTGGCCAATGTTATCCCTTGTTTTCTATTTGAAAGTCACAGCCAGAATCATTTTCAGGAGCTGCAAAGCACAGAACATTAGGGACACACCAATGTTAGCAGAGTGAATGGTAACGTATGATTTGCAGAATTTCTCTCTTGAAATTTTATTTAATATTTTGTATGTATTGTTTTGTAAGGACAGCTTAAGTAACTGGGCATTGGAGGGAAGAGATTGGACTGCAGTAGACAGGAGGAAAAATAATCCTCCAACATGGAATCCGTCTCTTGGAAACCCCACAATATATAATTTTTAGCATTTTTAAATTACTTTGAATGTATATGTACTTAAAGTGCTGTGTTTAAATTAGTTCCGATAATAACATACATTTCAACAGAGCTTTTGAAGGACACTTTTAAGTTCCTACAATAGCTACATGTAATTCAAATCCAGTGGTTCAAGAACGTGTTCCTAATCAACACAAATGATAGGAATCCTCACCACGCACACAACCTACCTGGGCCCTTCGGGGTACTTACCCCTTTTATCATGTACTATTCTTATTTATTTGCATCTTGTCTACCAGAATTTAATCTCCATAAGGATGTGTATTAAAAAGGACGCTTAAAGCTGTAAGTGACAGAAACCATTTTCTGCTGACTTAATTAAACAAGGACTATATTGATTCATGTAACTGGAAACCCAGGGATATACTATCTGGAAGAACTTGGGGGAAATTACTGCATGGGCTTCCCTATTCTCTGATGTAAACTGGGGATAATAACATAGGAATGTTTAAGAGAAAGAGATAAGAAAATGAATGTAAATTACATAGTCCAGATCTTTATATAAAAAAGAAAAAAGATTAGGCATACACTGCCCACTAAAATATTATCCCATCAGCATTAAAATTGTCATGTAAATCTAATTTTTTGAAGTTAATGCGTTGCTATGAAAACCTAATTGATCATTCACAGGATAAAATAATATAATTTAATATTCATTGATTTGGGTTCAAGTCTGTAATATAATTTTTAATTCCACATCTGTGTTTTTCACAAAATGAAATTGAAAAGCGTTATTCATGATAATTCCATACTTGATCTATTTTTTTATAAAAATATGCAATCCTTTAATGTTAGGAATGGGTTGATAACTCTGTCACTTGGTGTTAAGTTTTTAAAGGAGGGAGAAAAAGAACAATTTCCTTTCTATTTACCCCTGACTCCAGAGAATTTAAAGGTAATATTGTGGTAGCACTATCATTTGTAAGTATAATATCAAAAACGAATAAATATTAAATCACTTCCTTCCCTTTTCTTCTCCTTTATGTCTCTCTCTATTTCCCCAGAAGTGTCAATTCTGATATGTTTGCTATTACACCACCCCCAGGAAGGTAAAAGGGATTGGCATGCTGACCTAAGGAAACTACCTATTGACAATATTTTTGTTGTTATTTCAAGGGATAGAACAAGCCTATAAACAAGTCTAATTCTTCATAGTTGACTTCACAATAAATTTCTTCATGCACAGCATTTGTTTTTATACCTTCATAAAAATGAGATTGCAGAATGCCATTCCGCTTATGAGCTGGTGAAAAAAATTAGTCCTAGCCCAGTACTTTGGCATGTTCCTCCATCAAAACTAATTCTGGCAGTTATTAAATAAAGAAAGACTGTTGCAGAAATAGTCTGGACAACCCCAAACTTATCTCTTTGTAGGCTTTGGAAGAACCAAGGATGGAAGGGGGGAAAAAGCCCCAGGGTATTCTGGAAAAAGCTAAAATGTATGCTTCCTGGAAGAAGTAACACCTGCCAAGTGAGATATTCAAACAGGAGGCAATGAGCCAGGGCACTATCATGGCCCTTTTCCTGTCATTAACATAGAGGTGGCCCAGGTCTGTGTCACCAGAAAAAGTTCCCTGAAGGTGTGATCAATGCTATCTTAAGTAATCTTCCCAAACTTTGTCTAGCTTTGTCTATTTCCATACTTTTAAACATTCCTAAACATGCCTCTAACGATGGAGGCATGTGGAAGTTAGCCCAAAGTCACGACATACCCTTTAAGCTTTACGTTTTATATTAACAAGTCACTTATATGTACATGTTAAATATATACATTTTTATTTGCCAACTGTGCTTCATTAAAGCTGGAAGAATGTAATTTACATATTGGCTTTTGCACAAAAGAAAAAATGTGCTTTTCTTAATGTAAAAGACAATGTGAAAATATTTACTTGAGTCTATTCCCATTTAACCACTTTTCCACCAAACTTTTAATTAAAAATTCATGCTGTGGCTAGATTTGTGTGAGTCTCATTTTGATATTTAGTTCACAGCACTACTCCATGAGTACCGAGAGAACAGGACCTATGATTCATTTCTTCCTTGCTGGATCCCCTGGGCTGAGGCAGTACCTGACACAGAGTAAATACTTCATCGGTGTTTGTTGAGTGAATGAAAGAATTAAGTCATTGATATGCCATGTTTATCCCTCGGCTTCGCATTTTCTCAGCTCATAACCCCCGAAGGATGTGCACTAGCACTTGAAAAGCCCTGCTCAATAGGACGCAAACTGAAGCCAAGATTCAGAATTCACAGACACAAATTAATAGAACAATTTTCTTTTCACTTCTGTGATTTTATTAGCTGAATTATGGGTGCGGCTCATTTCATGGATCAGATGACCGAGTCTTCTAGGTCTGTGGACTCAGTACTCAGCAATTATCCAGTTAATATGATTAATGGAGACAGTGAAAATGAGCATCCGCCTGGTCACGGGGGTCTCGTGTTTCTGAGACTAGGAAGCCGCATCAAAAATCTGTGGAAGAAATGTTCTTCTGAAGGAATTAAACTCGGGAGGATACCTTGTTCCTCTCCGTTGCCTCCATATGTCTTCTGCCCTCATGTTCCGCCTCCTGCTCTGGGGGTCGATCAATATTTTTGCAGATCTTCATTTTTGGTCGTATGGCAGATAATGCTGTCAGTCTGAATTACCTCTAATTTCTTGGCATTCGAAAGACAAGGCTAATGTTACTGGTAAAACCTGGTGACCAAGTACTGACTAAACAAGGCAGCATGATGACCCGTGATCAGAGCAGAAAGAAAAGAATCGCTGATTTAAAATATCCTTTTGCTTCAGAAATGCTCACTTTTACATGAAAGTTGCCTTAAAGAAATTCCACACCAAAATCAAATCAAATACATACAATACAGTGCAATACGCTGTATAATATAAAATACAAAATAAAATACACTAACAGCTAAGGGAGTTTTTGCTTCCTTTCTCCGAGCACATCTCAGGTGGTAAGCGATTGATAACATTAACCTTTTTACCCCTCACACCAACCTGGGGAGGGGAGTCATTTGATCTCTGTACTGAAGAGGGGACGGAAGGGTTGGAACAGTTAAGCCTCTTGCTCAACATAACAGGTAAACCTGTGCCAGGTAAAGCCTTCGCAGAAGCAAGGTCTCAGTGTACACCTGGCTGGCTCTAAAGCTTGAGTATACTAATCGTATACTCATTGTGGCTCTGTGTAGCAAGTCAAATAAGACGAGATGGTCGAGACCTAGAGCCATCACCTGCATGGGAGACTCTGGCATAAAGAGAAGATGAACATTCTTGTAAATGTGGTCAGGTGGAAATGGCCAATTTGAATCATGCGGGAACCAGATCCAATCATCTGAATAGTGATGATTCACAAAGTGAAGAACTACCTAGACATCTTGGCCGAGTCTTAATATCTCCAAATGCCACAGCTAGTCTCTCGCTGTACTAGAAAAACTTGTTATTGAAATAATATGGCATGAAAGTTTCAGCTGCAAGCCCCCATTCTAAATACCCGCCAACATGACTGGTTTGTCAACTTGGGTGAAATTTCACTAGTAGGTTAAGACTCCTTTTCATTTTTTCAATGTTTATGTATTTATTTTTAGAAAGAGAAGGAGTGAGTGGGGGAGGAGCAGAGAGAGAGGGAGACAGAGAATCCCAAGCAGGCTCTGTGCTGTCAGCACAGAGCTCCATGCGGGGCTCGAACTCATGAGCTCTGAGCTCATGACCTGAGCCGAAATCAAGAGTCAAGACATTTAACCGACTGAGCCACCCAGGCACCCCTAGACTCCTTTTCAATTTAAATCTCTCTTCATAATGCAAAAATTTCCCATGAACGGTAAGGCATAATTCTTAAAATACTGTGTTCCCATTTTAAACCAAGCCTTTTGGGGGTGATGTCTATGTGCCAAGAATCCTCATTATTTATACAACCTCAAGTAAATTTTTATCATTTCTATTTGCATAAAGGTAAAGAGATTTCCTCCAGGACACACAGATAAGATGTGATAGAACTTGGATGTGAACCCAGGTCCTCAGCTTTTTCCATTATAAATTGTCATGCCATATAAGGGAATTTAGAAGCAAATACTCCCAATACAGCCTTAGAAAATGGGACACTGAATAGTAAACTGTGATAAGATTTATCAGTAAAAGATGGACACCCGACAAGGGTATGTGTTACGGCAAAGTTACAGGGGCAACATGAAGATCTTAAGGGCTAACATCAAATGAGAAGCCAACTCTAATTGTATCTCAGATTTGCACCCCCCAAATCCAACTATAAGGTTTGGTGACCGTGAGGTGATAATTGCACTACAGTTGACCCTTGAACAACACAGGTTTGAATTGTGCAGTCCACTTATATGTGGATTTTTTTTTTATAAATACAATACTCTAAATGTATTTTCTCTTCCTTATGATTTGTTTAATATCATTTTCCTTTCTGTAGCTTGCTTTATTGTAGGAGTACAGTTTAGAATACATATAACATGTTAATCCACTGTTTATGCTATCGGTAAGGCTTTCGGTCAACGATAGGCTATTGATAGTTAAGTTTTGGGGGAATCAAAGGTTTTATATGGACTTCTGATTGGTGGGTGGGGCTCCGTGTCCCTGACCCCTGTGTTGTTCAAAGGCCAACTGTATATTGAACAAAATGTGTTATCGGCAAAGATATCTTCCATTTTGAGCAATTCAATTTCAAAAAGTTAGTGTTCCATTCAAGAGGGGAATGCATGGAAGACGTTGTCTAAGAAGAGTGAGAGAAGAGAGGATTACATAAAATAATTATGTAAAAAATAATATGTGCCAGTGTGATTCAAAGAGCTGTGTGCTTGCAAGGTGGGTGAGGGGAAAGTGTGGTATGATCCACAGTGCAGTGACAGCTACGTACACGCAGGGGTTGAGAGCTGTGCAGGGGCTGGAAGGACCGTGGCCACCTGAGATACAGACATTGGGAAGAATGAGAAGGACTCACAGGAGATAGAGTGAGAATGGCCAGGTACTTCAGGACAAGTTCCAAGATTGCGTTCAGTCATCAAAGCACTGGTGTGAAGGTGTCGACAGAGGTCATGAATACATTGAGACTGGCCAGCTGGTCAGACCTTCAGAATGAGAACTAATCACAGTTCGGGACAATTTTAACAAAAACAATAGAAGAGGAACTACCTTTCAAGTTATACACTGGAACTCCATTTCAGCGACTCTTTCCTTTGAATGTGGAGATGCTCTGACTTCAAGTAAACAATCTGTATTCTTGTTCGTGCAACCTTCCGAAGCCATCTACAGAGTGTTGAACGATGATGTTTTCCCCAAACATGATTAAGAGGCAATTTCCCTATGCGGTGGATGCCCGCTGAACTTTGTCACCTCCCCTCCTGTTCCCCGCTCCCTTCTCCTGACTTTTTACAAGCACAGACTTGAACATCTTCCCTTCTCTTCACCTCTCCAAAGGCCCTATTTTGTTTCTCAGCAGCTACTGTTTCTGAGGATATGAAGTTCCCTTTCAAAGCTGAACTTCAGGCTGCACTTTGACCACTATTACTGCCACTCTGAGCTCCTAGTCAGCATTTAAGGCAGCCTAACCAGAGGCCTACTTCCTCAGCCTATACTTTGGGAGGAAAAAGTAGAGTGTGTAGCAGGAAGGATTTGCCTTGGATCATATGTCACTGCTCACATGAAGCCAGAAGGTACTTTTTCTTTTCATGGAATCCACATCAACACTTGTCTTCTACTCTTTCCTTCCTTTGCTCTTATAAGGTCAAACCGCAGAGAGAAGCCAAAACATAAATAGTGACAAAAAGAAAGGTTATGATGGTTGGTCTTTATTTTATTCTTTTCCTCCTCTTGGTGATTTTCCCCCCTTTCTTTTTGAAAATTCCTCCTCTAAAATTTGCCCCAAAATTGAACTTGATGGATGGTAGCGTTACTGATTTATTATTCCCTGGCAAAAGAACATTTTTCCTTTCAGATGTGTGTCTTTAGAAGTCCTATTTTAATGTCCATAGGCACCCCACAGATAGATTGAGAAAGAGAATATCTCCAAATGCCCAGTTAGACAATTTTGTGTGATCAAAAGAGTTCAAAGGCAAATCAGGGTCCTCAGGAAAGGAAGAGGGGAAGTGATAAAGACCAAAGCTTGTTCTACTCAACCAAGTGGAGGGCAGAGGCTTTGAGGATAAGGGACAGGGAGGAAGAAACCAAGAAATGAAAAGATCAGCTCATGACTGTGCTAGAAAAACTAACATCTGGAAAGGAGGCGGCAATTTAGAGATTTCTGAATAAGACTGATGAAAACAATTATCCAGATCTCTCCCATCCCTCCACTGAAATGCATAAAGGCACATTAAAATGTGGGGAAGCCACTTTTAGAGCTGGAGACTTTAGAAGGAGACCCCCAGCAGGTAAGGAATTTTGAGTTTTCCCAGTAAAATTATAGAAAGAACTAGAAAGGAGAAGGAAGACACAGCGGGCAAACTCCACCTACATTACTCCACCAACTCTAAGAAATATCTTTAGGATGAAAGCATAGAGGACTGTGGCACAAGCCTGTTAATATCGCCTAACTTGGAGAAAGAAGGGCTGGAGGCCAAATGAGGGCATGTTCTGTGAATTCCCCTTGAAATTACGACGGCAGAAAGTAGACAGGGTGTCTACATCCGGGTTACACCCAGTGCCACAGCTGTAGCAGGGGAAAAGAATGCAATTGATGCATTTTGGGGCTCCAGTTCCTCACCTCTCTCTGTTTTCACCCCCTTTGCCATGTAACATTGCAGCTTCCCTCCCACGCCCACCCCTTCACGGACAGAATAAATCACTCTGCTTCCCGACATGTGGAGCAGAGCCAACTCTCCTCAACTAGACTGCAGCGTCAGTCAGCCAATGCATAGGTTCAAAAGCTAAATAAATACTTTTTGTTGTATGCTATTGATATTTTGTAGTAGTTTGTCACACAGCAATAGGAGACCAATGCGATACACAGGGGTTTCTCTGTAAGCCAGCGAGAATCAGAACCAGAGACCTCAGTGGCCTAAACTTGTGACGGTGCAAAATATGTGACTGAAGAACTTGAGAACAAGTACTCTCAGCAAGTAAATGCATCAAAACCAGAGAATTCCGTCCCAGAGAAGATGAAGGGGGTTCAGAATGGATTTCCTTCCCTTTGCTCTGGATGGATGGAAGGCTGATTCACAAATTAATGCATATTTATGTCAACAGTATTTATGTGTTTATTTTCTCTGGACTAATTTCACTGACATTGCTCCCACAAATATGTTTTAATACACCTACCAGGTATCAACAGTGGTGAGTGCTTTGGAGAAAACACTGAGTAGCAAACAGAAATGGTCCTGGCCTTCAAAAAGGTTCATGCCCATCAACTCAAAAAGCATGCATTGTGTGTTGGGAGTGTTTTGCCAGTCACCATCAGTAGAGGACAATGGAGTAAATTTCATACAATTAGGATAGCAAGTAACATCGCACAAGAATTGTCTAGAGAAACAATATATTTTGCATTTGTGAAGGCAATAAGGAATTTTCAGTACAGCAAAAATCAGAAGGTCATACCACTCGTGTTTTCTTCCTTACCAAAAAAATCCCAAATTACTTGAATATCTACTGTAGCCAAACAAGAATAAGGAATGCATGGAAAAATTTAAGGTTAGCATTAAGGCCATTCAAGCCTAGAAGATTATCTAAATAATTGGATTGCTAAATATATAAAAATAAACACTGAAATTTTAATTTATTTCCAAAAATATAAAAATAAGAAATAGGAAAACAAGCATAGGATGTGACCCGTTATACGAAATTTTGCTGACCTTTACTGTACATTAATGAATTGGAAGCTCTTAGATGAATGGATGATATTCTCAGAAAATACAAATTTCTGAAATTTATCCAAGGGAAAAACAAAAGGAAAGCAATGGGTGGTAAAGCAGTTGCATAAATGAATCCATCTCTGGAGGGCTTTGTGACTAATTTACTCAAATTCCCAATGCTGTACAATCTGCTCTAGAGCACAGCAAAAGAACAAAGATATTTCTAATTAATTTTATGAAGCATAAGTTTGAAGTTGAAACTTAACAAAGCTATGTATGAGAAGACGCAAGATATCAATCTCACATGTTGATATTGACAAAAATATTAGTCAATTCAGCTCCATCACTGTATAAGAAACATACCATCAAGGAAGGTTGATTTCGAGAATTTACAAAGCCTCTATTTTATATTACTTAAACTAATTGATTGATTGAGTGAGTGAGTGATTGGTTGAAATGCCTAAAAAGATACATTAAGATGTGGGGAAACCATTTTTATAGCTGGAGACTTCAAAGATGCCATCAATGGGTGAGAAATTATGAAGAATTTCTGTCAGTAAAATTATGGAGAGAACCAGAATTCAAGAAGTAATGCTCACTAACTAGGAAAGACTAGAGGGACTGCTTTTACCACTTCAGCACGTTGTTAGGAAGAAAGTGGGATGGGGGGAGGGATGAAGGGAAAAATCATATAATTAAATCTACTGCTAAAGAAAAGGCATTTGGTAAAATTTAACATCATTATCGTTTTTAAACGATATCGCTTTCTTAACAAGACAATATCAGACTCAATGTGGGCATTATCACTAAAATTAGAAACAAACCAAGGAACCACTATTACACAAAACGGTTCTGGAAGTTCCAGCCAAGGCAGTAAGACAGGATACAAAGTGAGACTTCCTGATACATTGTACAGGTATTGCTATTAGTAATGGACTGTTTTCATCTCTGATCCAGGAGTCTCATATCTTCTGGTAGCTAACTGTCTTCCAAAGCGGACTGCATCATCTTGCATTCCCACCAGCAGTGAATGAGAGGTCCTATTTTTCCACATCCTCATCAGCATTCAGTATTATCCATGTGCTGGATTTGGCCATTCAAATAGTTGTGTTATGGTGTCTCATTGTTTTCATTTGCATATCTCTGGTTGACATATGTTAAAGAGCGTCCTGTCATATGCTTATTGACTGTCTATATATCTTCTTTGGTGATGTGTCTGTCAAAGTCTTTGGCCCATTTTTTAACCAAGTTGCTTTTCTTATTGTTGAGATTTTGTTCTTTTATCATATATGTCTTTTGCAAACATTTTCTGCCAGTCTCTGCCTTGACTTTTTATTTTCTTCACAGTGTCTTTCTCAGGGCAGAAGTTTTTCATTGCAATGAAATCCAGCTTATAAATTCTTTCTTGGATCATGACTTTTGTGTTGTATCTAAAAAGTCATTACCAAACCCCAAATCGTCTATATTTTCTTCTACATTATCTTCTAAGAATTTTGTAATTTTGTGTTTTACATTTAGGTCTGTTATTCACTTTGAGTTAATTTTTGTGATGGGTGTAACGTCTGTGTCTAGATTATTATTATTTTTTTGCATGTGGATGTCTGATTGTTTCCAATCTTACTATTTTTAAATAAAATTTAACAGAAAAATAATACATGGAAAATAAGTAACACATCCATGTAAATATCATCTAGATTTTATATATGTAAACATGTTACTCTAAGGGCATTCTCTCTCTCTCTCTCTCTCTCTCTCTCTCAATAAGCATTATATATACACTAATGGATCCATTTCTTCCTAATTTCCTCTTCACCTTCTCTCGCTAAAAGCAAGATTGTCTTCCCTTTTGTGCTTACCATTCCCATGCATTTTTTTTTTACTTTTACTATATATGTATATATCCACAAACAATATTCAATTTTGCATTGTGTGTTTGCAAAATTTACATAATAGTAACCCTGTAAAGTATCTTTTTTGCAATTTGCCTTCTGTTGCGCAACATTATGCTTTTGAGAGTTACCTAGGTTGATACATGTAGATCTAGTTCATTCATTTTATCTACAGAAAAGTATTCTATGAACAGACTACAACCTATTTCTCTACTTTCCAATCAAGGGACAGTTAGGTTGTTTCCACAAATACTAGTGTCATTTTCCAAATGGAGAAAATTAGACTCAGATACAGCATAGACATTAAAAGGTAGTGAGAAAATTTCTGCTTTGCACTTTCAGGCAAAGAACGATATGGTCATTTGGATTGACGACAGTGGTTAACTACGTCTTTGAGATTTTTTCACAACAAACTAAATTTACCTCCTAGTTATTATCTCCCTTGGAAGTTAATAGAAGGTCAATTACACTATAACAGTGTAATTGATGAAGGTTGGCAGTATTTAACATTTTTCCCTTTGTTTTTTCGTATGCGAGATTGAGTTGTTTCCTTTGTGAGATTCAAAAATCCCACTGAAGCTAGTTTCTTTCCATTCTCCCCTGTGTCCTTGCACATGTAGGAAAAGGAAGACCATTTTTTCCAAACCCAACCTTGAGGTATTTATTAAGTAATGATAGGCAATTGTTGGAGTGTTCTGAGTATTTCACTTACCGTGAATATTATCAGTTAATATACAGCAATGGTTCTCAACTGGGGGGGGGGGGACAATTTCCCCCCTTCCCGACCCCCAAGAACATTTGGCAATGTCTGGATGCATTTTTGTCTGTCATTACTGGGGTGGGGAGGAGGCTACTGGAATCCAGTGAGTAAAAGCCAAGGATCTACTATGTATCGTGCAGTGTGTAAGACAGTTTCCCTAACAGAGAACCATCCTCCCTCAAATGTCAATAATGCTGAGATTGAGAAATTCTGATTTAAAGATTCAGAAACTAAAATTATATGCTTCAGCTGCTGTCTTTATTCCAGAACTGCCGGATTAAGTCCTGACTTGGCACCGAATTTCATGGAGGAAATATATTGTCGTAAGGCAAATGGAATGTTCTTTCCGTTACCTTCCTACCCCTGCCTAGTTATTCTTCGCAGACCACTTTAAATCCCCTCTTACCTCCTTGTTACGTAACTTCAGCTTCCTTTGAAAGCTCCTTCAGCTCGAAGTCTATGTATCCTTTGGAGATGAAGCCTCCTCAGCTTTTTTCAGATGCACAAGTCAGCACACTTCACCGTTTTGAATTTATTTTTTCCCCCCGAGGCTGTTCTCTCCAGCCACTGAACTAACCTCCAGGCAGCAGCTACACCTGGCTGATTTCATAGGAAGTGAACAGGAAAGACTTTGTGCTTTGCAGTGAGGATTCAGGGTGTCCTTTCCAGACCAGTTGACCAGTCTGGTCAAGTCTGACTTACTTGGTTAACTCCGACCTTCCGGGAAGGTGGCACTAGAACTGATAGCATTAACTGTAAACCCAAAAACATGTCCAGAAACACCTGGTGATAAGAATTAGAAGCAGAGCATCATGAAAAGGCAAGAAGATTCTTGACCTGTGCTGGATTCTCCTACTAACTAGCTGTGTGACCTTGGGCAAGTCACTGCCAATGTAAGACGAATCACAAAGGAGACAATAGGAAGTACCCAAAGGCACTCAAAAAGGGGGGGGACGAAGAAGCTCACCTTTGATGTACTTCACAACCTGGTGTCCTAAAAAAAAAAGCTGTTTTCGGGGCGCCTGGGTGGCTCAGTCGGTTAAGCGTCCGACTTTGGCTCAGGTCATGATCTCACGGTCCTTGAGCCCCGCCTCGGGCTCTGGGCTGACGGCTCGGAGCCTGGAGCCTGCTTCGGATTCTGTGTCTCCCTCTCTCTCTGACCCTCCCCCGTTCATGCTCTGTCTCTCTCTGTCTCAAAAATAAATAAACATTAAAAAAAAAGCTGTTTTGATTTGAGTCTTCATATCAGTTTTACTTTAATTTTTAAATGGCACGATATTTTCAGTGTTTAGGATTTCTAAAGGTCTTAATCTAGCCTTGGCTGTGAAAGATTCCAGATTTCTAGACTCCAGAGTTCTGTCTTCAACCATCTCAGCATGCATATAATTCTCGAGACTGGAGAATTTTGACCTATCCCTTCCTTAAAGAAACAATAGTACTAATTTTCAGTATCCATTAGGTACCAAGCACTGAGCTAGATCCTGGAATTTACAGAAATTACTAATACAACAAAGCACACACCTATCATCCAAAAATAGTATCATACATCTCTTGAACCCCATTCTGGGTCACACAATACATGTATCAGTCAACCGAGAAGAATTTTTGCCTTCGAAGATGTCACAGTCTAGCAGTAGGGACAGATGGGTGAATATCCAGGAATAACACAATCTTAGAAAGAGGCATAGGGTATTGTGGAACTACAGAGCAGGAACAAATATAACCCCTTCAGTAAAAGAGCCTTCTGGAGGAGACGGCATCTGATTTCTGGAAAAAAATAAACTATATCAAAGTTTAATGGAATTCCATACTTGCTTGTTTGCTTTGATCCTTTTACTGAATATTTATGGAGTGCCTGCTGTGTCATAGGCACTATGAAAAGTTTCAGGGATTCAGAGGACAGATAGACATAGTCTCTACCTTCACAAAACTTATCACATGCAAGGTCTTAATGGTTTTTACAATTCAAGGCTCTCTCTTAGATTTTTATGCATTTTCTATTCTGCATGTAGAAATAGTCCACATAAGTCTTTTCAGTGGCAATTGCCAGAATGGGAAGCCACACCTCCTGGTTTACCATTGAGCAATTTTCTACCTCATCATGTTGAATTCCAGACTGGCTTGGATCCTCCAAAAGAGTTCTGTTTTGAGGACTCCAACCATTCCTTGAGGATGGCTGGCATTCTGGCTTTCACCAAGTCTATCCTGCTGCCCTTTTATGTGACCATAAACTCCCAGAAAAGTGATTCTTTCAGGTTCTACAAGGGTGTATTCTCCTGTGAGCTACTCGTACAATGCGTGTGCTTTCTCAGTCACTGAGGGGATTTGTCAGTTGACATGGTTCTAATGACCTTTGGTCTTTAGTCTTCAGTAATTTAGAAATTATCAGACCATTCATTGCAGCAATTGTTTTCAACATTATATTTTCCTTAGTGATATTCTCTGATATTCTCCTTTGGTTTCATATCACTTTTTTTGTTTTCAGTTGGGTACTTTAGATCATTTTTCGTAGGCCCCTCAACACCCTCAACAACTGACAGTTGCTATTATTAAAATCGCTTCTCCTTTAATGCATGTGTCTATGCAAATGTTAGGAAGAAGTAACTAATTCCAAATAGAGCATCGGGGCAAAAATCAAAGACTTCTCAACCATAAGTACTTATTCATGACTTACCATGTGAAGTGCCAGGCACAGCATTGGGTGCTGAGATTACAGACGTGCTGGGGACACAGAGTGAAGAAGCCAAGGTTCTCATGAGCATGAGAGCTCACATTCTTTCTGGGTGGGAGCAAAGACTCTAACCAAGCAAACCACTGGATACATTAGATTATTTCAATGAAAAAATTGCCAAGTACAACTAATTAGTAGTATAATATGACAGATAGTGACTGAGGGACACATAGCACTGCCTTAGAGAAGGAGGGTAGGTCTCTGAAGAGATCATCTTAAGACAGAACCTGAACGGTGGTAATGCCCTCCTCTTGGAGAAGATGATTCCAGACAGAAGGAATGGCCACAGCCAGAGCCCTGAGGTGGCAGCAAGTCCCCAAACATTAGGGAAACAGAAAGAATAAGTCTGAAAGCAAGGATAGATCGAATGCAGAGATGGTTAGGAGTTGAGTTTTGAGGGGCAAGCAGGGGCATGGTTCTGACCCTATTAGATCAGGGCACAGGTTTTAGGGGCTGTTTCTTTTCTTTCCTTCCTTCTTTTGACTTTGTCTTCTTTTTCAGGCTAGATAATCCTTTTTTTTTTTAACAACTCTTTTCCAAATGACCTATTTTCTATCCCTTTAACCATTTTTATTATTCGCCTTTATTCGTCATTTGGAGGACAAAATAGAGTACTTTAGAGCCTGGCAATTGTGAAATATATTGAAAGAATCTGTCCCCAGCCCTTACGCGTCAGAATTCCATTACAATAGCCTAAAATTAATTAGCTTTTTTTTCCAGCCTTATTGAGGTATAACAGACATACAGCACTATATAGTTTTAGGGTATACAGTCCAATCATTCAACTTACCTATATGGATCTTCTTCAATTTAATGATAGGGTTACATCCCAATAAACCCATCATAAGCTGAAAATATCATAAGTTAAAAATGCATTTAATACATCTAACTTACCAAACGTCATAGCTTAGTTTAGTCTACCTTAAATGTGCTCAGAACAATCCATTAGCCTACGGTTGGACAAAATCATCCAACACAAACCGATTTTAAAACCAAGTTTTGACTATCTGATGTAATTTATTGAATACTACATGGAAAGATGGAATGGGTGTATGGGGACAGGAAGGTGGTGAGTGTACCGGCTATTTACCATGGTGATCCTGTGGCTGACTGGGAGCTGCCACTGGCCAGCGTCATGGGAGAGGATTGGACTCCACATCACTAGCCAGGAGATCCAAATTCAAAACTTGAAGTCTAATTTCTACTGAATGCATATGGCTTTCACATCATTATAAAGTCAAAAAATTAAGTTGAACCATCGCCTCTAACTTGAGACCATCTGTGTTGTGAAATGATCACTACAGTAATTTAGCTAACATCCATCATCCCATATAAAACAAGAAGGAGGAGGAGGAAGAAGAAGAAAATGGAAATAATCTTTTTCTTTGAGAACTCTTTGGTTCTACTCTAACAACTTTCCAGCTTGCAACAGCAGCGTTAACTACAGTCTCATCATCTTTGTGCAGTACATCCCTGGTACTTTTTTACCTTGCAACTAAGTCTGTACTTTTTGGCCACCATCATCTACTTCCTCCTCCCCACTCCCCTGCCTCTGGTGCCATAAATCTGATCTTTTTTTTTCCTATGACTTTTGTTTTTCCTTTTAAGCAGGGGAATGATGTGTTCTGACTTCGATTTATTTTTGTGTTTTGTTTGTTTATGATCCTGATGCTGGGTGCTAAAGAAACAACGGACCGTTGAAAGGCAGGGCTGGAAACATATAGGCCACTAGTCATCACTGGGGATGAGAGGGTTGCCTCAACAAAGGAGTTGGAAGTAAAAATGCAGAGAAGCGGGCAGATCCAGGCCATATTTTGGAAGAAGAGATGATAGTGCTGAAGAGAAGAGACCTAAGGAAAGGAGCAGAATCAGGGATGAATCTAAGGTTTCTTACTTGACTACGTCATCATTAACTGACAAGTGGATGCTAAAAAGAAAACAGGTTTGGTCTGATCTTGAACATGCTAAGCTTGGTGCCTCATAAGTATCTTCATGCGTGTGCCATCAAAGGCAGTTAAATATAAAAGTCTGGGCTCTGGAGAGGACTCAGGACTTGAGACAGAATTTTTTTTTTTAATTTTTTAACATTTATTTATTTTTGAGAAACAGTGAAAGACTAAGCATGAGCAGGGGAGGGGCAGAGAGAGAGGGAGACACAGAAACTGAAGTAGGCTCCAGGCTCTGAGCTGTGAACACAGAGCCCGATGCAAGGCTCGAACCCACGAACCACAAGATCATGACCTGAGCCGAAGTTGGACACTGAACCGACTGAACCACCCAGGCGCCCTTGAATAGAATTTCTAAACCAAGAAAAAATTAGGAAATGCATTAAAAAATGTAAATTTGGGATGCCTGGGTGGCTCAGGTCATGATCTCACGGCTCATGAGTTCAAGCCCTGCGTCTAGCTCTGTGCTGACAGCTCAGAGCCCAGAGCCTGCTTCGGATTCTGTGTCTCCCTCTCTCTCTGTCCCTCCCCTACTTGCACTCTTGTCTCTCTCTCTCTCAAAAATAAACATTAAAACACTAAAAAACATAAAAATGTAAACTCATGAGGCCCTTCCCAATAGCAACAACTGCCAGGCAGTGGGGCTGTTGTCAAGAAAGAAAAAAAAAAATCCTTTCCACCTGAGTCCGTTCCGTGCCACAAAAGCCAAAACTGGGGTCTGTTCTGTGCCGAGAGATTCTGACAATACAGAATTCCAACAATGCCTGCGCTTTCAGCAAGACTGCGTGTGTTTAACATTTGTTGTGAATGGAGCCCTAAAATTTTACCACCTTCCATAAACATTTATTGTTTTCCTGGGTTTCCGACTCCAAGCTGAAAGTACGAGTGCTCTATCATCTGTTCCTTGAAGTATGTCAATGCCAAAGACATAGACCATATTAAGCATGTGAGCCAAGGTATGTATGTAGGTCCCGAGAGAGAAGAGGAAGGAAAGAAAAAAAAGAGAAAGAAAAAAAAAAGAGAAAGAGGAAGGAGCCATTGTTCCCTACAACTATTTTTATCCCTCAGCTAGTGGAGTTTTCACCAGCCTTATCACATTTTTCTATTCAGCTTCAACAAGCTTTGCAGACCACGTAGTTAATACAAATTCTAGCAACATATTTTGCTTCCCCTTTTATCATACTGCTCAAACCTTATTTCTTGTTCATTGTACTGCCGTCGGGATTTAGATTTTTATAACCATTTTCTCAAATGTTGGGCACTTTATAAATTTATGACTTTTATTGCGAATCAATAAATTTTATTCACCTATTATTCAGCAGGGGACATACCTTGCTGAATAAACTAGGCTATTACCGTTAACTTTTCAATCCAGGGAAAATTTTAAATTAAAAAAATTCCTAGTATATGTCAGGAATGAAGGGAAAGAGGATGGGGAGGTGGGATTCAGGAATAAAGCAGAAAGAGTCATGCATACAACAAGATTTCGCTTCTTCAGCAATGTATCAAATTGTATGAATCAGCCGGGCTCTCTATTTCTTTCAAAAGTTATTGGAATGGTTTGGTTATTGGAATGGTGTTTTTCAACCGGGATGATTTTTCCTTCCTTGCCAGGAGATTCTTGGCAATGTCTGGAGACACTTTTGATTGTCACAACTGAGGAGGAGGAAGTTTTACTGGCATCTAGAAGGACGAGGCCAGGGGTGCGGCCAAACCTCCTGCAAGGCACAGGACAGCCCCCACCGCAGAGAATGATCCAGCCCAAATGTCAGTAGCACCAACGTGGAGAAACCTGGGTTCAAAACGTGGGACTTAATGATTTTGCCCCTGTTCCCCTTAGGTTGTATCCCTAAAAAGAGTCTAAACTTTTTTGTATATTTATGCTTTTTTTTCTCAAATTTTAAATAAATTATTAAAGATGTTTTGATATAGTTGCAAAATGGTTAATAATATTATCTAACTATTGGGGAACACGAATAACCTAGTAAGACTGATTCATCAAAATGCCAACGAATGGTCAAAGTTGACTTCACTAGACATAGCTTATAAACTGATTAGGGGACTCAACTTTAACCCTTCAAAATAGTCTTACGTGAGGCACATGAGGATGAATTTGTTGATGCAGTATGTATGTAACCTTGGTTTCTTCATAAACAAATGACTGGCTGATTGACCAGCAAAGAGTTTTGTTAGGTTAGCAAATGGAATTGCAAATCGTTAATTTATTTATTGCTTTCCCCTCGCAGATCTCTCCCATTTTTATTTAATTTGGCCAACCCCTTGCACATCACTTTAGGGCAATCGCCTACTACTTGTGCTTTAAATTATACATCACATTTTGTGTTTTATTTATTTTATCAATGCCTAGCTCTGATGCTAAGTTTAGAAAGTGAATGAATAGTTTGCCTGGAACAGATATTCGAGGATGAGGCTCTTCAAACTCTCTTAAATAACAGGAAGAATGTAAGTGACTGGAGGTATCGATGGACTAGATCAGTGTCACCGACATACGGGCTAAACAGTCCTGAGGTCTGCAGAGTATTTGCAAGAGGTCTTTGATACACGCACATCATACACAACCATTTAAGAGTCATGGCAAATGGATTATCACTAACACCTATTGAGCAACAGTTATGTCCTAAGATTTTTAAAGGCATCAAACGATTTAACCTGCCTCCCTAGTAGGCTGACACTCTTCTCCTCCCATCGTGAAGACGAGGAGCATGGGCATCGCTCAGCGAGGTGAATACCTTACGCTTGGTCACATAGCTGGTATGAAGCAGACCTATATCTTACTCAGCCTGAGTCCTTCACCAATCTGCTACACAGAGATGCTTTTGCGATTAAATGTACCAATTTGAAAAGCATCGCTAACCATAGACTACTCTTTCTGTCACTATGACCTCTCTCAACGTATTGAAAAATAAGATTCTATGCAAAGTTTTAACTCTATAAAGACTGAGCCCCAGGATAATAAATCTTCTCTGCTCACATTTATTTGTGCTTATCAATTATTAATGCGGCATGTGGTGTTATAAATGGTTGATGAGATCCTCAACTCATACAAGCACATTCAGTAACTTAATCATTGATCATCAAACAGCACACAGACTATTCTACCTTTTGTCTGTAGCTTCAAGTTTCTACTTCAATTAATACTGTTTCCAGACACATTACTGTACCTATTGAAAAATAAGTAATTGTTTTTTGCAGGGCTGTGTGATTTAATTGAACTAGGTTATGTGTCTTCCTTGCAGACTAATTAGGTTCTCAACTCCTCTTCTGTGTGAGGAGAATATTAGGGCTCCAAATAGAAAAAAAATCACCCACATGGTTAGTTGAGAAGTCTGGGGAAGGAACAAGGTGCACTGGTAGTTCTGGGAGGTGGAGTGTGGTGATAGAAAGGAATGTAATGGACATATTTTCCACTGTTGGAATTTCCCATAATACTTGTGCCATGTGGTCACTCAGCATATGTTTAAAAAGAACCAGTGTAATTCACTTCATTTCCTACCTAGCCTTCTATCTATCCTGAGACTGCTTTTAGCTTTTAATTATTCTCACATTGAGCAGAAACCTGACTCTTGAGGCTGTTTACTCTTTGACTAAAAGCTGGGTGGAAGCCACTTGATTAGACTGGAACTGAATAATTTATTAACTTCTTCCCTAGCCTTTGAGCTGACCCTGCTGGCCCCAAAGAACACAAAGACAAGTGTCCGCTTCTAAGGCCTGCCCAATGGCAGAGGCTTGAGCAAAGACAGTTGTCTCTGGTTCAAGCCACTAAGTTTTGGGGGTGGTTTATTGTACAGCAATAGTTAACTAAAACAATTAAACTAACTTTTTAAAAGTCAACCATTTAGGGGCATCCCAGCTGGCTCAGTCGGTGGAGTGTATGACTCTTGATCTCAGGGTCGTGAGTTCAAGCCCCACGTTGAATGTAGAGATCACTTAAAATCACCCATTTATTCATCCATTTAGCAATTATTTATCGTGTACCTAGTAAGTGTCAGCGCTGTTTTAGTTGCTGGGTATTTAGCTGTGAGGAAGACAAATCTTCCCCATGGAGATGATATTATAGTGGGCATAGATAAAAAATATACAGAGAGACAGAGACAGCATAAAACATAAATATCAACCATTAATGCTGGAAAGAAAAACAAAAAGCAGAGGGGTAGACAGTTATTGCCAGAGGTGAGGGAGGGGTACTATTTTTGCATAGGCTTGTTTGAGGCAGAGGCTTTGGTGAAATCAAGGAGCAATTCAAGTTGATATCTGGGACTAGAGTGTTTCAGGCAGAAGGGAAGCAAGTGTGCACATCCTGAGGCAGGCACGGGTCTGGGATATCCCAGGGAAGACAAGGAGGCTGGGGTGACTAAAGTGCAGTGGGCACAAGGGAGAAATAGTAAGGGACTGGGTCAGAATGAATATTGGAGGCCAAGTTACAGAAGTCTTGAAGAGTGCATTGTCTTGCACATGGGATGGGAAGCCATGGAGGTTTTGAACAGAGTAGTGACTTGGTAGGACTTACATTTAGAAAGATTACTAATGAGGACCAAGGGTAGAGTCAGGACTTATGTTTAGAAGGATGCCTAATGGTCCTACATTTAGAAAGACCAAAGGTAGAGTCAAGAAGACCTTTTAGGAAGTCACTGCCAAGAGTAGAGGGGAGAGTGTCTATAGACAGTTCCCAATCTAGGGAACTAAGGGAACTGGTTTGACCTAGGATTGTTGTCCTTTACCATGGTGTAAAAGCCCTAGGCATTAAGTAGAAACCATATCTTGAATTTTGAATATGTGGTCTGATCCTCTCGCATGATACTGGGGAGTGGCAGCTCCCAGTCAGACATGTGATCATGAGGGTCAACAACTGGTACAGGGATCACCATCTTGCACCCATACAGCCATTCTGTCTCTTACTTTCAGTGCAATACTTGATAAATTACATGAGACAGTCAACACCTGGTTATAAAATCGGCTTATAGTCAAAGATTTTGTCCAACTGTAGGCTGACGTAAGTGTTCCAAATGTGTCTGAGGGAGGCAAGGCCAAGCTATGATGTTCAGTAGGTTAGGTGGATTAAATGTATTTTCAATTTACTGTAGTTTCAACATACGGGTTTATGGGAATATAACCCCATCAAGTCGAGGAAGATCTGTATATATATACATATATCTTTTTGTCTCTCCCCACTCAATAAATAAGGTTAAGTTTCAAACATAGACTTCCCAACTTTATGTCTATTATATTTTAGTAGATAAATAGATAATATTGCTTTCCCTATTTACAATTCCCTATAAAGATTCAAAAAAATGCACAACAATTATAATGAAATAACTCACAATCCTGTTACTCTGAGATATCATAGTTGGCATTTTGATGTGTCCTTATGCTATAGTTTTACTTCCTTTACATATTCTGGAATATACTATATATACTGTTTAATAAGCAAGAATTCTTTTTTTGTTTTAAACAGAGAAAGAGAGAGCGTGTGTGCATGTGTGTGAGTGGAAAAGGAGCGGGGGGGTGGGGGGGGAGAGAACGAATCCCAAGCAGCCTCCATGCCCAGTGTAGAGCCTGACTCGGGGCTCAATCTCATGACTCTGAGATTATGACCTGAGCCAAAATCAAGAGTTGGATGCTCAACCAACTGAACCACCCAGGCACCCCAAAAAGCAACATTTTAACTTAACACTGTTCCATGATAAATTTTCCATGAGTTTAGAATTATTCTGATTAATCTGATTATGAGTGGCTGCCTGGGCTCAAGATACTACTATTCATTTAATCCTGTATTTTTAGACATTTGACATTTTTTTTTAACGTTTATTTTTGAGACAGAGACAAAGCATGAATGCGGGAGGGGCAGAGAGAGAGGGAGACACAGAATCTGAAGCAGCCTCCAGGCTCCGAGCCGTCAGCCCAGAGCCCCACGCGGGGCTTGAACTCACGGACTGCGAGATCGTGACCTGAGCTGAAGTCGGACGCTTAACTGACTGAGCCACCCAGGCGCCCCGACATTTGACATTTTTAAAAATATTTACTACCATAAGTAATCTAAGATGAACATTTACATGTAAAAAGTTTGCTAATATAGGCAATTTTATCTTTGAAGATAAATTCCTAGAAATGAAGATTCTGGATCAAATTACAATGAGTTTTATTTTAGAAACACATTAATAGATCATTCTCTGTAATCCTGACTATAGTATTTAATTCCTACCGTCAAGAGTCTGAAGGTGTCTCATTCCCTGTAATCATATCAACACTGAGTATTGTATTCCTCTCTGTATTTCCTCTCTGTATTTCCTCTCTGTATGCTCTGGAAAAAGGGAACATAACATTACCTAAAATAGCAAAACTCAAACAAGCAGAACACTAAATGTTTGACTTTAGGAAGTTGATGATATTAATTGTGAAAGACTCAAGCCGACATAATGTTATCCTGACACAACTGAAATAGATATTCCCTTAAGTATGATCCCATTTTACAGCCACGTCTATTAAGACTTCAACAAGTATTTCTCAGAATGCAAGGTAAATACAGCGCTGGTGACCCTGACATGGTGTGAGGTGGTACACAGACACAGTATTATTTAAAATTAAATCAAATAATGAGAAACTTGGTCTCTTTTAATTTTCCTTTCAATTTCTGTAATGCTAATTTTAGCTCTTTTTCTAATGCCAAATAATCTCCCTTTTGATTAAAAAGAGAAGGCTTATTATTAGTAATTATTTAATTGTGAATAGTAACAACATAGTTAAAACTTACATGGTGCGTTATTATGTGCCAGCCATTGTTCCCAGAGCTTGACGCTTCTTAAGAGATCGAATCTTCACAAATCTGTCAGATAACCTGTACAAATGCCATGCTGTTATTTCATTCCACTGTAAATTTTTGTGCGGTCCCATTATACATATAGCAAATAATACTTCCGTTTCGTTTTTAATCAATGTATTTAGGTGTAAAATATCAGTTGATTAAAAGAACATCAGTTTAATAACAGCACCTGATTGTACAAGGTCATGAAAGCGATAGGCATACAATGGAAGTTTGGTGGCCCTTGGTACTAGAGTGACAATTCCCCAAATTCACTATGCGTTCACCTCAAAAACTTGTTAAAATGCAGATTCTGATGCAGCCGGTCTGTCATGAGCTGACACTCTGCATTTTTAACTAGCACTCGGGCGATGCCCTGCTGCTAGTCTGTGGACTCAACTTTGGAAGTCGGATTCTGTGGACTCAGGATCTACGAGCCCGTCGGCTGCTTACCCAGATGCATTCAACAGGTGAAGATAGTTAGGGGAGACTAGCGTTGAACCCTAGCTACTTGCACACTGATGTAACATCACTGCGTATGATGCTAACTCACTTGCTAAGGCAAAAGAGTCATCAGTGATGTATCAGAAGAAACTTCTGGGACTCGCCATATTTTGCCATTGGTGTTGAATCAGGAAAATTTCTAAATCACTTTCAAAAACACAAATCCGCCAAACAATAAGATTTACATCAGCTCCAAACGATTATTTCCCTTTTATTGAAGGAGAGAGATTTCCTCCACTCAGACTCTGTAACATAAAATTTGAGCTAATGCAGTGAAATCTGATTCGCTTCCCTTTTAAAAGATTAGGTAAGTACAGCCCTTTCTTAATTGCTTTTTAATCAAATCTTTTAATTCCTAACTCACTTTACGGGAACCTTACTGGATCGAATGCCTTCAGATTGTAATAATAACTCTTATTTCTCCGTTAGACAATCAGACCAGTCACTTCATCGGCACTGAACTTGTCAGCTAAAACAAGGTGGCAGAGCCTGACATTACACTGTTCGCTACAGTAAAAGTCAAGCAGCTATTCATGTTCTGTAGCTGCCACGTCTCCTTTATAAAATATTCATTCACGCTATGTCATTCTTTATTCGGCTGCCAAAAATGAAACAGTTGAGGAACCTTCGGGTCATCAAAATGCAATCGTTGCCCATCCGGGCATATGTCAACGCATCTACAATTAATGTGGAGTGCAGACAGAACAAGGGCCCTTGCGCTTCTGTCAACAGTTTTAAAAAATGATTCGGAAAAAGTGGCCCAGCGGTAACTTCCTACCGGGCTTTAATTCACCCCCGGTTGTGAGAATGGCATCATATACCTTGGAAAGAAACCTTTTTTTTTTTTAATTGCGGTAAAATAATAAGTAACCGAAAATGTACCATCTTAAAACTGTTTTAAGCGCACAATTCGGTGGCATAAATTACATTCCCATGGTTGTACAACCATCCCCATCCATCTCCAGAACTCTTTTCATCTTGAAAAACTGAACCTCTGCCCCTTTTAAACAAAAACTCATGTCCCCTCCTTCCCCCTGTCCCCAGAAACTGTCATTTGACTTTTTGTTTTTATGAGTTTCTCGGGGTACCTCACGGAGGTTGGAATCCACGGTGTCTGTCATTTTGTGACGGCCTTGTTTCACTGCGCATAACGCCCTCAAGGTTAATCCGTGTTGTAGCAGGTGCCAGAATGTGCTTCCTTTTTAAGGCCGAATAATATTCCATTGTGTGGATGTACCACAGTTTGTTTATCCATTCAACAAGCAATGGACATTAGGGTTGTTTCCACATTTTATCTACTGTGGATAATGCTGATATGAGCATGGGCATACAAATATCTCTCCAAGACCTTACTTTCAAATCCATACTGTTTTCCACAACAATCGCATGGTGCTTCATTCCAACCAGTGATGCACACGTGTTCCAGTTTTCCCCACATCCTCACCGACATTTGTTATTTTCTAGAGTTTTGTGTTGTGTTGTTACAGCCGCCATACTGATGATGTGAGGTGGTGTCTCAATGTAGGGAAAGGAATATCTTCAAAAAGAAACAGAACCTGGGGTACCTGGGTGGCTCAGCCCGGTTAAGCGTCTGGCTTCGGCTCAGGTCATGATCTCACGGTTTGTGAGTTCGAGTCCTGCATCAGGCTCCTCACTGACGTTGTGGGGCCTGCTTAGGATTTTCTCTCCCACCCTCTCTCTCTGCCCCTCCCCTACTGGCGTGCTTGCTTGCTCTCTCTCTCTCTCAAAAATAAATAAACTTAAAAAACAAATAGACAAACAGAACCTAATGGAGACATCAAGGAGGGGACGGGTTCTGGCCAAAGCCAATGCTGGCTGCACATTATGAAAAGATGAATCCATTATGAGGGATTTTACAAACAACAACAACAACAACAACAACAACAAACTGAAGCTCTATCTGGCCAGGAGCTTTTTGGTTAATCACAGCCCCTCACTTTGTCCCAGGCTTCACTCCCACAGATAGTGAACAATTCCCAGAGAGGGATCTGAGATTCATCCCAACCCATTTCTAAAGCAATGAAAATACCTCAAATCACTCTAGTGTGAGGGAAGACAATCATGGTTTTCCTACAGTATGTCATTGTTACTGCTTTTCAGAGTTTGGGATGTTATTTTATTGCCTTGACAAAAGAAAATTATCCCTAATTCCTCCCCTAAGCTCCACTGAGTGTAAATATATCTCTCTCTTGACCCCAAGTGGAAACGTGAATGAAAGGAATGATGACTTAAAGCTGTATCAGTTATCACCAGAATAATGCTACACACACACACACACACACACACACACACACACACTCACAATGAAACTCATCATCTTAGAACAAAAATCATCCCTTCTCATAGGTAAGACTTAAGTCACCTGGGGCATGGTTAGTCTAAGCTGGACTTGGCTAGGCAGCTCAGCTGTGAACCGCTACCACTGGAGGGGACCAGGGTATACTCGGGTCTGGGTGACTCTTCACATGTCTTTCATTCTTCTTGGACCAGTGGTCCAGCCAGACATGCACCTCTTGTGGCTTGAGCAGAGGTATAAGAGGAAAAGCAGAAATGCCTTGCTGACATTCCCCAAGAGACACTGGCCCAAGAAAGTAGAACTCAAAGTCAAAATATGAGGATTGGACAGTGGCAAAGGGGTAGGTGCATGGAGGAGAGAAGAATGGGGGCCATTCCTCTGGTCAACCTTCTCAGCTACCATTTCCTGCGCATTCTCTCTGTGCATCCACTTTCTAAAGAAACTAGAAAGAAAGCTCCATCCTCCATGATTCTAGGCCAAGGAGCATTAAGTTGTGACATCGCCTCGTCCTTTTGTGGGTACTCTCCCCTCTGCCATTTAGCGCCTCCTTTTTCTGGCCCTATTGTCATGAAACCCGAAGTTGCTCTCAGAGTGGAAATAATTATTGACTCCCACAGAATATAGAAAATAGTCAACTGTGTGTAGAGTGGTAAAGACACTCCTTCTTCTTTCCCTAAGACCTTTTCCTGGGAAGCAGATATTGTGAGCTCACTTAGGTCCAAGCCTCTCTCTCGGTAGCTCTGAGCATCACCAGTAACAGCATCCAGTCGCCAGCGACCGCAGAGGGATCTTCTAAATGGCAAACTCGTCCGCTAAGATGTATGGAAAAGTCCACGTACGACTCATTTTCTGCACCAAATGTGCGTCCTTAGAACAATACAAATAAATTCTCTCAATTGCCCCCGGGCTTGGGACATATGTAGAGAATGTGCTGGTTTTGCAGAAGAATTTAAATTAATAGGTGCGACCTTCCAGCGACTCCTCCCGCATTCCCATAAATTTGCTCTGTTTGCTAACAATGCTCCAGCGAGAAACACTCTGAAAGTTTCTAGCATGAAACCCCACACATTTGGCATGATTTTATAATTCGAGGAGTCTATTAAAAATAAAATAAAGCAGGGACTGTAACTTCCTAGGGTGCCTTCATGTTTTGGTGGTATTTGGAAATTATTCATAAAATCCATTTGGGAGTTAAAATCCCCCTTTCTTCCAAAAGCAAATTCTTTGGTGGTGTTATTAAACACCAAGTAATGCCCTGACAAATTGCTGATGAATACTTCCTGCAGACCCAGCTGTGTGAACAGCATTGCTGGTGGGGAAATGAGAATGTTTTCTGATGCCTTATGGAGCCCAAGCTGCAAAACTAATATTTCTGTGTTCATTTCTTTCTATTTTCTTCTGTTGTGCACGATATTGGAAGCATAGCAGTTGGAATTTGACAAGAAGGGAATATTTAAAACACAGACAAAATGGCTCTCTTCTCTCTAGCATGTCAGTTCATTTGTGAGAGTCTGCCAGCCACTGGCATCAGCCCCCCTCTTTGGGTTCACAGCTTTGTTCACCCCTCCTAAAATAAAGCTAATATACTCAGTACACAGCATATTAAATTCTGCAAATGGCACCGAGGTGAACTATAATATCCAACGAAACTTCCCTCCTAGAATACAAGCTACCTGCCCTCAGGGACCCTGTCCATTTTCTTCATTGTTATATCCAGTACTTTGCACATTGTAGGTACTCAAAAAAATTCATCGAATGAATAAATAAATGGTGGCTCTGTCATCGCTTCTCTTCTGAAAGTATCTCAGCCTGTCTAGAAACCTCCTTAGCCAAATGATGAATCACTGACTATGGAGAAAATGTTTTAACTCTTGCTGGCATTCAAGGCTTTCCACACTCCAGCTGACCATTTTTATAGCTTCCACAAGCTAGATGTTACTCTGAGGAAACAGTACATTGTAGCATTTAAAGGCTAGTGTTGGCAACCTAGCAGGACCCATTTCAAATCACAGCTCTGTTGACATTGGTTGTGCTCGTTTGAGAAAGCTCCTCAGCATCTCCTGTTCTCAGTTTCTGCATCTGTTAGAAAAAAGAATGGCAAACACTTCATCTGGTCCATGTGAGGCTTCAATGTGTTAACATATGTGCAACTAGTAGGTTGAACAGATGGGAAGGTGGTCAGAATCCAAATTCACTTGTTTGTTTGTTTTTTCCTGTTGTCCTTTTAAAATGTACTCGTGGAGAGTAATCTCCCCTTGCTCCTTATAAAAGAGGAAAAGCCAGTTCCTGTCTTCAAGACAATCAAGGTTTGTTCAGGGAAAGAGAGAAAAGGCCGGTGATAGAAGTACAGTGCAGACCCAACTACTCTGTCTCCCAAATGCAGGGAATCCATTCCAGAGTTCTCTCAGGGGCGGGGGCCCCCATCATCATTCTCTTCACAGCGCAGAGCTGCCTCTCTAGTCACCTTAATTTCTAAGTGGGAGACAGGGTTCAAGAGCTATGGAGCACGTTCCAGACCCTTTCCTTTCAAAACTGCCGTCCGCAGCTCATCCCCATCGTAGGGTCTGATAGCCCCTGTGTGGGCAACTCAGGTAAAACTTAAGCAAGATGAGCCCCATTATCCTACCTTGTTACAGCCCCACAGCCCTTTCCATAATCACTCTCGTGTAAGTGCTTCAAAAGACTGTCATTGCTGTCAGTGTCCTCAGTAACTCTGTAGGGAGACCCAGAAGCGCCCTTCCCACATCTTTTCAGCTCAACATGTGATTTGATTACGGCCCTGGGACAAACATGACAAAGGAGGGTAGAGGACATCCAACCTAAGACCTAGCAGGGTGGGCTGAGAGGAGGGTTGAAAAATAGGGAATTCTTGTTGGAGTAACATTTGAGTTGAAGCTATAAGGTTAAACAGCATGCAGATAGTTAGAGAGAAAAAAGGGTTCCAGGAGAAGAGGCTACCTTGGCAATTAATCTCATATGAACTTACAGTATCTCAGACTATCATTGACATTTTTATTCTCCTGTTTTGTTTCACATGAGAATAGTCATATTTTCTTTGTTACATCCATTATAAGCATCTACCCACAATAAATGCTCTTCAGAGACACATTCTTTATGTTTCTAGAAAAGATAATGTTATTGGCCCCAAATAGTAAGGATTTCTATAAGCAGATCCCTAAATTGTTTGATTCATATAATTAGCGAGCTGTGATTAAAAGCAGAATCATCGACTCTTTTGTTCTGGCATCCTTCTGGATCAGGTCAGGGTCTGTTTAGCTCTCCCTTATTTATCCCCGGAATCCAGCCCCATGTCTGTTCCTCAGGGAAATACTACGTGACAAAGTGAATGAACACGAAGGAATTTGGCCCCTGGATGAATACACTTGCTGGTCAGGAAATCCTGAAGGTCACCAATCCCTGTGTGTCTTCTTCTTGAGCACTTAGCAAAACCAGAGCATAGAACAAAATTATATTTCCCAGCCCCATTACAGTGAAGCTGTCGTTACACAGCTGAGTCACGGCCAAGAGAATGTGGGGAAAATGGCGGGCAACGCTGCCAGGACGGAACCATACACGCCTTCCATGCGCAACCTTCTCTTCTCTGCTTACTGCGAAGGTCCATAGAGGCCTCCTATTGAAGATGGTTGTGGACGGAAGGAACCTGAATCTCTAAATAACTACATGGAGCAGGTCTCCACCTATCCCTGCCTGTCATCCCAGAAATCATTGGAGAAAACCAGAGAATATACTTATACTCAGGAAGATGAGGCACAAGGATGAATTTTAATTGTATTTTTAAAGACGCGTTTCTATTTTTATGCACAATAACAAGTACCTTCCATTTATGGCAACTTTATTTATACAAGTGATATAAAATTTCTTTATGAAGTATATATATTCACCTAACAAGAGTTGGCTTAAAAATATTAAGTAAATAACATGTGGATGAGCATATGACAAAATAAAATGTAAGGATAGAATTCCAGGCAATATTGCCTTAGAAAAGTGTAATTTTGAACATCACTGGTTTTATCACTGTGATTTTTTTTTTGAGATCACCATTCTGTGAGTGGGCAGGGAATGGCTCTTCCATGGGGACAATATACCTTCCGGGATACAGTGAGGACAACAGAAACTATACAAAGGTGTTCCAAAGAGGGAATTTAATGTAAGGAATTAGTTTAAAGGGTGTTGGAAAATTGGAAATCTAAAGGAGGACAGTGATAATGCACAGAGATAGTAAACACACCTACAAGATGGTGTAGGGGAACAGAGAAAGTATTTGGAATGATAAGAATATAGAAGAAGAAGAAGCCTTGACAAATAGCCCCCATGGGGTTCTTACTCAATCCCGAAGAGTGGGGCTGGATGAATTTAGTGCCAGATAAGCTTGGCAGAGGAATGGTCATTACCTGAATGGGCCTGGTATCCCCAAGGAGCCATACAGGACTATGTTTGGGTCCCTGTGCCCATTGATTTTCTCATAGAACACAAAGGAAGTGAGGGGTCCTTGGGCACTCCTCTTAACCTCAGGATCAAACTGCAACTCATTTTAGGAAAAAGACATCATCATACAATTTTTCCATTGTAAAACCTTCCTTTTCACTACGGAAGGGCTATTTCTGCCTTAGCATTTTTCCCCCTAGCTGACAGTCAGATGGGTCAACAGGTACCTGACACGTGACCTAAGGCAGAAAGATAGCTGTAACAACAGAGCCAACCTCCTGGCTGGAACAACACTGGCCATGGTTAGAGACAGACTTTTGATGCCTCATGGACAATGCATGGTGTGAGAAAGCTCTCTGGTGATATTTCAGTGCCTGATTTCCTCTTTTTTGTTGTTTTGTATTGAATAGGATAGGCAAAGCAAATGTATAACAGTAAAGTTAACTATATAAACCTACACAGCAAAAATATATGTTTAGAAATCCAATTACTTTTTTTATAAGATGATTTTGCAACAATATACTGGCAAAAATTTAAGGTCCAAAGTGGCATTTTCAACCTACGAGGCTGGGCCAGGATCAGGTTTGGGAAATAGCTGTCACTGAAATTTTATTTAAGAAACTGTAGAATGTAGGTCTTCAGAACTTGAGCTCCAAAGATGGGTTGGGTGGGCTTGAATCATAACCCTGCAGCCCATTCAGTGGGAAAAGCTACTTAACTTCACCATGCCTTGCTTTTCTCTTCTGTAAATGAGGTTAATAATAGGAGGACTTTTGGGGCATCTGGGTGGTTCAGTCGGTTAAGCGTCCAGCTTCAGCTCAGATCATGATCTCCCAGTTCATGGGTTCAAGGCCCACATCGGGCTCTGTACTGACAGCTTGGAGCCTGGACCCTGCTTTAGACTCTGTGTCTCCTTCTCTCTCTGCCCCTCCTTTGCTCGCACTCTCTCTCTCTGTCTCTCCCTCTGAAGAATAAATATTGTTAAAACTTTTAAAAAAATAATATGAAGACTTTTATGAAGATTGAGTTAATATGTACAGAATGTGTCGTGTTCTTTTGTTCTCCCTCACGCACACATTCTAAATCAAAAATAAGATCTTGATAATAATAAACTAATAATCACAACCCACATAAACTGTGTTTAACATGCCATTCTCTATGCTAAGTGCTTTTTACACAGTTTCAGGACAAGTCTATGAGGTAGAAATCATTAGCCCAGGGTCTGATTTTTCTACAGCAGAGGAAGCTATGATTCCTTTACAGCAAAAGTCAGAATCCATTCAAGGTACCAAAATACAAGTAATGGATCTGAGATTTGAAGACTCGTTTCTCGGATTCCAAAGACTTTGTTTTTAAATCACTGTGCTCCATTGCCTAAATCTTCAATTATAGAAAAAAAAGTTAAAGTAAATTATAGTATATCCGTAAAAAGGAACATTGTACAGTCACAAAAAGTATTGTAGAAGTATGATTATTTGCATTAAAAGAGAGATGAGCTATCATCTTTGAAAAAGAAACAGGTCGCAACATAGATGTATACTTTGATCACATTTCTCTTAAAAAAGTACAAATGTGTGTGTATGTGGAGGGAAAAATGAAGGTGTTTATAGACAAGTGAATAATGATCTCTGAATTGAGGTATTTATTATCTTTTGGAGAGTCATGTTTATTTTTATAAAAGGCAACATATATTATGCTGGAAACCCATTTATACTTTTTTTTCTTTAAATCACTTCATTTTGTAGATTGCTATGATGGAAATGCATGTAGCCATTTAGAAGAATACCTTGAATAAATATTTCATTAAATTGGAAAATATGCACGATACAATGGATATACTATAAGCATGTTCTTCACTATGAACTCAGTTTTATTCTTAAAAATTAATATAGGGGCAGCTGGGTGGCCAACTCTTGATTTTGGCTCAGGTCATAATCTCGTGGTTTGTGGGATCAAGCCCTGAGTTGGACTCTGTGCTGACAGCATGGGATCCTCTCTCTCCCACTCTCTGCCGCGCGTCCGCCCCCAACCAATGTGCATACACGCTTTCCCTCTGTCTCTCTCTCAAAAGAAATAAACATTTTTTAATAATATAAATATAATTTTAAATATTACTAAATGCAAAATAATGTGTGTTGGAAATCTGTGGATACAGAGCTCCCACTGATTTTTTCTTATGCTTTTTTTTTTTTATCATTTTCTAACTTTCTAGAATTAGAAAAAATGTGGTCAGATATCCATTCAATTTTATAACCTTCTGCCTAGTAGCACAGCCAGATGAGGAATATGTTGCCTCCAAAATCCAGATAGACCCACTAGGCATGGTGCCTCTTACTGGTCTTTGGAACAACCAGATGAAGCTTGGAAGGGATATCTTACCATGCCCCGCATCACTGGACCCTTAGAAATTTCACAGAGGTAGAAGGCCCCTGAATATTAGTCCGATTTATTCCTCATCCTCGGACACACAAACGACTCACCAAAAACTCTAGAGTCGTTGCTATTTCTTGCTCACTAGGTCCAATCACCTTGATGCCATTAATGTAATAATAGACCAATGTGATTTCACGTGGAAGGGACAGGCGGTCAAGATTCCCACTCGAAATTTCGGACGGTTGATATACCTCTGAGGTGGGACAGTGAGGGTACATTGCTGGCCTTGGCAGCTGCAGACAAACTGCTTCTGGTGGTCTCTCTGGACAGGTCTGGAGAAAAACGTCTTTGCCAGATCAATAGCTGCACACCGGGTACTAGAGGATGTGTTAATTTGCTCAAGCAATGAAATCACATCTGGCACAGCAGCTGTAATTCACCACCTGGTTAAGCTTGCAATAACCCATTGTCATCCTCCAAGAATCACCTGTCTTCTACACAACCCAAGTAGGAGACTTGAGTGGGGAGGTAGTAGGAATCGGCAGTCCTGCGTCTTTCAAGACCTCCGTTATGGCGCTAATCCTGCAATACCTCCAGGGATGCAGTGTTACTTTTGATTTATGATTTCCCTGGGTAGAGGCAGTTCCAGTGGCTTCCACATGGCTTTTCTCACTATAATGTCCCTCACTGCATGGGCAGGGAACCAACGTGGGAATCTGCCAGCTGCCAAGTATGTCTATTCCAGTTATGTGTTCTAGAGCTGGGGAAATAATCACAGGGCAACTTAGTGGACCCCCTGGGCCCACTGTGAGATGAACCTGGGCTAAACTTCCATTGATCACCTGACCCCTCTAAGCTCCAACTCTGACTGGAGGGCCACAGTGACACTTGGGGTCTTCTGGAATCAGTGTCAGTTTGAAGTCAGTGTCCAGGAGTCCCCAGAATGTCTGATTATTTCCCTTTCCCCCATGCACACTTACCCTGGTGAAAGGCATACATCCCTTCAGGGAAGGCTGAGAGAAAGGTTAACAATATCTATACTTGACTGGGCTAAGGGATGTCCAGATGGCTAGTAAAACATCCTTCTGGTCTGTGAAGGTGTTCTGGAAGAGATTAGCATTTGAATTAGATTGAGTAAAGAGGACCACCCTCACCAGGGCAGGTGGGTGTCACCCAATCCATTAGGAGCGTAAATAGAATGAAGAAGCAGAGAGAAAGGGCAAATTTACTCTCTTGGCTTGAACTGAGACATCTATCTTTTCCTGCCCCTGGACATCAGCTCTCCTGGTTCTTGGGCTTTCAGACCCAGTCAGGATTTATACCATTGTTCTCTGTTTCTCAGGCCTTTGGACTTGGGATCAATTATTCCACCAGCTTTCCTCCTTGTCCAGCTTGCAGAGGACAGATCGTGGGACTCCCCTGCCTCCATAACTGAATGAACCAATTCCTGTGATAAATGTCCTCCAGTATGTATACAAGTGTATCCTATCAGTTCTGTTTCTCTGGACAATCCCGACCAATACACAGAGCCTGGGACAGCTAAGAAAAAGGCACCAGCAGATTGGGTATCTGGTGAGAACCCATCCCCTGGTTTGTAGATTGTAGTCTTTTCACTGTCTCCTCACCTGGCAGAGAGCAGAGAGTAAAAGCAAGAACTCTAAGAACACAAATTATATAGAACCGTTTTCTTATAAGAACACCTGCCAGTGGCCCCACCTCCAAACACCATAGCACCAGGGATTAGAGTTTCTGAGAGGGCGCAAACATCCAGTGCGTAGCAGAGCTCAAGTGAGGGGAGTTAGGCTCTAGGCAGAATTCTGATGAAATAAAGCAACGTGAGAGGTTGTGTATCTGTATCTGTGCAATTAGTACACCCCCAATGTAATTTATTTTTTTAACTTCTTAAAAATATTTATTTTGAGAAAGAGAGAGAGCGTGCACAAATAAGGGAGGGACAGAGAGAGAGGGAGAGAGAATCCCAAGCAGGCTCCGCACAGCCAAGTGTAGAGCCCAATGCAGGTCTCAAACTCATGAACCGTGCAATCATGACCTGAGCCAAAATCAAGAGTCAGATGCTTAACTGATTGAGCCACCCAGGAACTCCACCCCCCAATTAAAGGCACTTTAGATGGCAAATCTGCTTTGCGAAATCAGTGGACACAGGTTGAATATATAAATCTGCTTTGAAATATACCAGTTAACAACGACATATTCATATCTGAGTAGCCATTTTATTCGGACTTGCATTCCTTAATCTATATATATTTTTTGAGTGGGTGCTAAAATTTTAGGCAAACTCTGACAAGCATTAGCTACAGGGTTTCTCCAGTTAGTAAGCTGAAGAGTTGTCTGTCAAAGAAATACACTCCGTCCTCCCTATAAAGGAGAACAATTTAACAAGTGGTAGTTGAATTTTTTTTCTTGCATATGAAAACTATTTAACTTAGCTTGCCACACCTTGATTTCAACCCAAATTGCGTGTTATTTTTACATCATTTTGAAACCCCACAAGTGCCATGTCTCCAAATGAGTTGGAACGTAATCAATTACTCATCAATGACTAAGAAGAAAACTTTTCTTATTCTTCCTTCCTCTACACAGAGGCTGGTGTTCACTTTAGTAGAGCACAATCTTGGAGCTTGGTGTTTAAGCTTCCTAAATGCATCTGCAGATAAATGTGACGTTTCCTGTAATTGAATAATGGAAACAGGAAAGGTTGGTTTATGTCAGAATAAGATAAATTTCATCATTATTTTTATATTTCTCTAGAACATGTAGGGCTAATTTACAGCAGCCAAAGTGACCAGCAGTATGCCAGTACTTAAGTGAAAGAAAACGCTTGGATTGAGACGCATTTGCTCATCTTATAGTCCTAACTGGTCTTGATTGTAGATGAGAATCCTTCCACCTGTAAAGTTCTTTGCTATTCTCAAGTCCTTTCTTATAATCATTTGGTCCCCGCATCACTTTCAACATCGGAGAAATGGACTTTTATGTCTGTGTGTGTGTGCACGCGTGTGTGTTTAAGGCAGTATTAAGCAGTGATTAAATTGCAATATGAGAATTTATAATTGACCAATCAATTAATAAATCTGTTCTTTCCATTTAAATGTCTTTCATTGATGCTGTTTTACTATATCCTTCTCTCTAGCAGCCTTCTGGAATAGGAAGCAGACTGATTTAAGTTCAAAACATGGCTCTGTCACTTTCCTAAACTTGGATGAGTTAACGGACTTATCTGGGCCATCATCCCTTTTCTTCATTTGCAAAATGGACATAATAAAGAATATTCACCTCACTCGGTTGTTAGGAGGAGTAGAGGGTATGCATAGAAACCGGCACATGTAAGTGCTCAATAAATGCTCAACGTGGTTATTGCTGATGGTGTATAATTATTGTTACCAATATCTATAACTGATTGGCAGTTTCTGATATATAATAAGTGATCAATGGATGCTTCCCTTAGCTTCCTCCTCCTTACCTAGCATTCTCTTGAGACCCAACCAAGGATAGATTCGAACATTCTCTTTTACACTGAATTCAGGTCAATAACACAAAGTGAAGCCTTTACAGGGTCGTGTGTGTGAAACCCACACATCTGGCTGTCAGACCATAGTTCTAATTGCTTACCATAATGCGTTTAGAAAATCATTATTAACAAACAAACAATTGCAAAACAAACTTTGCATCTGGCAAAAAAGAGGAATCAGTCTTGTTTACCGGATGGCCGAGCTCTCCCCTGTATACAGAACAAAGCTCAGAATGGACACAAAGCTGTAAACAACAGCAACAGAAAATGCAGAAGCCTAGATGTGAAGCACGCAAATTCAGCACCTCTGGGAAATTAGAAACATAGCCTCCTTTTAATTTAATCTCTCTTTGACTCCAAAGATCAGCTTCATCTGCTTTGTTCTTAAGACAAATGTTCGTTATAGTCAGAATTAAGTTTCCCGATACTCGTGTGAATGTGACCCTTGTCCCCGCTCTTACCAGCAACTGGAATTTTGGTCATAAATACTTGCATACAAATGTTAGACAATGCCCTGGGGGAAAGAAGAGGCAAGGGAAGTTGACTCCAGCTGCCTAAGTAAGTCATATCCATGACCAGCTTGGGATCATGTCATTGACCTTTGAAAATCCCCATTGCCTGCAATATCAGGCACCTCCAATTAAGCCCGGTTTGGTGTAGCTATAGTTGAATGTCAAGTGGATAAACAGACCCAAAGCGGGAATTGATACTAGATACGCCCATACTAAGGTGACAATATCACAATTATTTTGGTATTCCTCTCTATTAATACTCTGTATGTAGACAGAAATTCATGAAACATTTAAATTCTAGCCTGGCATCCACTCTTTAAAATAAGCCAGGAAAGGTGTTCATTGCATTTATTTGCTTGGAGATGGAAATCGTAGTTCAGGGAGACTGAAGTTTGTGAGTTTGTATGACTTGACCTTCCAGGCAAAAGCAAATATGGAGTTAGTTCAGTAGGATCGTTCACAGAGAAGGTTTGAAAGCTGGACTCCCCCTGTGTGGTCTGGAGAATGTGACTTGCCATTCTAGGCCTCAGTTTCCATTGCCCAAAAGTGGTTATAGTGAGATCTGCCAAGGATTAAACGGATTAATTAGTGTAGGCATTGTTTACAGTGCTTAGGTCGAAGTAATGGTAATTGCAAAACAATTGCAATAAATGATACTAAAAGTATCTTTTATTATTTTCATTTTCACTCTGGAATGTGTTATACAATGTATTCTATTCTTTTTCTGTCCTCAGCAACAGATGCATGAAGTCCCTGGCATGAGCATTTTTTATAGAGAAATCAAAACAATCTTTTCTATTTCCCCAGGAAGAAATATAGTCTCTTAAATTAGCTCACGATAATACACAAAACGACGGAAAAAAATTGCAGCCCTCATATAACTATTGCATTTGAGTCCAGGCTTTCTGGAATTATATGAGTGGATATTTGTTTAATCCCCACTGAAAACCATTTTCTTTTAGGAGGAGCATGCTCAAAATAGCCACACACAAAAAAAAATGTGTGTGTGTGTGTGTGTGTGTGTGTGTGTGTGTGTGTGGAGTCTCTTAGATTATTGATTTAAAAAAAAATTTAAATGTCAAATATCCTCCTGAAAGCTTTCTGACAGCTGGACAAGTTAGATTTTTCACAAAACAGTTTGGCCTCTAAAACAATCAGTTGCAAAATGCCAAAAGTAATCAGGAGGGATGATTCATGACTTCTACACCTGTTCTGAGGTAAAGAGCGAGAACAGTGGGTGGCAATTACACCAAGAAGCCATTTGGACTCTCCCTTTTTGTTGGCCAATTAACTAAAAAAGATCCTTTGAGTTGGTGAGAAAAATGACTTGGGCCTAAGTCTGGAAAATTCACAGGTGGGCATTCATGGGTGCATATTGAAATGTTCCCATTGCTAGCCAAAAAGGGAGAGAGAGAGAAAGAGAGAGAGAGAGAGAGATACTATAAATAACTTGGCTAGAATAAAGCCGGCCATTTTTCAAGAGTCAACCCAGTACATGTTTTCTCAAAGCATGGCACACAGCTGACCTTTATGGAAATCACCCAAAGTACTTCACATAAATTCGGATTCCAGGGTCTTGCCTTAGATCTACTAAATTAGAATCTTGGAGAACCGGGCCTTGAAACCTTCATTTCTAAAAGAAACCCAAAATGATACCTGTGCACATTTATTTATTTATACTCACTGGCTTTGAAGCACAAAGTGGAACAGACATCAGCAGCTGAATGGATTGAGTAAATTTGTGAGCATGTATGCAGATCTTTTCTGATTATTCAGTCAAAAAAAATTCAGTGTTTGGGTTTCAATTCAGAACCACTCAGATCCTTTTCTAAATATTTCTTTTTTCCTTGTGTGCACAGTCCCAGGGTGCATCATAGCACCAGCTCCAGCAGAAAGTCTAGGGACCATCACAGGAAATCCCTAGGCAAGTAAGGTCAAATCCTTTTACGTTTCTCAGTTTAGAAATGTAATGGCTCTTAGGTACATCGAAAATACGTGCATTCATGAGACTGTATGCACACACAGCTTTGAATTGTCCAATTATAAAATTCAAAAATGTACATTAATGTATATGTATTATTAACTATGTATTATATAACTACAGATTTTACTCAACTTATAACGGGGATGCCTCACAATAAATAAGTGCATCATAAGTTGAAAATAACGTGAGTCTAAAATGCATTTAACCTGCCAAACATCATGGCTCAGCCTAGCCTGTCTTACAGTATGCTCAGAACACTTCCGTTAGCCAACAGGTGAGCAAAGTCACCTGACACAAAGCCTTTTTGATAATAAAGAGTTGAGTGTCTCATGTAATGTATTGAATGCTGTCCTGAAAATGAGAGACGGGGTGGTCGCATGTGTACAAGATCGTGGTCGGCATACTGGTTGCTGACCCTCATGATCGCCTGGCTGACTGGGAGCTGCCCCTTCCCAGCATCACGAGAGAGGGTTGTACTGCTTCCAACTAGCCTGCAAAAAGATCCAATTCAAAATGAAAAGTGTGGTTTCTACTGAATGTGTATGACTTTCATACCATCATAGTCAGAAGATCCTAAGTGGAACCATAGTAAGTCAGGGACCATCTGTACATATGATAATTGTAGTTTATTATATACTTATATAAAATTATACAATTACATGCTATATATATATATATATATATATATATATATATATATATATATACATAATCCTCTTGTTTATATTTTAAAATCCCTTCATATTCTATCCAGCTCTTCTACAGGATACCCCAATGGTTGAAACAAAATAATCCTTTTAATAGTATCAATGGGTAGGATAGGTTTTTTGTTGTTGTTCATTCTTGCTCATTAGAAGCAATAATCTTTGCTCCATCCTGACAAGGAATGTAAAATGCCCTTTGCTCTCAAAAACAAAATTTTTTTCCCAATCGCTAAATTAACATAAGAAGAGAAATTAATTTATACCTGTGCTGTGCAATTTTTAAAAAATCTTCACATCACTTCTCCAAAGTGAGTGAAAGGTTAAATGGGAAGCCAGGACCGTCCTCCCATCTATAAAGAAGCTCCATAGAGTTCTGAAGACATCCTCCAAAGGTCATGGGGACCCTCTGAAGCTCCATAGGGATTGGCACTGCCTGAAGCTTTTCTAAAATCATAATACCCTCGTCCTGTATTCCAAGACCTAACGGATGCCTTACACAGGATAGAGGGAACTAAGATTTATTGAATTCATTGGATGTGCCTATTACATCATAGACACATGTGTTGTTTCATTTAATCCTACCAGGCAGTTATGATTATCTCCGTGATATGATGAAAATCAAGGGAAGTTGAATTGCTTTCCAGGTCAGAAAGCTGGTGAGTGGCAGGGGACATTTCATCCCAGGTTGACCTGACCAGGACTTACCTTGCCCATTCCACCAGGGGGGCTCTACATCCAAGATGCTGATTGCATTCAGTGGTCATCTCCTTCCTCCATTTCCTCATGTTAAGCTACAGTGCCTTTTACTTGTCACATTACCACCTAACTCTTGCCATCTGAGAATTGGCAAACTAAGGCCAAACTCAGCTTACCACCTGTTCTTATAAATAAAGTTTTATTGGCACACAGCCATCTCCTTGATTTACTTATTATCTATGGCTTCCTTTTGCTTTACAACTACAGAGCTGAGTAGTGGAGCCAGTTAGTGCTACTGCAGAGCCCATAAAGATTAGATCGTGTATTATCTGGCTCTTCAAAAGGTTTTCCAGTCCTTGCTCTAGTCATACTGGCCTCCTCTCGGACCCAAGATCCGGCCAGTTCTTTTCTTTTGCCTAATCCTCCCCGTGTGCCATTCCCCTTACCTGCAATCACCTTCCCTGTCTCTTCCAATGGGGAACTCTGGATCTTTCAAGCTTTCGTTCAGATGTCATTTGCCTGAGAGGATTCTACTGATCACCCAAGCTAGGTGGTCCTAACTTCAGTCCTCTATCTCATTGTGGTACATGTTTATGTGCTCTTTGTTGCCAGCCCTAGAATGGAGCTCTGCGTTGGTAGGGATCATATCTACCCATTCATCCTGGCACACCCAGGGCCTACTGTACCATCTGTTGGGAAGCAGGTGCTCATCCAATGAATGAATATCCTAGATGAAATTTGGCAGAAGATAAACTGTAGCAGAGATCTTCTCTCTGACTTATTCCTCCAGAAAAGCACTTAACTGTTTGAAATGAGAAATACTCTTTTCGGAACCACCATTACAAATAGATACAAAACTAGATAGAGTTAAAAATATATTTATAGGGGCGCCTGGGTGGCGCAGTCGGTTAAGCGTCCGACTTCAGCCAGGTCACGATCTCACGGTCCGTGAGTTCGAGCCCCGCGTCGGGCTCTGGGCTGATGGCTCGGAGCCTGGAGCCTGTTTCCGATTCTGTGTCTCCCTCTCTCTCTGTCCCTCCCCCGTTCATGCTCTGTCTCTCTCTGTCCCAAAAATAAAAAAATAAAAAAACGTTGAAAAAAAAAAAATATATTTATAGATGTAGGAACACACATGTGAATGAACCATTATTCGAAGGAATTAAGTTACTTGCCCAATTCTTATAAGTACCACCCAGGTTCAGGTTAAGTTTTATTTTAAGAGTTGGCTTCTTAGAATTCCAGACTGTGTTCTTCCATAGCTTCAATGTCATGCCTAGTGGTTAAATTCCAAACCAACTCTCAAAGTCTGTTTAATTGAAAAGAAACCTACAGCCTCAGTACTGACAGGGAAAGGCAGACATTAGAGGCAAAAGAGAAGTTTCTGATGTCTCCTTTCTTAGGTGAAAAGCAGACACCAAGGCATTTTTTAAACCTGGGTCAAAAATGTATCTTGTCTTGGTCAGTTCTTCCACCGGGCTTTATGTACCTCTTCCTGCTTCTTAATCAGTCCCTTCCAGGCCCCCATTAATATATGATTTCATCTAGCAGATAAAACGCAAGAATTTTACAGCCTAATGGAGCAAAATAAGCACACATATAATTGTGGGAGTCAGTGCCCCCAAGAAAGGTGATTGAAAAAGTGAAGCAGTGACCAAAAAAATCACTGTGCTGCAAAATGGTTTAAAGCAAAGGATTAGATTCATATCCGTGTGTGTGTGTGTGTGTGTGTGTGAGAGATACATTTGGTTAGTATTTTAGCATAAATGTTACATGCTGAATGTAAATTCTGCCCCAGTGTTTTCACTTGGCGATATATGTTATTTTGCACACTTAGTTATCTTCCTCATTCCTCTTAACTGATGTGTAATATCCCATGATAAATTGATGGACACCCCAGTGCTCTCTAAATACCTTAGGCTTCTGTTATAGTGACCCTCGTGGTTATGGGAACTGAGATAATTAGAGCAGAGGACATCAGAGACCCTGTTTACAAACTCAGTGGTTTTTAAGTTAGGGACTGCATGCATTTGAATGCATTTAGAATGTAAAAAAGCAATTAATACATAAAATGGGAATATATAGTTGAATGCAGGGAAGAGCATTATTACCAGATAGAGCTGATATATGATTTAGTGAAAAGAGTTTAGATCATTTTCATGTGTGGGACCCAGAGATAAATCTGAAATGCTTAGCAACAATAGAGGTTGGCAGAGAAATACTTTGCTAGCAAAATTGCAATATATTGTTAAATTCTGTTTTCCCCCATGTTCAAAGTCCCAGTGCCCACTATCCTTGGTAAATACCTATATTGTTGCATTGTACCCCCTTTGTTTGGTCACATGTCTGCTTCCTTTCGTCAATTTTGAGACTTTGAAGGGTTACTTATTTGTGTATCACCTGCATCTTACAGAGTACCTGTCACAAAGTGGGTATTCGTAAAGGGTCCTGGAGTGACTGAATTAACTAATCCATAAGGTTGGAGAGAATATTTGATCCACCTGACAAATAATTTTAGGGAGGTTATTTGCCTTGAGATCAAGCAAAACTGGGTTTAAAACTGTCCTGACGTTTATATTCATGTGTCTTTGGGGAAAAGAACCTCTCTTGGCCCCAATTTTCCACCTGTAAAATGGGCGTAGTAATAGCACAGTACTTTCTAGGAACATGGCAAGGATTACACAAAATAATGCATCTGTATTGGTTAGCTTTTGATGCGTGATGAACCACCCCAAAATTGGCACCTTAAAACAATAAACATTTATTATATCTCTTGAGCCTAAGTCAGTTGGTCAATGGTGGCCTCACTCACGTGTCTGACAGCTGGTGGGTTGTCAGCCCGAGTGCCTGGGTTCTTCTCCACATGGCGTTTTCAGCAGGTGATCTCCAGCTTTTTCTTCTGGTGGCCTTGGTGTCCACGTGAAGCAGGATAGCACAACCCCAGGTGGGCAAGCACTTGTCAAGCGTCCATTTACATCACCTCTTTTGTTATCTCATTTGCCAAAGTGAGTCACATGAATAATCCTGTAATTAATGTAGGGGGCAGGAGCTATCCAAGGTGTGGCTAGAGGTTGGACAATTATTGTCGCCATTTTGCAAGCAACCTACCCCAGCATCATAAGTGTTTAGCACAATGTCTGACACGTAAAAAACAAAAAACATTTAATTAATATTAGCAACAATAGGAGCGCCTGGGTGGCTCAGTCAGTTAAGCGTCTGATTTCGACCCAGGTCACAATCTTGCAGTTCGTGAGTTCAAGCTCCGCATCAAGCCCCGCATTGGGCCCTGTGCTGACAGCTCAGAGCTTGGAGCCTGCTTCGTATTCTTTGTCTTCCTCCCTCTCTTGCCCCTCCCCTGCTTGTGCTCTGCCTCTCTCTCTCTCAAAAATAAATAAGCATTAAAAAAATATATTAGCAAAAAAAAAAAAGATGAGCAACAATAAAAAAAGGTTAGCAATAGCAATCATAACATGAATATTGTTGTCATGTGGAGAAACATGTCCTGTAAAGCAACTTGTCATGGGTATCACCATTATTCAATAGAGCTCCTGTGGGACTTTCTTGGAATCCTTCTTGGCTTCTAACTGGTTTGCCTCCATGCCTGCTATCTAATCGGGAATCCATCACTGCTGTCACATCTGATCGTCAGTTCCTGTCAGCCGATGATGATATTTATATCTTGAGATGGAATCCAAGTTTGGGTTCGCCCCCAAATCAGAATCTGGGTGACGACTTGGAGGTGAGTGATTTATTTGGAAGGCGAAGCTGGGGGGCAGGAGTCAAAGCAGAGTGAAATGGGAAAGGAGGAAAAACCAACATCTCGTTGTTGTGGGAAAAGCAGAGTACGTCTTCGGGACCTCTGAAAAGCAGAAATCATGCTTCCCAATGGTGTCCAGCCAGTGGATGGGAGGTTGGAGCATGAATCCTCTGACTCTTGTCTTCCATGGGCTGAAGGTTGTTGGTGGGTGTTAGGTCTCCCACTCTCTCCTTCCCCGCATTGGCTGGCTATGCTAGGCCACAGGCAGAGGGGAATCTCAGGTCAGCCCTACAGCATAATCTACAAAGACTAGCAGGGCACACTATAGGTAGGACACTCTCAGTGGGAGGGAAGTTGGAAATGGTGTCCACAATTGCAGCTGCAACCAAATGTGAGCCAAAGAGATATGACAGGGACGCCAGCAACATCTTCCCCAGAAGGCACAAGGTCAGAGGATTTGCAGATGGGAGCCTGACATCATGACCCCTCCCCATGATGAGCCCCCATTGCCCTCAAAGCTCTCACTGCCAGTGCATTTCCATCAACATCAGTTAGTGAGTTCAAGCCCTGCATCGGTCTCTGCACTGATGTGTGGAGCCTGCTTGGGATTCTCTCTCTCCCTCTCTCTCTGCCCCCCCCCCCACCACTTGTGCGCGCTCTCTCTCTCTCTCTCTCTCTCTCTCTCTCTCAAAATAAATAAAGAAACTTAAAAAATATATTAAAAAGAAAGAAAGACATCCAGGAAAACAATACCAATACTGGACCCGTCAAGGAGGAAGCACAATCTGGTCAGTGAGCTTCAACTGATGTCACAATTTATCCAAACAGTATTTGTTTTAAGCAAGTCTTTCTTCAAATATCTTCTGAGACACGTCACATTTTTAATGTCACAAGTCCTAGTCCTGTTTGTTCTTCTCTTTGAACAGGTGTCTTTAAGCAACTTCTTCTCACACAAAGAATCTCGGCCATCAGATTTTTCACACAAGCATGAAGAAAATGTAGAAAAGAGCTCAGAGATGTATTTAGTCTAATAATTGGTGCTTAAGGATTCAGCATGATTTTCTTTTTTGTCTATTAGCAACTGCAGCAACAAAAAACCAATTATGTTCTGGCGCATCCTTCATCGGGAGAACCAGTTACAAATACTGTATATTTATGTTTCCTTATGTTGGACTAAGATGATTTTGAGTGCAGGCATCACTGACATAGAAATGATACCTTGTCCAACCATCTTATATGCACAAAGAGCATCATAGTTTGAAGGTTCCATTCAGACTACACATTAGGTTTTAAAAAGAAGACAGAAAAAGAAAAGTCAGCTTGGTTACATTGGCAATACTGAACACATATCTTGCCATCAGAACACAAAGTCCGGGCGAAGATGCCAGGACATCCCAGGCTCTTACAACCTCTTCTTAGCTTGCATGGGATGGAGCACGTGTTCTTTCCTAATTAATCACAGCTTAGTCATGTAGCATTTAAGTGCCTATGACCTGCTTGGAAGCCAATAGGAACCAAGCTGGGGTGGAAGGCTTATAACATCAAGCCTTTTGTGATTGTTCTTGGGAATTAGCTGATAAATAATGTAGGCAACATCCCACTGATTCCGGGAGCCCTGGGTTTGATCTTAGAAATTCACTCACAGAATTTTTGTAAACAGGTCTGAAATGATTTCTGATGTATTCCATGCTTTTCCATGAGTTTTATTTCACAAATATGCACACGTGGATAGTCTGATAAAGGCATATGAGTTTGTGTTATCTTTTTCTTTTCAATTTGGCCAACTATTTTTACTTCAAAGCAGTTTTAGCCAAAGATACATGAAAAATGTGCTTCTTGGTTGCTCTTGTGATTTGATCTGAAATAGAAATAATGATGTTGCCTTGTCCTATGTAAATATGATTTTTTTAACAAAGTGAAATATACTTAGATTTGAAAATCTGGCATTATGATTTCAACGGTTACATTATACACATGAAATCTCTGGTGATGTTGATGGAGAAGAAAAGTACTGTAGAAAAAAGGTTTAAGAACGCTGTATCTGAAATTCTAAAATGATGCATGATATCATAGACAAGAACTCAATATGCCAGCGTGTGAATGGGGAATAGTTAGTTCTGATTAACATGTTGATGAGATGTCATAGGTATATATTCCCGAGGCTGCAACCGACAGGTCGTTTCCTGGGGTTATATTGGAATTGTTCAAATGAAGAATCAGAGTCAACTAAGGCATTTTAATACATTTCATGTAAGCAATGTCCTCCAGAAACCATTACTAAAAGAACATAGCATCAAGAGGGCTTTGCTCACAGGTCCTTCATGAAAGAATAAGGCTCATTATATAACTATAACCTCAGATGTATGAATTTCTGTGTGTGTGTGGAAGTGGGAATTACAACTTTTGTTCATAGCCACCTGTTTAAAAATATTTGAAATTCAAAAAATTATATGAATGAGCGAGAAAGGGTATATGTCATGACACCGTTCAAGTTTCAAGATGCGAGTCTGAACTCCTAACACAATTCACTCTCACTGAAGGCTTAGAGATTATGGAAAAGTTATTTTTCAAAAAGTGCCAACAGAACCTTTGAAAACAACGTGTTTCCGTGTTGATTATGTTATTCACTGTATTTTTCTGTGTGCTTAAGATATCATATTAAAATTACAGAGGGAAGGGGTTAAAATGAAGATTTGGCTTGTTTTCGCAAGCAAAGGATGAACTATTCTCATTTTCAGGTTTCAGTGGGGATTCATAGTGATCTTTTTACTGTAAGTCTCTCTGACCATCATGCCATGTCTCACGAACTGTCTAAGAAACATACCTGTGCTCCCACGTATCTCCTCCCTGCATTCTGACCCGATGTTCTCCTTATCCCCAGCAGGTTATTCAACTTGTAGTGTTCTGTGTCCTATGACCCGGCTGTTCCATAGTGAAATCCTCATAGTGCCTAATGTTCCATCTCCAGTTATGAAAACATCCTCCAGTGCAAACCTCTCTAGGCAAACTAAAATCAGAAGTACAAGGTTGCTACCTGCACAGAAATCTGCAGATCATGACAATTGAAAAACACTTCCCGGCAGTTAATTTGTTTTGTGAATGACTGTGTTGGAAACGCATTTTAACCATAATTAGTATAACTCTAGAAAGCACTATATGTCATTGAGGTTGAGCTTTCCCCAAATGGCTATTAGAGTTTCCCAACCTCCACATGGAGAGCACTTTGGTTTAGATAATTCTCTGTGGCGGGGACTGTCTTGTGCACTATGAGGTGTTTAACAGCATCCTTGGCTTCTACCCAGTAGATTCCAGTAGCATTCCGCCAGCTATGAAAAACAAAAACATCTACAGATGTTGCCAAATATCCCCTGGGAAGAAACAGGGGTGGGGGGAATTTCCCTCAGTTCAGAACGATGGGTTTCAGCACAAAAGGATTTCATATATGAAATCATGTACCTAGAAAATTTTCCAAGGTATGTAAAACTGAGCTTGAGGGAAGGTTCTGAGACTGTCTTGGGACATGGCAGGAACTGGCTTACCAAGCAAATGCTACCTGTATCACACTCAGGAGTGGGGGATTAGGAAGACACTGACCTACCTCATGGCTAAGTCAATGCCATAACTTAGCCTACCTTATGGCTAAGTCAGTGCCATAACTACCGCATCCAACACCACCCTGTCTCCATCGCACCCTTTGTCAACCCAGTAGATAACCCCCCCTTGCCTTTAACACCTGCAAATCTAGGGCCTGAACATGGTGTGTCTTTATTTATGGTGCAATCACAAGCCAGCACACATAGCTGCAGGCTGATACAACAGTTTACCCTGTGGTGGATCTAGAAGCCAAGGGCACATCCCATGGAGCGTAATGTGCCCCCCACTCCACAGAACTGAGTCACTACAAAGGAAAGATGGCACAAACAGACAATCGATATAAAAACCTTACTAATGGCACACTTTTCATTCTGTTATTCAAACTAAATGATCAACAGTTGTGTGTTTTATACTCAGAGCACCTTGTAATTCAGACTAACCACATTTTCAATGCCCAGTAGACACAGGAGGCTCGTATCTAGCTTGGCAGACAACACAGATATAAATAAGTCTTAGTTATGATTCCTTCAGCAAAAGTTTCATCTGTTCAAAACACTAACATAGGGGCACCTGGGTGGCTCAGTCGGTTACGCGTCTGATCTCAGCCTAGGTCTTGATCTCAGGGTCGTGATAATCAAGCCCTACACTGGACTCTGCTGGGTGTGGAGCCTACTTGGGATACTTCTCTCTCTCTCTCTCTCTCTCTCTCTCTCTCTCTCTCTCTCTCATCTTTCTCCCCCACTTACCCTCACTGTCTCTCAAAATAAATAAGCATTAAAAATTAAAAATAAATAAATAGTTACGTATTAAGGGTAGTAGTAATAACAAGAGCTAACACTGATATGGTGCTTATTATCTGTTCTGTTCTAAGCACCTCACAGGCGTGAATTCACTTACTCTCCACAAGCGTGTCATGAAGATCGCAACCTTACTACCAGATGAAGAGTGCAAGGCAAGGGAGAGTTTGGGACTTGTTCACGGCCACCGTGAGACTGAGATCTCAGAACACGCTTACAAAACCAGGAGGACGGAAGAGCAAGGGAAGCTAAATGCACTAATTGCCTCATTTTCTCACAAAAAGAATCCATGAATATTATTTTATTCTGAGTTGTGGAGACATGTAGGATTAAAATATGCTAATTAAAGAAATAAAAGCAACATTAAGACACTTCCAAAATGCTAGAGGGGATACATGTGGGGAAGTATTGATATTAGAGTCTAATATAGAAAGGAAAGGGAACAGCAAGGAGACGTACAGAGTTTAAACTAATGACGGAAATAAAAACAATGAATGGCTCGACCATAATAAGTTGAACTACATATTAATTAAGAAGAGTTAGTCAAACAATCACAATATACCATACTACAAGACACGACCTAAAGCAAAGTGACTCAAATTGTTGTAAAATAAAAGTATGGGTGAAAATATGCCAGAAAACATAAAAGCAGAAACAAAAACACAATCATAGCATCTTGTGTTACCGTCTGCAGTTTAAATACGGAAAGCACTAGACCAGGGGAATCATCCATTTATAGTGGTGATTTCAAATAGAAACAAACCATATATACTATGTTAGGGAGCAATGAAACGTATAAAACCATGTTCTCCAAATTTCAATAATTCATATTCTAGTTTCGTAAGTTTTTGCTGTGTCTTCATAAAATACAAAATTTGCTTCATGTGATTTTTAATTGAATTCTTTAAAACTAAATAAAAATGGTTTTGACAGAAAGTCTATATCACTATCACAAATACAGAACCAGGGAGACCTGGGTGGCTCAGTCAGTTAAGCATCTGATTCAATTTCAGCTCAGGTCATCATCTCACGGTTCATGGGATTGAGCCCCTGCATGGGGCACTGCACTGACAGCATGGAGCCTGCTTGGGATTCTCTCACTCTCTCTCTCTCTCTCTCTCTCTCTCTCTGCCCTTCTCCCACTTTCTTTCTCTCCCTCTCTCTGATAAATAAACATTTAAAAAATACAGAACCAGTTCTTACTCCTGTAAATAAAAGGTTACTACTAAAGAAGTCAGCAAGTAATAGCAACAGCTGGGAGCAGTTACCAGCCCTCGTGTGGAAGGAGCAAAGGAATGGAGTGACACTGAGACATAGATCAGGCAACTGTAAGGGAAGGACCAAGAGATGGGAGTTGTTGCATTTGAGGAAGGAATGTAGTCGACTCAAAACAACCCAAAAGAGAGGGAGCCAGATAAGTAAAGACCCCTACCTCACAGGCCCCCAATGTCTTGCCATTCCCCTGTTGGGGGCATCCAACAGAAAACCAAAGGACCAGGAAGTCTCGCCGTTTAGAACGGTCACCTCCTGGGGCAGAGATCAGAGGGAGGAAGGGTGGAGAATGTTTGTAGGAAGGCAAACGCAAGATTCTCAGAACAACTCCGTATTCTGCCAAGTGGTCTTACCTGAGTTGCTTTTCTCTATTACCACAGGAGTAAGCAGAGTTACCAAGTGATACAGATACAGTAGCACCACTGAGTTGAGATTTTCTTCCATCATAATGCAAATGTGAAGATAACTGGAAAAGGAAATAACTTTCTTACCATGTTATCCATTGTCATTCATTCTATGCCCACGTACCATTTAAACCATGTTATCACCTTTCTAAGGATCCTACATTCCAGAATATATAACGAAACCTTCCAGATATAGCAAAACCTCCCAAATTATATAAACATAGTAGTTGTTGGAAGCATCATAATATCCTGTCCTTGACAAATCACAAAGATAGAAAGCAAAAGTTAAACATAGAGTAATCTGGGAGCACCTGGATGGCTCAGTCATTTAAGAGTCTGTCTCCTGATTTCAGCACAGGTCATGATCTCGCAGTTGGTGAGAGGGAGCCCTGTGTCAGCTGTGTGCTGACAGTGCGGAGCCTGCTTGGGATTCTCTCTCTCCCTCTCTCTGCACCTCTCCTGCTCTCAAAAGTAAATAAATAAACATATTTTTAAAATAGATTAATCTGAATGACATAGTTTGTAAGTATAGAATATAAATATTCAGAAAGAGAGATACAGAATGTGGCTTCTTTGCAAGCACACATAGGCAATTTACAAAGATTGGCCATAAGTTACACTCAAAATAAATTCAAAATCCCAAAGAACAGAAGTAATACACACATACATACATAGTTACCCATAGTTCTCAGAAACACATAACAGGCAAAGAAACCAAATCTCTCAACCAAGTGGTAATACAAAAAACAAAACAAAACTTTCTTTTAAATATTGAAAGACTCTTAGGCCACCGAAATAATCAAAAATAGAATCACTGAATATTAGATCACACGATACCGAAAGCTTTCTCTGTAAAGTGTGGTAGGAGGCCAAAAGATTTGATAAGAAAAAAAGAGAGAGAACTATAAACATCTTTCTTTTTTTTTTTTAACGTTTATTTTATTTTTGAGACAGAGAGAGACAGAGCATGAACGGGGGAGGGGCAGAGAGAGAGGGAGACACAGAACTGGAAGCAGGCTCCAGGCTCTGAGCCATCAGCCCAGAGCCCGACGCGGGGCTCGAACTCACGGTCCGTGAGATAGTGACCTGAGCTCAAGTCGGACGCTCAACCGACTGAGCCACCCAGGCGCCCCTATAAACATCTTTCTTACCCTAAAATAGAAAGAATAAAAACAGTGTGTTCCACATAAAAATACAAGGAAGAGAACTCAAAGAGAAGGCTAAGAAAAGGAGAACAATAAATTAATAAATATAAAAATATAAATTTATTTACAGGAAAGGAGAAAAAGTAGAAATGATAAGTGGATGAAATAACTGAAAAGAAAAAAAATGGAGTTAACACATATAAAAACATGCATCCTTGTCCTGGAAAATAGAAAAAGTAGAGTTGATAAATACATAAAATAATTAGTTCTTGGAATAAAATATAAAGAAAGCACTTTATAAATAAAAAAGGAGACTACATTAATGTATGAACTTAAGGATGTGCAAAGTGGAACTGATTAAAAGGATTCTAAAAGAATATTTGCTCAAAAATATGCTAACAAATTTGAGAATGTGAATAGACCATTTTCTATAAATATAAAAGTGCTGTACTTCAAATTGACTCAACAAAAGATAGAATACTTGAATAGACCCAAAACCAAGGAAGAAATTGAGAAAGTTGTCAAAGATCTCCTTCTCAATAAAGTTCCAGACAATTTCATGCATGAATTCATTCAGACCTTCAAGAAACAGATAATTCATGAGCTTTTTAAATTGTCCTAAGGCATAAAGTTAGAATTAATGCTTCCTAATTCTTTTTACAAAACCACTATGGCATAAAATACCTGAGCTTGACAGGGATAGCACTGAAAACAGAAACCTATAAACCAAACCCATGAATATTGATTTGAAAAGCACAAAGTATCAGGAAATAGAATCACATTACATTTCAAAAATAATACATTGAACTAAGTGGATTTTAGTTAAGATATTCAAGAATAAGCCAATATTAGAAAAATAGCACTTTAATTCAGCAAAGAAATAGGCAGAAGAGAAAGTAATAAAATAATATGATTATATCAATATGTGCCAAAACTTATCGGATAGGATTCAGCAGCCAATTCTATATTTATGAATATGAAAATATATGATAAAGTAGGTATAGCTGCTGAAGTTTTAACCTAATACAAATAAATAAAATTCTCAATTAGTAAATGAATGAATCATGATGATTTGTCTCCATACCAACAGCCTTCGATTTTGTCAGAAGAGAGTCACTCCTGGAAGGAAAATTGGAAGCCCAAATAGGAAAGTGTGGACTTCAGAATTGGACAAATTGGACCCCTTCAGGGTCCTTGTTGCTACCTATAGTATTAATAATTTGCACGATTTATATTTGAATCTGAGCTTACACAGGAAATACTTTCTTCAAACACCTCCACCTGCTCCACTACCTCTACTCTGGGAGAAAACATACCGGGTTATAGTGTTTTCCCGTTATAAAATAATTCTTACTTATTTGGAAACATCGGAGAAAAGTGAAAATGCGTAGATCAGAATTAAACTTTCTCATCGTTCTCCTTCATAGGCATCATTACATTTTGACACATACACTTCTATCCCTGAGGTCATATACTTGGAATTGTACCCGTAGCATAAACTTTTAAAACAGAACTTTAGACTCTTCAAAGGAAAAGTACTTAATTTGAAAACGCCATTTCACACGTAGTTTTTTACAGTTACCCGATTTTCCAACATCAAAATTGTCAGTATCTTTGACCAAAAGCCAAACACTACATACTCTAATCTGTCAGTATTTATAAACCCGTGTCGTTGGTCAGTTGTGGAAATAGTTTGAGCCATTTTGGCTGTATCAGTGAAATCTCTTCCCAGCATGTTTCACAAATAGATCCGTGGGAAGTGGATGCCTCTTCCTGGGAGCTCAGTCATAACCATTTCAAGTGGGAAGGACATGGGTGTGATGGCTAGAGCAGAATCCTGTCAGATGCCATGGGGAAAGCTTCCTTATTTATCGATCTAACAAAAAGTGAAGGGAAAGCTGGACAAAGTTGGATTAATTTCATCAATGTAGACAACTCAGCTGGGTATTTGAGTTCCTCGGTGGCAAATAACATAAATGAATCACTGTGTCTCCTTGAACCTTGAATCGTCTAGTGGAACTGTCCACACTAATGAGATTAACCATGTAACTGCCAGCATTCCAATTTCCACTGGGCTGTGCAAAGTCTCAGTACACCAATAATACCTAAGCGCTTTTGCCTGTTCAAACTTTCCATGTTGCCTACGGTTAAAGTTGGCTGCAATTAAACACAAGATTATTGTCTAAAAAGCCCATTATTGTCCTTGTTTAGCTGCCTAATTTCCTTCCATTATTATGTTCTTAGAGCTGTTGCAAGCCACTTTTTCCAAGCTAATTTGGGAAACACATTTTACAAAGAGCAGGTAATTTTAAAAGCATCATTCCAATGTTGGTCTTTCATTATTTCTCTAATAAACAACATAATTGGTAGGGGCTGAGGCCACCTACAGATCAATTGGTAGACAAACCTTGTATATTCAAGTTATAAAACTTCTTCCTGAGCCAAATCACATTATCTTATGGGAAAATGTTGAGAAAGGCTAACGCTGTTAAGACTTTTTTCTCTGCTCCCCCGCACCCTTACTCCTGTAAAACATCATTTATCACCCCATGTCCTGGAGAATCAGACATAATTGCAAGAGCGCTAAGAAACCAAGGGAAGAATCTGTCACATCCTATTTTCGTCAGCCTTGTTTTGAAAGCTTTCGATGTGTAACTTCTTTTATTAAATGATTTTATGCATATGTTCTCTACAAAAGAAGAATAAGATGCGTGTATGCTGTCCTCTGTTTCTAGGGGTGTCATTTGGAGAATCAACCTCAATTAAATCTAATTACACTCCCCTTCAACTAGAAAAGCATGAAAAGGGTCCATAAACTTTATTTTAATTGTAAGTCAATTACATTGTCAAAGCGCAGGGAAAAAAATATTAAATGGGTATGACAGAGACATCCTACATGTGCCACGGACTCTCATACAGAAAGTTACTAGTAGTGGATTGATTTTCAAATCCACATTCAAACCATTACCCAAAATATTGTCTCACTACTAAACTAATCCCATTGTTTCCAATGGAGACACAATCTAATGTTGAAAGATACCCTTGTTGGGTAGAATGTGGGGTGAAGTGTTCGTGCAAACCAGTCATCCAAGGGAACAGACATGGATTCGCTTTTTTTTTTTTTTTTTTTTTTGGAGAAAAACAGGACTTTTATCTCTGTGTTGTGTACCATGCTCACACAAGATTTACAAGACAATGTAAAATCCATTTTGCTTATATACTCATTATCAAGGGTATGAAAAAATAATTCGTTGATAGCTAATTCTACCATACTCACAAAAAGCCGTTTCATAGAGGCATCATTTACGCACACTTTTGATTTGACCTTCTATGTTTTAAAACTAAGTGAAAATGATAACTCTGATAAGGAGTTAATATCCAAAATATATGAATAACTTATACAACTTAATACCAAAAACGTAAATAATCCAATTGAAAACTGGGCAGAAGACCTGAGTAGACGTTTTTCCAGAGATGCTCAATATCACTAATCATCAAGGAAATGCAAATTAAAACCACAATGAGATATCACTTTGCACCTCTCAGGATAGCTAAAATACAAATCGTAAGAAATGACAAGTGTTGGCGAGGATGTGGAGAAAAAGAAACCATTGTGCACTGCTGGTGGAAATTTAAACTGGTGCGGCCACTGTGGAAAACACCGTGGAGATTCCTCAAAACAATAAAAAATAGAATTACCATAGATCTAGGAATTCCACCACTAGGTATTTACCCAAAGAAAATGAAAACACTAATTTGGAAAGATAGGTGCCCCTGTGTTTGTTGCGCATTATTTACAATCACCAAGATATGGAAGCAACCCAAGTGTTTATCTATAAGTGAATGGATAAAGAAGATTGCTATATATGTAATGGAATATTACGCAGCCGTTAAAAAGGAATGAGAGCTTGCCATTTGCAACAACATAGATGGACCTAGAAGAGTATAATGCTAAGTGAAATAAGTCAGAGAAAGACAAATACCATGTGATTTCATTCATATGTAGAATTTAAGAAACAAAACAAACAAAAAAGAGACAAAAAGCCAGACTCTTAAATACAGAGAACAAACGTGCCTGCCAGGGGCAGGGTGTGTGGGAAGATGAGAAAAATAAAGAGAATGAAGACTACATTTATTCTTCATGAGCACTGAGAAATGTATAGAATTGTTGGACAAAAATAAACGAAAATTTCTCCATAAACAGAATGAAATGGCACTCCAGACATGGATTCTCTTAAACTCAGACAACCAGCCTGATCTACAATGGTGGCCAAATATAAGTCGTGATTTTTTTATATGTTCTTTGGTTTTTCATAAGTTTCTGGGAAATAGCCCCATTAAATAATCCGAGGGGACGGGGATAGCGTGATTGTCCAGGCCCGAGCCACATAATCCCTCTGCAACTAAGGGCAGAGTCACCTCCCCCGGAAGCACCTGGGCCAAGAGTCATGGAAGGGTGTCCCCAAGGAATATGGCACATTGTTAACAGAAGAAGGGTGAGTAGATACTGGGCAGCATAAACAACAGACTTTTGCTACCACACATGCTTTTAAATTGTTCCCTCAGTGAAGAATATTAATGGAGATTTTAGTTCCTAGACTGTCTTACTTCTCTCTCCAAGGCACTTTAGCAGAACTGGTCCAGTTTTTAAAAAATTGAATCAAACAGCCTTTTAGAAATAGTCCTCATGTGTTTTGTGAAACTATTGTTGAGGGCATTTGGGGGGGGAGTGCATTTCCCACACTTCCCTTTGTTTTTAGAATCCAGAACTTTCTCTCTGTTCTTAGCATCAAAAATGGTTATGATTCAGCTGAGAAATATGCTCAATTATATCTTCTAGAAACGGTGACGTGTGTAACTAATTATGTCTCCCTAACGTTTCCTTATTTTCAATTCTGAGAGAATATTAGGGCCGACCCTTAGCAAACAGAAGAAAACAGGAGCCAAGCAAGTGATGGAAGTGGGTGAAGCTTCCCATGTGGCAACTAGAGAAAGAGCATATGAGCTTCTTGTAAAGGAAGAGCCATTCTTCAGGTCCAGCCTCTTAGTTCCTCGTGGAAAAGTGACACCAACATGGCCAGATCTTTCACGAAAAGCCAGAACTCCATCCTAAACCCACATTCTTCAAAGATAGAAACGTAACATTGGTGGATAATGCAGAAATAATCTTTGTGGGGTGCCTAGGTGGCTTAATCATCCAAGCCTCTGACTTTGGCTCTGGTCGTAATCTCATGGTTCATGAGTTCCAGCCCCGCATCATCGGGCTCTCAGCTGTCAGTACAGTGCCTGCTTCAGATCCTCTGTCTCCCTCTCTCTCTGCCTCTCCCCAGCTTGCACGCTCTCTCTCTCTCTCTCTCTCTCAAAAATAAATAAAAATTTATATATGTATGTGTATATATATACATATATATATGAAATAAATAATCTTTGTTAAGTGAAACCTATTCATACTAGTTTATTTTTGTCTCTATCAAAAGCAGATTAGAAATGTTTGGTGTATTAAAGCAGAAAAGTGATGGGTGGAAAGGTTATTAGTCTGCTCATGGAGTCAATGGGGAGTCTGCCGGACTGGAAAAAAGGACAGGAGCCGAGGGTTAGAGATTGAGCACAAGCCTGATTCCAGGATGGTTCTACCACCAATGGACACTCACCAACATGCTTCTGGGCCCCACTACCACCATCACCCTGCATGCTGAATACTGGAAACTGTCTCTACCTTAGAATGAATCCCAAATGTACCCCGCCCCTTTCACAAGCATTCAGTAGGCTGAGTTTGGCCATAGGCTCAAGACAAGCTGCCAGGAATTGATGAGAAAGAACATGTATCTGAGCTTTCATCATCCATTGTTGGAGGATTTTCTGAACACAGGGCCGGGCTACACATGCTTGGCATATACAAGCAAAAGGCAAATGGTGATCGTATGCCCCAGGAGCAATATCCAATTAATTTCAAATGGCAAAAAAAAACCAAAACGAAAAACAAACCCCATTTTACTTTAAGCAATATTTCCCTTTTAAACCATCCAGTTTATTATGCTTTCAGTAAAGAGGAAATAAGATCAGTTTTATCTTTGGGATGACTAGTTATTATCCATTAGCATTAAGGTTCTACATTTGAAAGTTATTCAAGGTTGTAAAATAGTAAGATGTTCCTTGTTTGGGCAATTAGACAAAAATTAATGATCTCTTGGTGGGAGATAAAAAAAAAAAACAAAAACCTACATGACTCAACAAAAGCCTTACAGCCACATTTCGAAAGAACCAGCCCTGAACCCTTAGTGACAGCCTCCAGTTAGTATCAAAAACCAGTGACTCCACCTTATTCTATTAGAACCACCTGGGAAGCTTAAAAGGGTTTCAGAGTACTGATGCCCAGTCTATCACCAGAGACTTGAAATTAAAGTATCTGGAATGAGGCCCAGCACGGATAGCTGTCACATGTTCCCCAGGTGTTTCCAGGACTGAGAACCACTGTCCTGAGCCCAAGCAGAAGGAATTGGTATCACAAATAAAGACAAAGAGGGAAAAGAGGTTTCTTTTTAGGGGGCGACAAGATAGCACTTTTTCAAAAACATCCATCCCCTGGAATGAAATTAGAGACCTTGATTTGAGTGAAGAATGAAATGGTAAGTTTTTCTCAATTCCAGAAGATCCTTAGGGACTGCCGGGTGCTGATGTGAGAATAATAATTATAATCGTTAAGGCAAGAAGCAGAACATACAGTGACTGATACCAACGCCTGCCATGCGAACAGGAAAAGCGGTTTTGAACAGGTAGACCATTTCTTTGCCATCCTTAAAGCATTCTTCACAAATGGGCCTGTTTTACCCCATACGCAGGATCTCTGATGAACATTTGACTTAGCAGAGATTCAGGCTCTGCGAGAACAAGGCGAGAGACGGGTCAATTTCTTGAGCGAGAGCCAAGTCAGAGGAGAACTCAAGCAGTGTTTCTCTAAGTGTGGCCTATAGACTCCCGAAGGCCTTCCTTTTAGGAAGTCCATGCCATCGATACTGTGTTCACAATAATATCAACATACTATTGCATTAACATTTTCAGTGATGGTGCAAAAGCGATGAATCAATACACTGGCATTATATCGGAGCTCTGGGATCAAACTGATCTAGTGGTCACTGTGCTCTTCCCCTCCACGAACTCATGGAGTGTATATATGTAAAAAAATGTTATGTTTATAGCGTATTTACACACATATTGTATATGTATATATGTATATGTGTGTATATATATATATGTATATATATATCCAGTTTCAGTCAAGAATTCCTGATGCAATAAGTAGTTAATATTATTCATTTTATTAAATCTGAATCCCGTATGTTATCTTTGAACATTCTGCTTGACAGAATGGGACACTCCCATGAAGCACCACTGTGGCACATCAAAGTATATGGCAGTTATCAGTGGAACTAGCCGCTTTAACCTGCCATTTTTAACTATATGATAGATGAGCCATGGTTATTCCTACTTGGGTGGCCTGCAGATGTATTTGTGAAAATTAATGGCACTGTCTCCTTAAGGAAAACAAATAACACTCTTAGTGGCTAATGATAAAATTTGAGCTTTCAAGTGAGAATTAGAATTTTGAAACGTGTATCTGCTACCATGAACTCGCCAGCTTCCCAACACGGAAAAGACATTTCTGAGGAGATTTGTGGTAATGTTAATGAATGTGGTTTTTCTGATATTATAGAATGGATTGGGTCAATATTTGGAAGATCTGCAGAGCCCAGTGAACCAATCGTTTCCAGATTACCAATGCAAGATGCTATGCATGGGAAAAAGAGCCATTCAGAGTGAAAGACCAATGGATTTTACGATCACGAAGTACCAAAAACAAAACACACACACACACACACACACACACACACACACACACACAATTGATATAGTTTCAGATTCCACACTGCCACTAACCTTAAAAAACCACCTCTTGTCAAGTTTTGGTGTAGTATCAAAGAAAAATGTGGACAATTACCTAAAAAGACTCTTGAAATTCTCCTCTTTTCTATCACATATCTGTGTGAGACCACATTTTGTTTTTATACTTCAACCAAAACATTATTCTTCCTCTGATTAAATTTGGAAACAGATGGGAATCCAACTGGATTCCATTAAGCCAGATATTAAAGAAATTTGTAAGCATGAATCCTTTTTCTCGCTATTTTTTGTTTTAGACAATAAAGTTATTTTATAAAAATACTTATGGTCACATATAATGGATTTAATATTGTTAGTTTATTTTTTATTTTTATTTTTTTATATTTTTATTAGAGAGAAAGAGTGAGAGCATGAGCGGGAGAGAGGGGCAGAGGGAGAGAGAGAATGTTAGGCAGACTCCATGCTCAGCACAGAGCCAGTTGCAGGGCTTGATCCCATGACCCTGGGATCATGACCTGAGCTGATATCAAGAGTCGGATGCTCAGCCAAATGAGCCACCCAGACGCCCCTAATATGTTACTTTAAGTAAAAGGTAAGCCTTTCAAAACATCTGAGTTTTAATTTCTAGAACAATAAATATTGATAGGTGTAATCATCTAAATACAACCACTTCAGTGTCCCTAAGAATTTTTAATGGTGTAAAGGGATCCTGAGACCAAAATGTTTGCCACTTAGAATGCCAGAAGCTGCTTACAATGGCAGATCCCAGTGAGATGTCACAGTCTTTTGCAAAGATCATCAAGAAGCAATAGAAGGAAGGTGAAAAGAAAAATAGAGGATACTGAAGACATATTGACGTGCTTCATCATTTTAGCAAGAGAAAAGCCCTATTATAGCGGGGATCTGTGTGTTTGTGTGTGTAAGTGTGTGTGTGTGTGTGTGTGTGTGTGTGCACTCGTGTTTATCTTTACCTATCATCCATCTATCATCTATCTATCTATATCTCTATATCTATCTCTTTCCATCTATCTATCTCTGGGAGTGAGTGGCCCCTTAAATCTTATACCCTAGGCACCTTCCTTGCCTTACTCTGTGATCACTTTGTATTCTTTAGAGCACTTAATCACTATCTAAAATTATCTTGGTTATTTACGTATTTTCTCTACCTCCAATTGTCAGGTTTCAGTTATCACTTATGAGAGACTGCTTGCAAAACTGACCCTAGTTTCTCCCTTTCCTCTGCCTGTGTCCCTTGCAACGTGGCTTTGTACCTCCTCCCAAAAAGGGAACAGTCTATTCCCTGGCCTTTGATTTGCTTTAGGCAATAGAATGCAGAAGAATGATAGTGGGCTCGTTCTGCACATAGGCTCAAGGACTTTCTACTCTCTCTGTTGGAACTCTGGCTTTACCAGGGGAACAAGTGCTGGCTAAGTGGAGGATGAACTGTCAAAGAGAGTCCCCATCATCTGAGGCGAGGCCATCCTAGATCAGCCGACAGCCAGCCAACCCCCAAACACACGAGGGAGCCCAGGCAAGATTAGCTGAGGTGCCCACCCTATTTCAGGCCGGCTGAGGGTGTGTGAGGAAGCACAGACGAAAGCAGCAAACAACCCAGATGCCCTGTAGGCTCATGAGCAATGATAAATGCTGATTATTTTAGACAGCTTTTTGTTACTGTTGATGATGATTCACAGCATTATTGTGGCAATAAATAATTGATCTACCACTCTATTCCAAGAACCTAGAGTGGTACTTGATGCATAGAAACATATTCTGATAAATCAAAAAAAGTTGGTAGATGTTTGAAAGAATGAAGAAATGGACTAAAAAACACCTTCTTTCTACTCTAGCCCAATTACATTTTCCCGACTTGGCCCAGAACTAACCTAAACAATATAATAAGTTTGCTCATGCAATTAATTCAGTTCTTCTGGGCATCCACACCAATTACTGGAAAAGACAAAAACCAACATTAGAATAGACATTGCTACTAAATAAAAGGTATTCAAATATTTATATCTACTCTCTCTCTCTCTGCAGAGTCTATAAATACAACAGCCCAGACAAGCTTTATTGGTGTTAGCTGAAGCAGATTGCAGCTAAGAGACGGCCGCTATTTTCTTCCCTTTGAGCCACTGCTCACTCACACAGAATGAAGATTCCCTGTTTTGTTTCTGCCTAATCATTTATTGTAATGCCGAAGGGAAGAAAATAAATCTTGGAAACTTTGACCAAAATCAGTTTAGTTTTTCCATTATCACAGCAGGAGAGGAAAACATGGGGTTTTCATTTCTAAGGATAATCTTTCTTAAAGTGTATACAATAACTAGCTAAGCCTAAATAATATTGGGAACATTTGAGATTTTTTTCAGTGGATTCAGGGCTGCACTGGCTTCTGCCTTTAGATCATAAAGTCCGTTTGTCGCCAGCTTTCATTTTCTCTCAGCAGTTGTAAAGGCACTGAGCACTCTACAAATTGTAGATGCTGTTGACTAATTTACAGAATCCCTGGCTTAGAACTTCTACAAATGAAATTACTGCTTAAAGATTCCTTGCATTAAAAAAATAATAAACGAAGTTAATATCGGCTTTGGGTGCAATTATTGTTTTAATTAATTTCCATTCATAACATACTATCAATTAATTTGATTCAAATATTGGGCTTTGAAACATAATTAAATATTATATACTGAAATGAGTTTCTTTTTTAGTGTGTGTGCCAGCACTCTTCACCCGTCTATCTGTAGGTCAGAAATTGATTTTATTTTATTTTGAGTTCTTTATTTTTTATTTTATTTTGAAAGAAAAAGAGCACGAGCTGGGGAGAGGCAGAGAGAGAGAGGGAAAGAGAGAGAATCCCAAGCAAGGTCTGTACTGTCAGTGGGGAGCCCAATACGGGGCTCAAACTCACGAACCAAACTGTGAGATGATGACCTAAGTTGAAATCAGGAGTTGGACGCTTAACCCACTGAGCCACCCAGGTGCCCCAGGTAAGAAATTGTTTTATTTCTTCTTCCCTCTCATCGTCTCCCTTCCCATCCCCCATTATTTCTCTTTCCTGCCCACCTCTCTGTTCTCCCTCTTTCCATGTACTTCCTTCTTTCTTTCCTCCCTCCCCCATTCCCCTTCCTTCCTTGTCTCTCTTGCTTTTTTCTTTCCTTCTCTCCTCTCCTCTCTTCTCTTCCTCCCCCTCTTCCTTTCCTCCTTTCTCCCTCCCACCCCCATGTCCTTCAGTCACCACTTGGTAAGAACAGAGATGAGAAAGCTACTGTTTTCTCAAGTGCCCTCACTCCGGTAACACGCAGCACGAGCCCCGCTGGTCCAACGTATTCTTTTTCTTGAGCTCACTATAATAGATCACAAACAGAAAATTTGGTGTGGCCAAGAATATCCAACTTTTTCACTTTCTAAATGTAAATTGAATCCTTCCCCTACATCTTAGATGTTAGAAAAAAAATGTTACATCTTGGGCCACTCTTCCTTTTCCAATCTTGCACATTTTAAGTATCTAACTTAACAATTTCAAACTAATTAACAATAGTGATGTGCGTATGTATATTTGGTATTATAATTCTGAGACACGTTGCAAGTCATCTTCTTTAGTTTTATGAAATTCCAGCTGAATGCCAAATACTTGCAATACATACATTTCACTTGTTTCCATTCACATCAATCAAGACAAGTAGTTCAACTGAATTGATATACTAGTTCATTAGGACTTTGGTTTCATCAGTTTTATCTGTGGATTACCTTATTTAATCGATGCTTTCATTTTGCTATATAACCTCAGGATTTAAAACCAGTTTGTCATTAAGAATCCAAAATTAATCTACATTTCTAGTAAGAGAATGAGAAATAGCACAATAAAGAGACTTGGTAAAGTAGATTTTAAGTCAAAAATATCAAATTCAAAACAATTATAGTCATACCTTGGAGATACTGTGGGTTCAGCTCCAGGCCACCACAACAAAGCAAATACCACAATAAATTGAGTCAAATTATTATTTTGGTTTCCAGTGCAGATAAAAGTTATGTTTACACTATAAGTGTGCAATAGCATTATGTCTAAAAGATGTGCATACCTTAATTACAAAATACTTTATTGCTAAAAAAATTGCTAACCATCGTCTGAGCATTCAGCAGGTCCTAATCTTTTCATCGGTGGAGGATCTTGCCTCCATGTTGATGACTGCTGACTGATCAGGGTGGTAGTTGTCACCTGGGTGTGGGTCATGACACCCCCAAACAATTATAATAGTGATATTAAGGATCATAGATCACAGATCACCATCACAAATATAATAACAATGAAAAAGTTTGAAAAATTGCAAAAATTACCAAAATGTGACACAGAGACACAAAGTGAGCAAATGTTATTGGAAAAATGGTACCCATATACTTGCTCAACATAAGGTTGCCACAACCTGCAATTCGTAAAACAAAAACAGAAACCACAGTATCTGCAGAGCAGAATAAAACAAGGTATGACTGTATAACCTGGCTAACTGGGTTTAAAAATTACTAGGGGGGCACCTGGGTGGCTCACTCATTTAAGTGACCAACTCTTGATTTCGGCTTCAGTCATGATCTCACAGTTGGCAAGTTTGAGCCCCATGTCAAGCTCTGCTCTGGCAGCATGGTTTCTCTGCCTGGGTTGGATTCTCTCTCGTTACCTCTCTCTCTGCCCCTTCCCACTTGTGTTCTCTCTCTCTCTCTCTCTCAAAATAAATGACTAAACTTAAAAAAAAGTGCTATGAACTTGGGGTGCCTGGGTGGCTCAGCTGGTTGAGCATCTGACTTCAGCTCAGGTCATGATTCTGCGATTCGTGAGTTCAACCCCCACATCGGGCTCACTGCTGTCAGTGCAGAGCCCACTTCGGGTCCTCTGTCCCTTATCTCCCTGCCCTCCCTCACTTGCACTCTTTCTCAAAAATAAACATATATAAAAAATCACTATGAACTCTAACCCGATACTGATGTGAATGTTGTCAAATATCTACACTGAAGCATACCTGTCAATGGAGTTCATTTGCAAAAGTCTTTTTTAAGGTAATTTGAGAATACATTTTATAAAAATTATAGGACTATTCATCAACTTGATGATTTACTATAAGGAAATAAGGAACACCCCACCTAAAAATATGGGAAAAATACCTGAGCACAAGACATCCATCATGGTGTTATTTACAGTGGTAAATCTATTATAACCAACATAAACACAATAATAAGCTAATGACCAAATAAATTACAGTAACATGAAATTGTTGGAATTTCGTACATCCGTGGAAGATAAAAATTATGAAGGCTATGGAAGAACATGGTACCTTCCTATAAGAAAATATTAAGCGTTGTCTGTGTTATCATTCAATGTATATGAGAATCATGGATCTGTAACTATTTGCATAATGTGTACTTGGTGAGCATACATCAGACCCTTTTCTGAGAGCAGCAACCATCAGCTTCATGAAAAGCTAAACCACACATGATCCCTGCCTTTGGAACCTGATCCTCTAGGAGGAGTGTCCCCATCTCCCCATTTGGGAACTGTGTGCACCTTCCCAAGAGACTTACCCTCTTTCCCTGTGTTTCCTTCTCACCTGCAAATGGGGATGAGTTGAATACCGACCCCACCCAGGGAGCATTCAATAAATTATTATGTGTAATTTGTTTAATACAGTGTTGGGTGTATTCGTTTGCTGGGACAACTGTAGCGAAATTTATTGTTTCACAGTTCTGGAAGCTGTAAGTCCATAATCAAGGCTTTGGCAGGGTTGCTTGCTTCTGAGGGCTGTGACAGAATCTGTTCTATGCCTTTCCTCAAGCTTCTAGTGGTTGGCTGTCAATCACTGGCATCCCTTGTCTGCCAGAAGCATCACTCTGATCTCTGCCTTCATCTTGCATGATATTCTTCCTGTGTGTATCTTTGTCTCCAAATGTCTGATTTTTTTTTGACTTAAGGGTACCAGTCACTTTGGATTAGGCCCACCCTAATGTCCTCATACTAATTTGATTACCTCTGTAAAGACCCCATCTCCAAGTAAGGCCACCATCCGAGGTACAGGGGGTTGGGGGGACTCAATTCAACCCATAACACTGGGGCCATTGTCAGCTTTCAATAAACGTTAGCAACTGTCTCTGTTATTATTACCAATATTGTTAAGAGTAGTAGTCATTTTACACTGATAGTGGATGTGCCAAGACCACACACCCTAATCAAACAGGATGAAAGCAGTTGATTTGTTAGGATGATAAGATTCTAAGTGATGAGGTGGCTTTTTTATTTCCTTGTAGTTGTTTTCTCATTTCTTAAAAAAAATAAATAAATAAAAGCATAATGTCCATCTCCTGCATTGAGTTTGCGTTATTTAAGAGAGGAAAACGTTGTAACATCTCTTAAATATAAGTAGTTGCATTCTGCCATAATGCAGTTTCACACACTTCCTACTGATTCCTGTCTTTATAAGATTGTCCACCCTCAAATAGAAGCATCCATGAAGAAGCCTGGGTCGCTGCTGGAGAATGGCAGGCTCTGTTTTTCCCTTCATTCTGTACTGTCCAAAGCCTCTAATTGTTCTGTAAGACAGCATCCTTCTCGCTTCCCTTTATGTCAGTTCCTGGTATTTTATTTCAACATTTCTGCTTTTCCTAGCCAGAAAAGAAGGTATTATTTTCAACTTTCTCTCATCTCCCCTGGCCGCTGAGTAGTGATTTATGGCATATGTATTCTCGCCATAGATTCTTTACAGGAGAAAGGTCCTCAGGCCAAGTGACAGAATCTTTGACTTTCCTAGACTTGTTCTTTGCTCTCACCATCTTTTTAAATATTTACTTTCCTCCAGGTATTTTGACTCTTGGGTTTCTGTCTTCCTAGTGTATCACAACCCTTGAATTAAAGACCCAGTATTTTGTTTTCAGACTTAAAGTACATTGAATTGTGTAGTTTTCAGGTTAGGGAGAAATAAATGATAAAAGTAACTAAGTGCCAACCTGGAATACTTGATGAGCCAGTGTTTTAAAAATATTATTCCATAGGTTATCCAACTAAAATGAAAATGCTACATAAATTCACATTAATAACTATATCTATGAGGAATAATTTCAAGTCATGGAAAGTCCAAGTAAAAACAGATTCTTCCTCCCAAATATCCATTAACTGATGAATGGCTAAAGAAGATGTGGTTTATATATACAATGGAATATTACTCAGCGATCAAAAAGAATGAAATCTTGCCATTTGCCACAACATGGATGGAACTAAAGTGTATTATGCTAAGTGAAAGGAGTCAATCAGAGAAAGACAAATATATGATTTCACTCATATGTGGAATTTAAGAAACAAAATGTATGAACATAGGGGAAGAGAAGGAAAAATAAAATAAGATAAAAACAGAGAGGGAGGAAACCATAAGAGACTCTTAAATATAGAGACCAAACTGAGGGTTACTGGAGGGGCATCAGGTGGGGGGATGGGCTAGACGGGTGATGGGCATTAAGGAGGACACATGTTAGGATGAGAACTGGGTATCATAAGTAAGAGATGAATCACTGAATTCTATTCCTGAAACTAACACTACGCTATATGTAACTAATTTGAACTTAAATAAAAAAATAATAATAAATAAAAACAATTGTAACTTAGTAAAAAAGAAATAGATTTTTCCTTACAAGGGCCCTTGTGATAATCCAGGATAGTTTCCCCATCTCAAGATCTTTAATTAATCACATTTGCAAACTCTTTTTGCCATCAGATTTCCATAATTAAAACATGGGTGTGTTTAGGGAAACATTATTCTTGCTGCATGGGGAAAACAATATTGTAAAGATATGACATCTCCCAAATTTATTTGTAAATTTAACTTCATTCCAATCAATTTCCCATTGAACTGTTCTGAAATTAATGAAATACTATGTATGAAGTAGTTAGTTCTGAAAAAGAATAACACAGTGGACTGGCACCACCAAATACAAAAACAGAAAAATGATCGATTACCTTACCTATTAAGGACTTTGTCCCACTACTAATAAACAGAAGCATATGTCAAGGGAAATATGGGCAAGTGAAATAAATGGGCAATTCACAAAATTAAAATATAAAAACTATATCATTCAGGGTCCAACCAGAGAAATAGAACCAGTAGGAGATACATAATCAGGGATTTATTACAAGGAGTTGGCATAGAAGATCACGGGACTGGCTAGGCAGGTCCAAATTCCATGGGGCAGACTGTTGGGAAAGGCTGGAGCTCTCCAGCCTGGGTGGAGGCTGCGAGCAGAATTTCTTCTTCATCAGAGAGCCCCAGCCCTGCTCCTACGGTCCGTCAACTGATTGGATTGGGCCCACCCAAGTTCCCTAGGACAATATTTCTTACATCAAATCAACTTATTATAGACTTTTAGCACAGCTACAAAGTACCTTCACCACAACAATTAGATGAGTGCTTGATGGAATGCCTAGCCATACTGACACATCAAAGAGACCATCACAATTTTTTTTACATTTATTTATTTTTGAGAGACAGAGAGAGACAGAGCATGAGCAGGGGAGGAGCAGAGAGAGAGGGAGACCTAGAATCAGAAGCAGGCTCCAGGCTCCGAGCTGTCAGCACAGAGCCCGACACGGGGCTCGAAGCCACAAACCATGAGATGGTGACCTGAGCTGAAGTCGGACGCTTAACTGACTGAGCCACCCAGGTGCCCCAAGACCATCAAGTGTTTAATCGATCACACCAATAATCTAGGAGAGAAACATCTTAACTAAAAATATATTGTTTTCACGGAATAAGTTCCAAATGGTGTTAAAATATTAAAACTCCATGTTAATATGAAGATACGGTGGAAGACACCATCACTGGGGACCATAAGTTATGAACCCTTCTTTCTGGAAAAGCATCCTGATATCTCAAGGGCCCTGGCATTTTAGAAAGAAACCTCATGTGCAAGAAAACAGATTATCAGTTAAGTAAATCATTATTCATCCCCATGATGGAATACCAGATCATCATTAAACACTGAGTGGAGGACAATATTTTTTGGAAAGTGTTCACAATGTATCAAGTAAAAGAACAAGTTAATCGATACCATACACACTTAATTTGGGGGCAGCAATAACTAAAAGGACAGAAGCAGATGCATAAAATTTTAACAGTAGGTATTTCTGAGTGAAAGCACACTGGGTAAATTTTTATTGGTGATTTTAGAAATTTATAATTTCCTACAATAAACGTGCACTGGTTTTGAAGTTAGGCATGTAACTGAATCCAAGCTCCTTCTGTTGCCTGTATGACAGGCCAGTAAGTCAAGAAGCAGGATGTTGGGGGGTGCTTGGGTGGCTCAGTTGGTTAAGTGTCTAACTCGGGCTCAGGTCATGATCTCACAGTTCGTGAGTTCAAGCCCTGTGTCAGGCTCTGTGCTGATAGCTCAGAGCCTGGAGCCTGCTTTGGATTCTGTGTCTCCCTCTCTCTCTGCCCCATCCCCCGCTCTCTTTCTCTTCTGAAAAATAAATAACATTAAGAACTGAAAAAAAAAAAAAAAAAAAGAAGCAGGATGTTGGATTTATTCAAGCAAGTTTATTCAGAAAGCCAGCAAACTGAGAAGATAGCAGACCATTGTCCCAAACAACCATCTCCCCTGGGCAACTTAGTGAGATGCTTTTATGTTAGCAAAAGGAAGAAGAGTGAAGAAGTTGGAATCAAAAGGTGACTGTTGTCTGTACCCATCCAAGGAAGGTCATAGGACTTCTTTGTCCTCCGTCAGTTGATCTTTGCATACGGGAATCTGGTCATGATGTTCCTGTAAATCTTAAACATGGCAGAGTCATTTCTGTACATCCTTCCTTCTTTACCGAGCTAGGGCTCGGGTAAAAAAAAAAAAAAGCAGTTTTTGCAAATCTCAGTTGTAAGCAAAATTCCTTTGAAGATTAACAAGCCTACGTGCACGGGGTTAAGCAGGAATTTCTAAGCTATAGGTCACAGCAGCAAGGGAAATAGAAGCAACATGGAATCAGACATGCTAATTTTCTATCACAGGCAGACTGAAGTTGTGGTCTGTTAAAATAGCGAGGAGTTAAGTAATACCAGGATATAGAGAATCTTGAAATTACAATGCGTTTGAGGATCAGTCTCCATTCATGAGTTTAACCCCTCAACCATTAATTCATTCAACAAATACATACTATCCTTTTGCTCTAAGTTAATCACTGTGGAGGGCAATGGAAATACTATAGTGAATAAAACAAACTTAGTCCCTGCCTTTATGGAGCTTAGCGGAGATAAGGGAAAATAAAAAAAAAATCACACAAATACACGTATCATTTACAATCCCTGATGAGTGCACCAAAGGGAAGAAAGAGTGTGCTATGAGTGTGCATGGCAGGAATCCAATATTTATGTTAAAAACTTTCATTATTATCTTATCAAAATATAGATCGCTTGTTTGTGTGTCTCTGTGTGTGGGTTGTGTATGTGTGTTGTGTGTGTGTACATGTGTGTTGTGTGTGATGCCAACATCAACACCTTGAATCACTACTCCAAAGTTAGGAGAATGAAATTATAGTAAAAAATATCTAAAAATGCCTGAAAGTATGAAAACTCTTCAAAAGAAATACTGAAGAAAAAAAATGAAACTGTGGCATAATGAATCCTAGATAACTGGCTGGAGCTCTGAGGGGTGCACCCACATAGATTTACAGTTTTCCACTGTGTCCATATCCTTCACACATTTTCCCCCAGAATCTGAAAGATCTGACAAGCTGTGGCTAAACATTGTCTAAGACTCTGTAGTTTCCGGGGATGGAAAGGTGACGTGACTTATTCCCTGTTATCATCGGTCTCCCATTAGGCAACCTCAGCAAGGAGTCTGGATAGATCAACGTGTCAAGATGGGGGCTTGGTGATCACTCAGGCTGGGGATCGGTTGAAAGCAGTGCTTAAACAATGGGGAGAATACCACCATGCATAGATCCCTTTAAACATGTAGGAAAAGTGAGGAGAGAAGTAGGCTTTGAACTCTGACATATGAATCAGACCACCCAAATGGAGACTTGCCTATTAAATTAGGCCAATTTTATTTTTTCCCTGTAGGTGAGACTAAATGGTGCTCCTTTTGGATGTGTTAGAAATTGGATGGCAAAAAAGGGTTCGTGCACGACAGGAAAAACAGATCTTATGCCAAGATATTTCAGCATGCATGGCCACAGTGTTTGCTCCCTCGTTTCCTCCTAGGTGTGATTTGCCTGCCTTATTCCTGCCCAGGTAGAGACAGCACATCTTCCTAGGACAAGAGAGAAACTAGGTTTACAGACCGACTACAACTTTTTGCCAGTGCAGAGCTATCTGTGCACTGTTACTTTAATAATTAAGCAAATGCCTGGCAATTGTATGGAATTTTCCACTTCCATCTGCATTAGAAAGAACCCTAAAATGGCCCCCAAGATTCCCATGCTTTGCTGTACATATCCGGCATAATTCCTCTCCTTAAGTGTTGGTGGGCCTGACATAAGCAGGTGGGCCCTCTTAGAAGAGCATCCAAAGTCAGAGATAGAAGTCTGATTGACCTGTTGGCCTTAAATAAAAACCTGCCACGTGGTAGAGTCGACCCCAGTGCTCCATCCGAATGAAGTGAACACTCCCAATCACTGGTGAACCTCAGATGAGACCCTAGCCCTGGCTGACGCCTTGCTTGTAACACTATGAGACCCTGAGTGGAGGAATCCACTCAAACATGCAGACCCCGACCTCCGGAAACTGATGGATAATAACTATGTGTTGTTTTAAACTACTAAGTGACAATGTGTTGCCCAGCGATAGAAAACAATACACCATCCAGGCTCAATTTCTTAATTCAACTTGGTGGATGATTTCTTCTTTCGTGGTCGCAGATGTGATCATGGTGAGCCCCAAGACTGCTGATTTCCGTATAAACAAATGCAAATGTCATCCCCAGTGATGTATCTGGTTTAACAAACTAAGGCTAATATTTAAACTGGGATCATTCCTTTGGGTTGAATCTCATACCTAAAGACTGGACGTTAGGAATGTTACGGAAGTTAGATTCTAGAACTTGGTTATCCAAGTAATATAAAGATAACAACAATACTGATTGCTTGTTCTTTGCCATTCATTGTGCTTTAGCTCCTCACTGCATTTTCTCATTGAACCACCCCCAACGACCCTGGAAGCTGGGAGATAGGGTGTGATCCTAACTTACAGGCGACAACACTGAAAGTCAGAAAAAGTTGAGTAATTGGCCACACAGCTAGCGAGGGGTCAAGACTCAAAATAAACCCTCCACACGCCTACTCCTCCAGCACGGCTTCTAAGAGGTAGGGTGTGCCTTTTACCTTCCAAAACCAAACACCTTTTCCCTGGAAAGTAAGTGCATTTTCACAGCAACTGCCTCTTGCCTGACTATAAGTAGATGTGGACAATTCTTTATCCCCAACCCCCCCCCCCCCCCATGCCTTCTTTAGTAGGATCCAGATCACTGGTTTCTTGAAATGATTCTCTTTTTGTTATCATTTTGTAACATAGTTAACTAGTTGCATTAAAAAAAAAAAAAAAAAAGGACAGAAGGGAACAACTCCAACCCCAGCTGGTGTGGGAATTGTCAACTGGAGAGGCTCTGGGTGGCCTGTTTCACATGCCTGACTTCTACTGGTTCCCCTGCTCCATTCAGACACATTTTCTTGACTTCCCAGTGTCCATAGGAAGCAGAGTCAGGCACTGTATCACTTTCCAACGTCGATAAAGTGAGTCTAATTTTCCTAAGTTGATGAGGGCCTGATAGATCTGATGACCTTTTGTGGGAGTGTCATTTACAAGTATGATTAAATTATTCTCCGTGGCTGAATTGATACCTGCAGCAGATATATCTTGCTCCCGAGGCAGCAGAAAACTCTATCACTTTACCCTCTCGTGCATTACAGCGAACTTTTGTAGGCAGATTACAGGTTTTCAGTGTGGGGTTTGAAAAGGTGACCCAGGAGACGATGACTTTCTTTTTTTAATCTGTTTTAGCTGATACTATTTTTCTCCAATCTGATTAACTATATCTGCGTGACTATACCTTAAAAAAGCAATTCGTTTATTTAATCTGTTGGGGGAAATGGAAAATATAAAAAGAATGCCAGTCAAACTTCTTGGACTACATCTTCCCCAGGAGTAAGAAACGTCATTGACATTTTTGAGCTTTTTCTATTTGCTACATTAAAAGTTGTACTTGTCTTATTTTATGTAATCTTGGCAATAACATATGAGGCATAGCCTTTGCATTTAGTTTATATTTTGAGGGACTACTGCATGTTGAATGCCGTTCAGGTATCTGGGGAAAGCGCAAATCCTGCCTTCATCGAATCTACTGTTACTTGAAGAAACTGAGACAAAGACAGTTTAAGTGTCCGCATTTTGTGCCTGGGACATAGTATGTGCTCGATAAATGTCAAATGTATACAATAGTATCAGGGTTGAACCAGGTCTGCTTGTTCGTTCTCTACCTCCTGAAAAACAAAGGGATCAAGACAGGTCAGAAACTCTTTAGGTACGAGGTTTCTCAAAATACTACAAATAGAATGGCCTAAGTATCCATCAACAGATGACTAGATAGAGAAAATGTGATGTGGAGAGACAATGGAATGCTCTTCAACTACAAAACAGAAGGAAGTCCTGCCATTTGCAAGAACATACAGGGACCTTGAGGCCATTATGCTAAGTGAAACAAGTCAGAGAGAGAAAGACACATACTGCAGGATCTCACTTAGGTGTGGAATCTAACAAAAAAAAAAAAAAAAAGGTCAAGTCAACTTTCTTAACTTGAGTGTATTTGAAAATTCCTTTTTGCCCATGTACCTTTTTCTTAAAAGTAAACTATTTTATTGATGTATAAAACCATAGAGAATTAGCACAAATCGTAATTATGTAGCTCAATGCTTCTTTTTGCAAATAATAGTATTAAAAAGAACCACAGTAACCAGTGCTCATACCAAGTAGTGGAAACTTACCAGCCTCCCAAAAGCCTCCATTGTGTATCTCTCTCCTTGCCCCCAATCAGATAACTTTTACCCTGACTTCTTGCCCTGCACATTAGTTTGTGTCCGTTTGAACCTCCAATAAATAGAATAACATCATTCTTAACATCTATTTTTTAGATCCTTCTGAATTGTTTTAGTATCTTATGTTTTATGGGGGTGCAAAATCTCCCCTTCGTTATCTGTTGACTGTTCCTCACGGTGGGTCAAATCCTCACGCAGTTTTTTATTGCGAACTTCCTTTCGGTACAGGCATATATTCTTTTTCCTCTTCTATCCCCAGGTGTCCTGGCTTGGGAAGAATCCATAAAGAAGAGTTCTGCAGGTGCTTTGGCTTGCGTTGACCACAAGAAATGTCTTGGGTTCTATTAGCTGCTCTGGTTTTAGATTCCTAGCCTGAAGTCAGTAAAATGTCAGATTCCACACCCCTGTCCATCTTGCTTGAGATAAAAACGTACAGACTTCTGGTAGATCCCCAGTACTTTCTGCAATTTGCCCCACATAAAACGTTTTCAAGTTGAAGCAAATCTCTTTTTTTATAAATTCAAACCAGACTCTGTATGACGATGCAGATGTGAAATATAGTCAAAGTTTACCTGACAAATAACTTAGACTCTCACATGACCAGGTTTTATTAAGGACTTATTCTCAGTTAGTACATGAACATATTTTTGGCTCATGGAATACACTAAATGGAACCCAAATACCTGAAATAATGGTATATATTCTGCAAACATAAATAAATACAAATAATAATCTTCTGGGTTTCCCTTATGCCTTTGGGCAGGCACACCGAAGCCAATTTCCTCTCCTTGGTTTCTTGACCCTTTCTGTCCTTTATCATACCCACTTCCTTCTGATTCCAAATCCACACCATTTCCTTAGGCTATGATCATTACAATCCTTTTCCTTTTGGCACATTCTAGTCCTTTGCTGTCCCTAATGATAGGCCCACCTCCATAAAACTCTCTCATCTTTGTCTTCAACCCTACTTTCCATAATATTCCTCAAACTTCTTTTCTGAGGAACTAGATTTTTTTTCTCTTTCTCTTTGTCTATGCTAAGACATCAATGCCTCGTAAAATGTGGTTTAATTATTAATTAGAGCTATACCAGCAGCGTCTGCTTTGCACTCTCCTAGCTCAGGGTAGACCACTATGTTTCTTAACCTGCTAAGCAAAGATTTGGGGTCGCCTCGGCAGTATTATGTTGCACGTGCAGTGGTCCTCTTTGACCACATACTTATCCTTGTAGAGGTACTGTTATGAAGCGCCTTTTATACAACGGCCATTGCTTCTGAGTCCACCATTGGGATGCTTGAGGCAAGTGGGGTTGTCTCCACTCAGAGGAAGAACAGGATGCTGGGCTGAAAGGAATAGGCTCCAAGAACTTAAATAGCATCCTTCACAGTAGTCTTTGGTTTGGTTTCGGCTTGGGATTTGGTTTTGGTTCACTTGCCTGGCACCTGCTAGGTGGCGACCTTTGAACTGGGTAGACTCTCATCCTGTGACACTCTGGGTTAATGTCCCTCTTGTCTTCTCATCTCTTCTGGTTTTCCAGAACTTTCTGCCTCATACCTCTTTATCCATCACACCATCATTTACTCAGGGAGCCCATCATTAGTTCATGAGTATATGACTTCAAACCTCTGGAAAATGTCAATCCCTTCTTCAGGATAAGGAAATTTGGCATGATCGCTACTCCCCGAAAAGGAAGGGATGGTTTCACTTTCAGAGAAGGACACTTTCATCTTACACCTCCTTCTGTGTAGGAGATAAAAAAAAAACCAGTTGATTATTCATGTGCTGATATGGTCACAGGATATTAATAAAGGCAAATATTGTCATTTCTCAAGAGCATTTATTAAAGGCTTACGTGTACTGGTAGGTTGTTGTACAGAATATTGACAATACAGGTGATATGTCTCCCATTTCCTTATAAGCTCCCTAAGGGTAATCACCATCTCATAGACACATTTCAAAATCAGGATAGACCCACCCAAGGTTTGGTTCAGATGTGGAGGTTGATGATGACACACACATATACCAAGAGGGTAGGAAAAGATTTATTACTTGTGTAATTGAGATCTCTGGGAGAGCAGGGTAGGCATCCCAACTGGGTTAGAAATTTGAAAAAAAAAGAAAGGAGACTGGCCTGGGTTTTTATTATGGTTAAGGGTGAGGCCAGGGTGAGAGCTTCCTCACAGAGAGAGGCTTGAATGGTTTGAATGTCCCGCTGATGCCAAAGGAGAGATGATCAGGCTTTCTTACCAGCCTGTACAGATGTGGGTGCAAAGGAAGGAGGGGCAGGTGAGGCTTAAAATCTATCTGCAGTCGGACTTCAAAAGAATGGAAAAGAGTCCTCAGAACTGACCATATATTTTTTTATATTTCTTCATACCACGATTCTGCTTATCAGCACGCTAAACTCTTTGTAGTTGACTCAATAAATGCTCCCAGATTGACTCCCTGAATTAGGAATCTTATATTTTTTTTTTCTAAAGGCTGAAGGAAACTCTGAAAGACTAAGTTCTTTGTGAGATCATTAAGCTCAGTCATTCCATCCAAGGTACAATGCTCTGGGACAACCAAGCTGACACTTGTTGAGTCCTTCTAGCTTTACAGCTGCCAGTCCTTGGCCTTGGCGGTCTGAAATACACCTCCTTCAGTAATTAGTCTTGTGTCTCTGCTCCAGAGGGACATTCAGTGCTGTCTCTTCATTGCCTTGTAACTCTTACTTCTTTTGGCAGTCTCTAAGATTAGGTCAGCGGTGTGTTTTCCATTGCGCTCTGTGCTCTTGTCCCCCAGGACTTCAGATGAATTGTGAGTTCAGCAATCACTCTCTTTCCCGTTACTTCCCCATCAGCATCCCTGGGTGCATCTGTGCCATTACTGATTACCCCTTAGGTTATGAAGGAGAAGGAGAAAATATATCAAATCTGTGTCCTCCCCAATACAAAAATGGAAAATGTACATTTTAAACTTCTTCGATCTTGCCTTCGTATTCACATATTGTAGGCTGTATCAGCTATCGACTAGATCCTTCGAAACCTGGCTAATTGTAATAACATACACTAACGCTAATTTTACCACCGTACAGAGTAGAAATGGATTTTAGCATGTCAATTAAGTATTCATCATCATTATGCATTCATATAAATACCTAACTTCATAAAAATAGGACATTTATTTATGTGCATGTATGTGCACACGCTGCTATGATCTGAATGTTTGTGTCTCCTCAAAATTCACATGTAGAAACCTAACCCCTAAGGTGATGGTATTAGGAGGTGGGGACTTTAGGATGAAAGCCATTATAAAAGTAGCCCAAGAAAGCTCCCTAGCCCCTCCCACCATGTGAGGTTATAGCAAAGACATGGTTGTCTAGGAGGAAGTGGGCTTTCACTAGACTCCGAATCTGCCAGCTCCTTGATCTTGGACTCCAGTAGCCTCCAGAGCCATAGGGAGTAAATTTCTGTTGTTTATAAACTATTCAGTCTGTGGTGTTTGTTATAGCAGCTGGAGACAAACATACAGGCAGCAACTTAGAGCAACTTAGTTACAGCAACTAAGACAAACATTCATACTCGCTACATGTTGCTTTTATGTAAACACACTCAAAGCAATTAATTACACCTAGGGTAGAGACCGGACCCAAACTCTTCAACAAAACCCCGTATTCAAGAAAATAAATACTCCTGGGGCTCCTGGGTGGCTCTGTCGGGTGAGCGTCCGACTTCTGCTCAAGTCATGATCTCATGGTTCATGAGTCTGAGCTCTGAGCTGTCAGCATAGAGCCTGGAGCCTGCTTTGGAGTCTGTGTCTCTCTCTCCCTCTGTCCCTCCCCTGCTCACACTCTGTCTCTCTAAAATAAATGAACATTAAAAATTAAAAAAAAAAAAAAAAAAAAAAGAAATGCTCCCTGACTTAATTTCATTTAGTCATGAAAAAAATAACATGAGGGATAATCTAAAAATTCTGGCCAAATAAACATTGGGATAATTACATTATTAACTCTGATGATACTCTCAGACATTTCTTTGGCAGGCACAGCCTCTTTGAAAGGATTGGGTAAACTTTTAAAAACCTGGTACTTTACCATAGAAAGAAATGAGCTGTGTATATATCTCAAGGTACACCTGAGGTTTAGATCATTTCAGCCGTTGGGGCACCTGGGTGGCTCAGTCGGTTAAGTGTCCAACTTGGGCTCAGGTCATGATCTTGCGCAGTTGGTGGGTTTGAACCCAGCATTGGGCTCTGTGCTGTTAGCATGTAGCATGCTTGGGATTCTCTCTCTGTCTCTCTCTCTCTCTCTCCCTGCCCCGCCCATTTCATTCTCTCTCAAAATAAATAAATAAGCTTAAAAAAAAAAAAAGAACTTCAATAACTTCAGCAGATAGTTTTTCAGAGGAAAAAATAATAATGATAAAGTATTTTTTTCTGGCTCCTCACACCAAAAGATCTTTGGATATTTTAATTACTCTGTTTTGGTTTAGAGCTCTCTAACTGTAATTAATCACAGAATAAACCTCTAGAACATAATTTTAATTTCCAAAGTCATGCACTAAACATCTTTGATTTTTCACGAGTTTGCCAGTTGAAGTTCATTCTTCTCGTCAAAGAACCCACTTGTATAGGAACAATTCCTCTTACCCTGGTGGCCTGCGGATCACAGCAAGCCATTTGGCTCTGAAGTTTCAAAACTCTTTTTTATATGGAAAAAGAAAATACACGTGCTATTCCTAATTGAGATTGTCAGCTGTCAACCAGCCAATGACGGACATGTTTCATTTTCTCCAATTCAAGAAGACTATTCCCTAATGTCTAAAAATTGATGCTGAACAATACATATGGTGATATCGATTCTTTTATTCAAAGGTGTCTATAGCTCTATCTAGAGATGTGACTTTGTCCATATCTAAGTACGTACTTATATCTGTAGATCTCCGTATGGATACAATTACAGGAATGGCTGATAGTGCTAGGGACAGGATTACTAGAAACTTGTTTCACATTTTATATGTATATTGTGTGAGGCATTCACAGTTATGTTTATGGTATACGAATCTCAGTCTACAAACCAAGTATACAAAAAAAAAATCTTTCTCTAAGCATGTCTTATCTCTACAAGGGGACACCTCTCATATTGAAGCAGCAGCTCAAGAGCAAGACAGGGGTCTAGTTCTGTACTCTCTTCCCTTTGCCTTGGTGTTCACCACCCCCTTGTTCCCATCTGGCTTTTATATGCTGGGCCACGGGGCTCTGCTTCATTCTCCTCCTCCTGACTGTGAGGCCTCTTCACACCCTCTGGATGTCCTTACATCCACTTGTTTTCTGCTCTCAGGCCTGTGCAACACATCCTCCATGGCCTGCCCTGCTGGGACTGGCAGGAAACTCTACGAGGCCTAACAACTCAAACATATTATGAAGATACACAGTAAACAAGACAAGGTCAGATAGTAAGACCTGCCAGGAAAAGCGTGGAAAGCAGCTATTTTTTTTTTTACAATATCCATCTGACTGGGGTGAGGCAGCTACTCCAGAGGGGACAGTCAAGGATGGCTTTTTGGAACTGGTAGCAGTTGAGCTGAAGTGGCCCTTGCTGTCTCCATCATAGGATTGTAAATTTGAGGTAGGACATGATCAAATTCATTAAAGAACTGGAGGACCCGGCCTGAAAGGGGTGGGAAATGGTACTGTAACTGGTGTCCAGGTAAAACATATTCATCGGTCATCACATCTGGGCAAGGACTACTGGGCAGATGAGTTCCATTATTTGTTTTCTCCATCCTTGTTAGGTTCCATTCAAGACTCCATATCTGTGGGGAAAGAGCCCAAGAGCCCAAGCTAGGGTCATGGAAGTCTAAGGAAGATCAGGATATCTTTATTGCCAATTACACCAATAGTTCTCCAAAAGGAAGTTGCACCATAAGTGATTCCATCCAAATGTGGGTGGCAGGAGTAGTGTGTGAAAGTAGATACTGAGCAACCAGGAAACCACGAATGCCTCTAAATGTTCTTAGGGCACATGAAAAGCGTTCTACTATTTTACTTGCTAAACAATCATGCGATTTCTTACCATCTTATTAATAACTACAACTAGGATCTCACTATAGTTCCACTTGGTGCATTTCATTTTGAGAAGTAAATCTGCATTTTAATGTATTACTGGCTCAACACACACAGTGATGTTTCTTCCCTAAAAACTAGACTAATGTCAAATCATTTCCTGCCCTCCCCCAAATCTCGTTTAAGAAGGTTGGTAGATAGGGGAGCCTGGGTGGCTCAGCTGGTTGAACGTCTGACTCTTGATTTCAGCTCAGGTCATGATCTCATGGTTCATGAGTTCAAGTCCTGCATCTGGCTCTGCACTGACAGGGAGGAGCCTGCTTGAGATTCTGTCTCTCCCCCTCTCTCTCTGCCCGCCCTGCCCCGACTTGTACATCTAGACCTATCCCAAGGAGATTTATCTGTGCCTCTATCCAGAGCTCTTCTAGGATTGTAGCAGACACTCAGTGGTCTTAGGGGTGAGACAAAAGAGTACAGAGTTGGAAGGAAACACCTAGCTTTGACTTTTGTCTTTATTCATCACTAATCATAGGGCTTGGGCTACTTATCGATACCATTAAAGCCCCTTTGCTTATCTTTTAAGCAGGAAAATGATACTACAGCATTGGTCTATGTGAGAACAAATAATGTTAAAGTCCGCAAGAAGGAAGTGCTTAATTAACCACATATCATCTGGTGTTCATCACTAACACCAGTGTTCTGAAGCCAATCCTTCCCACCAATTTAGCATTTATACCAGAGAAAATTGACCATGGTGGGGTTTAGAAGTAGACACTCTAAACTCTGGCTTTCCCTTCAAATAAGTTGCCCTTCCTTACCTTACATTGTTGTTTTTCTTTCCATAAGTTAAGTCTAAATTTTATTTGTTTGTATTGTCATAAAACTGCATTTTGCCAGTTGTATTCTGCTTAGATTTTCATTTTAAATTAGGTGGCTTAAAGGTGGACAGTGGGACCACATGCAGAATAAGCTGGGTTTTACAACCGTTCCAAACAACCCCTTGTACTGCCAATAACAGTGTAGGACATTTATAATCTCTGAATGGCATTGTCCATTTGATTAAGGAATTTAGGCTTTCTAACATTTCCCAATTTGCATTCCCACCATCTTTACGTTGCTACAGTCTCCTGTTCCAAAAGTCACCATTCAGTTTATGTATTTTCCAGAATAAACACATAATTTAAAGATTATAAAGCTCTTTAGGATTGGCAGTAAGTCTTATCGTTGGAAAAGCTTTCTATGTAATTATATTGTTGGTTTGAAACATGGGTACCTCTCCCATTTCAATGGTGTCTCATCTCAAGGATGGCTTGGAGTCCAGGGGAACATAATTAGAGAGGAACTAAAGTCAGAGAGGATTTACGCACATCATCATCTTTGCTCTGTGATTTACGTTAATATTAAATGTTACCATGCATGTTGCATACCCTGAGGCTCTTTACTCCATTGGGGGTAGAAATTGCATTACAATGCAGGTCTGACTCTAGACAGTAAGGATTTGGGTGTTTTTTTTTTTTAAGAACAGTCTAAAGTCAAATCTTGTTTGAGCAGTTGGTTAGGGGCTGACTAGGTTGTCTGATAAAAGTCCAGAGATAAAAGCAAGAGGCAATCAAAACTTAGGAAAGAGGCAGTTGTCAACATCTGCAATTATTGTATATTAATATTTTCCGGTTTTAAGATGTATGAGAATTGAATCTTAATCAATGCTTAGCATTTCTTCTCCTTACTCTAAAATAAGTAAGTTCACAGAACAGATTTATAACAATTTCTCTGACAACAAAATCCATTCCATAACAAATACATTGAATAGACGTCAATGAAAGAGAAAGATGTCAGGCACTTCCATGACGTCTTCCCGGTCTGGGAGCCAGGGGACCACCCACATCCAGCATGGCATTCCAATTTCTCCTGGAAGCCAAACTGTCACCACACCAGACCCTCTGATGATCAGGTTTTGTTTATCTGTGAAATGTTTGTTGCTTGTGTTTCTGTTGTAACTGCAAGTCTAAAAGGATTTAGAAGATTCAAGCTTCAAAAATCAAGCAGGTACTTGACCTGAGTTAGAGTGTTTTGGGGTTTTTTTGTTTTTGTCTTTTAATAAAGTAACTAGAGTCAGGAAAATTGAATATTTTCCCTGTGGGTAACTCTTGCTAAAAGAGCCAGTTGCCAGGACAAAGGACGCTGTTTCTACACTGGTGGAGAAAACTATAAAAAATTGTCTTGATATTGTTGTATCCCACCACAAGGAAGGTAATCAAAATTCATTTCTTCTTTCTTCTTCTTCTTTGCTGCTTATATTCTTTTAAGAATGTATTTTATTTTGCCCAGTTCTATAAGGGGTTGTTCATGGGTCTGACTCCCCTTAAATCCTAACTACAAAGCAGACAACATATTTGAGACATTTCATATCCCCAGGAATTAAAACATTGTCCAACATAGATGATGAAAGAAATAAATGGATGTCTGATGAGGGACTGAAGGAATCTGGGGGTAATGGAAAGGAAGGAATATATTCTGTAAAATTGAAACAGCATTTCTAAATTACAGCAGGTATTTAGCCATGATGATTTAGAAATGGAGAATATGGGTGAATTATTTCCTTCAAAAATGTTAAAAATAAACTTGGGAGAGCTACAGTCTAAGACCATCAAGGCTTAACTCATAAAAGATAGCAGTTTATGGGGCTCCTGGGTGGCTCAGTTGGTTGGGCATCCGACTTCAGCTCAGGTCATTATCTCCTGGCTCATGAGTTTGAGCCCTGCATCAGGCTCTGTGCTGACAGCTCAGAGCCGGGAGCCTGCTTCAGATTCTGTGTCTTCCTCTCTCTCTACTCTCTCCCCACCAGCTCACACTCTGCCTCTCTCTCTCCTCCAAAAATAAATAAACATTAAAAAAATTTTTAAGTAGTTTATGCCACCCCAAAATACATATATATATATATATATATATATATATATATATATATCACAATATACTTCTTTTCATTTTTAATCTCATATGTTTACTTTTATATAATTTTCTTAGTGATAAACTAGTCACCCCAGAGGCTGACCAACGATTAACATTACTCATGCATTTGTAATTGATCTTTATTGAAGTTTTAAAAAAATGGGGGAAAATTTTTTTAAATGTCCTCCCCAAACTTGGAGGTCAAGATTAGACAAGACTCTAATTGTGGAATAGAAGTAAACAAGGTATTCCTTTGAGTTTTCAGGATACACTCCACCCTTTACCTGTACAGATGTGGATAATCAAAATGAAATAGTGGAGAAGTGCAAAACCCCCCTTGAAGTTTAGAATAACTAGATTCCATCATGATGAGCGTCTACGGAAGTGCAAGCAGGAACCAAGCTGAAGTTCAAGGCAATGTGAACCTACAGCTGCAAGGAAAAATGTATCTGTTGAGGTGTTTTTCTCTCCTTCTTCCGGAGGTTTTCTGAGGTGACAGCCAGAGAGAAAATGGCACTTTGATGCAGTTAAGCAGTGACAGAGCTAATATTTATTGTTTCGAAGCAGCATCCATGTCACTTTGATTGGGCTGTTTGCTTTGAAGGCCACTGTCATTTGGATTTGGAGTGACTACTGAATCACCCGTTTATTATTGACTTGTGTATTGTTATGGAGCTGATAAAAATGTTTGGGTTGGTTACAAGTTCCAAGGAGCTTCACGCAGCCCTACGGCACGATTCTATGTGCTCTGTGGAATCGTTCATTTTCTGAGTGTCAGGGTGTGAAAGACTTCTTTGTACAAAATTGAAAATCGGTTGTGCCTAAGGACCTGGAAAGTTTTTTCTATTCCACACTGCCATTTAAAACACTCAGTGATTTTTTTAATTTTTTAACATTTATTCGTTATTAAGAGACAGAGTGCGGGTGGGGGAGGAGCAGAAAGAAGAAGGAAACACAGAATCCAAAGCAGGATCCTGGCTCTGAGCTGTCAGCACAGAGCCCGATGCGGGGCTTGAACCCACCGACCATGAGGTCATGACCTGAGCTGAAGTTGGACGCTCAACCGACTGAACCACCCAGGTGCCCCTAAAACACTCAGTGATTTTTAATGTTATTTTTCATTAGAAAAAAGTGCATTCATCACTTCAAGAAAAAAAAATTGATAAGAAAAACATTTTGACATGTCTGGAAAACATCATGAATGATGATGGAGTTTTGACTAACGATCTTCCAACTTGTTTCTTTTCCACATTAAGGTACAGAAGAAGACAGTTCACTTACATGGCTGGTATAATCCTCACCTTTTCTTTAATGCTTTTCAGGCAATGAAATTCAACCAATACTTACCAAGCCTCCTTTCATCAAGCACTATCTACCTAGACAGCTTAAACCAAAATTTAAATTAATCTTTATCCATCCTGTGAGAGCTCCTTCACTCACGTACATTAAGACAGGTCTGTTGCTAGACAGAAGGGAAATTGCTAAAACGAATTAATGTGTGATAGTCTAGGCTTGAGTTATGTGCCCTAGAAAATATCCTAGGGAATGTATCATGGGTCATCAGAAGAGGCCTGTATATTGTTCGTTACCATATTCAAACTCTGACAAAAGTTTCCTATACCATTCCCAGTGGCAAAGAGTTTGCATTTCTCCATAGAGATATGGACGCAGATAAAGTAATACTTAGAGTCCTGGTTATAGTCATGGCCAGAGACCTATTTGTAGTTGTACATGTCTCTCTGTTAAGAACCAGAAAGACCACTAGCTCTTACCCATATGTCAGACTCTTTACTGGATTGCCACCAAAGATCATTTCCCTTTTATAGGAAAGTAACCTAACTGTGAAAGGGACCCTCTAAAGTCTTGATCGTTTCTTTCCTAGCATGTGTTTTCAATACAATGACCTCCCTCCAGAGCAAGCTAGGGAGGTAGAATCTCATCTGTAGATCACTTCATCCTCCCTGAAATCCATCCTTCACTTGAGTTCCAGAGTTCATTGTTCCTGTTTTCCTTCCTTCTTTCCCAGCCGCTAGTCCTCATTGTCCTTGTGGATGACGCATTATCTCCCTTCTGTCTAATATTAGTGGACTCCAGCATTCAGTCTGCAAACCCATTCCCTATAGCCATTCCCAATGGGACATCATCAAATCTCAGAGCCTTAAATGTAATCTACGCATTACCTAAATTACATTTCTGGCCTAGACTTTTTTCCCCTGGAACAGATACTTATATCCAGCTGTCTACTCAAAATGTCCACTTGCTTATTTGGTAGGGATTTCAAATTTAACATGTAAAAATCAAACTCCTGTTCTTTCCCCCCCAAATCTGTGCCTCCTGTTGTCATCCGATATCAGTAAGTGATAACTCCCAGCTACTTTAGTGCAGGCACACACACATACACACACAGGCACACAAGATTTTTCTTATGTCCCATATTGAATCCTGCTAGCTCAAATTACATCCATACTCCATCCACTCCACCACCTGATTGCATTCTGGCCAAAACATCAGAATCTCTCCCTTGGATGACTGAAAAGGCCTACCAACTGGTACTGCCTTTGTTCCCTTCCACACACAGAAGGAAACAGAGGATCCTTTTAAAATATAAATCCAATGAAGTCACTACTTTACCCAATGGAAAGGACTTTGTGACAATGGACTGGATATCCAACGTAGATGGTATCTGAATGTGTATATTAGAGACACAAATATATTCTCCCTCTGTCTCTGTCTCTGTGTCTCGCTGTCTCTCCCCCTGTCTTCCCCTCTCCTTCATAAAAGAGAAAAACTCAAGATGCTTCTGAAATTTGGAGAAGGTCAGATGTCAGATACTTGAATCTACACATAAATACTCCAGATGAATTTCCCTTTGAGTATGGGATACCCTTGGGTCAGTGCTTGCTACCATAGAATGGAAACAAGCATTTCCAGTTTTATTTAGAAACAATAGAGCATAGCAGTTAAGATCCAAATTAATTGTGGCTCTGCCACTTACTAGCTGTGACTTACCAATCAGTACATGGGATAATTATGGACTTACCTCATGAGTTTGTTGGTAGCTTAATGAATTGATTCATGTAAAGAACTTGAAGATGTATTTAACATATAGTAAGCATGGAATAAATATTATCCTTTTGGAATCAGAGCTATTAACCCTGATTCTTCTGTAAGAAAGTCCTCATAGTCATTTCAGATGTGACTTTTAGCTATTCATTTAATAAAATGCCTATGGAATGTTAAATACTGAAGATGCAAAGATAAATACTATGGTCTCTTCCCTTAGGAAGGGAGGAGTACAACACATAAATAATCATAAAAATAAATGGCAATAATTACTGCAACATGGAAGTCTGATGTGTTTGAATTCGTTTTGAAACATGATTTGACCTATTTGTAGTGGAAGAGTTCATACTGACTCCATTTTATTTTTTTCACATAAATAAGAAACTTAACGAAGAATAAAATAATTAAACTGGGGGAGATAAAACATATGATTGAGGTGATTTGGAAGCAGAAACAGTAGGTAACTCAGGAAAGATACATTGGAGACTGAACTAGAAAGGAAATGTCAAAGTTAAGAATGAAATGTGACATTGATATATTAATTTTTAGATGACTAAGAAAATCAATAGATGGAACTAAATTGTTTTTTGAGAAAAGACATCATAGTCATATTTTCTTGCTCCATGGTCATATTTATTTCTAAACTACATACCCATTAAAGGATACTAGGTTGCAGATCTGTAACTGAGATCAGAGAATGGAAAGGAGAAATGTTGGTATTGAAAAAACTGATCTGAGTGATTCATATTGAGGTTAAAATCTTTACTCAGCTTCTGCACCTCAGGGAGCAATGAAGACCCATGACTCTCCATCAAAGCAAGGCCAGGCTATCATAGGATAGGGAAGGTTGTGTATATGCTCTTGAAGCATTAAGCATAGGCAGCAATTGGTGTCATGAGTGGGAACTTGCAGTTGGGAGATAGTGCCTATCTCTCTCTGTTTTCATGATGGGTATCCCTGGCACGACCCCAAAAACCCATGTTTGCAAACTTTGTAATATGTTAACCAAAGCTTCCAGGCTGAAGAAGATGTGGCAGGGAAGGGAGAAGAAATTAGGCTAAAATAGAGTTAAATTGTGGCACCTGGGTGGCTCAGTCAGTTAAGTGTCTGACTCTTGGTTTCGGCTCAGGTCATGACCTCAAGGTTTCATGGGTTTGAGCCCTGCATCAGGCTCCACTCTGACAGCATGGAGCCTTCTTCGGATTCTCTATTTCCCTCTGTCTCTGCCTCTTCCCTACTCCTGCTGTCTCTCTCTCTCTCAAAATAAATAAATAAACTTTAAAATAAATAAATAAACAAATAGAGTTTGATTAGATTAGATTAGATTAGATAAAATAACACAAAATAAAATTTAAAAACGAACAGTAAAAGAAAGGGAGGGCAAGCAAGGGAAGAAGTCAGTAGGAAGTGTGGGATACTTGGGATACTAGGGCATGTCTGGTTTATAGTCCTTCTCCATTGACTCCAGTGGATGTCCTTGAATAAGCAGCATCAGTATCTATTGTCCTTAGACAACAAAATGTCATCTCCCCCAAGAATGTTGCAGACCATCTCCAACTGGGGTTATTCACATGTACAAACTTCCTCCAATACAATGTGAACATTGGAGAACTGATTATCTCAATTTCCAAATGGAACAGTTTCCCTTAAGGCACCAGATCTTGATTGTTTTCTAAAAAGATTCTCATTTCTTGTGTTATTATTGTTGTTTGTGCTGTTGCTTTGTCTTTTGTATTTTTTAATGCTATTTATTTTTTGAGAGAGAGATAGAGCATGAGAGGGGGAGGAGCAGAGAGAGAAGGAGACACAAAATCCAAAGCAGGCTCCAGGCTCTGAGCTGTCAGCACAGAGCCTGACGCAGGACTCGAACCCATGAGCCATGAGATCATGACCTGATCCGAAGTCTGATGCTCAACGAACTGAGCCACACAGGCACCTGCTGTTGCTGTTTTATCTTTTGATCTGAATGTTGAGGAAGCTCAAGATGATTTAATCAGTAAACTTGGCCAATGATCTGGGTATAATATATACTCTGCTAAGCAAAAAACTAAGAAGTCACTCTTTCAAGAAAATAGTATTTCCATTCCAGGGCAGGCCTCTTTCAGTTTTGTTAATGTCTTACTCAGGTAAAAACAACATTTATTAGTATAAAACTGTAATATTATTTTTTACTAGGGCTGCTTAACACAGTAAAGTAGTCTAGGTACAAATTATCATTTTGCAAATAAGACACTCCCATCTTGATTTGAAATTTGCCAGGAAAGTCATTTTTATAAAATGATCTATGGAACCATTCTACAAGATTATAAAAAAATTGTAAAATATTTAGAGTGCAATAAAAATGCAATGTTTTCTTTGCCTTCCTCATACTAATTTCTACGTTACTTTTATATTGAGGGAAATTTAATAGTTTTGAAATATGAAATTCTTCATGGGGGCGCTGAAGATAGAAAATCATGAAGAAGGTTGTAGAATGGTTCTGCCATTTTGGTAGCTGTCCCCCCTGCCCCACTGAAATATACAAGGAGGTTGACGTGTGCCTAGGTTTGAACTCAAAGACCACTAGCAAGAACAGAGATTCACAATTAGTTTTTAGACCCGTGTTCCCCTTTGATAAATGGAAAACATTGTGTACTCTTCTTTTAAAGCTTTTTGAATTTTCAGGATAATCAGTTATTAGTAGTAAATATGAATCAAAGCAAATGGGGGGGAAGCACTGTTTATGTTCAAACTCATTTTATCTCCAAAAAATGTGATCCCTCCAGGGGGCAGAGGACACGACCTGCCTTCCATACTCCTACACCCTCATAAACCACTGCTCAAGATCCCACAGATTTATGCATATTCACTAGCTCTTTATGTTCTAATGTCCTCAGCAATTTGGGGGAATATCAAAACAGGTAAAAATTATTGAGGCCTGACAGCTGCAAAAGGTCACCAAATTAAATTCATGAGGGCTATCTCCAGTGCATCATAATAGACAGAGGCAGACATTAACTGACCCTCACACTTTGTAAGGAACATCCTCCAATCCTTTTTACCATCTGGTTTCATAAAAAAGCCAGACTCCTTTGACTATTTTATTTATTTTTTTTTATCCTTTGACTATTTTAGACCCCACACAAATCAGAACATAGATTAACCAGTTTGTAGAACATGCATTTTTAAAAAACCCTTGATGGTCAGAATAAAATCCAAAAAGGTTGTGAGAAAAGGGGGGTTGGAGGTTAAGAAGAGAAAGAGACAAGGCAATAGAGAAAGATACAGATACTTAAGAATTGAATTCATTAATTGGAGGTGGAAAGCTCTATTCCTGCCCAAAACATTTCTGGGATTGATTTCCCAACACCCTAAAGAACAGGAGCTCAGAGCTGGGTTTCATTTAATATAAGAAAATGTGTGTATGTGTTTTTTTCCTTGTACATGAGACTTTTTCAACAATCGAGAGCATTAATATTTTTTAAAGACCACCAATGATTGAATCTAGTGGAGACACAAAGGGGGATATTTGGAAACAGGGAAGGCTACATGGGAAAAGGACCCATGACCCAAGGGAAACCAAGAGGGTCAATGCCAATATAGATCTTCAGGGCTGAGACACTGGAAACAGACAGGAGGGGACTCTCAGATTCCTGAAGGAAAGGGTCACTTTGGAGCTATGGTGCAGAGTTTCATGTCAGATGGGTTAGCAGAAAAATTAGGACCTAACACAAGTGCAGAGGCAGATTCTGAAGTCACTTCCAATGTTCCTACTATCTGGATTCATGTCCTGGGTAACTCTCTCCTACAGAGCACAGGCTGGACCTAGAGACATGCTGCTATTGATGAAAACGTAGCACGACCTGGAATCAGGTTATAGAAACAGATTTCTGTCTTGCTCATGTTCTCTCAAGTCTTTTACTTGATCACTTTGACAAAGACAGAAGTGACCAGGTGCCCATCGACAGGCCTGTGTGGCCAGGAAGGAGACTGCCAGCCAGCAGCTGGTAGGAACTAAGACCTCCCTTCAACCACAAGGAATTGAATCCCATCCACAACCATGAGTGGACTGGGAAGAAGATCCCATCCCAGTTGACCTTAAGATGACTGTGGCCCCAGCTGACACCTTGGTTGCCGCCTTGAGATAGAACCCAACAAAGCTGCTACCAGATTCCTGACCCACAGAAACAGTGAGATAGTAAGTATGCTTTAGCCACTAAGGTTTGGGGTGATTTGCTACAAAGGAAGAGTGAACTAAAACGGGGTTTCCCAAATGTCTTTCATTTTAGTCACATATCACCTTGACAACTTTTTCTTTATATGTTGTTATGTTCTGAATAATGATCTTGCCCACAAAGATGTCCACAATCCCAAGAATTTGTGAATATGTTACCTTACATGGCAAAAGGGAATTTGCAGATGCAATAATTAAGGATTTCAGTTTGTAATAAGACAGAGGCAAGAGGATGGAAGTCAGAAAAACGAGAAGTGATGTCAGAAGCAGAGGTTGGGTGGCTCAGTCGGTTAAGCATCCGACTTTGCCTCAGGTGGTGATCTCATGTTCTGTGGGTTCCAGCCCTGCGTCAGGCTCTGTGCTGACAGCTCAGAGCCAGGAGCCTGCTTCGGATTCTGTGTCTCCCTCTCTCTCTGTCCCTTCCCCACTCATGCTTTCTCTCTCTCAAAAATAAATAAACATTGAAAAAATAAAAGAAGCAGAGGTAGGGTAATGCAGTTGAAGATGGAGGAAAGGACCACAACACAAGAAACACGGGCGCCTCCAGAAGCTGGAAAAGGCGGGGAAATGGATTCTCCTTGAGCCTCCAGAAGGAACACGGCTCTGCCAATACCTCGATTTTATCCCACAGGATCCAGTTTGAACTTCCGACTTCCAGAATCGCAAGGTAGTAAATTTGTGTTGTTTTCAGTCACTAGGTTGTGATAATTTGTTAGAGGAGCCGTAGGAAAGTACACATATGCATATACTCTGCCCTAATACTTTCCTTAAGTCGGATCATCTTTTGTACTGACATACATACCTGCATATATTTATTTTAAAGACATATTTGTATTTATTAAATATTAATTATTATTAAATATATTGTATTTATTATATTGATTAATATTTAATTATATTATTATTAGTTATTAATTAATTACATATATAATGATATGTGATCTATAATATATAATTATTAATATCATATTGATTAATATTTATTATTAATATAATATATAAAATATATTATATAAAATATAAGCTATATGTTATATATATATTATATAATATAAATATATAATTATATATATTATATAATATATAATTATTAATATTATATTACCTAATATTTATTACTTTAATATAATATATTATTATTAAATATAATATTAAATATTTATATTTATTTTGTACTTACATACATACCTGCATATATTTATTTTAAAGAAAATCTATAAATTTGGTGTGGTGGTTGTGCCCCCCCCATTAAGTATGATATATTATTAAGACAAGCACATAGCTCATGAAATTTAACGGTGTCCATTGTACTGCCTAAGACCATCTTGTGTACTAAAGCCTGTGAGGATCACACTTTGGGACATATAGGCACAAAAGAAGAGATGTCACAGCAGGCCTTTCAGAAATGTGTCCTATGGGCAGGATGTGACTTTGTTTGCTCAAGCGCTTTCTGGCCGTGAGTACAACAGAGTTGGAAACGGTCTCTAACAACTACAAATGCTCCAGCTGAATCTGCTGGTTTAATTAGGCTTTTCAAAATTGGAGAAAGGCTTCACTGAGTCCCAATCTGCTGAGCACGAGTAGGACTTCCCCATAGAAAGCACAATTTTTTGCCTTCATCGTGAAACTGACTGAGGCTAGAATGTGCTTTGCTTTGAATGGGCTCACTTCAAAAGGGGATGGTGGTCCACTTAAAAATATGACCCAAAGACAAGTGAAATAGGCCCAACTGGCTGGTAGCTTCACACTAGACCAGTGGTTCACCACTTGGGATGATTTTGTCCTACAGGTAATATTTGGCAGTATCTGGAGATATTTTTGGTTTCACCACTCAGGACTACTTTTGGTATCTAATAGACTCCAGGGATGCTGCAAAACATCCCGTCATGCATGGGACACCACCCCCCAACCTACCCCCCCACACACACACACACAATAAATAATTACTCAACTCAACATATCATCAATGCTGAAGATAAGAAACTCTACAGTGGACAATAATTTAAATCTATTAAATTATTAAAAACTCAAGGAAGGGTAGGATCAGGCACACTGGTTCTCTGGTATTACTGTAGACTATCCTTTGAAAGCATAAAGGATTATATACAAACAGCCGAGGCAATTGCATGAGGAACAGGAGAATAGAGCGAAGGAGGAAAAGAGTAGCAGGAATTGTCAGAAGTGATGACTTCTCTGCAGTGTTGGATGCTAATTTATGTCCTACTGGCCCCCAAACTGTTACCTTCACATCAAAAGCAGGACAAGAGGGAGGTGCAGGGTTTCAGGGAGTGTCCTGCTCCCAGTCTTTCCCCTCCACCATCACAGCACAAAGGCAGAGAAAGAAAGCAAAAAGAGCTGCTCCGAGCACAGAGAGGACCCTGTGGAAAAAGCAACTGGTGAAGGCTAACATTTAAAAATATGTAAGGATAGGGGCGCCTGGCTGGCTCCATCGGTAGAGCATGAGACTCTTGATCTTGGGGTTGTAGAAGCCCCATGTTGGGTGTAGAGATTACTTAAAAATAAAATCTTTAAAAATATATAAATAAAAATAAATACGGGTAAAGGTATGTCTAGTTTTGTAAGAAACATACAAACTGTCTTGCAAAGTAGCTGCACCACTTTTGCATTCCCACCAGCAGTGAATGAGAGTTCCTGTTCCTCCACATCCTCACCAACATTTAATGTTGTCAGGGTTCTGGATTTTGGCTATTCTAATAGGTGTGTGGTGGTGTCTCACTGTTGATTTAATTTTCATTTTCCGATGACATATGATGTGGAGCATCATGTCATGTGCTTATCGCCGTCTGTATATCTTCTTTGGTGAGAGATCTGTTAAGGTCTTTGGTCTATTTTCTTTTCCTTACTAAGTCTACAAATTCTTTGTATATTCTGGATAACAATCCTTTATCAGATGTGTCTTTGCAGATATTTTCCCCAGCCATGGCTTGTCTTCTCTTTCCCTTGACAGTGTCTTTCACAGAGAAGTTTTTAAAAAGTTGAGTCTATCAAGTATTTCTTTCATGGATCATGCCTTTGGCTTTGTCTCTAGAAAAGTATCACCATACCCACAGTAATGTAGATCTTCTTGTATGTTATCTTCAAGGGGTTAATAGTTTTCTTCTTACATTTAGGTCTATTATCCATTTTGAGTTAATTTTTGTGAAGGGTGTAAGGTCTGATGATGATGATGATGACAATGGTGATGATGATTTGCATGTGAATATCTAATTGTTCCAGCACCATTGGTTGAAACACTATTGCCTTTGCTCCTTTGTCAAGGATCGGTTGACTACATTTATGTAGGTCTATTTCTGGGGCTCTCTATTCTGTTCCAGTGATCTGTCTATTCTTTTGCCAAACTCTTTCTTGGTCACTGTAGCTCTTTTTATTTTAAGCATTTTTTAAAATGTGTATTTATTTGAGAGAGAGACAGAAACAGAGAGAGACAGAGCATGAATGGGGCAGGGGCAGAGAGAGAGGAAGACAAGAATCTGAAGCAGACTTCAGGCTCTGATCTGTCAGCACAGAGCCTGACATGGAGCTCAAACCCATGAACTGTAAGATCATGACCTGAGACGAAGTCAGACACTTAACCGACTGAGCCACCCAAGTGCCCCTTGGTCACTGTAGCTTTATAATAAGTCTTCAAGTCAGGTAACATCAGTCCCTCACCTTTGTTCTTCTCTTTCAATATTGTGTTGACCATCCTGGATCTCTTGCCTCTCCACATAAACTCTAGAATTAACAAAATAACTTGCTTGGTATTTGTATGGGATTGCATCGACCTATATATCAAGTTGGGAATAGCTTATTTCTTCACCCAGCAATCATGCTCCTTTGTATGTATCCAAAGGAATTGTAAACACATGTCCACACAAAACCTCTACATGGATGTTTACAGCAGCTTTACAACTGCCAACATTTGAAAGCAACCAAGATGTTTTTCAATAGGTAAATGGTAAAACTGTGGTACGTCCACACAAAGGAATATCATTTGGCCCTTATTTTTTAAAAAGCTACCAAGTCATGAGAAGACATGGAGGAAACTTTGATGAATATTTCCAAGTAGGAGAAGCCAATCTGAAAAGGCAGGTTGATCGTATACGATCAACTCTCTGAAATCTAGGAAAGGCAAAGCTGTGGAGATGGTAAGATGATCAGTAGTTGCTAGTGGTTGGGTGGGAGCTAACTAGGTGGAGCACGGAGGAGTTTTAAGTCAGTGAAGAAGCTTTGTATGATACTATCATGATGGATACTTGCCATTATACATTTGTCCACATCCATAGAACGTAGAACACCAAGAGTGAACCCTAAGGTAAACTGTGAACTTTGAGTCATTACGATGCATCAGTGTAGGTTCCTTGACTATAACAAATCTCTCACTCTGGTGGAGGACATTGGTAATGGAGGACACTGTGCATGTGTGGAGACAGACCCTAACAGTATATAAGAAACACCTGCACTTTTCTCTAAATCTTGATGTGCACCTAAAACAAGCCTTTTAAATCAAGCTTTTGAAAATGTGAAGCAAGGGGCATCTGGGTGGCTCAGTCAGTTGAGCATCTGACTTTTGATTTGGGCTCAGGTTATGATCTCATGCTTTGTGCTGACAGTGCAGAGCCTGCTTCGGATTCTTTCTTTCCCTCTCTCTTTGCCCCTATACCACTCATGTTCATGTTCTCTCTCTCTCTCCCTCTCTGTCTCAATAAATAAACTTAAATAAATAAACATGTGGAAGCATTTAGGGACAAGGAAGCCAAGACTGCTCTTCAGCAGAGTTCAAAGAACCACAGCAGCAATTTAAACACTGATAAGGTAGCAGAGGGCATGGAATACCCTGGGACATTTCCAAGAATTAAGAAATCATGAATGATCAGAATGATGGTAAGTAAATGTCTCCCACCAAACCAAAAGAAGAGTAGCTCCTTTATTCAATAACAGATATATATTTCATTGCTTCCCTCATGAAGGGAGATTGCTAATTAATGAAAGAGCCACATTCTAAAAAGAATATTCTGTGGCAGAGATTGGCTCAGTGCTCACCAACATTTCTTCTTCCTGCACACACAGAAAACCCCAATTTCCCATTCTCCTCTGCAGGTTGCAGTCCAGTGACCGGTTTCCAACCAGTGAGGTTTAGAAATATTCCCCTAGGAAGCAACGTCACCATCATAGGCCTGGCCTTAAATGCCCCCGCAGGACAGAACACTCTGCTGTTTCTTCTCTGCAGTATGTAGGAATACTGGAGATGATGGATGGCCTCACACTTGAGATTCACTCTTCAAGAGGAGCCCTCCAGAAGAATCTACTGACCTTATTTGGCCATGACATGAGGGAGAAACTATATGGTATGAAGCCACTAAGATTCAGGGTTTATCTCCGGTAGATGTCATAGAGCCTAAGATAAGACCTTTGATACTTAAAGACCTTAACATATCGGTTTCAACTGTTTAAGAGCATATTCATTTTCTATCGTTGCTGTAACAGATTACAGCAATTTTAGCAGCTTAAAACAACACCTATGTATTGTGCGTAGTTCCAGGGGTCAGAAGTCTGGACACAAAAGGGCTCAGGCAGGTCTTCTACTTAGGTTTCACGAGACTAAAACGAGGGTGTCAGCCAGGGTGGATTCTTATCTGGAAGTCCTGGGGAGGATTCACTTTCAGGCTTTCAGGTTATTGACTGAATGTAGTTGTTTGTGGCTGTTGGGCTGAGGTCCCCACTTCCTGCTGGCTGTCGGGTGGGGACTGCTATTTGCTCCTAGAGGCTGTCACATTGCCTCTCATGCTTCCCACGTGGCCCCGTCCAGCAGTGGCAGGGCTGAGTCCCTCTTGCTCCAAATGTCTCTGACATCCCATCTGTACCTCTCTTCCTTCAACCAGAAAAGATCTCCACTTTTAAGGGCTCATGTGATTAGATTGAGCCCACCTGGGTAATCCCAGATAATCTTCCACTTTTAAAATCTGCAAAGTCCTTTTTGCTACGTAACATGCATATTCATCGGTTCCCAGGGATTAGGGTGTGGGTATCTTGGACACCATTCTGCCTACCGCAGACAGTGGCATTGACAGTTCATAGTTGAAACGCATTGTGCATTTTCAGAGGCCTGCATTTACATCATGACCACTGACTGGCAAGACCAAGTCTCCTGGCTGGGTGCATGGCCCCCGTCACCAACTCAGCAGCCTCACACCAGTGCTACTTGGTATCGTCTCACGGCTGTTTTGCACGTAGAAACTCTCATGAACCACTCCTGTGGGATTTTCACAGCGGATTTGCAGAGATCTGAGATTTATCCATTGCCGATGTCAAGAATCAGCTTTTGTTATTTTCCATGTGGTCTGTATTTATCATATTTATTGTCATTTGCCTAGGAAATATTTAGTTCTCTTTCGATACAGAGGGTTCAGGCATCCTCAATCAGTCTTTGTGCTTTTCTTTATAAAGTTTCGGGTAAAAGAATCCCCTCAAGTACTAATGCAAAACATCTGTGCAAATATATGGCATGTACGTTACCTGTCCTCTATTCCTGTGCTCAAGGCAGACATTGCTAATCAATCATGGCACTCTTTCCCAGGGACCTAGCAGTCAGCCTCAGACTTGCTCCTAAATCAGACTTCCAGGAAGCCCCTATCAATCAAGTGAAAGTAGCAGGCTTATAATATTGGCAGCTCACAGTAAGTTGCTCAGGTAAACAGGACCATGTGCTCTCCCCTTTTTCTGCTTGGTTTTGTTTGTTTGTTTGTTTTGTTTGTTTTATGTTAAACTCCACAGATTGCATACTGGGTGTTCCGATGATACTTATTTTTCTACTTCTTACTTATTTAAAAACCAAACAAACAAATCCCTTCTCGGAAACAAGCAAGTAAGGTAAAAGAATAAAGCCAAATCCTTTTGTATATTCCAATCTCTCACTCAGACATCCTCATAAAGTTCACAGAGGCCTCAGTTCAACCACAGATCCTGAAGCTAGGTCAACCTCTGAGCTCTGCAGAGCACAAATGATCTCTTCGCTATGGGTAGGATACTTTTGCAAGGCTTTTCAGGAACATTTGGAATGGCGCAAAGCTTTATATAATGAAGCTATATTATGAAATATCTGGCTGTATTACGATGCAGGTTCTTCTTCCAGTTAAATCATATTCTCTACGCTCTATTACGGTGAAATGCTGGGTAATGGCTCTCTAATTTCTCACGGAGAGTTGCAGACATGATCGCTATATCGGCAACTGTGTATTATACATCCCTTGTGACACTGCATTTATATCAATGTCTGTAGCTTTTTAAATCTCAAGCTCTAGACCATATATGGAAAGGGACAGCAATATTCTTACAGAGATGCCTAAACGATACCATTTCACTATGTACAGATTATCTAGCATAGTGCAGAAGATTCAACAGAGCAGGATTCATTAATCTACAACTCACAGCCGATCATGACCACAGTGAAGGGAGTTTGTCAATTACCTCGACCCGTTGAACTTTGCACGATCCAACAAAGCAGCTGATAAACCATGCTAACTCTGACTTCTATGAACAACAAAAAAAGATTCCTTACTCTAATATATTAACATCAACGACTCCGGGCTGTCCTCTCTCCTGTCACTATTTATTTCATAGGGTAACATCAAAGTCTACTGTCAATGGGTCATTAAGCCACACTCATGTAAGCCACTGTGAGTTTGAGGACCATTGAGCATGGTATATTTGCCCTTCTGCACCAGAATTAAATAAACATCGACACTAAATAACACTGCAGTGATCTTCCAAGATCTCTGGTGGAGTAGTTAATAGCCCTTGGAATGTCTCATTTCCTTCTTGACATGGTATGTTCTGAACAGCTACCCATTCGGAGAGCTGTGTAAACCGGAATTCAAGCTGGTTTAACACTTAACGGTACGTGCTGGTCTTTGATCCTTCCGTTTATCAGTGTCAATGTTTTTAATAATTACTATTTTCTACAAAAGGGGTCACAGATGGGCTCCATTAACAAATGGGGCATAAATGACTCCTCTATCAGAGGCTAAACAAGGGCAGTTGTTTTTAAAACATTCTTTTCTTTGTTTCACTGGTTGTGTTTGAATGTTGTGAATCAGTTGCCAACACTGATAAATACAGAGATATTACAGAAAAATACAGGGTCTTTTGAAAAGGCAGAAGTTTGGCAACATTTTACTTGAATTTTGTAAGGAGGCCAAAAGGAAGGCATGTGGTCCCTCCGGTTCTTTGCAGACCTGAAGCTTCTCGAGAGCAATGTATTCCAAGTCCAATTAATGGCTTTTACACCTTCCTGCCCAGCCTAAGCCCTGGCTACTCACAGTGTGGTCCGTGGAAGGACAGCATCAACACCACCCGGTGGCTTATGTGACGTTGGCACATGTGATCCCTGTGCCTTTTAGAGAAGCGCTTACAGAGACGTTGACTCAGGTGTAAGCAAATACTCAGTTTCTTTAGGGTTGTCTTGGCTTCTGTCTTTGGCTCGTAGTCTCAACTCCACCTTCCGCCTTTACTTACGTTTGTTTCTCCAGTTTAACCCTTGCATTCACGTCTTCTAGTCTTCTCCAGTCTCCCCTTGTCCTCTACAGACATTCACAAAGAGCCAATACCAAAAGAGCAAAACCATCCTCATTTCTACATTAGGAGTGCAGTTTTCAAGAAGAAATCTCACCATTTGCAAAACATGGCTATACCTAGAGGGCATTATGCTAAGTGAAAAAAGTCAAAAAGAGAAAGAAAGACAAACGCGGTATGACTTCGTGTATATGTAGAAGCTAAAAAACAAAACAAGTGGACAAACCAAACAAAACAGACTCAGATTCGAAAAACAAACTGTCCCCAGCAGGGGGGTGGGGGGTGAAGCAGGCAAAATAAGTAAAGGGGATTTAGAGGATGAACAGACTTCCAGTTATAAATACAAAATCATAAGGATATAATGTACAACATAGGGAATATGGTCAATAATACTGTAACAACTCTGTACGGTTATAGGTGGTAAACAGACATAATCATTTCATAGTGTATAAAAATATCTAATCACTATGATGTAACCTGAAACTAACAGAATACTGTATGTCAATTACACTTGAATTTTAAAAAATGAACAATTTTCCTATTTAGAATTGTAGGATATCTGGCTTGAATGGGACATGGCAAAGATCATGTAGTCATGTGGTTCCTATGGTAGGCTGAATGGTGGCCCCTCCAAAAGTTCTGTCCATGTTCTAACCTCCCAGGACCTGATAATGTGAACTTAAATGGGAAAGGGGTCTTTGATGATATAATCAGAAAAGATAGATAGATGATAGATGATAGATAGATAGATGATAGATAGATAGATAGATAGATTTATAACCTATTGGTTCTGTTTCTCCAAAAATCCTATAGATAGATAGATAGATAGATAGATGATAGATGATAGATAGATTTATAACCTATTGGTTCTGTTTCTCCAAAAATCCTATAGATAGATAGATGATAGGTAGATAGATAGATAGATAGATAGATGATAGATGATAGATAGATTTATAACCTATTGGTTCTGTTTCTCCAAAAACCCTATAGATAGATAGATGATTAGATAGATAGATAGATAGATAGATAGATACATAGATGATAAATAGATAGAGATTATATCCTACTGGTTCTGTTTCTCTAAAGAACCCTCATACTGCCCCCAAATCCAATGATCAGTATCCCTAAAAGAGACATGTAGAGGGTAGGCATACAGACGAAGAGAAGGCCATGTGAAGACAGACACAGAGTAGAGAGAGCAGTCACAAGCCAGGGAATGCTCACAACCATCAGAAGCGTGAAGAGGCAAGGAATGGAATCTCTCTTTGACCTTCTGGAGAGAGCACAGACCTGCTGAGACCTTCATGGTGAACTTCTGACCTCCAGAACTTTTAGAGGACACATTTCTGTTGTGATAAGTCACCTAGTCCATGGTTATCTGTTATGGCAATTCTAGGACACTAATCCAGTTCCGAAACCTGGACATCTGTCAGCATCACCTGGTGGCATAATGATGGTGAGAATCACGACAGGTGGAAAGGAAAGCGAGGGGGGCATCTTTACAGCTTCAGCGGCGAGAGGCAGAGATCAGCAGCCCTGACACCACCAGGGAGCATCTTAACATGTATCAGACACGGAGAGTCTGAGGCCCCAGCCCCACTGAGTCAGAAACTGAATTTTAACAAAATCTCTAAGTGATTCATGTACAGATTAAAGTTTGAGAAATGCTTCCCTAGGCAATTTCAATTAGCAACCTTTACAGAGTTTCTCCTTGATCCCATGTTTGTGTTTACCAGCATGTAAAAAGTGTTCCTTCCCTCCTGTCTCTGAGATAATGTTAGTAAGAACACAAATTCCAGGAGAATTCAGAACAAAAACACACGCACGTTCTAACTTAGAGGGTGAGCCCTTCCAACTCCTTAATATGACACTCTGAGAACAAGGCCAAATCATGCACCAAATGAGGTGTTTGAGCCCCGAGAACAGAGGCAAGGATTGCTAATGCATTCATTCCAACTTAGCAGCACCGCCCAGGCGAAAAGAGTTTGTTTATTAAATGTTTACCTTAAAAGGGGTTTCATCTGACAATTGAAACCAACAAAAGCCCATAAAATTGCTTCTGGAAATTTGAACGTAAGAAATTCTCACCTAGGACTCAAAATAATAGCCTATTAAAATTACATTGGGAGAGTGGAGACTCATACAAAATAGATGATTAAAGAAAATGCAGAGCCATTGGGGTGGAGGGTGGAGGTTGAGGAAGTAAGGGATGCATCTGCTAATCCTTAATTCAGAAATGCCAACCCTACAAAGCAGTGCCTGAAACAAAAGCCTTTATTATTTCCAGCTAGCCACCACGCTGGCCCTGCCCAGTTTCTCGGGACGGCCGTGCATCTAACAGAATAGGAGAACGAAAGAGCCCTGTGCCATCTGTGGATTTGCATGCAGTGCAGAAAAGAGGTAACCAGGGAGGGGTTAGAAAAATTAGAGAAATTTGAATTGCCTTCTCTTTAAGGGAAAATCTGGGGGGGCACTTTTGAATGGGCACATCCATTCATGATGTACGGATGCAGGCCTTCTGACTTTAGTCTATGTAGAGGCATTAAAGGCAAAATCTGAGCAAATACTGGAATCAATTCAGTAATTCAAGTTAAAACAATTAAAAAGGAGACTGAGCCAGTTAAGTAATCCATAGCATGAAGAGGACGTTGGAACCAAAAAGCAACAACAATACAAAGGTGGAAGTGTAAAAATATAGACAAAAATAAAAACAGATTTAATACCTACGATACGATGAACATACTTCGTATTTTCTCACTTACTCTTACAAAACCAGTCAAAATAGATAAATATCTGTTTTAGAGATGCGGAAATTGAGTCCCAGAGAGGTGTCAGCCAGGTCATACGAAGAGCATGTTGTGGAGGAAAATACAAATAACATGTTTCAAGAGTCCAATGTATGAGACACCGTGGATCAGAGCCATTATTAATTTATCACGGAGCTCACACCTACAGCAGAATTCAAGTGCATTTGTGTTATTCAAGACATTCACAGTGGCCTATATATTTTATGTAAGAAGCAGTATTGGCTTAAATGAACAATTGCATTATTACAGAAGGCTTTTAGTTCCTAAGGAGCCTGGGAATTAGCGTCAGTCTAGAAACATGTAAATGAAGGGAGCTGCTAAAATTGGAAGAGGAAAACACTCTGTTCCACATAATTGAATCCCATTCGTGTAGTCAACAACTTAAATTGAATGACTATTTTTGGTCGGCAGTTTTGGGCAGTGGGATGCAAAGGTAAATAAGACAAAGTCTTCATTCTCAAGGGGTTCTTTCTACTTGGGAAGGCGGACATTACAATTCAACGTGGAAAGTGCTGCACTGGAGATAAGCACAAAGCACGCTCGCGTGCAGAACACAAACAGAATCAATCACGGCATCATGTTCGAACACCTGGGGAATTCAGGCACCCAGAACAATGGAAGTTTATTCTACCCGCTAATAAGTCCGAAGACCGAAAGACATAAATGAAAGAACAAGCTAGAGAAAGGGACCAAGATTCCCTACGGAAATAATCATGCCCATACCCTATATTCTTCCACGTCCAGTCTGAATAACAAGTTCTTATCATTATTTGGCTAGCTGCTTCCTTTGGGCATATAATAATCCTGGCTGTTAGATATCGGCCTCTTTCTAATTGGTCTCCCACATCCATTCTGGTCCAATTCCAATCCACTCCTCACTCTGCAGCCCAAGGCTCTTTTCAAAATGTAAATCAGATCAACTCACTCACCTCTCTGGTTGGTTTTAAAACTTCAATATCTTCACATTGCTCTTAGAATAATGTGAAGTTCTTAGTACAGGCTGCAAAGCCTGCAAACCTTACCTGGTCTTCAGCCCCATCTCCCACTGCCCCCCACTCCTTCTGTTCTCCAGCTGTCACTCTTCTTCCAATTCTTGGATCTGTAGTAAACTCTTTCCAGCTAGATGTGCTTTGCATGTGCTGTTTCACAGCCATAAAAGTCTCTAAGAACTCAATCAGCTACTTGACTTCTCTTCCAATGTTTCCTAATTAAGGATCATGAGTTACCCTTTAAAACATCTATTTCTTTTTTTTTAATTTTTAGTGTTTCTTTATTTTTGAGAAAACAGAGAGAGACAGAGCACAAGTGGGGTAGGGACGGAGAGAGAGAGACAGACAGACAGACAGAATCTGAGAAGCAGGCTCCAGGCTCTGAGCTCTCGGCACAGAGCCCGACACGGGGCTCGAACCCACAAACCATGAGTTCATGACCTGAGCTGAAGTCAGACGTTTAACCGACTGAGCCACCCAGGCGCCCCATAAAAAAAAATCTATTTCTTTATAATAACAAAGTAGCCAAACACAGTGGCCAAAGGCTCCATGTTTCTTGATCCAGAAGACTCAGGATCAAACCTTAGCTTTACCAATGATTAGCTGTGTGACTATACTCTTAATCTATTCGTTGGTAAAAACAGGCGGCAATATCAGCACTTGCTCCTAGAATAGTTACAAAGATCAGATAACACACATAAAACACTTTTCCATTCTATTTCTAACTCAACATTTATCCCCTCTCATTTGTTTTTTTTCTTTACCACTCTTTCTTTTAATGTTTTCCCTGCCTCTGTTAATGTTTGCAGTGTTTTCAACTGTGCCTGTAAATCTAATTTTATATATCTGTTTGTTCTCAGAGTGAAATACTGTTTTAAGGACTCATGTCTTACATCAGTTCTAGAAAGAAAGAAGTCAATTATTCTTCTTAAATATTGCTTCCTTACCACCCTTTCCTTTTAGCACTCTATCATTCGTGCTGAGACAGCGTGCTTCAGTGGAAAACTGCCCTGTTCCGAACAGAGACTGGTTCACTTTCTGTAAAGGCCCAGATGGTATTTTTTAACCTTTGTGGGTCACAGCGCCTCTTGGCAACTCCTCACTTTCACCACCGCAGCCTGCAAGCCACAGGAATCAGCGTGTGGAAACAGGTGGGCGTGGCTGCGCGGAAACAGGTGGGCGTGGCTGCGCGGAAACAGGTGGGCGTGGCTGAGTTCCAATCAAGAAAGAGTTTGCCAACCCCTGGCTTTGAGCTTTCTCTTCTGAGTTGTCTGATTCTAACCCTTCATTTCCTTAGAGCTGTTTTCACCACTTTACAAGCTGTAAACAATGGGCAGCAACGTAAAAGAATTCTTGTGCACCGATAGGAAAATTCTGAACCATGGAGGTTCAATTCACCTGTGCCTCAACTCTGCATGGAAAAAGCCTGTTTTGCCTGGTATGTTTGTAAATTAATTTCAACATTCCTTTACTCAATATAAATGTGTCCTTCTTTGACTTCTTCTTCAAGCCAGTTGTAACATTTTACAGATTCCCTCATTAATCATGAATCAAATCTTGAACATGTGTTCATTTTACGTGTGTATAAAAGTAATGACTTCAGCCTTTTAAAAAAATTATCCTTTAACACACGCATTTGGAACCTCTCCATCTTTGTGACTTCTAATTGGTCATTCATAGTTTTAAACCTTTTTGCTCTGTATCAGGGTGAATCTCAGTATGACATTGGCCAAATAAATTCTCTTTGACAACATCCATTCTAGAAGTTCACCATTTACTGAATGCCTTATTTGAGTAATGATCTTTCTCATTGCTAAGATTTCTATTTGATTTCCATATTTCTTTTTTTTTTTAATTTTTTTTTACGTTTATTTATTTTTAAGAGACAGAGTGAGACAGACCACAAGCGGGGGAGGGGCAGAGAGAGGAGGAGACACGGAATCCAAAGCAGTCTCCAGGCTCCAAGCAAGCCTTCAGCACAGAGTCCGATGAGGGTCTTGAAGTCATGAACCGTGAGATCATGACCTGAGCCGAAGTCGGTCACTTGACTGAGCCCCCCAGGCACCCCGATTTCCATATTTATTATTTCATTGCTGCTTGCTTTTGTTTTGAAGTTTCTTATTCTTCCTGTAGATGCAGTTTCATTTGACTTTCTTAAACATGTCATCATGTGGTAGGGTCCCTCACTAAGGGAAGAAAAACAAAAACAAAAACCTCAAGGCAACCTGGCTATACACGTATGTGACAATATCCCTCACGACCTTGCAACGTGAGACCACTTAATCAGACTGCATGTTTGTGTGTTACCACATATGGGAACAAGGAAGTAGAAAGTGTATAAGAAACTACACCACGTGGCGTTCGGGGCTCAGCTCTTTGAGTAAGAACCCAACTTAGCGCATCTGCACTTACTGGACATGCACGCACAATCTTTGAGCGGAACCCGTTATTTTATTTTAATTTTTTTCACTCTCTGTGATCGCACACATACGCACACCTTTTGCACGCATCCTTACCTAATCATCTGAGCGTCCAATCTAGTATCGGTCTTTTAATGGCAATTTGAGATTGCATGTCTTGTAGACGAAGATGATACCCCATACCCAGCCGCTGAGTCAGGGGTAATTTGGTCAATTCCTGATTTCAAGGCTGAGACCGTGATCTCATATTTTCCTGGGTCTTTCTCTCTCTGAAGGTCATAGCTCCTGGTATCCGTGTCTGAAGTTCCCTTTTGAGTTCTTTTCCAACACTTGCCTCCAAGCAACAAACGTGGCTCTCTGGCTTCCCACCTCACTTGCCATGTTTGACTCAAGTTACCTGCACCGATGTCCTACCAGCCAGGGGTGCTCGTTTCTGGACCAGGAGGCCAACTTGAGGAGATGTATATCCTGTTCCCAAGAGTAGCCATGTCTGTTTTGGTATTTCCTGTTTATTCCATATACTGTTGCTATGCTATTACAGCCTGAGAGACTGAGTCAAAGTATGAGAACACCACACCATCTTGACTGAAATCGTATCCATTATTCACGTTGCATAAAATGTTCATTTGAACATTAAAAAACAAAAGGAAAGAAAATTCTGCATCTATATCTGTTGAACTTGATGGAAGAGTCAATTAGATCCTCAGAAAGATGTGAACACACGGGGATCATTTAAACTATATTTAAACTATTTGATGAATGTGAGCTTTTTGAAACCTCTAGAAAAGGCTAATGAATGCTATGCTAATATTCACAAACTGATAAGGGCTTTGCTGCCACTTCCAAAATGCAATAGCAAAACATTGAAAAGTTGAAAATCACTCCCAAAATAGTTTTAACCCTTGCATACCACCCCCCCCCCCCCCGCCACCCCGCCGCCCCAGGACCTTCCAGTTCTGAAGAAAATCCACTAGCCTGGTGTACACGCCTGAGCTCTGCTACCCACCACCTATTAAAAAGATAGTATCTGGGGCGCCTGGGGGGCTCAGTCGGTTAAGCGTCCAACTTTGGCTCAGATCAGGATCTCACGGTCCGTGAGTTCAAGCCCCGCGACAGGCTCTGTGCTGACAGCTTGGAGCCTGGAGCCTGTTTCAGATTCTGTGTCTCCCTCTCTCTCTGCCCCTCCCCTGTTCATGCTCTGTCTCTCTGTGTCTCAAAAATAAATAAACGTTAAAAAAAAATTAAAAATAAAAAATAAAAAGATAGTATCTTAATGTAAAGGAGGTTCATTCAGAGAGACAGGAAATTGAGTGCTTAATGAGTTTGCAGTGATTCCTTTCAAATAAATTTAGCACATCTGCACACACAGGGCATACATACACCCTACTGTGAGCAGAATAATAGTCCACGACAAAATTTTATCTGGCTCAAAATGTCAAGAGGGCAGAGGCTGAGAAACCCAGGGGTAGACGTTACGGTTCCCAACGGAAAGGTGTTGAATTAATTGTATGTATATTTATACATATAACATACACCATTTTATAATTATATATACCTATGTGCATATTTTTAAATTTATGTAGATTACATCACTGTGCGTGTATGTGTGGGAATGCTTTATCTTGTAGGAAAACATGATAGACTGTTATTACATTTGGGGAATTTCCCACCATAGGTCCTGGTTCAAGATAGCATCCTGAGCACTTTCTTTCTTTCTTTTTTTTTTTTTTAAAGCTTTATTTTTGAGAGAGAGAGAGACAGAGTGCAAGTGGGGGCGGGGCAGAGAGAGATGGAGACACAGGATCGGAAGCAGGCTCCAGGTTCCAAGCTTTCAGCGCAGAGCCCGATGTGGGGCTTAAACCCACGAACTGTGAGATCGTGACCTGAGCTGAAGTCAGAGGCTTAACCAACTGAGCCACCCAGGCACTCCCCATCCTGAGCACTTTCTATTTAACTCAGTGAACCTCATAACAACACTTCCAGGTGGGTAATATTATTATTCCCATGGTATGAATAAGAGAACGAAGGCCCAGAGAAGTTAAGTCGTCTGCCTGATGTCACAGAGCTAGCAAGCAGGGGATTCTGGATCTTCGCCCAGTCTGAGTGATCTTAGCCCCTCTGCAGTATGATCTGTTGATCCACAAAGATCTTTAGAGCCCAAACTTTCCACTGGAAACTCCACTAGCCGGTCCACCTGTCTGCAAATGGTAAGCTTCTACACTGATTTGCATATACGCAGCAGTGGAGTCTGAATCATTAAGAAAACTTCAGCAGGGGGAGAAGGCACACATCAAAGCCACAGAGGTGAATGCTAATGAGAAGAGTAAACATATAAAACTGCTTTTTTTTTCCCCCAAAAACGATTTGCAAGTCCCTTCCAGGTGGTGCTGCAGATAAAGCGGGGTCGCAGAAATAGTTGTCTGCACGGGATGAGCAGGAGGGGCACTGAGCCACAGTCTTAGCCTACGGTGTTTCTTATAGCTAAGGCAAGCATTACGCTTGATTCATATTGGCTGGATTTCATCGCAGGATCCTGGAATGCCCAGAAAACACCCAACCAGGCAGACTCGGGCCGCGATCAGAAGAATTTTATTATCCAAGTTGCAACATGCAAATACCCTCTTTGCATTCTGCTTTCTGCAAACACGGGAGTGAAAAAAATAAGTGGGAGAAAACGAGGAGGAATAAAAGCAGTGCGATTCATGCTTCACAAAGTCCTGTAGGTTATTACCAGGCCTTAAATTGTGAGTTGCAAACACAAGCTGTTCTTAAACAAGAACAAAAAGAAAAAGCAGATGGTTTCTTTTTACATCCTGTGAAACTTTTCCTGAATGCAAGCGTATGTTCCCTTCTCCCCAGCTGGCATTCCCATGCAAATGATCCGTTTTCTGTCATTTTGAGAAAAATTTTTGATCTCCATCCCCCACCCCATTCTAAATGCCAAAATACCTAGAAATGAGAGGAGGGAAAGGGATCAAAACATTTTTTATCAAAGTAGGCCTCTGAGGCTCCATCACTGCAAATCTGTTCAGAAACACGACTGGGCTTACGACAGGTATCGCCGTGACCCCATTATTATCATGACCATTATTTTGTAGGTTACGGATGTTTCTTCCGACAGACATCTTTACTGATGTCTGTATAGCTTTTGCTATAGGTGACATGGTGGGAAGAAGGGAGATTTGCAGTTATAAAGTTCTGGATTATGTAGATTCTTGGATTCACATTCTAGCTCAGTGGCCAATTAAATAACTACACGCCCTAGAGAAAACTGTTTAAAATCACTTAGTCCGTGTGACTCTCAGTTTGCTCACTTGTAACACGGAGACAGTGACATCTGCCTTTGCAGGGAGATTTTGAAGATCAATTTCTCTTTGAGAGGCGCCGCACGGAATCTTGTTTGCCACACTCGTATGAATAATGAGTGCAATGGCACCTATTTCAGAGGATTAGTTGAGGATGAAATAAGGCCGTGCATTATTTGTAAAGCATTCCTGAAGTGCCCAGAACATACTAAGTTCTAAATAAATGGGAGCTATTATGGAGTGGTTATCGTTTTATTGGTATTGCTGACCTGGAAGAGTACACGGGGATCCGAAGGCTCTCAGATGATCCTCAATCCCACTCAATTATCTGCATTGTTTTAAAACAATTTCCCACAGATGCTCACTGCTATCCTGGCTGAGGTGGGCAGTGGTTGCATTGGCTCCACTACAGATCTTAGTGGCCAACAAAGTGTCTCTCTAGTTAATACTTAAATTCTCCTTGTGCCTGAAGAGCTTTCACAAGAGGATTTTGAAATGTTTCTGATCAGTTTTGTATTATAGCCGGATACATCTGTTGAGATCAAAAGCTGCCCGTGGTTTGGTATTAGTTACGTCTGTGCAAAAAATTATCCCAAACTTGATGGCTTAAAACAAGAACAAAAAAGGCAAACAAAACATTTCAGCCACACAATTTCTGGGGATCAGGTACCCAGGAGCGGCATCGCTCCGTGGTTCTGGCGTGGGATCTCTCATGAGATTGCCGCCAATTTGTCAGCCTGGGCTGCAGTCACCTGAAGGCTCAACTGTGGCTCACTCACATGGCAATTGGCTTGAACAAGCAGTCAGAGCAAGAGAGAGAGGGAGAGAGAAGCCACAGAACAGAGTCTTTTATAACCTAATCTCAGATGTGACACGCCATTATTTCCTTTGATCCTGCTGCTCATGCAGACCAATCTGGTATAATGTGGAGGTGTCTAGACAAAGGGTATGGATGCCAGAAAGTGGGGACCACTGGGGGACATTTGGGGGGCTGGCTACCACAGTCCCTGGGCCAGTAATTTATACTAAAGTAGTAAGCATAAGTGAAAACGGAGAGCAATGTGACCTCCCACATGAATTCAGTCTCACCATTAATTGAACATCCAGATCAGCTTCTCTGTCTTCCAAGAAGCTTCCCTGACAAGATGTATTTTCAATCATCTCCTTCCTATGAATGTTGACAGCATGCCTCTCTGCTTTAGCAATGTCATTTTACAGTTTTTGTTTCACAAAAGCTGGTCTAATCATCTTGAGGGCGAGGGTTATGTCAAATGCTTCTTTGGATTCCTTAAAATTCCTCCGTGTGCTAAGTATATGGAATTGGTAAAAGTTCAAACCCAGCTCTGTGACCTTTCAAATGCAAAGGTCTGAACAATGAGCATTCCTGTTTGAATTGCCTTGAAGCTCTCTAAAACCCTTGGTCATTGGGGCGCCTGGGTGGCTCAGTCGGTTAAGCGGCCGACTTCAGCTCAGGTCATGATCTCGCGGTCCATGAGTTCAAGTCCCGCGTCGGGCTCTGTGCTGACAGCTCAGAGCCTGGAGCCTGTTTCAGATTCTGTGTCTCCCTCTCTCTGACCCTCCCCCGTTCATGCTCTGTCTCTCTCTGTCTCAAAAATAAAGAAACGTTAAAAAAAAATTCTTTTAATAAATAAATAAAACCCTTGGTCATTAAATTACAGTTTCCATCTTGGCCATTTGCATGCAATATAATAAAAATAGGCCCATGTACACTTCCGCTTAAAGAAAGCTTTTGACCTTGCCTCTCCTTTTGCTAGAACATTCTTCCCTTGGATATCTATGTGCATAGCTTACTCCTTCACCTCTTTTTTTTTTTTTTTAACATTTATTACTTATTTTTGAGAGAGAGTGTGAGTGGGACAGGGGCAGAGAGAGAGAGGGAGACACAGAATCCAAGCAGGCTCCAGGCTCTGAACTGTCAGCACAGAGCCCGATGTGGGACTCGACCCCCCACACCAAGAGATCATGACCTGAGCCAACACCAGAGGCTTAACTGACTGAGACACCCAGGCACCCTTGCTCCTTCACCTCTGTAAAGAAATGCTTTGCTCAGATGGTCTCTCTTCATTGAGGTTTACCCCAACCACGATATTTAATATAGCAATCAGCACGTGCCTGGCCTCACCACTGACAAGCCTTTTACCATGCCCCAAATTTTCTTTTTGTTCTAGCACCTATCACCTTCTTAAGAAAATGTAATTTACTAATCCATTATATTTATTGTCTGCCTTCCTTTCCAGAGTGTCAGCTCTCTGAGGACAGGACTCTCCTCTGTTCTGTTTTGCAGTATATACTCTGCCTGCATCCGTGTCTAGAATATACCAGATGCTTAGTATGGAATTCTTGAATAAACGGAGTAATATTTTTCACGACGGAATTTGAAATAAAGAAGTCTTGGGGCACCTGGGTGGCTCAGTCAGCTGAGCATCCAATTTGGGCTCAGGTCATGATCTCATGGTTCGTGGGGTTGAGCCCCACGTTGAGCTCTGTGCTGACAACCCAGAGCCTGGAGCCTGCCTCAGATTCTGTGAATCCCTCTCTCTCTGCCCCTCCCCTGTGCTCTCTCTCTCTCTCTCAAAAGTAAATAAATAAACATTAAAAAAGTCTTCACCTGTAATGCTTGAGCTGAGTAGATATTTCAGTTAACAATGAAGGCTACTTTCTCAAGAATTCTGTTTGGTTGGTTTATCTTCTTATGTAAGTAGTTTATGAATCACTATACAAAGCAAATACATTATAAATAAGAGATAAGAATCTAATGTAAAATATTTTATTTTATTTTTGTTAGTAAAATTCACAGAAGCCACAGTGCAGAAGTTGATAGACTTTATTCATCAATTCAGTAAAACCACATTCAACTCATTCAAGCAACTAGTTTGAGTGACGTGAGCTCAAGGAGTAAAATAAATACTTAACAGAGGTGATGCACAAACATTTTTGTTCACTATAAAAGTACATTAATTGTTCCAAGGCTCTAAATAATCACAGTGCTTTTTGTTTTTCTTTTTTAGCTTTACCTCTAATGCTCTCAGTATGACTGGTATCTGCTTTCTAGATTAGGACATATGCTGAGAATTTACTCCTCCTTTTGTTCTCAAAATGGTAATTCTACGAGAAGTTAAAGCCAATATATTTTGAAAAGAAATGACATAATAATAATAATAAAACTTGGTAATCAAATATTAATGTTTTTCTACATGTTTATGGTGCTGTTCAATTAAATGATTTCTGTGCATTGGCAAAATAAACCACACATATTCTGCCACAAAAGAAGTGGTAAATCAAATATCTGGCTATTTAACGATGTTTTCTCTATTTTCAACATTTGCAATGTCCTCATTCCTGAATTAATCCCTAGAAGAAAGTTTGAACCACAGAGCAAAAATTGAAGAAAACACCCTTCTAACAAAGGAGCCTTGTGTTCTAATTGTGTAATTATCAGAGTTTGGAATTCACAAATTTACATCTTGTAGTGGTGTTTAACTTGTTTTACTAAGCTTTCATTTGTATAAAAGCTTAATTAATTATCCCCGAGTGACAGTGTTTTCTTTGGAAGATCATGTTGAACCTCTCGCATTAAAATTCTATACTCCTTTCAGCTAACACAAGCAACATACAAACAATTAAGGCACCTACATTAAAAGGCCTGTGATCCCAAGGCTTGATGTTTTTGTGACAAACTGGTGTGGAACTTGCTTGACTGCCACTTCCTGAATGGCCCCTTACTTTGCCTATCACTAAGACAGAAGATGAAGGAGCATTCTGAAATGTACATTTATTAAAAAAAAACAATAAAAACAAACAAATATTATTTAGTAGATAAAAGACCTGAAGACCCTACCACTGATAGTAGGTCCCTGAAAACATCTGCATGGCAGAAAAAAATGCAATCATGGAAGGTAGAACCAATAGTCTAGAATTCTTCCACCATTAGTTCAGTTCAGCATGTATTTTCTTAAATCTCATAGTCTTGAAGTATTTTCTTATGGAACTGATGCTGTGAACTTGTTGGTTAACGAGCATTAACAACACTGTCCTTAGCAGAATTGGTAAATCTATTACACATGAGATTAGTTTTGATATGACCATCATCTCCACACCCCTCTGTGATGTAGGGAGCAGTGGTGGATGTTGAAAGAAAAATACAATGGGGGAGGCAAGACTGAGTGTGGCAGCCAGACTTCTGAGATGGCCACACTCTTGTATAAAGGCCTTCTCTTCAGAGTGTTGGACCTATCACTTGCTTCTAACCAATAGAATACAGCAAATATGAGGGGAAATCACTCCCATGATTAGGTTACAAAAGACAGTAACTTTCATTCTGCCAACGGACTATCTTTCTTGCCGGCTCTCAAGAAGGCAGCTGCCATGACAGAGAAGCCAAGCCCATGGGGCAAGGAACGGAAGGTGACCTCCAGGCAGCACTCAGAACATCATGTGCTCAGTCCAACCACCTGAAAAGAACTGAATCCTGCCAACAACCCCTGAGAGGGCTTGGAAGTGGATCCTTCCCCGGCTGATAACTTGCGATGAAACCCCAGTCCTGGCTGACACCTTGGTTGAAGGGTTGTGACAGGGGCCGAGTCACAGGTAATATATACGTGCTCTTCCAAATGGCTAAGTTTGGAGGTAATTTGTTCAACATAGATAACCAGTCCAGAGTGACCTTTGAAAGAAAGCCTTGAAAAACATATCCCGGTTTACTAAAAACCAAAGCAGAACAATAGCAGAGGAGAAAAGACTGTGTGGAGGGGTACGAATAATACTTTGCTACCTCACTTCTTTGCAAAAGAGAGCAGGCTCTTACGTGGGTCAAGTACAAATGGAATCTGTTAGTACTCCAAGGAATGGCATTTTCAGCGCGGGGAATAACAGGATGATAAATAGGAACACGGCCAAACACTCTCTGGCTCCCTTCACATGACTTGTATTCTTTCTTCCATCTCTCGTCAGATGTGGTTGATATAGAATCCGGCCTTGGCAAGGGCAGCTTTCCCTAGGTAGCTCACAAATACTTAGTAGGCAGTATTCTTGATTTCGATCTACTTAATAAAACCACGTCACCTATTTTAGTAACATTTTGTAAATTTAATCCGGCAGTTTGAATTTTACAATTCTGAGACCGATTTTAAAAAGTGGATTGGGGGGCGCCTGGGTGGCTCGGTCGGTTAAGCATCCGACTTCGGCTCAGGTCATGATCTCGCGGTCCGTGAGTTCGAGCCCCGCGTCGGGCTCTGTGCTGACAGCTCAGAGCCTGGAGCCTGTTTCAGATTCTGTGTCTCCCTCTCTCTCTGACCCTCCCCCGTTCATGCTCTGTCTCTCTCTGTCTCAAAAATAAATAAAAACATTTAAAAAAAAAATTTAAATAAATAAATAAATAAAAAGTGGATGGGGATTGACGCAATGTTGTCATTGTTCTGTTTTACCCAAAAGGGCAAGTAAACATTCACCAAAGTGATAATACCGTACCATAAATGACTGCCACTTTGTGAAGACACATACTTTTTAGAAATGAACTCGTAATAAATGATCATTATTTAAAATTAAATGTTCTGGGGCGCCTGGGTGGCTCGGTCGGTTAAGCATCCGACTTCGGCTCAGGTCATGATCTCACGGTCTGTGGGTTTGAGCCCCGCGTCGGGCTCTATGCAGACAGCTCAGAGCCTGGAGCCTGTTTCTGATTCTGTGTCTCCCTCTCTCTGTGACCCTCCCCCATTCATGCTCTGTCTCTCTCTGTCTCAAAAATAAATAAACGTTAAAAAAAAAAAAAAAAATTTAAAATTAAATGTTCAGTGTTATAAGAAACTTAATATGTGTTTTTTTTTAATCCTGCTATGAAGTAGGTGTAAACTTTGCTGCGTGTGTGGACTAATTTTAGGAACCATTGATTTAGTCTGTTTAATTTTCTTAGCAACAAGAAGCAATAAGAAATTGCTGTTCCTTCCATTTGACAACCCCAATACCAGATCAGAGTAAGATTCACCTTATCTTTTCCTTATACCTGATTTTATCTTTGCTGCATAAAGTGAGGTTGGGATCATCAGGAAAAATATAAGATGCCCAGTTCACTGGAATTTCAGATGAATACCGATAATTCATGTCCCATGACATATTGCACTGGACATACTTCTATTTTAAAAAAGTATATTTAAGGGGCTCCTGGGTGGCTCAGTCGGTTAAATGTCCACCTTAGGCTCAAGTCATGATCTCACAGTTGTGAGTTCAAGCCCTGCATCAGGCTCTGTGCTGACAGCTCAGAGCCTGGAGCCTGCTTCAGATTCTGTGTCTCCCTCCCCCTCTACCCCTCCCTTGCTCGTGCTCTGTCTCTCTCTCTCCCTCTCTCTCTCTCAAAAATAAATGAACATTAAAAAAATGTTTTTAATAAAAAATATATTTAAAAATAAACTATTTATTTAATAGTCAAATTCTGTACTTTTATTTGCCACTTCTAGTCATCCTAGCTGTGGAGTGAGTTATTCTAGAAAACTAAGACTAACTTGAATACTTACTTCTTCAGCTTAAGTTTGTGTTTAAAATAAGTAAAATTGTGTGTGTGGAAGGAGGGAGGATTTTTCCCCTTGGAGTTCACATTCACATTGATAGGAACTGCTTCTACATAACTATACTCAGAACTCACTTAATGAGAACCATATCTCTAGTGTAGATGTCTGATCTCTCCTTAGCAGCCTAAATTTTTCACATGGGCAACTGAGGTCAGGAAATATAATGACCTCACCTTTCTTGCCAATGGACCAACATCTGAATCCGTTGATTAAAAGCTTCACTGTGATTTTTCCTCCTGGCACCCTCTTGAATCCTTTTCTTCCACAAAAGACACTACAGGGTTCTTCCTTGCTAATTCAACTACACACACCCATACTTTCTCTTGGAGACTCAAATGTCCCTCCCATGTATTATAAGGTTCCCCCCTTCATGGGGAAAAATATAGTAGGTATCCACTGGAATTTCTTAAATATCAGAAGATACAGGTATCTAAAACCCCAAACTTGAAGTTAGCTCTCTTTGTAAAAAGAAAAAAATGATCGTTTTCAGTCATAAAGATGTTCTAACCACAATAACTCCAAGGTGAGCCTTCGGTTATCTGAAAATATTGAAAAAGAATCTAAAAGAGTGTCATCATTTTTGAGTACAACTCAGCTTTCTTACTGTGTCCTCTAACCATCTAATCTTATCTCAGATTCACGTCCTACCCTTTGTTAAACAGAGATCTAGCCCCAAATCTCCAGTCTACAGATGAGGAAGCAAAGGCTGGCAGGGAATGAGAACATGGCCCAAGATGTAAGACGAAATTATCACTTTTGAGGAAGTGTTTCCTCACCAATATCCTAACAACCATTGCCTACGGGGAGCAAGGAGCCCAAGTGATATTGCTGTGTTGCCTCTGCAAAACTTACAGTATGGGGAAGGTAAGCATGCTTCCTAAAATCACCAAGCAAGTCACACAAGGTCAGAGCTAGAAGGAGCAGCCTGGATCATTAACCCCTCTCGAATTATGCATATCAGAACCAACAACGCCCACCAAAGGAAAAATGGCTTCCCCAAATCTATACATTGGGTTGCAAGACTGGCGCCCTAGACTTTGCTTCTACCAGACCACACCCCCTTCTGAAGGATGGCCTGTTGGGTGATTTTCAAACCTTCTGTCTATGCTTTTCCAGTGAGCTCTTCTGCCAAATCCAAGCTTATTGAAGCATGGTCCTCAGTTTGTCTGGATCCTAGATCACTGGGTGCTTATTATTAAAAGTGCAGAATCCCAGGGGGGAGCTCCCTTCTATCTGCATTCCAGCAAGGCTATTTCTGATACATTCTCAAACTTGGTAACCATTCCCCTGAAACATAACTGGTCTCCTTAGTCATTCTGCCATTATTTTCTGAGGACTTGGTGTGCAGTGAACCATACTAAGCACTATGGCGAACATGAAGATACACAAGATATCTCTAGGCACTGCAAATATGTTTTCTGGATTCAGATTGTGGACGCTTCATCTGCCAAGAGTATTACTCTTTAAAAATCTTGGGAAAGAATTGTGTGTGTGTGTGTGTGTGTGTGTGTATACCAGTTGTGTTACAGCTCTCTTGGTAATGAGTCACAGAATTCTAACCAGAGCAGGGACTTATTGTGAAGGATAGTGGATACTTACATACCCGAGGCAGGAAATCATCTGGTTCTCAAGGGCACCCAGAATGAGGGGACTCATATGCTGTGTTAACTCTCCCTCGACTATTTATCCGGGTCTTTCTATCTTTCTATGGGTATCTGGATCATTCCTCTCTTCTCTTCCCCTCTCCCATCTCCCTCCCTCTCTCAATCCAGAATGCACCTCTCTACTTCTCTGATCCATAAGGAGCCACAGACTTCTGGTGCCTGGAACGCATTTTACGCAGCGAATTCCTTCTCCATCATTATAACTTAGTTCAAACACTGACCCCTAAGAGAGGACTTCTAGAGCTAATACTTACTGGGTACTTAACTACATGCAGCTGTGGCTCACAAAATCCCTGAATATTTGACAATCAGCTCTCATTTAATTGCTCACGTCCTACGCAATGGCCTAGTTTCTTTACAACATTAATCCAAATCAGAAAGCGTCATGTTTGTGTATTAGTTTACCCATGTAACTTCTGTCATATCATGCTAACATGTGGGCTCCATGCAGCGGTAAGCTGGGGCTAGCTCACGCAGGCTCATGACAGCTGTCAATCAGGAATTTTGTGAGTTGGTTATTAAAACTGCCGGTAGCTTGAAATTGGTCATGGCAGGAATGTTTACATCACAAAAGTCGACAAACGCTACAAATCAGGCCTTTAAAAAATTTTCCTGGCAGGTCAGCTCGCCAGCACACCAGGCAGGGGTTACCCTTTCTCTTTTCACTGTGAACACCTGACGGGGTCAACACTGAATGCGGGTGCAATCTACAGATGAGTGACTTTTATCATTTCAAACACTTTGGTTTTGTCCTAAATCCAAAATTATTGGGAAAATGAGTCATTGTCCCGAGTCGAATAGGGTGCTCATGCCTAAACAATTAACTATGTATGGAAGAGACAGCAGGGTCATTTTGTAACTGGGGCTGGTCCACAGATGGCTAGCTGTGCTGGTGGGGGTTGAGGGGCCATTTTTGGAAAAGGCACCAAGTAAACAAACAAAAGAGGAGAAAAAAATGTTTATCACATTTATCTCTCCCATTGGACTGGGACCTTCGTGAGGCTGAACTGATACCTTCTTCAACTCTGTAGCCCCTCACCAGCACATTTAGTGAGGAATGAGGAAGATTTATTTGTATTAAAAGGTAATTTTGTTTTCTCATTATGGAGTTTTAACCAAATATACTATGGACACAATAAATTCAGAAAGCTATTCAAAGGCTTTCCCCACTGACCAGCAAAGCTCTTTAATAAAAACGATGGCGGAGAGGAAGGGCTCCATTTGAAACCTTTCTTCTAAAACTCACTTGCTTTATTCGAGGAAACCAATAGAAGGAGCAAATGCAGGGACACTCCTCTGTTACCTAAACCGTGAGGAGAACATCTCGGGCCAGATCGGATGAACACGCTCACTAGACGCTGTTCTGTGTTAACAAACTACGTACTGCATGCCCTAATGAAAATAATGAGCCATTTTTGATGAACGACCCAATTTTTAATTTTGCCGTTGTCCAAATATACAGTAATAACAAGGGTGATGCAGAGCTGTTTTATAATTCTACCCCTTAGGTGAGGGATTCAGAACAGTAGTTAAAATCCAATCCCCTCTTTCTTTCAAATAGTGTAATCAAAGTGCTATGTCTCTAAGTGGCTCCTTTGCTGCCTAACAGAATACGTTATGTGCCTTTTTCTCCAAAAAGGCTTTCCAGCAAGTGTTGTTGGTAAAATGATCTGGACAAAGTTTTGGAGGTGAGATACTTGAACATAAAACAGTGTGAAATTAAGCAGCCGTGCCACATCCTCCAGTGGCTGTCCCCATTTGTCACAAACCCACAGCTAATTAAATAGAGGTAACTTTTCTCCTCCTTGTCCCATTGATCGAGCTCCAGGCTTGGTCTGTAAAGCAGGTTTTTCTGTGAATTGTGGTCCACTGGAAAAATCTGTTAACATAAAGGTATTTGAAAGTTTTCTCTTCCGTGGCCCCAGAGCAGGACAAAGCACTTCACAGCAATGACAACAATCTAGGAAGGATAGTTTTTCTGAAATTCGCCTGTAATATACCACCTGCTTAAGATAGAAGGCTGGGGGGGGGGCACGACTTGTGGACGCCCCCACTACCTCTCAGGTCCCTAATGATTAGCTGTCTCTTTCCTAGTCCTGAGGCCCCGTGGACTCATCTCTGGCTACATTTTCAGGCACGTATCTGACAGGCAGGGATCATTTGAGGAGGCTGCTATAAATTTCAACTCAGAAAAGAGAATCACAATGTTCAATTACGGGCAAAGTTTGTTGAGTGATAGCAAGATTGAAAGCAAACTCACTCTAAATAAAGGCTTTCAAATCCAGTCCCAGATCAAAAGCAAAAGTAATGATGCCCAAAAGTCAGGTTCTTTAATACCCCCGTTAGACAGGGGAGAGTGTCTTCGGGCCAGGAACTGGCTGTGCTAGCCAATTTCCTTCCTCACTCCTGTACTTCGTATCCTTATTGTTCCAATCAAGACAGAAACAGGCCAAGAGAAAGTGTGATCACTGGAGCTGCCAGTCCCCACAGACACTGGGAAGGCTCCAGGTGTACCCTTTCCCTCACCAGTCATCTTAGGCTTTGTCCTCAGGCCCAGCCCACCCCAGGCCACCCTGTGTTATGCTCCCCCCTGCAATGGGAATCAGCAAACAGCACTTTCAGAGTGAGCCTCAACCCCAGCTGCACATTTGGAATCATCGGAGAAACTTAAAGAATGCCAAGCATGAGCCCTGGATCCCGGGGGGGTGGGGAGGGGTGGATTTTATTCGGTTGGTCTGGGGTTGGACCCAGGCATCCGCCATTTTTTAGAACAGGAAGAAAATTTAGACTCACTGGGCTCCCTTGGAGACAAACCAACCGTACATACCGAAGGCAGGTGCACCCACTCACGCCCACGCTAAATGTGGGCACGTTTCCTCAGAGCGAGGTGAGACATTGCAACTCAGGTGCAAACAAGTCTGGGACACACTAAATCAAGGTTTGGAGACTTGAGACCAAAGGTCCATATAAATGGGTGAAGAGGTCCCAGGGGGTGGGGGCCCTGGCAAAGGGAGGAGCCATGCCGTGCCCAAAGGTGCCAGGCCAGGCTTAGCTCCAGACCCTAGCACCAGCAGGAAATATGCCAGATTATCCAATTTCTCGGGGAAACCTCCAAACTGGATTTCTCTATAAAACGTCTTGGTTTTCAATATTGGCTCTTTCCCCTCTTAAGCCCAGGACAGGCTAAAAGAAAGATCTTTGGGCCCTGCGGTTTGTGGGACATCTCCCAGCCCCTAGGCCCCAGGATGGAGTAATATGAACACTCCTGAAAAGCTTTCTCTTTGACCAGTTTTTCAATGCCCCTTCTTCAGCATCTGCCACAAACATAAACCTTGGGTAATATTCCACCACTCAGAAATGCATTTGGGTATAATAAGGACTTGTCACGAAACTACAGTAAAACCTTGGGGTGCAAGCATAATTCGTTCCAGAAGCCCACTTGTAATCCAAAGCACTTATATATCAAAGCCAAAAATATTCATATCAAAACCAACAAAATTCATCTAAAAATGATTACAATACTGTATTGTAATACAAAATAATAAAATACAAAACATAGAAAAAATAAATTAACCTGCACTTCCCTTGGAAAACCTTTGTGGCTGGTGCGAGGGAGACAAGAGAGAGGAGCGTTATTTTGTAGAACGACTTTCACGATCACTAACGGACTCACTGCTGTCTGTTGGCTCGACAGAATCTTTTTCTGCATGGAGGCCATTGTATACGCTCACCCGGATGTTGACTACGGTAGTATTAATAAACTCTTGTCATATACTGTATTTCATGTGACTGGCAATAAGGCAGCAGAGGAAAGGGTCTAGGTCTGTAGGCAGCCTGACCTAGAATGAAGCAAAGCATTCCTAGGCTCACTCTTGTCTGGAAAAGCAAAGGACTGTCCACAGGTGCTTGGAAGTGACAAAAAATACACCAGTGCCAGTTGTGGGCACCTTCCAAAGTTCTGAAAAATCACTGATTTCTGCCAAACACCACAGCCTGAGATGGAGCATCCAAGCATGGGAGATGATCACCCACAATCCCACAGAGAGAGAGAGAGAGGAAACATTGGCTCAGTTGCGATCATGTGACATTCAGCACCACGTACTACTCATATTGTAAGACATCGCTCATTTATCAAGTTAAAATTTATTAGAAATATTTGTCTAGCAGAACACTCACAGAACAAGTTACTTGCAACCCAAGGTTTCTGCACGGTCAGATCTTAGGATGAACGGGTTCACTGCTACGAGCGCCGAGGGAAACGGGAATCTGTGGGAGAATCGGAGTAAAAGGCTCCTTTGCTTCCTGCAGCCCCGAGAGAAGGGGGCAGAGGCAGGGAGGCCTCGCGGAGCCAGGCGGCGCGTGCGCACTGGGCACCAGAAGATGGCGGCAGATATGACATTAACAGAAAGTAGGACCGAAAGAAGTAATAACTTCACTGGGCTCCATAAGAAACGGCATGACTACATCCCCGCCTTTCTGGAATTTACGTGTATGAGGAGGAGACAGACAATAAACAAAAATATGTCAGGAGCCGGTGAGGAAAGGGTAACAAGATGTCAATTGAGAAGGGTGAGTGGGGGATGGGAGTATGCAGGACTCCAAGCAGTTGCACAGACACTGGCTTCAACCATGAGTGGGACAGGCAGGTGGGAGCGGCTTGGCAACACAGGAATCACAGGACCGGACGTATTTCAGAAGGATCACTCTGCACGGAGAACTGCTGTGTTAAGAATATGCTGTAGGAGTCGATGGTAAAATCTGGAAGCCCAGCTAGGAGGATCGTGCAATCATCCAAACAACAGAAAACGTCTCCAAAGCCAAATCAGAAGTCAGCTGGCAGAATATCGGGAAATGCAGATTCGGGAGGCAAAAACAGCAGATGCCTAACACAGGGGTTTAACGATCTTCCATTCAACTGGCCAATTAATGCCTGCCTGCAGACACATCCTGGAACTAAGAAGTGGAAAGTGTTCTATGCTCACCGGCCCCAACTTAAGGAAAAGAAATTCCCTCACTCGTGATGCAAGGGTCCTAGGGTGATGGAAGTCAGGACAGCAAAAAGAGAATGATGGCTTTTACTCCATAAGCAGCCAGCAAATGTTTGAGTTATGGATAACAATTAAGTCCTAATTGGCAATAATGTAAATCTCTTCTGAATGGATGTGGTAAATATTGAAACAAACGAGCTCCTGTTTTTCAGACCTGGATGGCAGTCAGTCAAAATGAAAAGCTAATTTCAGCCTTGGAGGCAAACTCTGTATTTTAATCAAGTGTGACAAAGTAGGAACAATAAATTGGCATTTGAGGTGAGGGGCTATTTACTTCCCTTCTGCAACGCTGGTGATGGTAAGTTGCACTGCCCCCTTGCAAAAGGAGAGCGCGCCTTGGCTTTGATCCAGAACATCAGGAAACATCTGGGGAACTGGCCAGAGGCAGAGTTCAAAGCCAGCTGAGAGCTGAAGGCAAATGATCCACCTTCCCAGATGTCTGGTGCCCTGAGGTATCTTGTGCTATTTGATTGTCCTCGCCATAGCTGGACAATGTAATTAATCAACGTTTATTCTGAGAATCATGAAAATAGAGTGTGTGTGTATGTGTGTGCACGTGCGCGTGCTCATAGTTTCTACCATACTGCAACCCAGCATTAACATCTAATTACTAAGGATCTAAAATACTAATTTTGTGATTAATCTACTAACTAGGTGCCAATTATGTCCAAGGTGCTAGTATGATGATTCCCACTGGGGAATCACCAGTGGACAAAACACATAAAGTCCCTTCTTCCAGTAACGTAGATGCTATTGAAAAATAATATCATAGAAGCTTTGGGTGCCTACGTGGCTCAGACAGTTAAGCGTCCTACCCTTGACTTTGGCTCAGGCCGTGATCTGAGTTCGTGAGCTTGAGCCCTGCTTACAATTCTCTCTCCCCCTCTCTGCCCCTCCTCCACTCGTGCTCGCTCTCTCTCGCTCTCTCTGTCTCAAAATAAACAAACTTTTTAAAACATTAGAAAAAAATGAGATGTGTAGGGGCGCCTGGGTGGCTCAGTCAGTTAAGCATCTAATTTCAGTTCAGGTCGTGATCTCACGGCTTGTGGGTTCAAGCCCGGCATCGGGCTCTGTGCTGACAGCTCAGAGCCTGGAGCCAGCTTTGGATTCTGTCTCCCTCTCTCTCTGCCCCTCCCCTGCTCGCGCTCGGCCTCTCTCTGTCTCTCAAAAATAAATAAGCGTTAAAAAAAAAAAAGAAGAAAATCCTGAGGCACAGAGAGACTGAATAATGAGCCCTAAATCACAGCCATGACTTCTGGGAGAGAGTGGAAAGCCAGGCAACATCCTCTTTGAGTATCAGATCTAGAGGTGAAGAAAGCATTCACGGTACAGTTGCAGGCATCACACTTGTTACAAAGGAAATGCATGGCGTTGGGGTAGGGGAGGTAGTAAGACCCAACCTAGCTTGAATGTTTTTATTACAGCAATAACTTGTCATATGGTCTCTCATAAACATTCATCTGTTTTCCTGAGTAACATGTCTGGCTGATTTGAGGACAATAGTTGGTTTTGATCTTTGCTGAAACTGGCACTCTAGAATTCAAATTTTCTCTCTCCATATTCATGTTAACCTTCAATTCTATTAAGGGTGGTCTGAGCACAGGATATTTTCTAACACATTAAACTTCTTGAGTCAAGCAGTGTATATAATTTATATATGTAATGTTCTGAAGATTTCATATCTTCTGTGAGTCTCTGTCTCCGTATAAATTATTTATATGTTTTAATATTTCAATAAAGCCAGTAGGGTTCATGTTGCTGTGAATCGCTCATTCTAATACTCCAGAAAGAAAATCAGCTTGTAAAATATTTGCCTTATTAATCTGAACATATTGAGGGGATTTTCTTAATTGTACAGGGTTTAAGGGTATGATAAAAAAAAAATGAAAAGAGTGGAAAAACAAAACTCTTTTTATCTGAGAGTCTCAGGTGCTGACCAGGTGACCCAGCGCTGTGTCCTTGGATAACCCCTGCTCTGATTCACCAGTGGAGAAAGGGATCTGGAGAATTTGAAAAAACAACAAAGAACAACAACAAAATGCTGATTTCCTGAATAAGCTTTGTTAATTACCTGACGAAGGAATTGTGAGCTTTCTCACGTTAGTGGGGACAATCAGGACACAGGAAAAGCCCCAAGCTTCCAGATCACGTTCTCCAAAAGTGTCTGAGGATGGACGGGCTTCTGAGCTCCGCCCAGAAAGCCTAAACCCATGGAAGGGTCCATTTCATCATATATCCTCAACACATTTGACAAATTCTTCATCCTGTCTGCTCCTCAACTTCCTCAACTGTTAAGGGGGCTAGGAATTGTATCCATTTCATAAGGTCGATATGGGAGTTCAGTTAGTCAGTATGTGAAGAACCCATAGGGAAGCACCGAGCACGAAGTGAGCATAAGCCGCCATATTGTTCTGGTTGTTACCTACTCATTTCACAGACGTGTACTGGACATCTTCGGTATTCTCTTCCAGCTCTAAGGGATACAGCAACAAATAAGACACGGCTGCCACTCACCACCATATATTCTTGTGGGAAAAACAGGCAGACAATAAACAAGTCAATTTCAGCTTCCACTAATGGTCATGAGAAGAAGAAAAGGGTTGATGGCACAGGACGCCTCCTTGGATCTATCAGGTCAGGGGAATCAGAGAAGACTTTCTGGGGAGGTGAGCCCTGAATGGTGGAGAAGGATCTGCCCAAGGGAAGAACTGGAGAAGATGTTCCACACCCAGAGAACAACGGAGGCAAGGATGTTGTCCTGGAATATGTCAGCTTGTTAGAGGGTAAGGAAGCCTGCTGACGTCAGGGGGAAGGATTAGATGTGAGGCCCCAGAACTGGAACCAGGTCCAGTCGTGCACACTGGTGAGGGGCTGGCTTCTTGTGCCAGATGTACCAGGAAGCCACCGGAATCATATGAGCTTGGGAAATAACTTCCTCTAACCTGTATCTTAAAAGACGACTCTGCTGTCCAGAGCCTTTTATCCAGATCACCAGAGGTGACACGTCTTTCCCAAACACAGAGGGGAGAAAGTTGGAGGGATTTGCCATGATTGTGGATCTCACAGGTGTCAGAGCCAGAGACCTCCAGAGGGTGAAGTCCAATGTCTTCATTTCGCAGAGAAGGATAACAGCACATCTCCTAATACATCAGGCTCAGACTTGAGAGAAATGTTGATTGCTTTAAGTGCAGGTGCTGAATAAATTCAAGACGAGGCTTGAAAACACAAGCTGCACCTGTGTTCCAGAAACAGGACCCTCACTAGGTTCTTTATTACCCTTCAGAAAAAAGAAAGAAAAAACGGGCTTCTTTTTCCTAAGTCTTCCCCAAAATATGCCTGCAGCCCCATGTCAACACTCACAGCCTGGCAAGACTGTGTGCAGGGACCCACCTGAAGACAAGGATAGGAAAAGAAAAGAAGGAAAAAGGTACACTAGGAACATGCCCCCAAGTGACGTCTGTGCACAGGGACCCAACCACCAGAATCGCACGCATGTTCGGGCTATATTTGGGCAGTGGGCCCCAGTCTCATGCCCTCATCAGGCGGGACGTGGATCTTGAGTGGGAGAAAATAAATAAAAGCACACACCCGCTGCTGCATTGCACCTCGGAACAGGAGCCCAGCAGACGGGAGTTAAAAAGCTAAGTGCCTGAGGCAGGCCTTAATTTGTTACGTGGTTCCATTTGTTTCTCTTTGTAATGGTTCACTTAGCAAAACTTGGGACTGGGGGGAAAAAAATCAATTTTAGAAGTTGCCCAGACTCTTCTGAAAAGAATTTCGGATTCAGATGGTTAGACAGAAACAAGTTTGGGATGGATTTGACTATTTGATTTACACCATCAGGAAGAGGTTATACACCCAGTGCTGGAGTCCGCAGGAGACAAACTAAGTACATGATTGGGGCACCAGCGAGAGCAGAGGCATTAATTTGAGGGGAGGAGGTCAGAAGTTGACATTTTATGATGTTAAAAGGCCTAAATAATAATTGTGGCGGAAAACAGAAATCTGTTGGACATCCATTCATGTGTGATGTGTTTAGTGATGATTTTGAATTTTTCATGATATGGGAATTTAGGACATAATCTTTCTAATATGAAGGGTGTCTAAAAGGCTTAATCTCTAAAAAGACAATGAGACAGGCACCTGTTGGGATGAGCACTGGGTGTTGTATGGAAACCAATGTGACAATAATTTTCATATAAAAAAACTAAATAAATAAAGCATAAAAAATAATAATAAAATAAAATTATTTTTAAAAAAAGACAGTGAGATGATGCATGAAATCAAGTGCCTTGGTTTATTCCCAAGACCTTGGTTGATAAGTGCTGGTGCCTGTCCTTCTCCGTGACCCTGGCTCCAGGTTCAGTCCACAGCGTTACCCAATGCCATACAGGTACTTTTCATCTTTTAGATTTCACGAGTTTCGAAGGCCATTATTTTAGTTGATTTTCACAACAAGCCTGTAACCTAAATGAACGGGCTGTAGCAACCAGTGGATTCCTAGTGACATGTTAGAGTCACTTTTTAAACACAAGCTGAGCTGTTTTTCTTTCACTATTGGCTTCAAAAAAAAAAAAAAAAGATAGTGGGGAATGTGTGGGTCTATTTATAATTAATGCCAGTGACAAGACAAACTTTAAGACTACTTTTCCTACAAGAGTTTTATGACCCATTTTCCTCTAAAACACACTGTGTGGCTTTAGAGCTAGGAAAGTTCTTGGGGATCGAGGTTGGAGTCCTAAATCAAAATGACGGTGGTCTGTATAATCTAAGAGTTTGATGGCTCTGAAAAGGTTCATCTTCTTTACACTGAATATGAGAAAGCATGGAGAGACTAACTTAAGAAAAAGAACTGATCCTAATCAAATTTCATGTTACCTACAACCGTTGCCCCGTCTTTCATTCATAAGCTTTAAATAGTCTGTATCCTTCTCTGTCTTGTTTATAGCAAAAGACGCTGCACATCATAGCACCTGAATAAAAAAAAAAAAAAAAAAAGATATTTTTAGCTCTTTAGAATTGTTTCCTCTCTTTGCAAAATCCCTTGCCTAACTTCTGATTCCTTTCATCAAGGCTGGGCCAGAAGGGATCTGGAATGGAGGTGGTGGTGGCAGATAGAAATACGATCTATTTCACATTTCCCTTCTCAGAACGGAGACTCAACTTTCTGATTCCACAATAGGAAGCAAAAGCATTACGAGCCTCATTACACAGACAGGCTTAGGTGATTTGCCCAAAATCTCATTGCTAGAAAATTACTGTGAGGGGATATGAACTCTAGCCCTTCGACTCCTAGAGATTTTTTAACCACGCTACACCAGGAAATAGTCCCATTTAAATTGGATCCAACTGGTGCTACGCTGAAAGGGGAAGAGTCATGTTCACTTTTTCAAGCCAACAGGATCTTAATACTGACCTTGAAAATCATGATGAGACCAAGGTGGGAAACAGCCCCCTTCTCCTGTGTCAGACTTTTCACTGTAATCACGTTAAAATGTAGCGATTCCCCACCCTAATCTCTCCTTTGTCAAGTCTGCTCCTCCCCAGTGTATCTTCATTTATTGATTTATACATGCATTACATGCATTTTTTTTTCATTCATTCAAATTTGTAAGTGCTTACCAAAAATCAGGATGCACTTCTGGGAACAGGGACCAAAGTACTGAAGGTAGACAATGGCCCGACCTCTGTAGCTTATGTTTTCAACTGTTAAAAGAGAGAAGTGTGGAGTAAATGAGAAAGGAAAGAGCCCACGCACCTTGGGCAAATGTCAAATGTGGGAGAAGTGAATAAAGTAGGCCAAAGATGGCCCATGGGGCTAAAACAAACTCTGGTCTCTAGCTTAGAGACCCCTCCTCCGTGTTCTTCCTTTGCGTGAAAACCCCCACAGATATGGAGGCTGTCGGCTCTAAATGACCCTCCCCACTTGCATTTGGCGCTCAGATCTTTGGAGAAACGGTCTCCTCTGAACCCACCGGTGTTAAATAAATCTCTGATCCACCAAGATCTCCAAGTGCCGCTTGGGTTTTCCGCCAGCAATCCAGCCTGGTTCCCTAGCAAAAGAGGTCATGTGATCAGGAAGTATTGCTTTCAAGTGGAGTTGGACAGCCCTGAGCTAATAGCCCTGTTACCGGCTCCTTTTGCTTCATCTTTTCCTGCCTCCATCTTCAGAGTAGCAAGACCTAGAACATATTATCAAGACAAATGAAAACTAAAAGCCTCTGAACTCTGTAATCGAACAGAATGGAATCCTGAGTTTAGATAAATACACCAGATAAAGACAGATCTACTCTGACTGACAGAGGGTAGAGAACCAAGATCCCAACCGGCTTGCTTGGTTTCCATTTTGCAGTATCCCTTTGGTGATGGGCAGTTCAGAGGTCCATAGAACTGTGGAGGCTCTGAATAGCCACCCTGGAAACGATTGACCGCCATGATTAGGTTATATAGGCTTAGCCTAGAGAAAGGAGCAAAAATGTCTGCTCAACTTATTTTTAAGGAAGGACCTTAGCCAGTGTGACCAAAAGAGTCATTGTCACTCAACCTCACACTCCAGAGTCAGTCTTTCTCTGTAAGGATACGGGGCATGCATTTTCCCCAGAGCCTCTCTCCTGCATCTTCTTCAAAAATGGAGAGGCTGTTGGTAACTGGCCAAGAACGTAGGGACTCAGTCAGTGTTCTACCCAAAAAGAGTTTCATCTCAACATGGCTGTCATGACTGGTATTACAGTCCAATAGTTACTCATTCTAAAAATTTTAACACCAACACTAGTCCTACAAAAACATGCACGCATCCTTTTTTTTTTTTTTAAATGTTTATTTATTTTTGAGACAGAGAGAGACAGAGCATGAACAGGGAAGGGGCAGAGAGAGAGGGAGAACGTGAAGCAGGCTCCAGGCTCTGAGCTGTCAGCACAGAGCCCGACGCGGGGCTCAAACTCACGAACTGCGAGATCATGACCTGAGCCGAAGTCGGACACTTAACCGGCTGAGCCACCCAGGCGCCCCTCACGCATCCTTTATTGTTGGTTTATTCTCAATAGGCTTTCGATAAATCATACAGATGACGCTTTGATTATTGCTATGTTGACACAGCGTAATGGCCCTCTGGGGGGGGGGGGGGGATAGTAACAAAATGGAAACAAAAATGTACACTGTGGGAAATGAGGCAATTTGACATTTTAATGTTGGCTAAATTCTGTCAATTCTTTCTTTATTGTATTATTTCACCTACGCTGCTCCTCAGGGAAAGATTTCCAAAAGCTGAATTTTAGAATCTAATAAACCTCATTAAGTCTCTCCAGAGTTTTACCACCTGCCAGCTCTGTGACCCAGAGCAAATAATTTAACTTCCTTTTTCTTTTTTTTTTTTTTTTTTAACTGGGAAATGGGATAATAATAATATCAACTTCATAGGGTTGTGGTCACGGGACTGAATAAGATAACATATGCTAAGAACATGATCCAATGCTCAATAAATGGCAGCTATTATCACCTGTAGTGGATTGCGTGTGTGTATATGCACGCACGTGTGTACTTTCGCTTAATCTTAACGCTTCCTGGTACAGGGTGTGTATATGCACACGCGTGTGTACTTTCACTTAATCTTAACGCTTCCTGGTACAGGGTGTGTATATGCACGCGCGCGTGTGTATATGCACGCGCGTGTGTACTTTCGCTTAATCTTAACGCTTCCTGGTACAGGACTTCATCTATTGTCTGTGCTCTAAAACTGATCAATTGTTTTTGGTGACTAAGTATGAAGTTGGATACTCAGACTTGAATCAGCCAAGTATGGTTACACACCGACCATGACTAAGCCAGACATCTAAGAGGCATTTTTGTATGAATCGTCTCCTTCGGTCCTACACGCAGCTCTGTGAGGTCTGCCCAGCAGACTGGAAATGCATGTGATTCACTGCAGAGTCAGACCGCATAACTTCACGTCTTCACCATCTTCCTACTGGCTATTTGGCTTGTAGGACATCACCTCTCATCAGGTTCAACTTTCTTCGAAGGGTTGAACTAACAATTAAACCACATAATGCATGTGAACATCACATGGCGCCTCTGCAGAATAAACCACACAATACCATTAGCTCCTGATAGAGTACAAGCCATTTTCATCAATCTCCACTTAACTGATGACAAATCTCCACCGCTTCAGTAAAACACAGTGATGGATGCTTACTAGTCCCCGGATCACTCCTTTGCCTGCACACCTGTGCTTCCACTGGATAAACACTACGCAAACCAAGATCAATCGTAATTGCTTATGCCACTTGCCCCTGTTATTGAAAGCGTAAAGTTGAGTTAAACTTTACCTAAGTTGGTGGATATTCGCGAAACATAATTTTTCTGTAAAGATTAAGTTGAAATATTTGAAAATACCGGAAAGGCAACTGAAGGTCTGGGTGAGAATGTCACGTACAAATGGCAAAGTCATTACAATGTCTAAGAACGGTCTACACATTATTTTGAAATATGTTTTTAATATTCCATCTTCATTTTTAAAAAGCAACTGGAAACTGTAGACATGTGTTAGGATATGGTTAACAAAAGACAGATGCAGGGGTGCCTCGGTGGCTCAGCCGGTTCAGCGTCCGACTCTTGATCTCAGCCCAGCTCTTGATCTCAGGGTCATGAGTTTGAACACCCTGTCGGGCTCCATACTAGACGTGGAGACTGCATTAAAAAAAAATAAATAAATAAGTGGAAAAGCAAAGTGGAAGAAATGGTCAGAAAAATGTAATGTAAAAAGGATTGAACCAGCTGTGGCTGACTTTGAAGACTGAAAAGGAGCCTGGGCCAGGGAATGTGGGCCAGGAAGTGGATTCTCCCCGCAAAACTTCCACAAGGAACACACCTTGCTAATATCTTGATTTTGGCCTACTGAGACCCGTGACAGACTTCTGAACTAAAGAACTGTAAAACAATAAATTCACGCAGTTCCAGACGCTAAGTTTGTGGCAATTTGCTATGCCAGCAGCAAGGAATGAGTACAGGGACACTAAGGAGGTTTAATGGCCTTGACCGGCATCATACAGGAAAAGCCAGCCTTCCAACTTCAACACAGAAGTCTTTCTGCTACTGTCCTATTCCTCATTAAACATAAAAAAAATTAATTAAAAAGTCATGTTTCTTAGAATACCCAAATCATGTAATAATTGTTAATAAAGCAGCCACTATTCCATTACTGTTATTATTATTATTTTTAGCTACCATTTGCCAAATGCCCATAATGTGTCAGACCTTATTAAGGTCATTACACACAGAACTATTTTTAATCCAGAACCTAACCTGTAACGTACAAATAGTGTGCTGTGCTGGGGGAGTTGCCCAACAATAACAGATCTGAAGTTTAAGCTCAGGTCTACCTAACTCAAAAACCCCTGGAGGGAGATCCCTACGCAATTGTGCACGGTTTCTGTTCTCCCTGCCCCTTCTTCCCGGCCTAAAGGACCAGCATCTTCATGAAACTTCCTTGAGCCATGTCCCTTTGTGCTTTGGTTAATTCCTTACAGCATGAACAGCCCCTTGCAGAAATCTGAAGTTTCCTTGGAGGGACCCGGAATTTAGATGTGCTAGGAAGACAAAGTCAAGTAAAGCATCATGTTGACAGATCTCTCCCTTTATAGAATCTGAGCGAGAAGTCTCCCTTTACAGAATCAGAGGGTTAAGAGCCTCATTTGGGAACATGGTGTCTCCTGCTCAACACAGAGTAAATGACTTTCTTCCATCCTCTTAAAGAAATGGGAAATATTGAATGAATTCATCTAAGAGCCCGTTGCCTCCTGTCATTTGCCTCCTGTTATGACTATGAATCGTACCCTGTAATCAGTGAAGTCCCCAAAGCACCTTCTCCCACTTCAAATTCCCTTTAATCCACAGTTCCTTAGCTCTCACAAGGCTTTTACAAGGCTGAATGTAGGACTCATTTGGAATATGGGATTTAAATGCCCTCTGATTTTTTTTTCTACTAATTCTATCTTCAACTCATCTCCTGAAGTATCACCTTTGTGTTTCTTAAACCCAGCATGCACCCAAAAGGGGAAATTTGAATTTCTATCCTTTCACAGAGAAACAGTATTTTTTTTTTCAAATGCTAATTTTAGTTAGAGTATTCAAAACAAAAGTCCCTAGGCATAATCCTTTTCCTCCCCAAAGTTGAAAACAATGAGATTCGTTTTGTTAATATTTAATATTTACTGTGCGCCAGTCAAATATACAATTCAGCATTAACTTCTGCCAATATACACTGCACCCTCCTGAGTATTTCCAATCTAATGATACTGTGATCAGATTTTCTTCTGTGTCAATTTATTTATCATACTTGACACACAGCCTATTATTAGCTCCACAATCCATTTTAAGGGGCCAGATCCTTTCTTCTTGGCAAAAAAAAAAAAAAAGAAAGAAAAAAAGGAAAAAGAAAAAGGAAAAGGAAAAAAAAAGAAAAAGGAAAAAAGAAAAAAGGTTTTGTTTTTTTCTCTTTCCTTTTAGAAAGACAGGTGGGGGCATGAAGTTGAGGCTATGAAATAAGTTATATAAGAAAAACACGTTCTTTTCTAGAAGTTGACTCATCGTCAACCCAGTAAATACACATTAGGCTAAAATTCTGAGTTCCAGTCGTTTAACGAACAGGTCTTATCTGTACCAGTATTTCTTCACCTGCTTACCTTGAAGGCTCTAGTTCTCCACATCCTCTCCCGGAATCCTCAGAATGAAGATATTTATTTTCTTTAATGTTTTGCCAATCTGTGTTTGCTGCGTAAATGCAAATATTTACCTACTCACTGTTATTTTTTCCCTCTTATCTCCCCAGGCCACTGCCGTCCTCCCTCCATCCCTGTCCCTCATCCTCAGACAAGCCAGGGTTGGACCAACACTGCTAACCAAGCCTGGTTTCCCCACCAGGAAGTAGCCTGTGTCCCATTCAAGCTGATGTGACCAGGCAGTAAGCTACACATTTCTACTTGTCTCTTTATATTAAATCCTTCTTGTTTCTGAACACCATTTTCACTGACCTGGACAGGTACTATTCATACGATTTATCATTTCCAGTGCTGAAAATGTTACATTGAAAAGAGCCCAAGAATATGCTGTTAGCCACGCCCCCCTTAATTTACAAATTTTTAAAAAATGAGCTAGAATGAGTCTATGTTTCCATTCTTTCTCCCTTTGCTTCCAATTTCTTCTCTCTCTCCCTCTTTGCTCATCTTTCCTTCCTTCCATTCTAGAAACATCTATCGAGTGTCTACTTTGTGCCAGGCACATTTCCAGGTGCCGAAGGTATAGCCATGTCCAACGCAGATAGTTCTCTATCCTCATAGAACTTACATTCTGGTAGGAGGCATGCATATCAAGCACTGGGTTAAGTCTTCGTTCACAGGGAAGGTAAATGCTGGCCAGGAGAAGGCCAATGTAACGTAAGAGCAGTTAACCAAGGGGTTGTTGGTACAAACTTTCCCGGGGACAATTTGTTCATCTGTCGGAGCCCCTCAAAATGTTCGTTTCGTTTCATTAAGTTAGGTTACCCAACTCTGGTATAGCCCTAGGATGAATTAACATGCATTGGTTCAAAATCATTCTGTAGGAGAACATCCATTGGTTTGTGGAAATGCTAATACGACACAAAGAAAAGGCAGACTATCTGCCTTTCATATGAACACGGAATGAAGAGGGTGATGGAGATGAACCCGAGTCCCAGGAGGCTTTACCAGCTTCTTGCCAGCACCTGTCTCCGAAGAATGGGGTTACGGATGCCCCACCCCTTCATGATATTTCACTTGTCCAAATTTTCTTAAATGAGTCTGTGCTACTTATGTAACATCATGAGGGAGCAGAAGGCAAGCGGCCAGCCAGCCACAAACACCACCACCCGCCCCCCCCCAAAGGGGGACACGTGTGACATTCCTTGGGCACTCCCTGCTGCCCAAGAACAAAGGAAACAGGGAAAACAAATGGTTAACTGATAGAGATCATAGCCCTGCAGGACCTAAGTCTCCATCTATTTACAAATATCTTAGTATATTAGAAGAAAAAGGTAATTTTATCAGTAGTCAAATCTCCAGAAAACTACAGACTCCATTTCCTGGAGCCCCGACATCACCCCTCCATCTTGATGTGGGAAACAAAGGCAGGAAATGGCAGATAGAACTAAATTTCCTTTTGCCCTGCAGCCCGTTGGCAACTACTTGAGGCAGGCAGAGGAAAACGTTTCTCCAGGAACTCCCCACTGTCTTAATGCTAATGCTTTGCTGGAGGGAAAAACAACCTTAGCTTGACAATAGCTAGGCCTCCAGTATCCTGGAGTCTTCTTTAAGCATATGAAAGTCTCCCTGGAAACTTCCCCTGGACTTTACTTCCCCCAACTCCACAGTATAAAACCAGTCTCTCCTCTTGGTCTTGAGACAGCTCTTTCTGCCCATGGGTACTGTCTCCGTGCTTTAATAAAATCACCTTTTTGCACCAAAGACATCTTCAAGAATTCTTTCTTGGCTGTCGGCTCGGGACCCCACAAACCCCACTGTCACCCCAAAAGCCTCATCATAATGGATCCATTTAATGTTAATTGTTTAAAAGTACGTGCTCAGGTTTCTCCAGTCTCTGTACTTCCAGTACACAGGATATGCATTCATTAAACATCTGCTGAACAAATTCAAGATATTCAAGAGAGGAAAGTTAAAAGTGTGCACGTGTGCACGCATGTGTGTGTGTGTGTGTGTGTGTGTGTAAATAACTTAGTTCTAGTTAAAGGCTTGTGAAGTTTTGTAAATATCAAATGAAACTGCTTCATTCCATAGGAATTTTTCAAATGCCTCTTCATTATGATGAATATATACTGTGTAGATTGTGAAAGAAAAAAAAAAGATTAGTCGTTGGAAACACATAAATTCCAGATTGAAAATGTGGGCTTCCCATAATAAGAATGGTAATAATGGCTTATTACATTGAAGAGCCCTCATACATGCAAATTTGCATTCAAGTTCTTTCACATTGATTAATCCAAATCCTTCCTGGCAGATAGAAACTCCTTGGAATCATAACACTGCATTCACCCCTTACATCTACAAATAAAGAAGTATATTAGGTTCAGTTAAAATTCCATCTTCAAATATGTAAACAGCCCCAGCCTTTCTCTTAACCACCTTTCAGGGATTTCAGCTTTATCCATTAGGTGGTTAGAAAGTTCTGAAATCTCTAAGTATATGTTAACTTCTTCAATTTGAAAGTAAAGCCTATTAACCACAGCTGTTAAACCTAAGCAGGAGATTCTACCTAAAATGTAGCTCAGAAAGTTGTAGAGAGTGGAGATCCGGGGCACAGGGAGAAAGAAGTCATGCATACAAGAGTGTCAAAAGCTCAATTATACTGTGAATTCATGATTTTCTCGGCACGTGTGAGCTCAAAGATTTTAATCCCCCCTGACTGAGCCTTTTTTTTTTTCAGACTTGCATCACACGATTCCATCCTTGGGACAAAATGAAATAATTAAACATGATATTCTTCTCACGTTGTATTTTTGCTTAACAAAATGAGTGATAATCCCGGGCTTGAATCTGACAATAAAGATCAGTGCATTGCTTACTCAAATTGAACGTTCCTCTCATTTGGGTGTCTTTTTTTTTTTTTTTTTTTTTTTTTTGCCCCACGCATCCACGCGCTTTCCCTATCCATGCCCTCCTTCTGAATACTCTCAAATTAATGTTGACTAGACAGTGAGAATTCTTCTTAAAAGGTTTGAAATACTAAGCACCTTACACAAGGCTCAATCTCGCGAATTACCATCACAATCCAACAATTATCCCCACACACCTTAGATGCTCTCCTCAAATCTTTTCAACTATGTTCTCAACAGTTTTCATTATGCAGCTCTCAATTCACTAATTTATGCTGCACTTTGCAATGTTACCTATCGGCCCCTATTTTCCGGCTTAAGTTCTGAAGAATAAATTCAGTACCGATCCCTGAATCATCAGATCACACTAATTGTCGTGGGGAGAGGAGCGGCTCAGGAGGAGGCTGGGTCCCCAGGTACACGCTGAAAAGTGTTCAGACTGGCTACCAACCCACACACCGCTTTGCATCAACCCTTGATGTGTTTGTTTCAAAATGGCTTGAGGTGAAATGCCTCATGAAAGGTTTGGCTGGATGTGGCCACAGCAAGAGTGACTGACTTGGAATAAAATCTCAGAGAACGAGCAATCCCCATTTATGTACTGACACACGAAGCGGGATTCCAAAGCCGTGCGCCCAAGGAGGGCGGTAAGAGTCTCACGTCTGAAAAAGGAGGAACCGTAAATGCAAAATTGCAACAGTTCCTACGGTATGATTGATCGCAAGAAGGTGATATGGGTATAAAGTTCCCAGCACAGCACCTCACACAATGATCAAGTTCAACGCATGTTACTTTATTATTATTACTTACATACTGTAATCATCTTGTTTCTTAGATGAGGACTCTAAACCCCAGATCTTTTGATTTCTATCCCAGCGTGCTTTCCAAAATATCCACCTCTTTCTTAAAGATGTGTATTATATGTTTTAGTCGTGTGTGTGTGTGTGTGTGTGTGTGTGAGAGAGAGAGAGAGAGAGATACATATGATTTCATACCAAAGTTATTTTCTCCTTCTATGGTACTTAAGAGACAAAGTTGACACATAATTTAAGGGCTATGATTTTTTTCTCTGAATCTCCTTAACATCATACGTGTGGCCTCGCTATGTGCTGGGCACTATTCTAAACCTTCGCGTGTCATAAAGCTCATTTAATCCTTAGCAATTGCATGGAGAAGGTACTGACTACTTTGGTATTTTACCCACGAGGAAACAGAAGCATAAAGAAACAATTAGCCAAGTATGCACTGTTTAATGCCAGAGCTCAGGTAATCTAGCTCCAGAGTTTACACTCTTCCATCCTCCATGGCCTCTTTATGATGCTAACATCAGAAAATTCTAGAATTGAAATTAGAACCAAAATTTCTGAGGTGAATTGGCACAGTTTGAAAGTGAACCTGCATTTGAGGTTCACTGCTGTGGCCCCCACCGACCCAGCGACTGGGCCGTTGCCCATGCTAACAAGCCATTGGGTACCTACTGCATGCAGGATGCTGTAGTCAATGACTTTGAAGTCAAAAGGCACCTCTCAGCTATGGAGGGCATTTTTCATCCTGGATGCAAAAGAACAGGAGTCCTCGGACGAAGATTAACTGCGGCAGACGTGCTCCAGTTTGTTAGAAGATCATAAAATAAAATACAAGATGAATTTCGAGGAAAGAGGCGTTGCTTTTGGCTGGCAGTTTGGGGCGCCCTTGCCTTTATGTTAACCAGTTTCCCATGGAGCATTTAGTCAAGCCCTCATTAGTTAACAAAATAAATGCCACCCCCTCCATTTGAAGTTAAGCTGGAAAGATTTATTCCATTTTCCTGAACTGTCTGATCTGAGCAGCTGCCTTGGTGCTGAGAACTCACCATTAATGTTTATTTATTTTTGAGACAGAGACAGAGGGTGTGGGGGGGGGGGGGGTGGGGGTGCAGAGAGAGAGGGAGACACAGAATCCAAAGCAGGGTCCAGGCTCCGAGCTGTCAGCACAGAGCCCGACGTGGGGCTCGAACTCACGAAACATGAGAGAGATCATGACCTGAGCCCAAGTCGGACGCTCAACTGACTGAGCCACCCAGGTGCCCTGGGCACTCACCATTTTTTACTAAATACCAGAACTGGTTGAGGATGGAACACACTAGAGCAAGAATACTGGACTAGAGCTAAGTCCACAGGTTTAAATCACTCAGTGGTAGCACCTGGGTTTTTGTTGTTGTTAGTTTTTTTTTAATGTTAATTTTTGAGAGAGAGAGAGAGAGCAGGGAAAGACTAGAGAGAGAGGGAGACGGAGGATCCTCCCGGCTCTGAGCTGTCAGCACAGAGCCCGATGTGGGGCTTGTACTCACGCACTGCGAGATCACGACCCGAGCCGAAGTCGGGCACGTAACTGACTGAGCCACCCAGGCACCCCCCGCCCCCGTGGCAGTACCTTTTAACAAGATTTTTTTTTCATGTGGCATGCGAAGGACCCTTGGTGCGCTCTAAGTACCCGCCACTTAGACTATTCATTGGTGACATGACCTTAACCAAATCACTTCACCTTTTGGGACTTCATCGCCTCAGCTTTAAAATTAAATACCCACCAACAATACAATTGGTTCTTTGAAGAACAAAGGAAAAAGAGCATACGCATTTTCTCGAATGGGACCCAGATGATCCGTCCTCCTTCTCTCTAATGACGAAACAGGTGGACATTCCAATCCTGGGTTCTAAGGATGGGGCCTCTGGGCTTTCAGAACCTCAGCACTCACATGTATCAGGGAGGGATGAAAGGCTTACACGGGGCATTAGTGAGAAAGCCGTAGGAAACGACGTGTAGCTTCTAGTAAGTGCTTAATTAAATACTAATTCTTTCCAGTGTGTGGCAACGTGCAGGATCTTCCATAGGTATTTGTTCAACCTAATGGATCGCTCTGTTGATTATATAACTTCGGCATTTCACCCCCGCAAATGGCTTTAATATTTTAGTCAACTGGAGTCTAATGGGTGGGCCAATTCCCTAAAATCTTTAACATTACAACCCAACCACCCAAGGCTAGAAGAAGTAATTTAACCTGCTAGCCACTTTTTCTGAGCTTCGCTTAAAATCTGAAGTATTACAGTTATCACAAGAACTACACGTATTCATCCATTTCTCCGTCCTTTGAGACATTAAAAACTCATCCAACCCAACAACTGCTCGTCTTGTCTTTTTTACTCTTACTTCTTCATGTTTAAAGATGGAAAATAAAATCCTACTTTTTATTTATCTTTTTCTTCTATGTGATTGGTTGTTCCTTCGTGTAACAATTTTTCTTTCCGGTTTTGTAGTTATTTAACTTTTTAACTTTTTAAATATTTTTTTGAGAGAGAGAGAGAGGGCCAGCAGGGGAGGGGCAGAGAGAGAGAGGGAGACAAAGAACCCAAAGCAGGCTCCAGGCTCCGAGCTGTCAGCACAGAGCCTGACGCGGGGCTCGAACTCACAAACCGTGAGATCATGACCTGAGCCGAAGTCAGATGCTTAACCGACTGAGCCACCCAGGCACCCCTAGTTCTGTAGCTCTTTAAACAAAAACTACTCTTAAGCATGTAGGGTTCCCTTTATTGCCATTTTAAATGACTAACAACAGGGAAAACACCGCCATCAACCAAGTGTCCGCCTGTGATGGTCACATCACCATAGGGTGTCACTGCCTCAAAAATTACCAGCAACTTGGGGAAAATGACAAAAGGATATCACAGGATAAGCCAGTGGAGAGACTCATAATCACTGTCTTGTCTTCATGACTTAATTCAGTGGATCTCCACAGGCATGGTATAGCCTTGTAGAGACAATGTGGAAAATATAAAGGGACATTAAATTTGGGTGTCACAGTGAGTGAGGGATGGGGTAGGCTGTGACCATATTTGGAGAATGGGCTCCACGGTTACCAGACATCTCTGTCTACAGACCAAAGGTTGCGCCTATATTCTGAATGACTTCGAATGTGTCCCTGCATGTCCGTGTAGGTGACGAATTGTTTACAATCTTCTGAGCCTAGAAACTAACTGCACTTCACATACAAACCTAAAATACTGTTTTTACCGTTTGTTTTTTTTTAATCAACACTACACCCAGTGTGGGGCTTGAACTCACAACCCCAACACCAAGAGCCACGTGCTCTATCGACTGAGACAGCCAGGCATTCCTTGTTTTCCCAGCTTTAAGCAGTTTTCCAAGAGTACAATCTCTGTATACTGATGTAAGCTTTTACTTTAGTTTGGAATTCTACTAGGTCATTCATTCATCATTTTGGGGAATCTCAGTGTTTTCTAACTGTAACAACCAACACAATGCATCTGCTTGAGTTGTGTTGATGTGAATAAATAGGCCATTTTATATCTAAGCGTAAACATTTTTACCATTATATTTTGTCTTCTAGCATGGTCAGGCCTCAAACACACATTATAGTATGATTGTTACACGTTGCAACAGTTTTCTCTTATTTCTTATTTATATTATGATTAGGACGTTATATTTTAAAAATTGTATAGGAAGTAGGTTACGTTACCTGGGAAGCTTATTTCATAAGAGTAAAAGATACATTATGAAATATTTGTTATACAAATTCTACTTGGTTATGGATGGAGTTAAGAACCACTGGGGTAGTAACTAAATAATAGGAAATATCAATAAAAAGCACCAATATTCCATGCATTTCCATGTGCTTCTCTAAGAATTCCTGACACACGTGAGTTGGACGTAGAGCACGATGCTTGTGAGTTCTTGTTGAAGAATAAAACTGATTTGCAGGACTACCATGTGTCGTCGTAAATCAGAGAGGCTTCAATTTAACACAAGTTCGTTACACATCTACTAAGTGCAGGGTGCCGTTGTGAGAGCAGAACCCATTTTTTCTCGCTTTCAGATCTCATCTGCCTCGTCAAACTTGGGGTTAAAGCTCTCCTCACAAACCGAGCAAAATGCCGCGAATGTTACTCGATTTCTCATTCCAAGTTGGGCATCGATTCCGCTCCTCTCTGCCACAAGGTTTTCTCATTAAAACCGTTTCATTTTGCAAATGTTTATCCACAAACATCTGTCCTTCCCCACCCACCCCCCCCCCCGCCGCCCCCTTTTTCCAGGAGAGCTCTGTGTGTATAAGCACTTGGCTACATAATAAATACTTTTGATGTGTAGGGGCATCCGGGATGTAAAACATCACCAGATTGCGAACCCGAAGTGCAATAAAAATTTCAAGACATAGGAGAGTATTTGCTAAATTATTGACAACTATATTGTTTGAAAGATCTGCAAGCTAAAAGTGCATATTTAAGGAGAAAGACTGCTGATGTGGAATCTCTTAGGCTCTGACCTATCCGTTGGTATGCAACCTTATCTTCATAGAACACCTTTGAAATCAACAGGAATTCTGCTGATTTAAGGACACGGGAGCATGCCTCCACTCGTAATGTGCATGCGGCAGGTACCCTGACTCCCCCAGAAGGAATCTATACCACATCTCTGACTTCAAAGTCAAGCATCCCTTCTTCTCCTTCTAACATGTGACTGATGAGACACATTTTTTTTTTCCAAAGGAAATAGCAAAACTGTACCAATTCAAGCTTCAAACTCATGGACCTTCCAAAGTCAAATTGTCGCAAATACCCTTCATCTGTGTATAAACGGGACATTGATATGATTAGTAAGCTGAGATAAAGATTAGCTCTCGTGCCCATCTGATGGTTAATTCTGTATGTCAGCTGATTGGCCTAAGGGATGCCCAGATAGCTGGTGAAACATTATTTGTGGGTGTGTCTGTAAGGATATTTGCAGAAGAAATTAGCATTCGATGCAGTGGACTGAGTACAGACAGCCACCCTCAGCGATGTGGGTGGGCATCATCCAATCCATTGGGTGCCTGAACGGAACAAAAAGGTGATGGAGGGTGAATTCTCTTTCTCTCTTCTTGAGCTGGAATGGCCCTCCTCTCCTGTCCTTGGACATCAGAGCTGCTGGATCTCAGGCCTTTGGACTTGGATAGATTATACCATTGGCTTTCCTGGTCCTTCAGCTTGCAGACAACAGATTGGGACTTCTTGGTCCCATAAGTGCATGAACCAATTTCTCCTCTTATAACCATGCACCCATATCTATATCTACACCTATACTCCACCTATACCACCTCCATCTGCTCTCTGTCTACACCTACATCTATCTCCTATTCTGTTTCTCTGGAGATCTAATACTTGCAAAGATAGATCTGCCTTTTGACGACTACTTTGAAGGATGGACTATTAAAACCAAAAGTGCTTTCTGATTTTTTAACTAAAACATCTGTTATCTCAACTCCATCGCTGCAACACCACACTTGGCTTTGTTTGTTATCGTACTTAGAGCTCTCGATGTTTATATTAAAAACCCATCTCCTGTCTCTCCACATCCCCACCCAGGAACACAAGGTCTCCGATGACAAGGATTTTGTCTATCACATTAATTTCGGGATCTCAGTGCCGACCCACGGTGTCTGATACAGAACAATAGGTACTTGGTGAAAAAAGAACCACAAGTGGCCTTATCTTACAGATCAGTGATTTTAAGCTGAAGGGCAATGGTGAAGGAGGAGAGAAAAGCACAGACAAACAGAAGAATTTGTGGAAATGTTAAATATTGTGCGCTTATCTCCTGAGATGGTGGCCCCAGGTTATACAGTGCCTAATAGACACTTATAGCTTTCGGAACTTTACTAGGATTTCCAACTTTCTCATAACCTGTGGGAGGCTGATTAAAATCAGTGCTCCTGGGGCACCTGGGTGGCCCAGTCAGTTGGGCATCCGACTTCAGCTCAGGTCACGATCTCACGGTCTGTGAGTTCGAGCCCCGCGTCGGCTCTGGGCTGATGGCTCAGAGCCTGGAGCCTGCTTCTGATTCTGTGTCTCCCTCTCTCTCTGCCCCTCCCCCGTTCATACTCTGTCTCTCTCTGTCTCAAAAATAAAAATAAACGTTAAAAAAAATTAAAAAAAATCAGTGCTCCTTATACCCATGGTATTTAAAAAAAATTTTTTTAATGTTTATTTATTTTTGAGAGAGACAGAGACAGAATGAGAGTGGGTTAGGGGCAGAGAGAGAAAGGGAGACACAGAATCGGAAGCAGGTTCCAGGCTCTGAGCTGTCAGCACAGAGCCCGATGCGGGGCTTGAACTCACAAGCTGTGAGATCATGACCTGAGCCCAAGTCGGATGCTCAACCGACTGAGCCACCCAGGCGCCCCAACCCATGTTATTTTTACTAGAAACAGAATATAAAAGCACTGTTTTCCCTTCAACTTCCCCTATCTACTCTTTGGCTCTAGGGACAAGACTTCTCAGGAGTGCGTTACCCCAAGACAGAAAGTCTTCTTGGACTGATCCTGGGGACTAGGCTCCTCCAGAGACCTCATGGTTATCTGTTAGAAGGCATGGCAAGTGTGACAAGATCCCTGGGATAGTGAGAAAAGTCCCCATTTTCCCTGATGCCTGTCCTGAAAGTGGGATTTTCTGCTCTAGAGAAAGTTATAAATGGAGCACTTCTCACCTCTTTTTGCATTCAGATGAGGAGATAGTCTCAGGCAGGAAAGTTACCCTTTGAATGTTTTTGTTTTTATTAAAGTCTGTTTTAGGAATCATCTTGCTCTGCATTCTTCTGACAGGAGACCCTGGGACATGGATTGTTTTTTCCAATATAGGACTCTGGAAATATCTAAGCTTCTCCAAAGAACTGGTTAAAAATGGCCAGGTAATAGTTTATTGGCTCTGCTTAGTTTATACTCAGACCTAAGACAGTTTATGATTTCAGTTAATAAAATGACTATTTCAGGACACAAATAATAAAAGCAGAGGTTTACCCAGAATGGTGAATATTTTTGCTAAATACAGATGACATTCCATTATTTTTTACGGTATAAAAACCAAAAGAAGGATCTTTAAAAAGGAAAAAGCCTAATTTTATTTAAAAAAAATGTTTTATGGGAAAGGAATGTTATGTTTAAAATTTGAACTAGATGTTCTTGTAAGCATAAAGTGAAGCCTGGTCAAACACCACAATTTTGGACTAATTGGAGTCCAGGTAAATTACAAAACAATTTCAATGAAATGCAATTTCCGGGCTGTCACGTTACTTTAACAAATAGATTAGATGCTTCCTTGTGAAATCTGTTTATGTAGCATAGCTAATTCTCTCTGAGTAGAAGGAACAAGTAAATGTTAGTCTAGCTAAGGTCAAATCATTATGAACTCCAAATTAGTGAAATGCAACTAAGTTAGTTTTCACCATGTATCTAAAGTTCCCAATACCTTTATATAAAGATTTTAGGGGGAAAGAATTCAATGTTTAGTATACTTCTCCTTCATACTATCTGTACCTGAATCCAAAATCTTCATATTCTACTTTCTTGCTATATTCAAATTATAATTTAGGATTTAGTACATTCTGTGGTTATATCAACATTTTTATAAATTTTTAGTGTCCTGATGTATGTTAAATTTTCCCTCAGATATATAAAATTGAGGATCATATATCAGGACTGCCTAAATTTTTAATATGATCTGCATCAATAAAATAAATTTATCTAATTTGGACCCCTATTTGCAAAGTCAAGCATTAAGCAGTGAACAGTTAAATTAATATCCCAGGAATCTTATCTTTGACTGGTCAGTTAATTGCACATGGAAAAGATTGCTCGGTTACAACTCTAGACGCATCATCTCTGAGACTTCTGTGTACTTAGTTCGTACTGCAGGGGGGAGACTGAATCACCAAGCTTCCCTTCCTTATGGATTCCATTGGAAATATGATGCTGTATAAACCCCCAGCAAACAACTATAAATCTGGCAAATGTTCACTGTGTCTGTGAAGATGGAATGATTCTCCCCAGACAAGCTTTGGAAAATAATGTATTGATTCCTGATGGCAATTTATTGTTTTTTGCAATCAACTGTGCTTATACTGTGGCCTTAAATTATGGTCCTTCCTCTTTCATTCCTGGTCTTTGGGATGTGAAATCAGAAAGCCAGAAAGCTCCAGAGAGGTCACCTCCAAAATACATGGAATTTGGGCGAATTTTCTTTCGTCATAAAATTTCTACTCACTGATCATTTTTTGGTAGAGTCACATTAAATGACACAACATTAATTAAACATTAGGCTTTCAACTCAAGTACCAATGACCCACTCGAAGCAAAAAGTGGTTATTGAGTCCTTAAAACCCAGGCCTTCACTCTTCCCAGGACACTCAATCCCAGTGTCATGCAAGAGGGGGCTGGGTGACTTGACCTTGTAAGTGTCTCACAATAGCCATGTGAAATTGATTTGAATCTTTATCCAAATTAAAAAAAAAAAAAAAAAAGGAAAAGGAAAAGAGTAAAAAACAAAAAAGCAATAATAAAGCTTTTCTTTGTTCTGGCGGGAATCAGCAAGAATTATTTCTGAGATCCTTATCCATCAAATGGTCTGAGCTAGAAAAACCACTGTCCTCTATTATCTGAGATCATGCTATAAGGAGTTACTCCCCCAGACACAGTTTTTGGTATTGTTTTGTTGTTTCCCTTTCTTGCTCTCTTAGGGTGGGTTTCATAGAAGCAGAGCCTGAGTCAGGCTTATTGAGAAAAATGTTGAAAAAGAAGCTCACGTTCTTTCCGACAGGACTTAAGGCTGACACGATGTGAGTCAAGGGCCTCTGGCAACCACTGTGCCTTCTGTCATAGAACCTATGCATGCAATCAACATGGAAGAGGGCAGACAAATGGAGAGACCTGGCCCCCGATATTGTTTGACTCCTTGGAAGCTAACTCTAATTTAGGATGTTTTCATTTCATAAACCAAAAATCAGATTTTCTTTTTTCTGCTTACGCCAGTTAGAATGAGAATTTTTATCACTGGCAATCAAAAGTTTTAACTAAGGGAGACATCAGGCTAATTGCTTGAGAATACCAGGCTAAAGAAGATTAAAGAGTCATTGAAACTTCTGTGATCCCAGGTTCATTTGCCTTCTGGAGAATTCTACCTTATGTTCTCCCGGTCTTTTGCCATAACAAGGCTAAATAGTTCTCTACTGACTATGACTTACTAGCGATGTATTCTTGTTCATGTATATAAATATCTTAGCCAAAAGTAAACCTTTACAAAAAGGCAAATTATGAGAACCATATCAACGGAAGAGAAGGCATTGAAAGCAAGTTACATGATGGTGGTATTTAAGCAGAGAAAGTGAGCCAAAGGTGATCTGAGATTGCAATTTCTTTTTTGCACGCAACTTTCTTTTTATAATGAAGTGTTTCAAGTCTGGCATACATTCTGAAGTTCACCACAGTCCCTACTCTTGATTATCTTAACCATGGGCCATTTCAGTTCGGGCCAGACACACAATACTGGATGGCTTTCCTTGAGATCTCTGATTTTAAAGTTCATATTGCCTGTACATAAAAATGGACACGAATACTTGTTGATGTGATTGGATCTTGTGTATGGATATTATCCACAAACAAAAACAAGAGTAGGAAGGATGGTTTCAAGATAAAGCCGCAGCAATAAAAAAAAAAAAAAATTAATAAACAAATCTACTAATGCTCATAGATGTCTTAAATTAAAAAGAAAAATACTCAGGGGCATCTGGGTGGCTCAGTCAATTAAATGCCCAACTCTTGGGGCGCCTGGGTGGCTCAGTCAGTTGAGCGTCTGACTTTGGCTCAGGTCATGATCTCGCAGTTCGTGAGTTCAAGCCCCACGTCGGGCTCTGGGCTGACGGCTCGGAGCCTGGGACCTGCTTCGGATTCCGTGTCTCCCTCTCTCTGCCCCTCCCCTGCTCATGCTCTGTCGCTCTCTGTCTCTCAAAGATGAATAAACGTTAAAAAATTAAAAAAAAAATGCCCAACTCTTGATTTCAGCTCAGGTCATGATCAGGGTTTTTGAGTTCAAGCCCCGCATCAGGCTCTGCACTGACAGTGCAGAGCTTGCTTGGGATTCTCTCTCTCCCTCTCTCTCTGCCCCTACCCTGCTTGCTCTCTCTCTCAAAATAAATAAATAAACTTAAAAAAAAAAAAAACTCAGACAAATTAAAGTACCATATCAGTAACCCACAATGAGTTGAGGCAGAGATAAAATTGGATGTAAGTTTCATGACGATTCCTAGCCTTCTGGTTCTAGGGCCAGTCTTTCCTCTTCTGGGTGTCATGACTTTATTTTTCAAGTCATTAGAAAAAAAAAAACAACAAACCTTGGTACTCAATGTCAGTTACTAATTATTGGTAATACATCTCAAATCTGACTTCAACATACTAGATATCAATGCACCCCGAGAACTGCTCACTTAGAGACTTTATGAGAGAATTCTCCCCCAAGTTCCAAAACCCAACTTGCAAAGAAACAAAATCAGAGCCTATCCACCACCCTCTTCTCCAAACATGTATTGAAGACTGGCTGATGCGCCGGACTGGCAAAACTCAACAATTCTTCATGGAACCATTCATATTAATGGTAATTATATTTCTATCAAGAAAAATACCACCCAAATGTAAAACTATCATGCTCTCCTTTTGTGTTCTGTTTGCATCCACCTGAGAGTTCCTTCAGGAAAATGCACAATCTACTGAGGGCAGAAAACTATCATGTTCAACAATGTACAGCGAGCACCTGGTAGGGTGCCTGGAAAATAATGCATGCTTGTGAAGTCGTTATTGAATGAATGAATACATGTCAGAACTGTCACATATTCTAAAACAACAACAAAAACAAAACGAAGCCACCAGGTTATCACCTATGATGTGTCCACTGCTGTCATACTCGTAGAGCTATTTCTTGCTGGTTCTAGCAAGCTCCACCTTGACCAGGATCGCATGGTCACCCCCTTCACATCCCCTCCTGATGGGTACCTCTCCCTGATACTCTCCCTCAAAGAGCTGAAAAGTATCTAAGGCAGTTACACGGTGGCTCTTTCAGTGATAACTAAATACTAGCAACTCTGAGAATTGTTTGCTCCCCTCCCTGCTTCTCACGATGGAATATTCTTTCCATCTCTCCCTTTCTAGGACACATGGTCTCTCCCAGCCATCAGGCTTCTCTAGAATTGGGGTCTCCTGTTCAACTCCTTCCTCTGGCCTCTGAGAGAGGAAAAACTGTGGCTCGAAGCACAGACCCAAATCCTTGTCTCATCGTTAGCCCTTTGAATTCTTCGGCTGTTTTACTTCTGTGTAGCCTTGGATGGCCAAATACACAGGCAACATGCAGATTAATATGTTGAGATACAAGTCTAACTCATGTCATTAGTAATTTTTCATAAATAAGATTTCTATACTGACTACAACTGTCCATTACATGCAGTTTCTATCATTTTAAAAATTATTTCCCTATGTTTGGACATAATTTTTTTAAAGATTTTAAGTGGGGTGCCTTGATGGCTCAGTCGGTTAAATGTCTAACTCTTGATTTTGGCTCAGGTCATGATCTCACGATTCGTGAGTTCAAGCCTCACGTCCGGCTCTGCACTGACAGTGCTTGCTTGGGATTCTCTCTCTCCCTCTCTCTCTGAGCCTTTCCTGTTCACACACACACACACACACACACTCTCTCTCTGAAGAATAAATTAATTAAAACAAAGATTTTAAGCATCCCTGAAATAAGTGTTTTTGTACTGAAGTGTTTGTGAACACCACTAACTATTCACTTGGGATATATTCGTGGGTGTGGATATAGTATGCAAAAGGATTGAAGTTTTCCGCTGACAAATTCCATACCAGGATATATGTCAGACAACAGGACATCGCTTGATTTGAAAGGGCCATATAAAAGACACAGGCACAAGGCCGTATAAGCAAGGACTCCCTCCTGAGCATATTCCTTCTAGAAATTTTATTAGTTTAGAGCGACTGTACCACAAACCCTCAAAAGTATGACGGATCACACGCAATGGCACGTTTCCTAGGTGTTGGAGAGAAGGTAATTGACAAACTTAAGTTCCACCCCCTGTATTTCCCTCTCCTCTCCATTAAGTAAGGGTATCATTCTGGCAGAAAGCAGGAGCATAGCTGAGTAACTTGTGCTGAGAGCACGGTTTTAATAAGGCAGGAACCCGACCTAACAAGCATCATATTTGCTGTATTTGGGGGACACAATAGAAGTCAGAGCTGTTTTATTTCCTGCCGGTTCCATTCCAAAAGCAAGCAAGTAGAATGCCTTTTCTTCTTGATGGGCATATGGAAAGCTTATGAATGCAATAATGAGAACTCCACCAGCCCATTTGGACCCTGGGGAGTTATATAACTTTATCACTTTTTTTTTTTTTTTTGGTTAGAAGAACCCAGTGATGCCTTCCATTACCTCCTACACCCGGCCACCTACTCCATCCCCTGAGATGTTCCCAATGACACAGAGGCTGGTGTTAATGTGCATAGGTTTATGGCTTAGAAAATGAGGGCAATTTTATTTGACGGCTCCCTTCGGGTTTCCAAAAATACCGTCTTCTTCGTATGCATACTTGAAATCACAGGCCATTGGCTTCAAGAATATTCGAATTCAGGATCATTATCAAATTTGAGGGGCCCAGTGCAAAAGAAAACATGGAGCCCGTTGTTAAAATACTACTAATTTGCAACAGTGATGGCACGGGTGAAGCTCGAGGCCTTTCTAAGTGTGGCAGAAATCCAGCATCTCCCCCAGATAAAGGGGAGATAAAGCACATGACCACCTTCATCCCAAGTCCCCCAGACAGAACGGCCCTTGACAGTAAAGGATGCGTCTGGAGGCATCGAGCAATTTCATTCAGATGAAAGAATATGCATGCTACACATAAGACGTCGGACCATATAAAATTGCCAGTATTTTTAACCTACAAACAGCAATTTCACGTGACTCAATGCAATTCACGGCAAGTGTTAGGATAGTACATTTTCCCTCTGGATTAATGATCTTTCGAGTTGGCACGGCAAAAAGCCAAAAGATGATGGTACCAGTTGCCACACCTGGGTGGGTTCCTTTTATGTCTGATATTTGTGCTCGGATAGCCCGTATGGCTGTGCATGTAGGTGTGAGTGTTTATCAGAGCGATACCTCTGCAGTGCACATCCCTGGAACATTTTACAAAATTATTTTTAGGACAAGCACAATCACACATTAACAGTATCACTTAAAAAGTTTTTTAATTCCAGTTTTCGGTTAGGTGAATGGATGGATGCATACATGGATACATACACACATACATACATACAACATACGTACATACAGCCAGATACATAGACAAACTTTATTACAACCTTGGATCATAAACCACGTGGGAAGTGTTGGTTTGCTGCGTTTGCTCACAAATTGTCACGTTATGAGCATTTATATACGTGCAGAGTCACTAAGACAAGATTTTAAACTGTGTAATATTTCATCACATGGAATTGCTATAATTTATTTAGTCATTTCCCTGTGGTTGAACATCATTTTTCCATTTAAATTTCTTTTCCACGTCGTATTACTTCTCTAGGCTAAACTTGTAGATACGAAATTTCTACTTTGAAAACTTGAGCTTTTTAAAGCCATTTCGCTGTGGCCTTCTAGAAAGTTTAGACGAATTTGCAGTCCTAACATCTGAACAGGAGAGGATCTTTCTCCAGGGCCCTATACCCTTCGCAGCTTTACAGAAGCATTGATTATTTCTTGTTGGTTTCTTCTTTTAAAGAACCGAAAGGAAGTGGGGACATAGTCTCAGTGTGGACGATGCCATGATGCAGAATAAAGTATCAAACTTCCCCACGTTCTTACCCCTACCCCCGGCCACATACACACGAGCGCTTGCCTGGCACTGAGACTCGCACCCCAGGGAGAGCTCTTATGGATGTCCCAGTGCCCGTGCTTCACACGGTTTCTGTACAATTACAGGTGTATATATGTCCATAAACATAGACTTTTTATACTATTACTCTCTTACTACTCACATTGTATCACAGTGTGACTTTTTCTTTCATCTGACAGTATATCTTTAGTAACTGTATAGGTCATTCTCTTATGGCTTAATAGCATTCCATGATATGGATGAAACACAAATTATGTACCCATTGCCTTAACGACTATCTGACACAGTGACACGTATGTATTTATTCATCTGTTTACGGTGAATCTGATACCCCACAGGAAGGTAAGCTCCATGAGGTCAGGGTCACTGTGCATCTTGTCCAGTCTGAATTTCCATAAACTGTATGTTTTCTATGAGCTCCTATAACATGTCTTGAAGAAAGTAATGAAAGGGTAGAAAAGGGGCACTTAGACTTTTTCCCCTGTTGCAAGGGATGCGCTTGAACACAGAGCTCCATCCACATTTATAATAATCTCTTCAAAATAACCTCCTAGGAGTACCGGGGTGGCTCAGTGAAGCGTCTGACTCTTGATTTCACCTCAGGTCATGATCTCACGGTTTGTGAGAATTAAGCCTGTGTCAGCACAATCTCTCTCAATATCTCTCTCTCTCTCTCTCACTCTCTCAAAATAAGCAAATTAAATTTAATAAATTAATAAATAAAATAACTTCCTAGAAGAAGACAATCTTGCTCAAGGCAAATATAGTGTTTAATTTTTGATAGATACTGGCCTCCACAAAAACTTTACCAATGGGCATTCCTACCGACAATATATGAGTGTCTGCTTTGAAACATTCTTGCCAACACCAGGTATCAATGGTTGATTAATGTGGTAGTTTTCCTTCAGCAAGAATCAGCAAAAGCTCCATGTATGGTTGCTCAGGCTGTGCACTGCCTAACACTGGGGATGCCATTCACATAAGCTTCAGTGTTAATGACAGCCATGGGGTCCTCCCAAATGGCTACCATTAGGGGTGCAGGTAATTGTCTCTGAGGATTTGCCCTTTCTTCCCCCAGTTACAACTGCTGACAATTGCTAGCTGGCCAGTCCTATACTACTCATGGGACTTAACCAGACAAAGGTGTTGTGTGGTACATTGTTGTAGAGATACAAAATCAGTTCTCACCCAAAGCGCTCAACTTGCACGCTCAGTTTAAAAGGAGAGGAAAAATGGGGCGCCTGGGTGGCTCAGTCGGTTAAGCGTCCGACTTCGGCTCAGGTCGTGATCTCACGGTCCGTGAGTTCAAGCCCCGCGTCGGGCTCTGTGCTGGCAGCTCAGAGCCTGGAGCCTGTTTCGGATTCTGTGTCTCCATCTCTCTCTCTGTCCCTCCCCCACTCATGCTCTGTCTCTCTCTGTCTCAAAAATAAATAAACGTTAAAAAAATTTTTTTTTTTTAAATTAAAAAAAAAAATAAAAGGAGAGGAAAAATAATACAGTAGAAGCTTTGTTATCAGGACCGAGAGATTGCCTAGTTAATTGAAAAGGTCATTTGAAGTGCAAAAAAATAAATAAATGATAAAATAAAGTGAAAATCAGATAATTATATATATTATATAATTACACAAGTACATATATGATATGCTGCATGTAAAAAGGTAAATCTTGATATAAATTGTATATATGTACATATATATTTATATCAAAATTTAAACAACGTGTTAGGATACATTCTATGTTGCTAGCACAAATAGAGCCCCAAAATACAGATGAATAAAGACAGAAGCTAATTTCTCCCCCCATGAAACAGTACAGACAGAGGAAGCAGAGGTGGTCCGGGGCCGATGGGGTAGGTCTATCTCAGCACAGAGATCCCCTCACCCCCAGGTCTGGGGAAGCAGTTTCAGTACCTGTTACTGTTTCTGTGTTCTTGCCAATGGGAAGAGGAAGATCAAAGTGAACACACCCATCCCTCTTAAGGATGTGACAGAAAACAGGACATCTCATTTCTGTTCACATTCCTTTGGCCAAGTTTAGGCATATGGTCATAAGGAGCCATAAGGCACCTTAGAAATTTACTCTCTAGCCTGGATGCTGGGCCCAGCTCACTTTCGGAGTTTCTATTACTAAGGAAAGAAATAAAGAACAAATACTAGTGAAGAATTCAGTCTCTGCCCTAAGCGGTCATCTTTTTTTTTTTTTTTTTTAATGTTTTATTCTTGGGAGAGAAAGAGAGAGAGAGACAGAGCATGAGCAAGGGAGGGGCAGAGCCAGATAGGGACACAGAATCCAAAGCAGGCTCCAGGCTCTGAGCTGTCATCCCAGAGCCCACTGTGGGGCTTGAACTCAAAAGCTGTGAGATCATGACCTGAGCCGAAGTTGGAGGCATAACCGACTGAGCCACCGAGGGACCCCTGATTTATCTTTTCAATACAGAAATCCACAGTATTCTCATTTTTCATGTAGAATTCATGTGTACATATGCTGATTGGAGTTCCACATTTGGTTTCTCACATGAAATATAACACATATCTTGGGGCGCCTGGGTGGCTCGGTTGCTTTCAGTAGGTTAAGTGCCCGACTTCGGCTCAGGTTATGATCTCACGGTTCATGAGTTTGAGCCCTGCAGTGGGCTCTGGGCTGACAGCTCAGAGCCTGGAGCCTGCTTCGGATTCTGTGTCTCCCTCTCTCTGCCCCTCCCCCGCTTACACACACACACACACACACACACACACACACACACTCTCTCTCTCTTTCTCTCTCTCTCTCTCAAAACACTTAATTTTTTTAATTTAAAAATAAAAAGAAATATAATGCATATTTCTAATTCCCACTTTCAGTGTCTACAAATGCTGTAAGACTTCAAGAAACTTTTCATAGACTTTGAGTTCCAACACCCAGATTTTTATGATATTTTCGCCGTCTTAACATTTGTCTCCCTCACACCTCATCTGACAGCACTTTTTAGCTAACTGCCTTTATCAAATTTTTCCAAAGCATTCAATTTAGTTTCGTAGAGATAATTCTCTTTTCACACCCACAACTTATCAGTTTACATATTACTTAATTAAATTGTATAATTATAACTGCAAGTACCACTACCATGAACAGATTTGAGACAACAGAGCTACCACTTGGTAAACACAGAGCTTAATAGAAGTATGTGAGAGAATTAGATAGAAACCCACCAGCAAAGTGGGGCTGGCGCGGAGGGCGAAGCGGCCAGTGTTCTTTGCAGAGGGAACAAGGGCAGTCACTCAATCGGGCAAGTTGGTGGAGTGGAGCTCAACTAACAGAGTTCAGCTAAGGCTTCAACAGCACAAGCATCGGTCCCCGCCATCCAGCCAATGAATAAGTTGCTCCACAGAGAGTGTGACGAGAAAACACACATCTGTGATGCCTGCCCCTCTTCCCCTTCCTCAATTGTCTTTCAAACCGTGATCGTCAGACCCTGGAGCTTCAAGATGCAGAACTCACTCTTCTACAGCATTGCCTCAAAACACAACCCGACTGCCTCGTGTGGGGCTTCACTCGGACAAAACAGAGATCCCTTCCTACCCAAGAGCAAAAGTGGCCAGGTTGACTTCATTGACCGACAGTATGTCAGCTTCCAATGTGAGGACTCCCTGGGAGATTTTCAAAGATAGTTTTCCTTGCGGATGGTTTTGGTCTTACATCCTGACCTTAGAACTTTCCCTCAGATAGAATGGGTGTCTACTGAGACGCCTTGCACCCTAAAAAGAAGCCGGTGCTTTGCAATTTGGTCTTAATGCAAAACTACGAGAGCAATTTCTCAGAACTATTCAGTGTTGTTGGGCACACTCTGCCATTTTGCAGAAATTTATCAGTCTCCCATAGTCTCATCTGATCGATAAATTGCGATCTCAACTCCCCCCAACCCTATTAAAAATATAGCACAGTGCTTATGTAATGCTGTTCTAGAAGGATTTATTACTAAATAATTGAACAACATTGATCTTAAAATTGAATTACCAGACTCAGGACATTTCCTTTATGTTAACAAAGAGTGACTGATTCCTGTTGAAGACCAGCCCACTGGCACATTTAGAAACTTTGGGACTCCTGGTTTATTTTGAAAGTCAAGAAATACTTCCTTTTATTCATTTAAGACCAAGATATAACTGTTTAAGTCCTTCTTCGATTTTTTTATTGTATGGTGGGTAGTTAATAACTTACATCAGACAAAAGAGTAGTTTAATACTGTCTACTAATATTAAAGAGTATCTTTCCTCTGAAGAACGAAATACTGTTATGTTTCCCAGTGGATTAATGTCTTCATAACTCTCTGCAAAAGTATGCTTGTGTTTACAAACACAGTATTCGTTGGTGAGCCTGAAATATGAAAATATTCTGCTATTTTTCTTGAGAGGGAAACATGTCTTCATTCATCAAACATTTACTGAGATCCTACTTTGTGCCAGACTTCTTCTGGGGGCCGAGAATACAAAACAGCCAGAATGTCTTTTACACGGGCTCTCACCCCATCCACGAGGGTTCCACATTGTCAACACCATCACACTGGGGTTTAGATTTCAACGTACGAATTTGGGGGCCATGCAAACATTCAGTCTATAGCACTCACCTTGGCCCCACTATCTCTGATTGATGTTTGAAATCCCCATACAGACAGGGAATGAAGACAGAGAGTGGTCCTTAGCATTTGAAGGATACAGAGGAACTGTATCAATTTAGGGAAAAACCGAAGCCCATAAAACTTAGCATTTTTGATAATGGAAAAGTAAAATCCTCCCAGGGTTAAAATCCATATATTTGATGTGAATGGGAAGACTCAAGCCTTCATTTGTTACATTATAATAGGAACCCCAAGCGCACCTCTCTCAAGGTTATGGACCAAGTGAAATTACCGTGTTGTAAAACTGTCATTAGGGGGTAACTCCCGAAATGTGTTAGCAGAACTGCTACAGAGCCACAAATGACAGCCTGGGAAAATGCTCCATGCTATTTGTGGAGACCAGGCACTGCCACATTCGATATGATTCCAGAAATTCATCACAAATCCAAATATGAAATACTGAACACAAAACTGTCTACATCAAGCCCTGGCAATAGGTAAAAGTGAGTCCGGAGGTATGTCCAGGGATGAAATGACCTCATTCAGTACAGTGAATATTGACCACATTTCCACCATGTGCCAGGAACCAGGGGTTTAAGAAATCAGATAAAGCTGAGAGCCTAAAACAGGCTGAAGACCATTCTGAGCAGCTCACTAAGGCAGATTTCCTTTCTACTCACAAGAGCGCTTTAGATGGCAATATTTCCATTTTACACATGAAGAAACTGAGGCATCGAGGTGTTCAGTTGTTGTCCCAAGGTCACATAGCCAGTGAGCAGCATGCCTGAAATCCAAACCCAGATAATGTGCTGCAGAGATTACTTACTTAGTAAGTAAGAAGACATTGCAGAAGAATCATTTGAATTTGCAGGGTCTCCTAAATTCTTACTTGGAAAGTCAGTCATTTTACCCATTATTAGAAGAATATCCTTGCTATTAAATACAGGGTCATTCAGCTACAATTAGGTCCCTGAAACCTAAAACCTCGAGCTGGAAGGGCCATCAGAATATCTAGTTAACCTGCTTCTCCATTTTATAGTTGAAGAGTAGGAGGCACCAAGAAGTGACAGCTTGTTACACTCATAATCACTAATCATAGACCTGCCTGAAAAACAAGGATTCAGTAGCCAAGAATGTTTAAAAAAAAAAAAACAAAACTAAAAAATAAAAAGGCTAAAGAAGGAGAATCTGATCATTAAGAAAGAAACTTGTTTATTACCAGGAGCTAAACGTTTGCAAGAATGATTAAGGCCTTCTACTTAACTGAAGCAAAATTGTGCCCTAGATATTTGCATGCAGCTGTGTGTGTATTTCAGGGTAACATTTGCCCTCAAATCTTCCTCCAGTTTCCCTTGACAGCAAAGTAACCTAAATGTACAGCTGAATAAGTCCTACTTTAAGGTTCCTTTTAGGGAGATTATATCTTGCCCGTTAGAAGTAAATTTCCTCACCTTGTTTGCGATTACTTAGACCTTTCTGTAAATGTAGTACTTTCACACGTCTTACAATAATGGGCCTAAGACATTTGTAGCCGAAGAAGATTGCTTTGCCTTTTCTTCCTCAAAAAAAAAAAAAAAAAAAGAAAAGAAAAAAAAGTTCTCACTCAATTCCACATGGAGAAAATCACACTCATCAAGTCCAAGAGGACGTTAGGTGATTCGGTTAATGTGTCTGCACACAGGTGTTCACTCATTTCAGCCTGTGCCAGTCACTAAGGGCAAGAACTTAGCTTTCTTACAATCTAAACCTTTGGAAGAAGGCACATGGATGGGAACTACTTTGCTTTTGTTCAAGATGAACCTTGGTCCCAAAGTCAGAGAGAGCCTTCTATCCACATTCCTTCTGAGCAGTGGCTCTCAGTAGGGGCAATGCTGTGGTCTGGGGCATTTTGGACACCCTGGGGGCATTTTTATTGTTATAATACTTAGGGGCAATACTAGCATTTGGTGGGTGGGCCACGGGGGCTAGATATCCTCTGAAACACTAGACAGTCCTGACCTAATGAAAGGTTGTTTCCACATCTACATGACATTTGAATGGCCCCACCGAACATAGAGAAACTATCTATTTTGCATCATTTGAATAAAAGTTATTTTTTCACGAATGTAATTACCATATAATCAAGGGAATTGGTGTTTTTTTTTTAATTCTGTTCAAGAGGCATGTATTTTGTTACAAATATTACCAAAAGTTATTCATCATTTTGGAAAAATCATGTTGACCGATCCCACCGCTCAGGGTATCAGAGCGGCCCGTACAACCCATCTGAATGAGTCAGCATTGGCAACTACCATGAACACTGATTTTGTGTAGATGTGTGGGTGCAAACACAGACATGCCCTGCAATGTGCCCGTAACTGATTAATCGATGGCTTCATGTCTCTATTCGTCTATCCCTGGACCAGGACTGAACCACCTCTGCCAACGCCGTTTGGTGGGTGAGAAATCAACTTTTGTCCTGCTGATCCACCGTATTTTGAGACCTCCTTGTTACAGCAGCATGGAACGTACCCTAAGTAAAACACGAATCTTCAGACAACATGAACTTGTTTGCCTCACGGCACCTTACTCCTGGTCATCACAAGGCCTTCCGATCTTTAGTAAAACTTTTCTACATCACAAGTGCTTGTGTGATTTCAGATATGTTTGTGAAACCAGACGGCAGGCTGCACTACCCATCTCAGTAGGACTCAGTGTGGGGACAGAGGCACCTGCCATGCTAGTGAGCGCTCACAGTCAGGATCGCCCATGGGTCTGCCCCAGCCTGTCCTGTTCTCTACGGTCAAGTTCAAAAATATCCAGGTAAGAATTTGGATGTCTGCAAGGGTTGAAATAAAGATTTCAGCTACACTAGTAGATTGAATTATATGAAGTTGCTGATATCCAATCAGACTAAAGATCTTGATCACTGATTTCACTCTGACAGAGAGCAAGGTACAGTTGTGCCCCTCAGGCAACCGGTTCAGAGTAAATTCCGACTCTCCAGTAATCAGATATGCTGGGCCACCACCATAGGTGAAATTTATTGACCATGTCCTATTCTTCTTTGTGTGCCTGGTACATAAGACAAAATCAAGAACACACTAGGCACTCAATAAATGTTTCATTCATTCATTAAATAAGTAATGATGGACTTCACAAACCCAGAAGGATTCAAGAAAAGAAAGACAAATAATTCACAAGGAATTTGTAGAACCCGTGTAAGCACTGGGGATTTGGATGAGTATGTACAGAGGGGGCTTGGATTAAATGACTTTTAAGTCATACCTTACATGGGAACCTTTGGTTAATGTCAAAACTGAACATCTAGAATGCATCACCTAAAAGGTTTCATTTGTAAACTTAAAAGACCATGATGGTAACAAGGTAACAGCCTTATAATTCTAGAATGCCTAGTTAAAACCAGGTCTGTTCAGCAAAAGTCTGCTGTAAACCAGTGTTCTTTCCGATTATTCCTTTTGTCTATTTTCTGGCTTATCGTGAAGTTGATTAATTTCACTGTGATGGTGAAAAGAAGTAATCATCACCACATCTAAATATTACCTTGTTGCTGTCCTCACAGCTTTCTCAGAACTTATCATGGGGTTATAGGATAATCCAGATGCTATCAGCATCTGTAAATTAGAAACGAAATAAACAACGGTCAACCTGCTTCCTTACTCTTTGGAGAAGACAGAAAATAAGATAGGTATACAAGTAAAAAGGAATGGGGTGAGCTGTGTGGCTAGAGCATTCCAGGAAGAATAAATGGCTTTTTTTCTAGGAACCTGAGTTGTAGGTTACAGGATCAGGGAGAAGGCCATGTGGCTGGATCAGAAGGAAGAGACAGGAAGGCACTCAAGCCACAGAACAGGCTATTAGCCTCTCTAAGGACCTTGGGTTTTTCTGTGAGATGGAAAGTTATTGTTTAAGACCCAAAGATTATTCCACCTACTTCCTAGTCAGGAAAGGAAACACATGTCTGAGTGAGAGATTAAGGGAAAGAGAAAGACAGCAAATACGATGGAAGAAAGTCAGAAAAAAGGTTGTCTTGACAGCATAATTGTTGCTTTGCCATTTTCCTCTTTTTGCTTATTTTCACCCAACTAAAATTTCAATGCCCAAGTTTTTCCATGAGTTTACTCATTTCCTTTTAGTTCTTTATTACAATCAAGTGACTTAACGTGTTAAGGGCATAGGATGGTAAAAATAACAGAGAAAGAATGGTTTTTGTTTTTTTAATATGGTGCTGTGTTTGGACTTACTCATTTGGGCTCATCTTTATTATAGTTTTCTGGCAAGAAGTTAAATACCTCTGAGTGAAAAAAGGAAGGCATATTTGAATAAAACACATCGGATAAGGGTGGTTCAACAGATTATTATTTCTACGTATGGTCAACACAGGAAACCGAAGTCCCCACTCTCAGCAATCGATTTTTTTAACCTTTCAAGGAAATTCTCCTATAGAAGAGACTAATTATATATAATCAGATTTAATTATGTTAAATGGAATGAGAGGCCATATCCTTGCCAATTACCCCAGCAAGTTGCTTGCCTGGCCTTTTTGAGTGCGTCAGCAAGAATGCCAACAGCGGCAGAGAAGAATCCCGTTCGAGGCCATTTCTCAAATAAAAGGAAGATATAATGATCCTTTGAGTTGAAGACAAATATGACAAAGAATCCCTCTTAAATCTCTGCCGGCTGTTTTCCTTCCAGATTAGTAAAAAGACAGGGAAATGTCCCTCATAATCTCACATTCAGATTCTAGAGCTGGGAATACCTTCCTGGAATTCACGCATCAGGAGACACTGCCTAATGCAACCGGAATAAGAATCTGAATTGTTCCAGGGCCTAGAAATTAGGTTCCTTTTTCCCTACAAATTCATGGGCAGAGAGAGATCTTTCTGAGTTAGGCTTCAGGTGCAAAGTAAAAAGATTGGGAAGGTCACCTTCGACCTTGTTCTAGAATTCTAAGACGGTTACCATTAAGGATTATGAAACTAAGGTCCCAGTAACTTGGAGACGCCCTGGATGGCGACCTCAAATAGCCAGAGAGAGTAGATGGCCAAATGGAGAGGCCATTGTGAAGGGAATAAACCAGGCGTCACCAGGGTTCACAGCTTCCCTCAGTGTCGGGGTGGGGGAGGAGGGGTGGAGACAGTCCAGGATCCCACACGTGGGTGAGTTAGACAGGGGGTTCCCAAGTCTGGCCGGTCTCAGAATCAATTGTGAGTTTTTATCTGTTTTCTTTTTAAATGCAGTGCCGTGGAATCTGAAATCAGAATCTCCAGGAGCAGATCCCTGAAATCTATTATTTTAAAAGCTCTCGAGGGAGCCTGACGTCGCTGGCCCTAAGCCAAACTCAGAATCCATCATGCGTCCATTGAGCAGCCCTGGAACACTCTGGGCTGCTCTAAGTCTCAGCTACACAGTGGAGGTTTGGGTTAAGTTCGCGCGGCCTGTCCTCATGACAGTTACATTTTCTATCCCTTGGATTCTGAGATCTGATGGTTCCGTATTTACAATGATAAGAAAACATTTTCTACAGTAAGATATAACCAAGTAATGAAGTGAGAGTCATAACTAATATTAAGTACCACGTTGCCAAAGTTCAAATCCTACATTAAATAGGCAATATTTGGGGGCACCTGGGTGGCTCAGTCAGTTAAGCGTCCAACTGTGGCTCAGGTCATGATCTCGCCGTTTCTGAGTTTGAGCCGCGCAGGCTCTGTGCTGACAGCTGGGAGCCTGGAGCCTGCTTTGGATTCTGTGCTTCTCTCTCTCTCTCTGCCCCTCCCCCACTCGCGCTCTGTCTCTCTCTCTCTTAAAAGTAAATAAACATTAAAAAACATAGGCAATATTTCATTTAATTCTTACACCAATCCACTTACAGATGAAGAAACATAGCATTACAGAGTTGAAATATATGACGTACCCCCAAGGTAAGTGGGAAGGCATAAGGCAAGAGGAAAGGGTAAGCAATAACAGAGATGGGACCCTCTTCTAGATCTGCGTGACCTTAGAGCCTGAGGTCTCAACTCCAGTGCTCCTCCTCAGATACATATGCACCCATCCGTGTACACGATGAATACGCATGTTAGTGGAATTCATGCAGTACGTACAGATTTAGCCAGCAGGCTTGAAAACGTCCTCTGCTTCTAATTGGTCTGAGATGAACAGCAGCTAAAAAAAAAATTGGTACTGTTTTTACAGTGTCATACACCAGAAGGGGAGAAACCCTTTGGATTTCCTACCATATGCCAGATGCCTAACATACATTATCACTTAATTTAATTATTGCAGCAAACAAGGATCATCATAAACCCCATTTAGTAGTGAGGAAGCTATAGCCTAGGAGGCCACCCAAAGTCCCACATGACGGAGCCCAAGAATGTGGGATGCAGGGCTCTCTGGTTCTAAACGTGTCACACACTTTTTAGTGCATCAACCTGGGAACCACATAGCAAGTTCCTGATCAGAAATGTCGGGCGCTGCCTGGGTGGCTCAGTTGGTTGAACGTCTGACTCTTGACTTCGACTCAGGTCATGATCTCACAGTTCATGGGATCGAGTCCCATGTCCTGCTCTGCTCTAACAGCGTGGAGCCTGCTTGGGATTCTCCCTCTCCCTCTCTCTGCCCCGCCCCTGCTCATGCACACGTACTCTCTCTCTCTCTCTCTCTCTCTCTCAAAACAAATAAACATTTAATAAAAAAAAAAGAAACAATGGGTTCATGTCTTGGCTCTGCTGCGATTTATTAGCCGTGTGACTTTTAGTTTTAATTCAACTGTAGATTTCCTCATCTACAAAAGAGAAATAATAGTAACAACCACCTCAAAGGTTTACGGTGAGGTTTAAATACATTAGCGTACGTGAAGCAGTCAGCGAAGTGTCTATCGTTTCAGTGAATGCTAGTGACTATCACTATGGTTAATTTTAATAGTCCTTGTGGATAATATCTACTATCCGACCTTTGAAAATGGAGGTGTTAGAGATGGGAAACGGTAGGAGGTGAGAAATGCAGAAGGATTTGGCAAGGATATTCCCTAGGAAGTGAAGCAAAAGCCGCAAGCTAAGCAAATAGCTAAGACAATTTTTGGAGAGGTAAGGGAGAATTTTAGAAATGAATCTGTACTACATTTTTTTTTAATTTCTTTCCCTTTTTTTAACCCACTGCTGCAACCAATGTTATGGAGTGCGGACTATATGACACTCTTCTGCATATTAGGGATTCAGGGTGAACAAGACAAATGAGATTCCATCCCAGAAGGAACTTATGTGTTAGAGAAGGAGAACATCAGTAAGTGAATAAGTAAACAAATGTGATAGTTTCAGTTAGTGATGGGGCTATGGAGGACATTTTTCAAAGCGCAACAGAGAAAGGCTTTGGGAAAAGCAACAGAATCAGGAAAGCCAAGCCAAGCTAGGGTCTGAAGGACAAGGAGGAGCCTGACGTGTGACTAGCTGGGGACAGAGCCAGTGGAGCAGAGGGAGCTTAGCCTATTTGAGAAAAGGTGGAAAGGCCAATGTGATCAGGTCCAAGGGGTGACCAGGGTTCAGACCTTCTAGAGCCACAGAGGTGGAATGACTGCCTTAGGTCAGGTTTGTGGGGACACAGACCCAGACGGAGGCTTGTTTGGAGGAAACCCTTGAAGGCAGCAGGCGTGGGGGACGTGGGAAGCAACACTGAGCACAGGGGAAAGCTCAGGTACCCTGAGGCCTCAACAGAGGCCTCAGCCGACCCCTCTGCCACTCTGAGCTGGGATGTTCTGGCTGTGTTTTCCTCCCCTGGGTCAGTGAGTCTGGAAACTCTTCCACTGGCCAGCTATGCCCCGGGGACGGGAACTTGTGCAACGCAGCTCTCTTCGAGCAAAGGCGGCGTGCAGATTAGATATCAGCTGAAGCTGTGGGCCACCCACACTCCCAGCAGCTGGAGAAATGGCCCCTCAGTCCTGGAAGAGGGATCTGAGTGACACTATGGCATCCACTACGATGACCACACCAGTTATCATACAAACCGGGATAGATTTAAAACGGAATGGGGTTCAGGGGCACCTGGGTGGCTCAGTCGGTTGAGTGTCTGACTCTTGATTTCAGCGCAGGTCATGATCCCAGGGTCGTGGGACAGAGCCCCTCGTCAGGATCCATGCCCAGCACATCTCAGTCCCTCTCCCTTGCTCATCCTTTCTCTCTCAAAATAAAAAATAATTTTTAGGGGCACCTGGGTGGCTCAGTAGGTTAAGCATCCCACTTCAGCTCAGGTCATCATCTCACAGCTCATGAGTTCAAGCCCTGCGTCAGGCTCGGTGCCGACAGCTCGGAGCCTGGATCCTGCTTCGGATTCTGTGTCTCCCTCTCTCTCTGCCCCTTTCCCACTCATGTTCTGTCTCTTTCTCTTAAAAACGAAATCAACATTAGGGGTACCTGGGTGCCTCAGTCAGTTGAGCGTCCGACTTCGGCTCAGGTCATGATCTCACAGTTCATGAGTTGAAGCCCCGCGTCAGGCTCTGTGCTGATGGCTCAGAGCCTGGAGCCTGCTTCCAATTCTGTCTCCCTCTCTCTCTGCCCCTCCCCTGCTCACATGCTCTCTCTCTCTCAAAAATAAATAAAGATTAAAAAAATTTTTTTAATAATAAAAAAATAAAAATAAATATATCAACATTAAATAATAATTTTTTAAAAAGTGAACGGGGTTCTTATTCACAATCAAGCAGGGGAAATAGGCATTGACTAAGAGTGTCCCAGGTAAACTGAGGCATACATTCACACAATCATAGGCCAGAGTAAGCAGTCTGGATTTTGTTGTACGTGTGCAAGCTGTGGGAGCCCAGGTACATCGTAGGCCTCACAACACGCTACTGAGCCTCAAACCCACGCCCTCTAAAGACCTAGCTGCAGGTGTCTCAAAAAGAAAATAATTTCCCCCAGAACTCCGGGGCTGCTGTCGTCAGCACTTTCTCCGGCCTCTCTCCTGGCAGGGCTTTCCCAGGAATTACCGCTTCCACGGCCCTGATTGCCTCGATGCCTCCGGTATTGAGTATCAGTCCTGTAGTGGGTCTTGCAACCACTAAACGGATTTAGAGATGAAATGGAAACAGTATAGTATCAGCAGAGATGTTAAAATGACATATTCGGTGCCATGAAAGGAAAGCAAATAAAGGCTTTGAATTCCTGGAGGAGACTGAGATCCAAGGGTGGAGAAATGGGGGCTCCCCACGGCTGGGGGGCCCGCGGAGAGCAACTCCACCAATGCTGGGACTGAGCTCCGGGCCAGAATTCACTCACGGCTGCCATGGATTTGCAAACAGGACATCAGCCTCTAACTTAAAGGTGGCGACCCTTCTAGTTGGGGATGTGAGCAACAAACCACACTAGAATAGAACATCTACGACTTTATCACCAACAGAGGTCAACTGTAAGTTCATATCCTAACATAGTTCTTTCAGATGCCTCAAAATAGCTTTTACCCTCATCACTAGTTTTTAATGACAGTACTTAGATCTATCACCAAGATCTTGTTTTCCAGTGTGCTAATAAAGAAACACATTACATATCCCACTATACTAGAAATGGGCTTGTTTAAATATATTGACAATTCTATTTTAATATTATTGATTTTTGCATGTGACCCTATGTATCTCTGGCATACACTTAAAACCTGTCTTGTGAGAGGGTATCCATTGATTTCACCAGACCACCTAATGGGTCCGTGGAGAACATATGGGTCAGAGTGCCATCCTATTCTCCCAGAGTTGGTGATGTTCACGTACTAGCGGGAATGGTCCTCAGTCCACAAATACAAGTAGACAAACGTGATTAGATTTCTTTTGTTTTCTTTCAAACAAACGTTGGGGTTGCCTACAGTATAAATCTGTAGAGGCAGTTTTGCATAAATCTGTCACCTGTAATATAATCAAGGTGGGGGATAGGAATGTGCAGTAGCTGGTAATATAGTTCTACTCATACAAGATTCATTTTATTTTCTCTTAAAGTTTATTTATTTATTTTGAGAGAGACAGAGACAACACAAGCAGGGGAGGGGCAGAGAGAAGAGGAGAGAGAGAGAGAATCCCAAGCAGGTTTCACACTATCAGCATGGAGCCCAATGTGGGGCTTGAACCCATGAACCGTGACATCATGACCTGAGTTGAAACCAAGAGTCGACACTTAACGCTTATTAGGTGACTAATAAGACAGTCCATTGGGTCTCTCATATTCTGAGGTCTGGAGAATACAGAGTGACCTCCAACTTAGGAAAGCATCAAGAAATATCTCTTAAAAGGCTGGCACCAGGAAATTGTGGTTATCCCAGGAGGAACTGGCCCCATCTAGTGAAATGACCATCATCATGTTCCCTTTGGGTGTTGTTACCCAAGACCTTTGGTGAGGGATAGCAGCTGCAGCTGTGTGTTACAGAGAACCAGTTGCAAATGTGCACTCTTTCAACGGAGATAACTCAATACTTCAACCATTTGAAATTCTTCACACCCCCTTAAAAGAATAAAGTCTACTTCTTCTATTATTATTATCCTATCATCACTAAAAAAAAAAAAAAGTCTTTCAGAATCAATTTAACACACTGCTCTTAAATATTCAAACTCTATCATCACACAACCCAAAACATGCCTTTGAAATAATTTTTTTATGACCATCAAGCATGCTAATGGCTTTCTAAAAGCAGCACATGTGGGTGGTATAATGAAATTCCCTTTCAGGGATTGAAGATTGTCCAGTCGTGTCCCCTGAAAATCAAATTAGGTATCATCTTCCTGTTTCAAGGGCATGCAGTGGTTCTGGGGTCTTTCATAACTAAAGTATCATGGCCCTAGTTGGCCTGAGATTGTCCCAGTTACCACTCTTGCCCTAGTACACTGCCCCCTTTCACCTTCAAATGTGTTTTGGTTTGGATGATGAATTTCATGGTCACCCTGGCCATCAGTCCATGCAGGTTATGCTAGATGCCTCCTCCCTATCTGCCTGGGCCATCTAGAGGTAGGGACTCGGCTATTCCTGTGCCAATCCCAGGGAAAGCCATCTCCCCAGAGGCCTTGACACCTGCACAGAACTCTGCCACCAAGTTCTAAAAGGGTCCCTGTTTTCTTTGCTGGCTGCATTGCACAATGTCTCCTAACTCTTCTCTATAGGCCCTGGATTCCCACCCAAGGATGAATGTTTTAGTACAAGAAAGAAAGGAAAAAAATGGCGGATGGCTGTGGGTTTCGAGCCTGTGAAACACGGATTTCCACTGAGACAAAGAGACACAAAAAGACCTCTGGATGCACGAAGTTTAGGACTTTGGAAGGTGTCAAGAGAGATTACCAGATACCCTTTCAGTGGAATATGCTGGAGCCTCTCCAGGTGGGGAGGGTCCACCTTCATTTTGAGGACACTGTTTTACAAGTCTGTAGAAATAGAAGCTACTTTCAGTGTTGAAAACTGATAATAATGCAAATGTTGCTTGTCCATACACAAGCAGTCTGTCTAAAGAAGAGCAAATTTCCCTTCCTTTCTGTAGAAAAATCCAGAATCCACCTATTTCTAAATTTATGTCAGCATTCCTAATCTATAAAAGCAGGGTACTTTGAATTCTCCTTTGAAGCAATTGTAAAACTTTATTGATCTCTCATTAATGAGTTAAGTAAAATCTTGGGCAGGTGTTCATTTTATATCTGTATGGAAGTCATGATTTTACCTTTTTTTTGGGAAATTATCCTTCAACACCTGGTTACCTGCTGGAAACAAATCAGCAGATAGAGGAAAATAAAGAGGGGAGACGCAAGTTAGTAACTCAATAAAACACCGTGTTGCACCTGCCAATTATCCCCCTTTCCAGTCACACATACAGTTTAGGCATGATGGTGACATCTGCATGAGAAAGACTTGAACCTGAAACTTGCATTATATCTCTTTACTTCTGGATTTTCTTTTCCGGCTCTTGAGGCTAATTCTTATATTTTAAACTCTGAACACAGCTCTCTGCAAATCTATAGATTCCTCCCTTGGTGGTTGACATTAGCATTTTCCCCAGAGAGTAACGGTGAAGACCATTTTTGTTCCTTTTGCATTGAAATGACAGGATTGAATAGAATTTGCATATGCATTTGTCTGCCATGCTTGAACTAAAATATTACCCTTCAAAATCCCAATTCAACCAAATCTGAGTAGCTGTCCAAAATCCATGTGACTGAGCCTGTCAGTGCTCTTCTCAAATCATGTCCAAGACTCCCCCCTCTGTCCACACACAGAGTAGGTACTACTCATCTCGATGCACTCATCTCGATGCATTCAAAGTCCAGCATCTGGCTTGGGCTCTCCTGTGACACAGCACTGCCCATGGTACACAGAAGTCACACAGAGGATGTATTGTTTCCAAACTTAATGGTTGATTTTTTGGGTCCTCTCCACCATGTTGTGCCCTCCACTATGTTAGTCCCTGTCTCTGCCCTCTGACCTTTTCCTCACTTCTCAAACTGAGCTCTGATTTACCTGGCCATCTTTATCATCGTTTCCCTCCCCGCTAGAATTTAATTTTAATCTCACAACACTGTAGCCATATCAGGAATACAATGCTTGGTCACAGTCAGGCTACAACGTTTGCAGGACTCCAGTGCAAAACAAAAATGTGGGGCCCCTTCTTCAAAATTATTAAGACTGGAAGGCCGGTTTAGCAGGGCATTAAGAATTCTGACTTTAACTTCCCCTCTCTCGGACACAGCCAAAGTTTGGAAGACAGTGTTCTTTCTTACCAAAGCGAGCCATTAATTAAGTTTTGTCTCATCAGCAGGTTGTATTTCTGTTCCCCGGGGACCCAGCTATTGACAAGCTGCCACTTCCTTTGGGAAGTCTTCCAGTTTAGTCCCAAGAGTAAGAAATCACTTCAAGGAAGTCCTAGCTTAGATCCCAGCTATGATCAGGCATCATAGTGTTTCTTGGAGTTGAGCTATAGGTGAGCATATCTGAACTAGGCTGGGCACCCTGAGGGCTGGAGACCTGTATCATAGGTTTGTACCTTCTTCAGTATGTCTGACCCATATCGGGTACTTAATACTGAAATAGGAAAGATGCTTAAGAAGCAATGAAGAGAAATAATATGTCATGGGAGTCAAGACCTATAAAAAAAAATTGTGCTTCACTGGAGCACATTGTAATGTCTACAGCAAATACATCTGGGTTCCCTAACTCCGAATCTATGGGAATTATTTACAGATCTGTAAATTGGAGATCACAAATGGCAGTGCAGATAAATCCCATGTATAGACATTCAACTATGTCCAGTAAACGTCCAATGACCTCCTACTGCAGAAAAATCAAGTGTGACCTCCGTTTGCACCCTTGTTTCAAAATTCCTGATCTATAAATGCCTGGGATTTCAATTTTCCTTTAAATCAGTTATAATATCTGCCTGGTTCCCTCATTTCATTAATGAGTTCAATCAACTTTTTAATATGCATACTTACTTCTCTGTATGAAAATCATGACTGCATCTTTTTAAAATTATCCTTTAACATGGAATCTAACAAAACAAAATAAAACAAAACTGAACTTGTGGCTACAAAGAACAGATTGGTGGTTGCCAGAGGTGGGAGTTGGGGGCTGGGAGGAATGGTTGAAGGTGGTCAAAAAGTACGAACTTCCAGTTATAAAATAAATAAGTTCTTGGAGGTACCATACAGCTTACTGACTGTAGTTAATAGTACCATATTGTATATTCGAAAGTTGCTAAGAAAGTAAATCTTAAAAGTTCTCATCACAAGAAAAGAAATGTAACTAAGTGAGGTGATGAATGTTCACTAACCTTACCATGGTGATCATGTCACAATATGTACACATATCACCCAGTTATGTTGGACACCTTAAGATACACAGTGTGGGGTGTCAATTGTATCTCAGTAAAAATGGGAAGATAAATAATAAAATAAAACTATCCTTTAACAAGGTCTAATTCTGTTACAACAAATATTATTTGTTTTTCTTTAAGTTTATTTTATTTATTTTGAGAGAGAGAGAGAGAGAGAGAGAGAAAGCAGGGGAGGGGCAGAGAGAGAGAAAGAGAGAATCCCAAGCAGGCTCCACGCTGTCAGCGCAGAACCCAGTGTGGGGCTCGATCCCACAAACCGCGAAATCATGGCCTGAGCCAGTATCAAGAGTCAGATGCTTATCAGACTGAGCCACCCAGGTGCACCAATATTATTTGGGTTTTTAAAGGAAAGAAAGAAGGGAGGGAGGAAGGAGAGGGATCCAGATGGCCTTTCTATATGTTCCCTTCAGCTTGACTAAACTTGAGTCATTTCTTCCCAAACATAGTGCCCCCAGCCCCCCCCCCCACCTTTTTAAGAGAATTTACTTTAGAACACTTGCAATTGTAAATTCTGTCTCTGTCCCTTTAAGATGTAAATCATCTCCCAGCTCCTTGGCAGTTTTACATTCCAGGAATGGCTCTCTCAAGGACCTGGAAGCCATCCCTCTGAAATGCAATCATCAAGAATGATGGACTGAGTGGGATAAACCGGTCACAGAAGGACAAATACTGTATGATTCCTCTTAGAGGAGGTATCTAGGACAGTCAAAGTCACGGAAGCAGGGGGTAGAATGGTGGTAGCCAGGGGCAGGGGCAGAGAGACATGAAGGGTTGCTGTTCAGTAAGTATAAAGTTTTAGTTATGTAAGATGAGTAACTTTTACAGATCTGATGTACAACATTTTGCCTATAGTTAGCAATGCTTTTTTATGCACTTAAAATTTTAGGATAGCTCATATTAATTGTTCTTTTCAGAATTAAGGAAGGAAGGGAGGAAGGAAGGAAGGAAGGAAGGGAGGAAGGGAGGAAGGGAGAAGGGAAGGAAGGAGAGAAGGAAGGGAGAAAAGGAAGGAAGGAAGGAAAGAAGGAAGGAAGGAAGGAAAGGAGGAAGGAAGGAAGGAAGGAAAGGAGGAAGGAAGGAAGGAAGGAAGGAAGGAAGGAAGGAAGAAGGAAGGCTCTGTGGGACAGTAGGAGCCTACTTGGATAAGCACCAATCAGCAACCCAGATGGCCTCATCACATTGGCCAACCTCCCCCTAAATGTACCACTAGTTCACCCCAGCACTTAAAAACTCTCCTTCCTTCCATTTCAATGGAATTGAGTTCATTCTCTATCCCCTATCGAAACAGTCTTGAATAAAGTCTTCCTTTGCCTGTTTAACTCATCCCGAGGCAACTTTTCTTTGACGAGGAAGGGAAGAAAGAAATTGAAAGAAAAAAGAAAAAAATCCCCAGCGACAAAATCCCACTTCCGTTTTACAGATGAAGATTGTACATTACAGTGAGTTTGAATTTGCCAGCTGGGGATCTACACCCAGATCTTCGGGCCTGTGCATTTTTCTGCTCTTTCCCACGCCTGATTCTGTGCTCCGCAGAACAGACTGAACAAAAAAATACCAACTTGCAACAGAAGCTCTCCGTTTTTCAGTGTGTTTTATTCCAACAGAATTCCCCCAGGCCAGGTTGTTTTTGGCCTTTGCTAACAGGTGTGCCAAGGGCCATACAACAGCTCCTCTTTGCCTCTGTGTTCTGTATGTCCAGAGGCGGGTAGAGGATGAAACATCTTGGGTTGTCACTGATGGTCACAGATCTGCTTTGCCAGGGAGCCCTTCTCTGGGTTTGTATTCTGGCCACGTGTGGAGGCTAACTGCATATCAGAAACTGGACAGGGATTGCAAGCAGCTCTGTGAAATATTTATTCAATATTAGCTTGCCATAAGTATTCCCATGAAGGAATGGGACAGGAAGTGCTTTGGCTCCAAAAGAAAGAGAAAACCAGGTGTGTGCATGCAAACATTAGGAGTCAATTAAATTTTCTGAATTTCTAAAATACGAAAGATGTGCGCAGAGCGCTGGAAATTAGAAATGCCGTTACTTTTGTAATCACCGAAGGAAGGAAACCAATGATGAGGTCAGCCCTTTGAAGATGAAATTATCTGAATTTAGTTTTATCTCCATAAGGAGACATGATGAAAGATATTTTATGTGTGGAAATTAACCTGAGGATTCCAGATACATTGAAATTATTCCAGATACATTGAAATGTATCATTCCAGATACACTGAAAACCAGGATAAACTATTTTTTTAAGAAAGGAATGTTGGGGGGCCCTTGGTGGATCAGTTGGCGAAGCGTCTGACTTCGGCTCAGGTCATGATCTCGAGGTCTGTGAGTTCGAGCCCCACGTCAGGCTCTGTGCTGACAGCTCGGAGCCTAGAGCCTGCTTCTGATTCTGTGTCTCCCTCTCTCTCTGCCCCTCCCCGCTCATGCTCTATCTTTCTCTCTCTGCCAAAAATAAAAAAAATAAATAAATAAACATTAAAAAAATTTTTTTTTAAAAGAAAGTAATGTTGGTGAGAAAAATAAGACATTTTTATTTGGGTGGAAGCAGATTTATTTGTTTATTTAATCAACATGCATTAAGAGACTTATTTGGCTAGGTTCTAAAATATAATATTTTTTTTAAAAAAGATGTTTTATAGTGTAGCACAAAAGATAGCTATTAATAAAGCTTAGCACATGAATAAATATTTAAATACACGCCGATGTAAGTCACTGCAGGAAAAGAATTTGTCTCTTTGATAGCACACAACAAAACGGAGTTTGCCTCTGCCTCGGGCTTCCCCTAGAAGTGATGTTTAGGTGAAGATCATAAGGTTACGACCAGTTTAGCAGGTGGAGGAGTGAGGGATGGAAGCAAGGCTGGCAGTGAGGATACAGATGTTAAAAAATAAAGTCAGAGGGCACCTGGGTGGCTCAGTCGGTTGAGCGTCTGACTTCGGCTCAGGTCATGATCTCACAGTCTGTGAGTTCGAGCCCCGCATCGGGCTCTGTGCTGATGGCTCAGAGCCTGGAGCCTGCTTCCGATTCTGCGTCTCCCTCTCTCTCTGTCCCTTCCCTGCTCATGCTCTGTCTCTCTCTGTCTCAAAAATAAATAATAAAAAATAAAATAAAATAAAATAAAAAATAAATAAATAAAGTCAGAGAACTTGGGCGTTGCCAGAGCAAACAGGGATTAAGAGACCAGATTAAGGATTTTGATCTTGGGCCTGAGAGATAAAGGAAGTCTTGGCATAGTTTCCAAAAGGCTGCCTTTTGAAAAGATCACTGCGGCTGCAGCTGGGAGACTGGCTCCCACGTGTGTAGGACAGAGCCTGCTGAGTGACAGGATTCGTCAGGAGTTAGTGACCCACCGGTCACGTGACAGATGCAGGTAGTTTAGACAGGCTGGCAGCGAGGGGGATAGTGAGAATTTAACAGAGTCTAGTAATACTGGGGCAACTCAAACCAGGACCTGTGCAGTGACCAAATCAAAGCAGATCAGAGACCCTCCGGCAAACTGCATGAGCAATCCAAATGCATGACCACTGTGGCATTTTGTTACAGTGGGCGCCTTCTGAGGATCATGTCCTCCATTTTTAGGAAGTGATTACTGAACAGCCAATTATTCCTAGCCCATTTCTCCCCAATTACAAAATCACTCTTTAAGGAAGACCAGAAAAGGCATTTGTTGTCCGTCATTATTCATCTCAGGATTGTCATCAAAACCATGTAAACAGAGCCCTTTTGCCATGGACAATTCAGTGAGGCTCAGATTGGACTTCATTTATCCTGCAGAATTTTCCACTGTAAACGTCCTCAAGGCAGTGATTTGTATTTGTAGCAGCAAAAGGAAGGTATACGTTTTTCATTATCTGCTGAAACACAGGTTAAAGATTTGCATTCTGTTGATCCAGCGGTAGAAATTGCTCTGGTCCCGGGGGTGCCTGAGTGGCTCAATCAGTTGAGCCACTCTTGGTTTCAAGAGTCGGACTCTTGATTTCAGCTCAGGTCCGTGGGATCAAGCCCTGCGTCGGACTCCGGGCTGAGTATGGAGCCTGCTTAGGATTCTCTTTTTCCCTCTGCCCCTCTCCCTGCTTGTGCTCTCTCTCCAAAATAAAATTAAAAATCAAAACGAAAATTTCCCTAGTCCCAGGATCTTATACTTAAACCAGGCATAATAAAATTTTGCAAAGTTGACTCAGGAGTGGGACATTTTTTTCAGCAAGAAAAAAGAGCTGTTTCAGCAGAGAATTTGAGCAGTATCTCCTGTAAGTGGCATCTGAGTGCCACTATTGTTTACCAGTCTAGGTTGAGCCAACAATTCTAAGGCCAGTAAGTTTTAAACATTAGCTTGGGAATCATTTGCCGGACATCCCAAGCCCAGGAGCCTTTTACAGCCTTCAGCTGAATTCAAGGAAATACCAGATGGTTCAAATAGATCCAGTGACTCTGTACGAAATATAATACTTGGGATCATATACAGCACCTCCGAAAACTGGAGCAGTTATACCAAGCAGACAATTGTTTTTAATCTTCCTCACAGAGTTGCTGTAACTCATCCTTTCCACGGATGAAGTATTCTCTGGGTCCTCCGCTTTGTTTCCTTTAAAATTCTACACACTACTCCATACACACCACTGACTTAACATAATCTCCGCCATACGCTTAACCAGTCGTTGATGCATTTCTGCATAGAAACATTTTTCTTTGAATAAAGCCAACACTTACTGCAGAGACTATGGGTTTAGGAGGATAATTATTTTTAATTACAAGAATTTCAAAATGGCGACTAAATTAGAGTCTAGTGATCCCTGTCTTGCCAATGGTGGACAGAATGTGCTGGGTCCTGCCCACACCCCCAAAACAATGGTGATAATGTTCCCTCAAGAGTGACAAGGTGGAAACCCGCATAACTGAGGTGATTAGTCATCTATAAGAATAAAGTGTCGGTTTGTAAAATCTCAGTTAATGCATGCTGATCTAGTTAAATTTCTTAGAAATTATCATTTTTATCCTAAACGAAAGGAGACAACATAGCCCAGTGGTTAAAAACATGGTCCAGGAGGCAGACCATGAGAGGCTTTTAAATACAGAGAACACACTGAGGGTTGTTGGAGGGGAGGTGGGTCAGGGGGATGGGCTGAGTGGGGGATGGGCATTAAGGAGGGCACTTGTTGGGATGAGCACTGAGTGTTATGTGTAAGTGATGAATCACTAAATTCTACTCCTGAAACCATTACTACACTATCTGTTAACTAGCTTGGACTTAAATAAAAATTTTAAAATATACTGCAAAAAAAGAAAAAAGAAAGAAAGTAATACTAAGGAAATAATTGCAAAGATGTATAACTGATTTCCTTACAGCTTTGCATATAGTGATGAAAAAAGCTAAGTCTCTATATTCATAAATAGTTGAATGTGTAATTAAATTCGCTTATAAGTTATGTGACAACTATATGCACACACAGACACACGTACAAAATTACCACATTATAATGAAAATTTATATCTGATGATGTGAATTTCCATTGCAAGATATGTATAAAACAGTTTATCAGTGTGTAAGATTCCAGTTCTTCCATACTATGAGCCAATTTTGTGATCTATTCATGCATTAAAATGAATTGCAGTAGATAGAAAAAAGAAAGAAAGAAAAAAAGAAAAGAAGAAAGCACAGTCAAAAAACAAAACAAAGAAAACATTGTCCACACCCTAGCCACTGGCTGGGTAACTGTGGGCACTTTACACACTCTTTAAGCTTCACACCTTTTATTAGTCAAATATAAAAGTATAAGTAATTACATCTGAAAACAGGTCTGTGAAGATAAAAAGCGAAAGGACTTACCTCCCAGAATCACTATATACTGCGTAACAGCCCGGTACTTTAACAGTGTGGTAACTGATGCAGAGAAATATATATAAATATTTCAATTTAAGCTAACTTAAGAGTTTCTCATTTGTACATAAACTAAAGGAAAATGACTAACATCATGGTGATAAATATTTAGTCCCCAAATGTTGATGTCATGAAACTATCCCATAGAAATACGCCTCGAGATACCTTAAAATATTTACGAGCATATTCATCACAACATTATTTGTCATAGTAAAAAGCTGCACAAATCTAAATGCTTGTGCCTAAGTTTTATCTGAACCCAAATATTCCAAGGCCCCGTCTAACTAGACATTACCCTATGTCAACGAAATCTCTTTCTAAACCTTTAAGACCTAACAAAGCTTGGCACTAACAAAATCTTGTGATGAGGATAAGGATAATAAACATTTATTGAGGGCTTACTGGGTACCAGACATTCTACTTATTTTTCACGATCTCATTTATCTAACACAAAATTCCCATAAAGTACACCTGATGGTACCATTAGTATTCTTAGGTTGCAGACGAGGAAAATCTCATAAAGATAAAGTGCTTGCTGAACACCAGCTAGCCAGGACCCATGCGAAAGTCAGCCTAACATCAAAGCAACACTCTGCTGCTTCTTGACCATGAAGAAAAATAGTCTATGATAAAAAGCACTGATGAAACTTCTTAACTTAGATCTTAAATAACCCTCCTGCGTCAGAGGTGGGTGTTTTATTAAAACCTGCTGAGCTTTGACCTCTAGAGATGATATTGTTTCTTATGGCCTTTGGTTACCATTTTTATTCAATCCTGCTGAGGAAATGCAACCTACAACATCCATTTTTCTTGAGATGCACATGTTATCTACAGAGGATGTGTGATATTTGTACTCTGCTATCTTGTTTTCTTAGTGGTTTTTCCATGGACATATTTATATTGACGTTTGAGCCGTGCACCTTATGCTACAACAAAGAACATGAGAAAAACATTCAAACATAGATGATAATAGTGACCGTTATGCTGATGACAGTTGTAACTGATATTTTATTTCAAGTTCCCATCATTTTCAAGGCAGATTCAGAACAAAGTTAAAAATAGAACAGGGAAAAAAAAAAGTAAATGTGGAAAACGTTCTTGGTTATTTTTTTTTCCTTACAATTTCACTCACTCTTCTGTTTTACTTTTTCCCATACCCTTCTTCTGTCTCTTGGAGAGACAAAAACTGAATGTGTATTAGTTTCTTATTTTAATTACACTTAATTACTAAGCACACTTGTTGCCTCCAAACCAAGAGACTTTTTCCTTATTCTCACACACTGATTTGAAAAAACGTTAGCACAGTTTGTTTCTATAATAAATCCACTACCTGTAACCTATCCAGATCTCAAAGTAAAAGCTATTTGATTATATTATGCAAATTTGTTTTCTCTCAGGTTTTAATATTAAGTTACCATTTCAGGGTTTTCTCTACAACAAGAATCAAACATGCTGACTATGTATACATTATGTTCTTTTAATAGTTAATATAATTTAATCCAAAGTTATTACTAGCCTAATTAGGTTTATTTGTGTCTTGGCTTAAGGTCTAGAGCATAACAAACTTAAAGATTTGAACACAGTGAGGTTAATTATGCTTCAAAGCTATAGAGCAGCTAGTTTTAGGTCCATTATACACACACACACACACACACACACACACACGTGCACGCACAACATGACGAAAAAGAACCAAAGAAATTCTTCTCACAGAAAGTGAAATCACACCTCCCTTCCTACATCTATGTGCTGCCATAACTCAGGTTCTAAGATCGCATTTGCTTACTTTCACTGTTCATAATAGTTTCCAGCCCAACTATTTGTCCTCAAGGGTTGTTTGACTATGTGCTCAACATAGATCCCCAGTGTCTACGAAATTAAGTATAAACTCTTCACTCTGGCTTTCAAGAATTCTCTAATTTGAACCCAATTTATCTGCACAGTATCGTTGCCCACAACTCCACCACCCAACCTTTAGCTTAATTATTGTGCCCCAAACACTCAACTCCCCACTTCTGATGCGCACACCTTCCCACACTGTCCTGAAAACTCCTGCTTGTCCTTGTTCCACTCCATCTTAGGGGATTATAGGAAGGATGTATGGAACAGGGAGACAGCCACATTGCTCTGGGCCCTAGGGAACTAGCACAATAACCCAGCACCCACAGGACCTAAACACAATTCCAGTGGATTGCTTCTTTGGGTCATTTGTTTCCCTTGTATATCCGTTTTCCAAACACAGACTTAATGGATTCCATTGTTTGCTGTAAAACATGAGAGTGTCTTTAGTGTCAAAGAAACTCAGGGGTGGGTAACTTATCTTGGGTCCAGACTAGCACATATCATTAGTTTATGCATGGATCCTTTACCCACCATTTGCTGTGGCCAAATGCTCGGGCTCAGAGAACAGAGCCAGCAGGAGTGTGTGAACGGACCAAGCAGGCCAGTAACAAACACCTGTAGCACGCAGGCCTTGAAGACTCATGGACTTCTTCGTGTTGAGTCCTCTTTTATGGTTTTAAATCCCGCAAGCAGATTCTTTCTTATTTGTAAAGAAATAGAAGAGGAGGCAAGTATGAACACGGCAATAAAAATCAATGAGTTACTGACAGCCAAAACAGCACAGACAGATCTCAGAAACTTTATGCGGAGCAGAAGAAGCCAGAGTCAGTGGGGTACACGCTGTATGAGTCCATTTATAAGTAATCTTTGAATAGACCAAACTAATCTGTTACGGTAGAATTCAGAACAGCAGATGTTTTGCTGGGGTCTCGAGGTTGGCCAAGAAGAATGCCATCAGAAAAGAAAATTTCTAGAGATGAGGAAGATGGGCCACATCTTAAAGAGTATGAATCAGATAAATGTAAGAATTTGCCAGAGGTCATTAAGCTGCGCTCTTAAAATTCATACATTCCACAATAAGAATATGGTTCTCTGGTATTCAAAATGAGATTTAGAAAATTAATACAGGTTATAATATTTTTCCCATAACTATCTAAATTCTCTCATTTTTCCCTGGATTTTGAGGATAAGGGGCCCAGTATGCAGGGTGGCCTCTGAAGTCAGAATATCTGGGTGCTGATATTCTGGGGGCGGGGGAGTGTAAACATCTTAACTATCATAAATACATGACATTGTTCCGGAATAGAATAAAATCGCTAGGCATAACAAAGGTAAAACCAGAGGGTTCAAAGTAGTTTCAGATATTCCCTTGGCAGCATCCGTTGCCCCAGTAGCGACTTATCCTGGGTTCAAGTTTATTCTCCACTGATTTCAGGCTGAATTCAGTGGAGAATTTTGAGAAGTGATCATGAATATTTGCTGAACTCAACTGAAATAGATTATAGCTAATTCAGAGTTCACATTTGGAATAAATGACTCTTAGTCCATATTTAATGTATTGCCTTGATTGTATTAATCTACTTAATCTGTTAATTCCTTTAATTTCAAGTGATACAAATAGTAACAATCCATCTATCCATGAAGGAAGGTAAGGACAATGCTATGCACTTGTTAGAATATATTTTTTAATTAATTTTAAAAAGAAGTGTCAATGACAAACAGTGAGTGTAGCAAATTCATCCCTGACTGGCTTCTGTAGACTGGCTGTTTAGTAATGTTTGATGGTCAACAGATGTGACCCATAGTCAATGTTCTGGGAAGGCTGAGTTCTACCAGTGAACACTTTTGGGAGAACAGGATGTTGAATACCAGCTGATTCTTAGCACTGTCAGAATTCACCCTGATTTAAGTTGTTTTCAAATACTGTGCCCACTGTACATGCAAATTCCCTGCAGTAACCTGCAAAACAACTTCCAAAAATACTCAGGAAAGTCTATATTCAATAAGAGACGATTTTAGGGAATATTTCTCCTAGGGAAGGAGTTTAAGACCTAAGCTCTTTTAGAAATTCTTATTTCATATGAATAGAAACTACCAAGGTATGAAGACTAGAGAAATAAACAGCCTTTGGGTTAGCTTAGCATATATGCTTCCTGAATCCTGATACAAGAGCTCAGAATGGGCATCTGCTTAAACACCCTGGATTGCTATGTGCTCACTTCCAAAACACGGGAACACTCATTCCTGTCTCGGGTGATCATTCTTCAGCACCATCTGCTTCACAGTTGTTGAATTTATAGGTCGTGCGTGTAGATTCCTTTATTTTACAGCATCTTTTGGGCTCCTGGACTTAATTCCAGCGTGTGTGTGTGTGTGTGTGTGTGTGTGTTTAGGCTTCCGCACATCAACAAGCAATTCATGGATACCAGCAGGTTGTCTAAGAATTCAACTCAATTCTTCCCCTATCTATCCTGGGACAGCATCAGAGTCCACAAGGTGAGGGCTCAGTCCCAGAAGATTGCCCTCGGCTTCAGAAACTCATCACCAGCCCCATGTTGTTACCGGCAATTCTGACCCATCGGCTACAAATTGGAGGTTTCAATGACCCTTCCAACTCAGAATGCCAACTGCCAAGTCCAGGTTGTCACCTGCATCTCTGCTGCACCGGCTAGAAATCAGGGGTTCCCTTGACTCCCTCCTTGGGCTCGATTAATTTGCTAGAATGGCTCACAGATCTCAGGAAACCTGCTTACTCACTAGATTACCAACTTATTACAAAGCATATTAAAGGATACAAATCAATAGCCAGATGAAGAGAGACATAGGGCAACGTCCCGAACAAAGGAGCTTCTGTCCTTATGGAGCTTGGGGTCCAGCACAATGGCATGTGGAAGCTCTCCCAACCCCCTCCTTCTGGTTTTTTACGGAGGCTTCATTACATAGGCACGATTGATTAACTCATTGGACGTTGGCGATTGACACCCTCTAGCCGCTCTCCCCTCCCAGGAAATCATGGGGTGAGACTGAAAGTTCCAACCCTCTCTTCATGTCTGGTTCCCCTGCCAACCAGCCCCCACCCTTAGGTGCTCTCCGAAAGTCACCTCGGCAATATAAACCCAGTTGTGGTAGGAAAGGGCTTGTTATGAATAATAGACACCCATTTCACCTTTATGGCTCTGAGGTGTTTTCAGAAACTGAGGACAAGACACCAAACAAAAGGGCTCCATGGCTCTTACGCTCGGGGAAATTCCAAGGGTTTAGGGAGCTGTAAGCTGGGAACCATGGATGAAGACCAAATACATATGAGAAATATATTTTGATCATCTGAATGACCAGATACATGCATTTCTTTAAAAAACCCCAATATCACAGAGCGTGACTATTGATTTCCATACCCAGCCTCCCCTCCATGCCCAACTGTTCTCTCCAGACTTTCCACATCATTTATTCTTTCTGCAAGTGTTCGCTGACCTCCTGCTATCTATAGTGTCTGGGTTGTCACAACCTGGGGAAGCGACCCGGGGAAGGGGTTGGCATCTGGTAGGTAAAGGCCAGGAAAGAGGCCTAAACATCCACAATGCACAGGACAAGCACCAAGCGAGGGTTATCCAGTTAACAATGTCAGCAGTGCCCAGGACGAGAAACCCTGGTCTAGGAGGAGAGAGCTGGGACTTTGCTGAGTTTCCAGGACAGGTTATAGGCCTCCTTTTATGTCACTAATAAGAATTACGGCTGATTCTTGAATAGGGGGAGGTAAGGGCACCATATAACCTTTGAGTCCCTAAAAACTTGACAACGAAGAGCCTACTGTTGGCCAGAAGCCTTACCAACAACATAAGCAGTTGATGAGCACATATTCTGTGTGCCACATCCATTATCCACTGGATTCTCACAATGAAGTCAGCCAGAGACAAGAAAATGTCATTAAGAAAATTGTCAGGAAGAGACAATAAATTTACAGTATTGTACCGTATTTATTGAAAAGAATCCACATAGAAGTGGCTGTGCACAGTTCAAACCCATGTTGTTCAAGGGTCCACCGTATATTCAGGCTGAAATTGCTTTCCTTTTAACACCACCCTGGAGCAAAGCTGGGGGGAGGACTTACAGTTTTTTCCTACCTCCAAATATTGAAGACTACCAACAGGTATCTTTTTTAAAAAAATGGACCTGTCTTAGCTCAATTTACACTCAGCCTTTACACTCCCAGACACCACCATGTTCTGTTTTATGTTGCCGTTTCTTTAAATGGCTAAACACAGAGAAGGAAAAAAGTTGGGAGGTGAGGTTGTGCTGTGTGATATAGCTGTGAAATTTGGGCAGTCTCCCCAGGATTCAATTGTAAATGCTTGAATATTATATTTTCTTATTATATAGAGCCCTAAATTACCCATAGAAATAATTCCAAACACTGTATTTAACTTTAATCTGATTATTTTAAAAGTAGCATACCAATTGCTTAAATTAAACAGATATTTTATCAACCGGGTTTCCTACTAATTATGCTGTTGCTCTTATTAAAAATTACTCACTATAGCATCTGTTCCAATTTCTATAAAACAATGAAGAGGTTTGTTCGCATGTTTTTATTTTTAGAATGAACTGAACAGAACACACGAACACGTCCTATTAAAATAAGTATTTTATCTTGAGAAGGCAAATTTATGGATCCTGTAAATCTAAATTTAAGTGTATCAAGTCTTTTAAACTCAATGACTGGCTTATGATCTGTGTAAAAACCACCCATCAAAGCCACAGAGCTTATTTAATTATTTACAAGTGTTTCTCTATAGCAGCTGATTTGAGGACTTGTCTTTCCTTCTTTATTTTCTGGAAAAGTGTCGATATTAAGCAATGGAGCCAACGTTCATTAAATTGTGAGAACGGCAGATTTGTAAGCTCCTTGAATGTTGATGCTGGAGGGGCCTTATAAGTAATCTGGCTTAGTTCTGTCATTGTAGAGGCAGGGAAACTGAGGCTCAGAGATGGGACGTGTTTTGGACCCAGCAAGACAGTGAATGCATGGTAAAGTTAGAAAGTCTCCCCAAAATGTGTCCCTTTGACATGTGGGCTCTTTTGAGCTGAAGGCAACCAAGACTCTGCAGGATCAAAAGAAACTGTGACCCTCCCTTAACTACCTAGAAGAATCCAAATTTGGGGTCTTTCTCAGAATAAGAGTTATTACCAGAGACAAATTTTACCTGAATGACCCGTCTGTGTGACAAGGCAAACATTTAATTACCAAACATCTGTTCTTCCTCTTATTGCCTGTGAATTGCCCTCCTCCCCTTTCAAGCCCCAGGCCCTTATCCCATTCCTTAACTCGGGATGGCATTTATACCTCATTTTACCTTTCTGTCTTTAAACTTCTCATGTCTGTGGGGTTCCCAGATGTAGGAAATTAAATCTGATGTTCTCCTGCTAATGTGTCTCATGTCAATTTAATTCTTAGGCCACCCGGAAGAACATTTGAAGGTAAGTTTTTTTTTCCTCCTCCACAGCTACAAACATCTGAGGTAGGCAGAATTCTAAGATGGCTCCCAATGAGTCCTGCTTTTTCTGATCCTCTCCCCTGTGAATATGACATGATATCAGGCCCTTGATTAAGTTCTGTTACATGGCAAGGGTATAAGGATTTTGGAGATTTTATTTATTTAATTATATTTATTTTTTAATATGTATTCACTTGAGAGAGAGAAAGAGAGAGAGAGAGAGAGAGAGAGACCACATGAGCAGGGGAGGGGCAGAGAGAGAGGGAGAGAGAGAATCCCAAGCAGGCTCTGCACCGTCAGAGGGCTGACCCAGGGCTCGATCCCCCAAACCACAGGATCCATGAACCTGAGCCAAAATCAAGAGGAGGACACTTAACTGTCTGAGCCACTCAGGCACCGCTGGAAATATAATTTAAAATTCTGATCAGTTGACTTTAATGAGAAGGGAAGTTATCCAGGGTGGGCTTGGCCTAATAAAACCATCTCTTTCAGAAAGCGTCTAGATTCAAAGCAATAGCTTCTCTTGTTGGCCTTGAAGGAGGAGACTAGCATTTTGTGAAGAAGGCACATGGCAGGAACTGTGGGTGGGCTTCAGTATTACAACTACAAGGAATTAAACTCTTCCACAAGCCAGTGAGCTTGGAGGAGGACCCCAAGCCTCAGATAAGAATACAGCTGTGGTCAACGTCTTGATTTCAGCCTGGTGAGACCCCGAACAGAGGGCCAAGCTAAGGTATCCCCGGATGGCTGATTCATGGAAACTGTAAGGTTTTTAAATACAGGTGTGCCTTTAAGCCACTAAGCTTGTGGTAAGTTACGCATCATAAACAACTAACACAATGACCTTGCTCTATGATTTTGCCACACTTAGAACTGCCTCCCTTCTCTCCTTGAGCCAGACCATTCTTAGATTCTTTGACTGGGATCAGATGAATACTTGCAATGTATAAATCTGAGTTGGACGTCGATTTGAAGAAAATGTACACCCACCTACCCACACACACACACACGTGATACAACGGGGAAACTTTGAACACTGACTGGATATTTGATGATATTAAGAAATATAAATTACTGGGTTTTTGTTTTTTTTTTTTTTTTTTTAGGAATTCGTGGTTATTTTTGGAGACAGGCTTCTTAACATTCTCCTTTGGAGACAGGCTCTCCATAAGAGATATGCTTAGTAATGTTAATGATAAGATGCCGTGGGGTTTACTTCAAAATAAATGTGATGGGAGGGAGGGGAATGTGGGCTGGGTTATGAGGAAACATGATCGGTTGTGAGTTGAAAAATGTTAGTGGATGGGTGCACAGGGCTGCATTATATTTTTCTATTTTTTGTATGTTTGAAATTGTCTATAATAGGTTTTTTAAAGCAAATGATGTCATGCTGTACTTAAAATATTTCAGTGGTTTTTCATCAGTGACCAAATCCTGCTGTAACCTACAAGGTTTTGAAGAAACTTGCTTGCCAATTCACTCTCAGTAAAGCCCATCTTCCTCCTCTCGAAGCCTCACCTACAAGGCCATTCACTTCCCCAATGTCTCAGGGCTTTTTTATGTACTTCCTTTGGCCAGAAATGATCCCTTCTACCTTATTTCTCCAGCCGAGCCCAAGAATTCTTTTAAACAGTCTCAGAGCACCATGTACATCTCCCTCAAGGCATTTATAATGGTAGTAATTGCATTTACCTTTGGTTGAAGATTTTATTACCGTGTAACCCTCAGTAAGGAAATGGGGTGGTTTTGTTTCAGGATCTTACTCATAAGAAGGTTCTTAAAATAGTGAAGTATCAAAAGAATGGAATAAATAAAATTACTCAATGACATCCAACCAATTGCTGCTAAGTAATTTATGTGTAAAGTGATGTTGAAGAGTACACATAAATAAGAAAAAGAGAAGGAGTAGAGAGAGCAAACGATAATGCTGATAATGTATCTTTTCCTTGTGTCTTTAGAGATGGATTCTCCACTCTGGAGCCAGCACACCCATCTCCTCGGTTCCTCCAGGACAAGAAAAGAAATTAAGTGAGAGGATTCGTATTGTCACAAGTTATACAGCAGAAGTCTGCGACAGCCAGATTCCCAAGAGCCTGTACTGAAATGTGGTGGCCCCATTAGGCTAAAAATGGAATGCAAACCCACAAACCGCCAATGGCTAGTCATCAATGGCTGATGTTTCTTGTCCTATGCTTGGAAGGAGACTGAAATGGACGGCAGGGTGGGGAAGGCAAGGGTGGATGAGCTCTCTTGGAGAGTACATCCTTTAAGCAGAACTGAAATTTGAACCTCTCCCATCTACTTTATTCATTACCCCTCGGATGCTATATACCCTCTAAATTTAGAGAGTTTCCGTGTGAATCTGAATATCTTACAATATCCTATCATCTGTACAGAAAGCACACGGGCTTCTCTCTGTGCATCAGGTGTATTTCGAGCACCTTCAATGAATAAGGGTATATAATTGTGAACAAAACCACATAGGGTCCCTACTCTGAGGGAGTCATACTTCAATACATTCATTTGAAAAAGAAGCCCTCCATTTTTTGAGGAATACAGTAAAAATGACTCTGAAATACTGATGGTGTTCAATTTTTACTAGATGCCACAAACCCATAATAAAATCCAGATGACCTGGTTTCTGTGTTTTGAGTAGACATTGGTCTCACATACAAATTTGAAGAGGAAAAAAAATCTTCTATAAAAAGTAGAATAGGATGATGGGTCACAGGAAAGAAGCATATCAATAGAAAGGTATTCTATTCCTTAGTTTCCTAAAAAATTAAAAATAGATAAACAAGGATCATTAATCTGAAAAACAGTCAAAATGGAGCCATGTGATAAAGAATCCATTCCTTCTAAGGCCCCATAACATTTTTACCTACTACTGTGTTATACGGAAACATCTCTGGCTTTCAGGCTAATTGAACATATTTTATTTTAGAGGGCATTCTGTTTTAAAGCACTTGGAGCCTATAAACTTAATCCATCGAATTGGTAGTCATTTTAATAACTTAGTAATATTTAGCAATGACAACAATATAATACACTGAGAGCACTCATACACTGCCTGGGCTGGTGAACATTAGCAGCACTTTCTGGAAGATGTATTGACATGCATCAAATGCTTTAAGATAGTGTCAACTTTTACCTCCTTACTCCACATGTAGGAATCTATTCTTATTAAGCTAGGAGCGAGGAAGACAAAGGCACACATATGTGCAATGACATTCAACCTACGTGCCAAAGAATGGGAGACCAAGTAGATAAATGCTGATATACCCCTGTGATGTCATATTACATAGTAATGAAAATAAGCTGACTTCAAATAATATTTATTGGCACGGGGAAATAATTCTTATATAATTCTGAATAAAATAAAAGCAAGGCACAAAATACAATGTACTCTGAATAGTATAATGTTATATCCATACGGAAAGAATCTTAAATGCACTCATATATTTATAGAAAGTTTGCCAAGAAATTAACAGTGGTATTATCTGGGTGGTGTAGGTATTTTTCTTTTACATTGTTCTTTTATTTTTTTCCCAACATTTCTACAGTGGGCTTTGATTGCTTTTCATAACCAGAGCCAAAAATAAAAATTATCAAACAAAAACTGGAAAATACAGCATGGAATATATAACTCTATTAATGAGAAAACTAACTTAATAATAACATTGTAATAATGAGAAAACGAACTTAAAACAGAGTATCTCATTTTTAACCATTGTAGATAATTGGAATTCTTTTTATATGCATTTGTTTATCTGCCACCTACTTACCAAAGAGATTTCAGGCATTTAATTGGGAATTCACTAGAGCTGGGTTTATTTCTAGGCACAATCCCTCAATTTTAGCTAAACTCTTAAGTGGAAAAAGCTCTCAGGCATATAATTTGCCTACAATGTACTAGTTCTCAGAGTCCCAAGCGAGAAGGCAATGGATGGCCATTTCAGTTGACAAACTGTAAAAAATTAAAATTAAAATTCAAAAAAGAGGAAATGTAAAAAGAAAATAGTAATGGCCTAATAGAATTGTCAAATACTCAAAAATAGTTCATCAGCATTTATCCGTCTATTAAATCGTCCACTCATCCACTCAAGAAGCATTGGCTGAGCATCTACTGTGTGCCAGACAGTGTGCTGAGTGTGCTGAGACTCTAAGAGCATAATCATCACAGCTCTCAAGGAATTACTTGTGCCAACACTGTGCAAGTGTTATGAATTATGCAGAAGATAAAGAAAATATACCTGTTCTTTCCAAAAGAAACATGCCTTGGGGCACCTGGGTGGCTCAGTCAGCTGGGCATCCAACTCTTGATTTCAGTTCAGGTCATGATCCCAGGGTCATGGGATCCAGCCCTGTGTCAGGCTCCATACCGAGTGTGGAGCCTGGTTAGGATTCTCTCTCTTTCTCTCTCTGCCTCTCTCCCCAGCTCATGCTCTCTCGCTCTTTCTCTCTCTCTCTCAAAGTAAAAAAAAAATTGTTTAAGAAGAATGGCCAGATTTATAAGAAGTTGAATGACCAACGATACAACAAAAACAAAAACAAAACACCTCTCCATCAAGTGGAACATATTGTCAAATGACCAGAAAACCTTGATTTAAAACAGATCAAATTATAAGTTCTCCATTATTAAGATAAATCTTATCGTAAATAATGCCCAATGAATGGCCAAAAGTCACACTGACAGCTGCTGAAGGGCTATTAGTGATATTAAAACTCATGCCTGATCTAGTTAATAGGCCCCAGAGCCAGCAATCCAAAGGCAACACACACACACACACATACACACACACGATGGAGTGGGTCACAACTGTTGTGGAAAACTTCTGATTACACATAAGCCATGATCAGCCCCCTTGGCTTGATATGTTGCTGAGTCAAACAACAATTGCTGTAAAAGTAATCTACTCGCCATCAAATGCGTCGAAGCAGGCGCTGCAGCAAATATTGGAGAAGAAATCCCCAGCATGAGGAAGGAAGGAGGGAGGGAGACAGACTAAGGAAAAGTAAGCAAAGGGTGCATTTCTGGAAGTTTCAAATATCTAATACTAAAAATGCTCTCTAGTTGGTTACCTTTACTTTGCTGATACCCTGAAGATGGGCTGGTTCTGCCACCGACCAGCACCAAGTTGTGGTCATCTGCACGCGCCACAGCCGCTGTGATGCCTCAAGCACGCCTCTCCTCCCTGACCCTTGCGCTGAGCCAAACCTCTCCAACTATGGTCTCCGAACCCACAGCAGCGACTGCGCCTGAAGTTGTTGCAAATACACATCTTCAGACTCCATCTCAGAGTCACTAAATCAGAAACCCGGGTAGGGTCCCAGAATCTCTTTTAACGAACCCTCAAGGTGATCTTGAATCTCAGGAAAGTTTGAGAACCGCTGGCCTAAATCACCAGGTTGCCGGAACCCCTGCCAGGTGGAGAGTTGCCATGGGGTGCCACCATCTGTAGGCTGTTACCTGGCCACAGGAAGAAAAAGGTGGGAGGAGACATGTCATATGTTGACAGTGGCTTACAGATCACTTGCCATGCGTTTAGTGGTGTAACAGCAATTCAGTTCCTGGGTGTAGGGTCTCAGAAATTCTCACACAGGTCCAGAGGGGACACGTATAATGATGTTTACTGCATCAGTCTGTCCACCACTGGGCGGGGCAAAAGGCAAAATGTGAGGAGAAGAAAGCAACATAGATGGCTTTGGAATCCCCAGTGTAAACGAAGAAAGGTTAAGTTAGAAAAAAGCAACCACATTGATCTACCTGTGTTTTCACGTGCTAGCCACCTGTATTAGATAGATGATAGATAGATCACAATCTATTTATATCAAGTAAAAATGCAATGCATGCTCAACAGTACTAGTTTTGCAAGAACACGTGTAAACAAAAAGATTCAACTTCAACACATTTGAATGGGTATCTGTGAGTTGAGTAGGCAAATTGGAGGGTGCTATTGGAGTGAAGTGATGAATGAATGAATGAATGAATGAATGAATGACACAGGAAGAGCCTTATGAGGACCAATGCTAATAACATGCCATCAGCTGAGGAACATGACTAATTCAAAGCTTTTAAATATGGTAAGAATGAGAACAAGAGAGGGAGAGTGAGATCAACAGGAAGAGTAGAACAAAGGAGAAAGAGAAGGAGAGAGAGACCACATCTTTCTCAGGGCACACAGCTGGTCCAAGACCAGAAATCTGAGCATAGCTGTCTGTGTCAGAATTTGACCCCATTAACAACTAAGATTTATTGTAGTTCACATGCATTACTTAATTTAATCCTCGTAACAATGGAAAGGAATAAAACGTATGTTAGGTTAAAATATCACAGCAAATGGGGCACCTGGGTGGCTCGGTCGGTTAAGCGTCCGACTTCGGCTCAGGTCATGATCTCACGGTCCATGAGTTCGAGCCCCGCGTCGGGCTCTGTGCTGACACCTCAGAGCCTGGAGCCTGTTTCAGATTCTGTGTCTCCCTCTCTCTCTGCCCCTCCCCTGTTCATGATCTGTCTCTCTCTGTCTCAAAAATAAATAAACGTTAAAAAAAAAATTAAAAAAAAAAATATCACTGCAAAGGGTAACAATTGACAAAGGGTATTTCCACTGTATGGGTGAGAAAACTGAGACTTGGGTGCATGGTGGATGTTTGCCAGGTTTGGGGGCTATCTTCTTCCATGGAGAGATCCCCCATCACTTAGGTCTTGATGGCAGGCAAGACCCCAGCTCCCATCGGGCCTAAAGTAGGCAGATATCCCTAGCCTCGCTCTTTGGTAGGAAGCATGAGGCCCAGATATGGCTAGTCAGATGATCCTGCTGGGAATTTTATCGCATATGGAAGTACTCAAAGACTGGCGACAGGAAGAGCATATCCTCAGAGGCTGCAGCCGATTTAAAAGTCTAGCAGTGAAAATGGCAGAAAGTGTCCCAAGCTGGACTGTCAAGGGCAGGGTCCTGACCTGATTGTTCTCTGGCATGACGGGGGCTCTGTTCTTGGCTGTTAGCTTTTCTCGATTTCTTATTCTTAGATCTGTTCACCAGCCTTCACACTGAACTGTAAGCAGCCCAAAGACATACAATACCATCTATTTCTGTTTAAGTTAAAACAAAAAGAATTTGAACCCCCTCACCCCATTTCCTCAATCAAGAGCCAAGTTGCCTTCTTCTCAATATTGCCTTTGATGAAGGATTGGGGTCACGTAAGCTTCTGCGTATATGTATTCGGTCATGTGCTACACCGGTATTTACTGAGTGTCTGGGGAGCATGTTCCAGGTTACGTAGGTAGGCAAGACCGGTCGAGGCTCACAGTCGGATGGGGACTCCATGACTCAGCACCAGGATACTGCTTTGTCATCTCCTTTGTTAATTCTGTCACCACAAGGGCAAAAGACGGTAAAACATCCAAAGAATATTTTCTACTGATCCAGGGGTTCATTGGTTTCTCCTCTGACAACTGGCATCACGAATGGGGACCTGAGAGGTGATATCTGCAGCTAAGAATATGAGAATATCTTTAGCAAGATGCCGAAGCACAACCAACCGAATGATGGAGAACAATGAGTCATGCCTCTGGCTATTCTCTGTGCTGCAAGAACACAGAGACCCCAGGAGACACCGCCTTTCATTAAAATGCAGACCAAACTTGTTCTGGCCCCTAGGGTAGAAATTGATCACCATTGTGAAAATACTCCCTACTTCCGGATGGCCCTTTACTGTTGAAAACACACTTTGCCTAGCCTGTTTCATTTGAACTTCACCACAGGCAAACCAGGGCTCATCATCATGCCTATTTTGTATGCTCTGAATGTGTTTAAATGCAGTCATTATTGAATTTTGTTTTTTGCATCTCCTACATGATTGCGCGACTATATTTTTACCAGTCTTAAGCCAAGGCTTCCTACTACAGGCTGTATTTAAAAACAAAACCAACCAACCAGCCAACCAAACACATTTTTCTTTGTCTTATGTTTTCACTTTCTCAGTTTCTCTCCATCTCTGTCTCTCCGTTCCCACATGCAAGTGTCCCGTAATTTTTTATCTTAAGTAGGTGCTTTCATTTTTCCCTATAACTAAATTGCATAAAACTGCCAGTGGTTTTAAACACAGTGAAACTGTTAGAAATGAGCCGTCTTCATTTCCTCGCCATCCAAAAGTTCTTATTAAGGGACGTAGAAGCTTTGTAGCCGGTTGCGGCTATTAAGAGATTAATGGTCCTGATTAGCATATCACAAAGACATTTAATTTGGAGGGCCAAAAACCTAACACTCAGAACTTCAGTGTGAACCAAGGTTTGTTGGGGGATGTGAGATGGGTCGTTGACAATTTGCATTTTTCTTTTCGGTTTCATCTCTTTGGGAGACGGCTTGCCATTGAAGTGACTGGCTACAAGGCAAATGTGTGGCAAAATTCCACTTTGAGACACCGAGAATCTGCACTGATTCCCTTCTGTCTTGCTAACTTTCTGTGTGACCTGATAAAGGCAGTTTAATTTATGCAAGCCTTTCTACCTTTGACTCGGCGCTCAGCTACACCAGACTCAGCTAGCCCATTTGTGCAACAAAGATAGAAATAGCAATTAGTCACCTAGAATTTTCTGGGGGATAAAATGAGCAAGCCGATTAAAGCACTTAGCACATAGTCAGCCTCTTTAAATGATTTTCTTCTTGGTTATTTTCTTGTTTAAACAAAGATATTTCCTAGATATTTCAGGTTTATGACATTTTTGAAATTAAGTTACACTTGAAAAATCAATGTGTTATATTTAATGTGGTTGTGTTTTATTTATTTTTTTCTTAATAACAACTCCTTAATTTGAAGGTGCATTTTACAATGAAAGATCCCTCAGAATCAAGAAAATCTGCCTGTATTTTATAATAAGGAGTTGGAAGCATCTCTGGAGGTTTTATGGTTTTGCTTTGGTTTTTTTTTCTGTGTGTGTTTTTCCCCTCGGTGATAATGCCCTTTATCAACTGTGTTGGCTCATTTTATTATATCTTTTAGGGGGACTAGACTTCCAACCGTGACTTCTACACTAATAACTGGTGATCATATTTGTGAACTATTTAATTATTACCTTGCCCAAATGATTTGATCTTCCCTTCAGGGACTCTAAACTCACCTAATAAAATTACCTTATAAAACCAACTACAATGAAAAATCAGGAACAACTGTATATTATGCACATTTCAAATTATACGTGCCCACAAGTCACATGCTCAAAAACCAGAACACAAAAATCCATGGCAAATTAGTCTATGAATGTTAAAAGATAAATGTAACCTAGTGTAGGGGAGGAAAATTTTTTTCCTCTTCCATTCTAGGTTCTTTTGGCTGGCCTACTCATTACATTGACATAAGACAGATCAACTGGAGGGAAACAAATTTAAATACGTATGTATGAGAGGCCCATAAAAAATACGAGACCCAAGGACAAGTTGGGCAGTTGAGGCCATCCTGAGCTAAGGAGAGGGATAGGGGCTTGGAGTTTCAAAGGGAAGGAGGATGAAACACAGGTAATAAGAAGGACAGATGTTTGGTAATTAGATGTTTGTCCTGCCGTACGGATAGGGCTTTCAGATAAAAAGTTATCTCTGGTAATAGCTCTGCTATCTGCAAACAGCATTGAAGAAATTACTCTAGTCTAGAGAAGTAAAATTTTTATTATGAAAATGCTCCATGAATATTGACAGAAATGCTATCTAGACTTGCCAGCAATCCATCTTTTGTTCTTTTTGCTAAGTCCCTGTGGGATCGTGTATCTTGCAACATTTTAATATGAGGATTTTTTTTTTCAAAAGAAAATAGAAAGACTAGTATTTGAGACCAGGCTTTCTGTTTTACAGATGAAAATCAGGAATACATTTCAATAGCACTTTGTTATATAAATACTTCAAATCACAAGCACCAGAGGGAATATCAAGACTACTCTAGGTATAGATTTTATTATATCCCATTGGGTTCATTTAGAGAGTGAAAATACCCACAGTTAGGTCTTTTTAATGGACTTATACCTTTTCCTTATAAAAGCATTCTATTTACTATCTGCAGATATTTCCACCTCTGGATGACGGTCTCCACTCCTCCCCTCTTGAGGGTAGGCTAGACTTAGTCACTTACTTCCAAAGAATAGAGTCTTGAAAGTTAAAAACAGCAATACACACGGGTCCACATAACCAGAGATGTCTTGTGAATGTCATGTGTAACCTCGTATGATGTGACAAGGAGGTCACTTCATTCTTGTGCTTTTCTTCCCCAAATCCATGACCTCAGTCAAGTCATGAAAAACACATCAGATAGACCCAGGTTGGAGGACATTCTGCAGGATATGGGGCTGGTACTTACTCCTCAAGACGCTCATGGTCATAAAAAATAAAGAGAAACTAATGGATTGTCATAGACCAGAGGGGACAGAGGAGGCATAACAACTAAATGCAGTGTGGTGCCCTGGATTGGATCCTGGAAAGGAGAGAGGACATTAATGAAAAAAACATGGTAAAATCCAAAGAAAGCCTGGATTTTACAATAGTGTTAAAAATGGGTTTACAGTAGGACACTGTGCTCTTTCTCGTAACTTCTGAGGAGAGGGGCCATGAGTCATTTCACTGCCAGTACGTTTTACCCTGCGCGCTTTATTTTCACACCAAACCCACAATAAAAATATCTTAACACCACTGTAGTAATCCTGGCAATTAGGAAACAGAAACATGAGGTTGTGATCCCCTTTGTCAGAACACCAACTGCACTCCCGGAGACAGTCCGAAAAGGTAAAGTAATTTGCCTTTTTGCTCAATAATTTTGAAAATGAAAATGAAGAGCTGTGAACCAAAATGAAAAAAAAAAAAAAAAAAAAGCTCTGTGTAAATTCAGGTGAAAAGCAGAGGGTTGGGTAATGGTGGATACATCATAAAGATTAGATCCAGATCTCCGTGGAGGAGAACACCACTGACGTATAGTAAGAGACATGGGAAACGATGAAGGAGGGAACTAACATTTACACCACACGCAATATACCGGACCCTCTGCTCAGTATTTTCTTCGAAGTGGCAAAAGCAGTGCCTCCCAGACCAAAAACTGATGGTGTAGTTTGGATGCATCAATCCACTTCACAGATTTTTTAAAAGCTGAGCTTCAGCGAGATGGAGTAGTTTTCTCAAGATGTTACATAGCAAATCTGAGATTCAAACTACGATCAGACTCCAAAAATGCATCTCCATTCCCTAAAATAATATTTCCCGGATGCCAGTCATTTATAGTTATCAAAATACCCACGTACCACTTGCTAAGGAGATCCCATCTCCTTAACATTTAGCTGAACCACCTACTTTTTAATTCAAACGTGTACTAAAATGAATGGGTGTGGTGGGGGAGGTGGCTGTACTCAGCACTGCATATGCCACCAAAACAAAAAGGGACAGACTTTCTGAATGAAAATTCAGAAATCGAGAGGACTTTACGGCGAGTCAATGTTATAAGGGGGTATGAGTGTAATAGCCTAGCAGGGGAGACTCGAGCAGGGATGGAACAGGAGGTGGAGAAGATCCTGGGTGATCAGGAAACTTGTGATGTGTGTCTGGAGATGAAACGAAGGCAAAGATAAACTGCCTTTTGACGGTTTCCTTATTTCTTCTTGTTTTTGAGGTTGGCTCTGTTGACAAAGTGAGAATTATGTCGTTGCGAACACTCCGAGGTCCATTACAATCTATCATGTCCTAACCGGCATCAAAAGGAGGAAACGCCACAAATTCCCCTCACAATCAACTCCCGGTTTTAACTTCATTGGGAAGATTATTTCTAGCGTATTTGCTCCAGTTTTTCCACTGTGCCAGCATTTGTTAAATCAATCAAACAGCAACCTGGATTCCCCACCGTTCTCAGGCTGCTGGATGGCCAGAGTATACCCCACAGAAGTCACGTATCCTGGGGCCAGCACAGTTATTGGGCATATTTTTCTACAGATACTGGGATCATGTGACTTGCCCTAGGGCTTCATAAAGCAATTTTCTCTTTTTGGAACACCTTGCCTTTCACTTTCAGTCTGTCCTTCACCCAGCTAACTCTCACTCATCCCTCCTTAGGTCTCAGCTCAGATGGCACACCCTCCTAAAGCAGTCCTAGACCTCATTGATCTGCTCAGGTGCCCTTCCTCATTCTCTCTCTCTCTCTCTCTCTCAAAAATAAACAGTAAAAAAAAAAGAATTAGGGCAAGATTAGCAATGGCCATCTGTGCCATGTAAATGAGGGAACTCAGCCTATCAATGATCCTATCGATGATCTGTTGACAGGGACCCCACCTTATCAAGGATCCTATCACTTCAGCTTCATTCGACAAGAACTGGCTTGTATTACTCACTCCTGTAATCACAATGCCTTCACTGATGAATGTATTTTGAATCAGAAACAATGCCTGAACTGGAACAATGTCTAAACCGAATGGTTGTAGAATGAAAATTACGTTCATTTATTGACAGTGTGTTTGGCCCGCTGCTAAGTGTTGTGGCAAATGGGAGTTGTTAATCTGGTTGGGTAGGCATGACCTGTTCACACAAACAGAACAGAACAGTGAAGGATTTAGGGTGGTATACATAACTTAGTGATAAATTGCTTGATACATAGAAGCCTTTGTATACACAAATACACATTTTGCAGTTTCTACTCTGCATAACGGTTGCTGAAGGTCAATGGTCCTTTGAAAGAACTGATCTGTGGACGTGAATGGCTTGAACTTGTGCTCAACCTATAACCTGGCCTCTGCATCTTATAGCCTCTTTGTTGTCTGCTTGTCTTTCTACATGTAGTAGTTCTTGTGAATGGATAAAACATCACAGATTCAGCTAAGTTTATAACCAATATCACAATCATACTGATGTAATGGCCGATGTACAGAGCTCATTTTAAGGGCAGAATTAACTTTATTAGTTTTATAAGTGACTTGAGTCTTTTATTTATTGAATTTGTGTTTGAAGATGTCACTAAGATGTCTCAGTTTTGCTTTACTCTGCTTTGTGGGAACAATTATATACTGTAGGGTAATGTTAGCTAAACTAAATCAGGCCCTCCATCTGTTTTTTTTTTTTAATAAAGTTTTATTGAAACACATCCATACTCATTCCTTTACATAACACTTATGGCTGCTTTCATGCTACAACGGCAGAGTGGAGTAGTTGCCACGGATACTGGATAATCCACAAAGCTGAAAATATTTACTATCTGACCCATTACAGAAAAAATCTGACAACACCTGCTGTAGAGATGCTCTCAACTTCAGAAGTTCTGATAGCAGATCCCTTCTAAATGCCAAGAATCTATTGTCAACTGGGAGACTCACAAAAGGAAGGGGTTAATAAAGAGAAGAGTGGAAGGTAGACGAGCAAAGACTCACAATAAAAGAACCACTGCTAAAATGCCATGGAAACTTTGGATGACTCAAAAGAGAAGACCCAAATCGCTTTCTACATTTGCATGCATTCAGAAAAGAACAAATTAGTTGCAGGTGTAAGAGAATAAATAGGTCAATGTTGAGGCAGGGAAATAACTTTCTAGCTCTGCTTTCTGTAGTTTTAAATGTTGATATTCTGTCTCAGTCCCAGACTCATGAACTAAAAGTATCTGAGCACACAGCCTGGATATACCAGTTCAAAATCTATTTTTGCACGCACAACTGCCACACGTTGTGTGCATTAGTGGGCAGTTGGCAATTACTTACAGAATAAAAAGTAAAACAAAAATCATCTTTTATGCGAGTAGGTCATCACCTGCGGTAGCTGAGAGAAGTCTGAGGGTAGAAGTCTGGGCAGACTCCAGGGTGGGAGTAAGGCATGTGGAGGACAGAGAAGGGAACAGAATTGGAAATTTCAAACAGTAGTGTAAATACCCTCTATTTCAGTCCAGCAGAGATGTTGTCATATCCCCAAGTGAAGGACATCTACAAAACAAACTGACCACCGCAGTTACAGAAAACTTGTGGAGAAAAAATCTTATAGAAAGCATCCTCAGGGGCACGTAGGTGGCTCAGCAGGTTAAGTGTCTGACTCTTGATTTTGGCTCAGTTTGTGATCTTGAGGTTCATGGGTTTGAGTCCCACGTCGGTCTCTGCACTGACAGTGAGGAGCCTGCTTGGGATTCTCTCTCTCTGCCCCTCCCCCCGCCCCTTTCATGTAGGCTCGGTCTCTCTCTCTCTCTCTCAAAATAAATAAACTTAAAAAAATAAAACATTCTCAAATGTTTTATAGTTTTGTCGCAGAGTTCTAGCTCTAGCTAGAGCAATCAAAAGTCAATTATAAAATCAATGTAATTGAAGCAGAAAACTAGCATAAATGCTGGCACTTGAGCCATGTCCATAGAAAGATCAAGAACTCCCTGCAGCTAATATTTCAGGTCTGGTTCAAGGAAATGGCTAACTCGTATGGGCTGGGTGGACTGGCATGGGGCGGATGTAGACAAGTCAGATCAGAGAAAGATCCAGAAGCAGCTGGAAGGAAGAAATGAATCAGGAGCGATAGCAAGATTAAGGTGAAACCGAAACCCAACGGTTCTCAACTCTGGCTGCACATTGGAGTCACCTGGGGGCTTCTAAAAATTACAAATACCCATATCCCATGTCCAGAGATTCAGATTTAATTGATTTCGATTGGAGATTGCATTGGGATCTGTAAAAGCTTCCCAAATGATTCCAAAGCACAGTCAGATTTGGGAACCACTTCATTTGATGTGGGAGATGGATAATTAACACTAGTCTTCTGAGATCGTATACTCAGAGTTTCCCGAAGTTGTCATTTCCATAGCCCCTTAGAGATTTTTGCCACGTATCATTCATATTATGAATGCTTATTAAATCAACTAACTTTCTACATCTTAGACCTACTTTGGTCTTATTTTAAACAATAGCATCTGGAAAATCACAGGTTTGGTGTGCTGGTGGTATTTTTTTCTAATACGTATTAAAATATGCAGCGCTAACTTAAGTGTGATACCTGTAGACGGGATGGTTTCAGGTTATTAAAACAATTTAGAAAAATGAAGCCATATATTACTTAAACCCATCTTATTTATAGAAACTACAGAATGCACAGCATTAAACCACCTCTTCAACACTGGCCCCAAAATGCCCACAATATGTTCACCATATATGGTAATTTATAATTCATTCATCAACTTGAATCATACAATCTGCGATACCCTGCACGGGGAGATAAATTTCTTAGCAAATGACTAAGCCTCACAGATATGAGTCAGTGCTAGCTCAAGAATGCTTTGGTAGACTCTACTAAACGTCTATGCCAGCACGCTCACAAAATTAAACAACTAGATTTTATCAACAAAATAAGATGTAATAGTGATATTCCAGAATCTAGAAGCTTCAGGAAGGTCTTGGGGTTTTATTCTTCAGAAAGACAAAGGTGCAGTGATGTTATTAACTTGCTATTGAGAGAAAATCGTTGGTAGTGGTTATGTATTAATTTAATAAACACACCTAGAAGACAATATTATGATCTGGCACAAATAAGTTTAATTGTGAATGATGTTAGTCAGTTTTGTACTGGCTGGGAGATTTCTCTGAACCTTGAATATGGAAATACAATTTGTTCATTACAAGGAGACAGTATACAGAATTTTCCATGTTTGGTTGAGCAGAAACCCTTCTTGGACCAGCAGATAAGGATCTCTGGTTATTAGTGTTCTCTGGAACATGGTCTTTGAAACAGCAGAGTACTGTACAAAAACATAACTTATCCCAATGTTTACCTCCAGTTATGCAGTCTATCAATGCATTGCATTTGCCTGTCAGTAACATATATGTATTGTTTATTCTGTTTTTTTCCCATCGAACAGAATCCTCTTTTATAAGTTGTACTTTTTACATCCCTGAGACATCTTAAATGGAAATTAGGTGCACGGAAGAATCCTAAGGGAATTATTTGTCTATATGACACATTGGAAGTCAAATAATGCTCAGAGCCAACCCTGATACAGGAGCCAGAGAGTTCCACAAAGAGTTTTTAAGCCCCACTTTGACATATCCATGGGATTAGCTTCCTATCTGAGGAGTGCGGAGAGTAACAAAATTACGCTAAAGCAATTAATTGAAGCAACAGAAAAGGAAAGCGATAAAAGGAAAATAATTGTGCAAATTCCTTAGAATCCTTATTCAGAGTTGTTCAGGTGTTTGTCCTGCTTTCTTTACTAAGTATCATGTCCATTTGCCAATGTTCTTAAAAATTCTTTGAACACATTGATTTGGGGGGTTTCGTAACATCTCATTATTATAGATGTCCTAAAATATATTGTAAACAATTCCCCTATTGTTTAACATTAAGGTTCCCCTCCCAACCCCCCCCCCCCCCCCCAGTAAGCCATATTCAGTGGGCATTTGTCTGTATACATTTTCATTAATTCACAAATATTTATATATCTACCATGTATCAAGCACAGCATTAGACTCTGGGAACTCAAAATAGCAAAACAATTAGACAGTCCCTGCCCTTGAGAATCCATACAAACGCATTTAAAAATAAATAAATAAAAATAAATTAAAAATTTAACTTGAAAGTGCTTTTTCATGAAAGGTAGGCTGTAGCATGAAAACATGAAACAAGAGGCTCTTTTTGGGACAAACTGGGAATAACTTCTCTGGGGATAAAGTTAGGACATTTTCTGCCCCTCCTTGTTCACTCTATTTATATTTTAATGTTGAAACTTCATGTGATTAATTCCTCAATCTGTTTCAAAACTCAGGTCATATTCTTCCCACATAAATGTGTTTGCTCTTCTGAGAAGTTCCTTGGGCATTGTTGCGAATTATTTGAACTGGATGGGTCACCGTTATCTCTTATGTGTGTTACTCATGGTGGCTGTCCTGGGAGTGTCCGTCCAGATAATTTTAAAACTTTCCACTTTGCTTTGGGTGTTTAGAAAAGGGAGTTTGTTTTCGGTTGTTGGGATTGCTGTTTCCCATTCTTAGCCATTGTGCAAATCACAACAGAAAAGTTTGAATGAACCGCAGGAAAACTTCAGCTCATGTTCCTGGAGTGGGGATCTGATAAGTTTTGTGTCTTCCTTAAATGGTTCAATTTGTCAAAGAATACCACCAACTGTTTTTTCGGGTTTAGGTCTTTTCAGTCCTATCATAGTTTGTAAATAAGGTTTTGTTGACTTGGTACAAATAGTGCATTTTTGCTGGAACAGGATGGGAAAAGATAAGAAATGGTTTCCAATCTGATGAGATGACTGATGGACAAAGGAACCCATGACAAAATAGCCTCAGAATACAAATGTGTGTGTTAAATGGCACAGGAGGAAATTATAAAAGGGAAACTCCTCTGGGGGCCAGATCTCGATAACGCAGCATCCCAGACTTGTTTCCCATTTGCATGAGCATCATCTCATATCTTTTCTGTGAAAGTAAAATTGTCTGCTGGGGAAAATATTAAATTATGGAGTCTTTCTGAACAGAAGAAGCCATGGTGATGAAAAAAAAAATCGAGTTATGTATATTGCCTCTAAAATGACCATGACTGTGAATAGGCAGAAGAGAGAATATGAGTGTACATGCTGATTGCAAAAGATAAAAGCACTGACTGTCCCTTAATAACAATAATGTCTCAAATTGGTGTGTTTTTCTCTGAATTTACTATTAACCATAAATCATTGAAAGACTTACTATTTCACTTGGACTCATTTGTGTTTAATGTTCCAAGGAGACAGAGATGGAGATGGGATGTTTTTGTAACGAAAATGATCTAGTGTTAAATGCTTTTCAAATCTCATTCTATGAACAGTATATCTTCCCTTAAATAGCTTATGTTTTTATGGTCATTCCATCACCATGAGTCTTATTGATCAAGCGTTTAAATTCTCAGAAGCTTTGTATAACATAGGCAGGTGTTCAGGGTCTTTCCTTCCTATCTCATGTACTTATCTCAACAGGAGAAGAGGGTTTCTAATTACCAGGTGAAGGAGAACTATACAAACAGTGGGACATGACCAGGGCAAACCTTTTATCTAAGTTTCCTAACCAATATCAAAGAAGGATAAGCCTGGGCTTCTGTTTTCCAACTATAGTATTACTGTATTCTCTGGTTGGATTTATAGGCCAATTTCTAACGCCCTACTACTCTTTGTGATCCTTATCATGTCACCATCTAGACTCTAGATTCTAGATTTTCCTGGATTCTTGATTCTCTAGACTTTAGAGAATGAAGTTAGTTTAGTCTCATAATTCTCTGCCAAAGGTAGCAGATCTGTTTAAGCCTTTTTAGTTGTAAGTGACAAAAATACCTCTAAAATTTGCTTAAGCTAAAGGGGAATTTATTCATATAACTGAAAATACAGGATTCAAGCGGGCTCACCATGTGATGGTGATGTCACCAGGACCTGGATGCTAGGACATCTCTGTTCTCCATGTTGGTCTCATTTTCTGAATCCATCTGGTGGAAGATAGCTGCCAAGGGACCCAGATCTATGGGCTCTTAGATTCAAGACCAGTAGCTCTCATTCAGCTTTTTGACATGTCCTAGACTTCCTGTGCCCAAACCTAAACCAGGCTCTGTGACAAGTTCCATGACCATCCCTGGACCTAGGAGTAGGACCAATCCCAGTTAAACTACATTAATGGAAACAACGGGCTTTCCTCAATTAAATCTTGTCTGCTAGAAAAAGGGTGGCTGGAAGTTAAGGCAACAAATAAAGTAACATATCCATAGCACAATTAATTAAAGAAAATAAACAAAACCAAAACAAAGGGGAAAAAAAGCCACATGTATCCACTATAATCATTTTACGTCTAAACCTAAGAGGGGGAAAAATAGCAGCCTTCTTTCCACTCTTCTCCCTTAAAAATTTGTAATATCCTGGGGTGCCTAGGTGGCTCAGTTGGTTGAGCGTCCAGCTTTGGCTCAGGTCATGATCTCACAGCTCATGAGTTCCAGCCCCGTGTCAGGCTCTGTGCTGACAGCTCAGAGCCTGGAGCCTGGTTCAGAGTCTGTGTCTCCCTCTCTCTCTCTGCTTTTCCCGCACTGACATTCTACCTGTCTCTCTCTCAAAAATAAAATAAAAACATTAAAAAAAATTTTTTTAATTGTAATCTCTTTTGTTACCCTCAAAGAAACTCATAAAGGGCTGGAAGCATATATCAGGCATTCAGCTCCCAGCTGAGCTAAGTTGTGAAAGTTTGGTCCACATTGTCTTTTCTTTTCCAGTTTGATGAAAAAAAAAACATTGTCAAATAGGGCAAGAATGGGAAAACAATGACAAAATAAAAATTATTCTTGTTTGTAGAACTTAAAAATAAGCTTCTTGTAAGCCAATACCACTACAAACTTTTTGAGTGTTTTGCTGTCCCAGGAACAGGAATGAACCAACCCACCAATCTCTGGTCAACTGCATGTTCAAGCTTTTTTTTTTTTTTTAATTTTTTTTTTAACGTTTATTTATTTTTGAGACAGAGAGAGACAGAGCATGAATGGGGGAGGGGCAGAGAGAGAGGGAGACACAGAATCGGAAGCAGGCTCCAGGCTCCGAGCCGTCAGCCCAGAGCCTGACGCGGGGCTCGAACTCGCCCAGAGCCTGACGCGGGGCTCGAACTCGCAGACCGCGAGATCGTGACCTGAGCTGAAGTCGGACGCTTAACCGACTGAGCCACCCAGGCGCCCCTGCATGTTCAAGCTTTCAAGTGTGCTGTAGAGTGAAGCCAGACACAACCTATTTATTCTAGAGCTTTGGGACACTGATTGTTGTATTTCGGGTGTGACATGGGTCAAGTCCACTCAAGCTTAAACTCTGGTCATTTTCCGTCTTCTTCAAAGTTGAGGGAAAAAATATCTATTCATAAAAAAAAAATAACAAAATGACTAAACAATCCAATTTCAGCAGACAACAAAAACTTGGGGTATTTTCTACTAAGCAGTTTGGTTTAAAACGTTACAGAGAAACATCTGGTAAAGAGGGGACCTGAAGAGAAAAAAAAAAAAAAGCAAGATCACTGTACCTTGTATATCTTGACCTAATAGTCACTTTTGATGGTTCTTTTTTCCAAGATGAGAAAGTTATAGAATCTTGCAATATATCTTTCAATTCTGTCTTTGGCTAAGATTCATTTATTTCAACCACGCTATTGACCATCGACTATGCGACAGAGGCAGTGCTAGTCAACCAAGGGAGACACGGCTGCCTCTGTTCTCTATTGCTTGCAATCCAGAGTTGACCACCTTCTCATTCAAATACTATCTTTTCTTGAATTCTGGTTGTCTTCAGCATGTACTTGGCAACCGAAGTCATGGCTATGGATTGGAATGTAGGCAAGAAGAAAATAAGAGGGAAAGGAAAGAGAGGAAGGGAAGGGAGAGGAGGAAAGGACGGGGAGGGCATCGATCCTAAGTGAGACAGTCTGTTATAGAACATGACATCTGGAGAGAAATTCAGTGATTTCAAACTCATCTATCTCCTGTTACAGATAGAGAAAGTGAATCCTAGGTACGTGTAAGCATGTCACTTCCAAACAACTAACACTGGGACATTTAGAAGACGATTTACATGCACATATGCTTGGGCACCACAATTCCTTTCTTAAATATGTATGCTAGATGGGAAGTCTTATTGGAGAACTACTTCTTATAAGAGTCAAAAGCCAGAAACAACCTACATGCCGATCTGTAGTGATTGAGATACATAAATCATGGTATACTGACATAATGGAACCTTGTGAAGCTATTAAAATGAATAACATAAATCAATATATCTCAATATTGATAAATATCACAAAATAACCGCATAGTATTATGTCACAATACACAACAGTTACACACAAAATACAGCTGTTACATTACTCGCTGAACTTTTTTTAAAGTTTTTTTTTTTAATGTTTATTTATTATTTTTGAGAGAGTGAGAGAGTCAAGGAGGGGCAGAGAGAAAGGGAGACAGAGGATCCGAAGCGAGCTCTGCACTGTCAGCCCAGAGCCCGATGCAGGGCTCCAACTCACAAACCGTGAGGTCATGGCCCTAGCCGATGTCAGATACTCAACCAACTGGACCACCTAGGCGTCCCTATTCACTGAACTTTTAAAATTACTCAGAAAACAAGCCCATAATATTCCCCCCAGAGAAAGGAAAAAGGAAAAGAGGAAAGAAGCAACCTGCCCCATGCTAACCCCTGCCCCCCATGTGGGCAGGCAGACACGGTTCTCAGGTCTGAAAGTCATTCTGAGCTCAAGAGAGAGCCTGCTCCTTTCTGAGTAAATCCACAAATCAGATCAAATCAGTAATGCTACAGTTTAATATTCAGAGTTTAAATGCTGAGAATTTGGACAGTTTAGGAAATGTCAGAGGTTGAAAATGCATCTTAAGGTAAATTTCCTCTCTCTATCTGGACTGTGGGAGATCTAGTATTCTCGTGCTTTAGTATTTTCTACTTAAGAGGGAAAAGGTACCAAAGTTTTAAATCCCAAGACCTGCCCCCACTGTTTCCCCGCCAGCCCACCCCTCATCCTCCTGATCTTTTCATTAGATTAGAGTTCTAGAATGATCTCTGCAGGCCTAGCTCAGACCCTGGGTACCACTTCAGAAAACAGCTAGCAGGCCCATCAACTGATGGCCATTAAGGTCTGAGACATTTTCCTCCGGCACTGTATTGTATTAACTTTTTGTTTGTTTCCTTTAAATTACAGGGTGACCTGTTTTCAGTTGGAAGGTTATAACCAGTGGCCGAACAATACTTTTCATCAAAAATAACAGAGGAGCCAAGGGTCCCTCAAAGACTCCGGAGCACTGAGAAAACAAACACACACAAAATTCAGCTATTAAAATTAGGGATACGAAAAGCTTTTTTAAAAAAGGTAGACATTTTGCATTAAAATGTGATTTTTCTCACATATTGATCTGTAGATATTTATAAAACTGTGCTCTACTGCTGTATTATTAAATATATTTGGAATTGGACACACAGTGCATTAATTTGATGAATTATCAAATTATCCAGGTAACTTTATCTTACATTTTACCTTCTGGGCCACTGGTGTTGAGACACTCATTTCTCAGTAAATAGGTTCATATAAAGAAAGTTCTCTGCCCGGAGGTCTATTTGGACCCCCCCCCCCAAATATATTTATATGTTGCAGCAGGAAATAAATATGTAGCAGATTAACAGAAGACCTAAGTGTTGCTCTTGTCTGGCACTAGAAGTTAACAGTCTGTATTTCATGAAAACTGAAAAATTAGCACAAATTGTTCCTAATATAAGCAAGAGGACAACTTTTTTAAGTTTTTAAATTGTAATACAATATAAACTGCGGTACAGGTTTTAATTGCAATCGCTTACATAAATTATAAAGTCTGGTGGGGAAATGGTTGACTCTAAGTTTGGTCTAAGCTTTTGAAATACAGTTGAGAAAATATCAGAGGTTTACCAACAATAAACTATTTCATGAGGACAAGAGCATCTATAAGCAGCGTCTGATGTCTCAGAATCACAGCATTGCAGGTCGGTATTAACGTATTCGTTACGGGCCATCTACTCTTGGCTTAAATGCATCTCCGTCTACAAGCATCCCCTTATTTCTGCAAAGCAATCTAATTGCATTTCAGATAATTCTGACAGAAAGAGAAAGAAGGGGGGGGGGGATTCCTCAACTGTTGTTCAAATCTGCCCGTGCGCAGTTTTTACCCAGTGGTCCTGGAGTGGTCCTTTCTGACACTGTATGGAATCTGGCTGACTGCCTTCTCCCGGGCCACACGGCAAGACGTTAGAACTCGGCTGCCATGACTCCTTACAGTCTTTGCTAAAGCCAGGTTAAACATCCCTCCTTCCTTCAGCTTGTCCTTTTTCTTTCTCAGTTCACATGGTTTTGCACAACCGAAGTCCCTTTATCATTATTTCAGTCATCTTAAAGAAAAGTTCCAATATGAAACTGAATACTCTGTCTACCTCTGTCTCCCTTCCTCTCTCTCTTCCCCCCACCCCTGTCTCTCTCTTCCTCTCTCTTCCTCTCTCTCTCTCCCCCTCCTCCCTCCCCCCTACTTCCAGTGATTTTGCTCTTTCCCCCATCCTCCCAAAAAAGAAGTGCATCTTGCTTATGCAAATTGATTTTTGTGTTCTAAGGCTGTTTTTTTCTCCTTAAATCCTTATTTCCAGCTGCGCTGGGTCAGGGGTAAAGTCAGGGCCTTCCAACAAGCCTTTTGGCACTACAGAGCCAAGAGCCATCTGTTTGGCTGTGGGCTATTCACCACGGACCCGGCAAGTAACATGTTTGTGACCAGTGGTTGATAATTTGATAGCTCATCATTAGCCAATAAATATGCTAATCATCACCCCTGAGGTGGACTAAAACAGTAATTTGACTGCAAAACATCTAGTGCATGTCTAGAAGATACAGAATGAATGTGATTCAGGCTTAACTTCATAAAACTGTCATTTGGTTATTTATCCCATTTCATGGTCATGCACAGGAGATTAAATAAGCAGATACTGACTTTCCCTGGCATGTTATCATTTCACCCCTTTCCCATCTAGTTTTGTCCCAATGAATTTTTGTCTTTGATAGCTCTCATAGATTAGCCTAGAAATCCAAGGGAGAATAATGAAAGAGAAACATGGATCAAGGAACCACCTACCCATTCTCCTAACATTTTACCATCCAAATCATTCAGTAAGTGCCTTCTGTTTGCAACGTGACTTCAAATTAGATTCTGGAATCTATTAAACCACTTCAGTTGGATAACTGTTCTTAAATAAGTATCATAATGATGACACCTCATATTTGAAATAATATGAAAGTGTTTAAACCACTTACTTCTGTATTCATAATTTCATCTTCTCTTTTAATAATGATAAGGAAAATGAGTGTAAAAAACATTGAAGTATTTGCTTCTGATCCCACCACATGTTTTTCCCTTTATTTAAAGATTGGTATTATTAATTGATTAACAGAGAATGAGGACTGAAATCCTATGTGTCACCTCCACCTTGACTGTGTATATCATCATCTATGTGAACAATGCCCTTTGGAGTTGGGCAGTGGACAACCTGGGAGGCTGTACAAGGCAGTGGAGGGGAGATGGCTGCAGGCCTACCAGAAATAAGTATCTGATAACAGTCATGTTAATTGATTTATTCTTATGTGTAGACCATTTAAAAAAGAAGTTACACTAGATTCTGAATGGAAATGTCAGCCAATAATGTAGAGCACACTTTGCGGCTAAATCGTAGATACACATTCTCTCCCCTGACCCTTGAAACAATTCTCTGAATTAGGCATTAGGATTATGGCCATATTGCAGAGAAAAGTGAAATCCAAGGTGTTAAGTCCTCTCGCCTCAAGGTCACTCAGCTGTGGGAAGCAGGGCTGTGATTCAATATGGGGACAGGTCAGAAGCTGCATTCTGCTTTGGGGACTGAGAAGTTAATATGGCAAGTCTACAGGGAAGAGAGAACACAACGGGGTGTTTCCAAAAACAAGCAGAATTGAGAGATAGAGATAGAATGTTCAAGCCACTGAACGTGGGCCAAGCTTTGCATTCCCCAAGTGCTCCCCAAATGGTCTATGGTAAAGAGAGAGATTCCCTCCCAACCTCAATTCATCACAAACCAATACCTATTCGTATAATATAGTAAAAATAAAGTATTAGGTAATAATGAAAAAGCAGGGTGGGGGATGGGGTGCGGGGGAGACAAAGGGAAAGGAAAGAGATTTTCAACGAGCTTTAGGCTACAATTCTGGGGAGTTACTGTGTGAAGATGCACACGTTAGAGACCCCCTGAAAATAGCGCATTGTCTATCCATCCATCCTCCATCTATGTTTCCGTTTATCCAGCCAGTCAAGCGTTCAAGATTCCCTGAGCACCTGCCCCGCACTCGGTCCCCTGCTAAACAATGCTGGAGATGTGGTGGTGACTCAGCTTCGGGCCTTGGTCTTCTAGGTCTTACAATCCAGCGGACACATGCAGGGTAGGAAAGTGTCTCGCTAAACGAGCGGACGTCTGAGCTGAGATTTGGAGAAAAACTGAGACTCGTGAATGTTTCAGTAAGGCAGAGCGCCGGGAGAGGAGAGAGCGGGCCAGGAAAAGGGATGGCCAGGGATGAGAGGACCTGGCACCTTGTGGGCCTAGCTGACTTTGGAATTCATCCTCAGTGCACTGGGAGTCAAGGGTGTGCTCTCTGCCGGAGAGGGTGGTAGTCAGATTTCTGGAACATCTTTGTGTTTGTCTGCTGTGAAGAAGATAAACAAGCAGGTGAGGACAAGAGGCAGGGGACCAGGGGAGAGGCTTCTGCGGCAGAAATACACAATTACTAGAGTCTTAAATGTCCCTGTTCTCTCAATGGGGAGTGGGGGCAGACTCTCATCACCCACAGCTGCAGAGTAGAGCAGTGGTTTCCTAACCACTGTATCAATAGACTCTAGTAGGTTCTAAAGCAAAGAGAGAGAGAGAGAGAGGGAGAAACCAAGAAACGGACTCTTTTTTAAAGTTTATTTATTTATTTTGAGAGAGACAGGGTGGGGGGAGGGGAAGGGGCAGAGAGAGACTGTCCCAAGCAGGGTCCACTCCCCCAGAGTGGAGCCCAATGTGGGGCTTGATCCCACGAACCGTGAGATCATGACATGAGCAGAAATTAAGAGTTAGTTGCTCAACCTACTGAGCCACCCAGGTGCCCCCAGACTCTTAATGATAGAGAACACATTGGTGGTTACCAGAGGGGAGGTGGGTAAGGGATGAGAGAAATAGGGGAGGGGGGTGAAAGAGTGCACTTGTGATGAGCACCAGGCGATCTATGGAAGTGTTGATCACTATATTGTATTCCTGAAGCTAATTACACTGTATGTTAACTAACTAAAATTTAAATAAAAGCTTTTTTTTAAGTTTATTTATCTATTATGAGAGAGACAGAGACAGCACAAGTCAGGGAAGGGCAGAGAGGGGGAAAGAGAGAGGATCCCAAGCAGGCTCCGCACTGTCAGCGCAGAGCCCGATGGCGGGGCTCGAACTCACAAAACAGAGAGATCATGACCTGAGCCGAAACCAAGAGTCAGATGCTTAACTGATTGAGCCACCCAGGCGCCCCTAAATAAAAACTTAAAAAAAAAAAAAAAAAAAAAAAACAGAAAGAAAAAAGCACAAAATACAAGGCTCCAATTTTTTAATCAAAAAATACATTTTAACAAATCACTGTAGAAGTTTCTAAACATTCTGAGTTTCTATCCTTCACTTGTGGATAGGTAGGAACTGGTTAGGGCCACTAGAACAGGTTCAAGGGCCATGTTTTGAGAAGGCCCCTAAGCTGCCTCATGAGAGTTTATGTGATTCACTCCCCCAAATCTTGCCTCACTCCAGAGCTAAACTCTACCCTCTACTTCTAAAGAATCAAATTCCAGTTATTAGAAGTCCAGTTGTAGGGTACAGTCTAATGGTTACGAGACACTCATTTATAAATGAGAGGCCATTAAAAAAAATAAAAAATAAATAAATGAGAGGCCATTAAGTAGAGATATTGGAGTAGCTCCTTTGAGCATAATGATGGTGCTGAAACATTTTGTAAATGGCCTTATGGAAATGGAAATCTTCAAAACAACATAAACAAAAATGAGAAATACAATGGCTAAAGAAGAACTACCTTTAATAACATTTAACTAATGAATTTCTTCTCCTTCCTTCTCAGACTTTCCAAAATCCCTAGCTCAGAACAATGCTTGCAGATTATCTCTTCCACAACTGTTTCCTCTTCAGTCTCCAACCCAACGCTCCAGCGAAACCACCATCAAATCAAGAATGGTAATTTTAAGATTTTTGAAGACAGTAATTTTGTGCTTCTTCGTATATTTCCTGAGTCTTTTTATTTATTTTTTTTCTTTTTGGAAGGGTGGAAGCAGGAAGAATATTCCTCTCACAAATCAAAGACCAGTTTAGGATGATGGAGAGATGAGCTTTGGCTATCATAAAAAGAAAAAAACAAAAACAAAAAAAGTCCTGCCTTGGTTGGTTGGTTAGTTAGCCCATAGGAGTCTACGGATGGGCCTCAGTTGTCTCCAAACCCCCTTGCCCTCTTCTACCCCATTCCCCTCTTTTGTTGCTTCTTTTCTAACTTTTCGTTTTGAAAAAATGCAAACCCACAGAAGATTGCAGAACGAGTACTCCATCTTCTAAGTGAATTCCCGATGCTGCTCACCTAAATCGCTACTGTTGTGCCATTTTCTCTGTGTATGTGTGTGCACACATGTATAATATGCACACGTGATAGTGACACATACTATTATTATTTTGCTGAACAGTTTGTTCATCCTAAATACATCAGTGTGTGTCTCCTGAGAATAAGGATATTATTGGACATAACCCCAATTCAGTAACTGAATTAAGGAAATTAATACTGATATATTACCTAATATCTAGTAGATATTCTGTATTCAGATGTCATCAGTTGTCCCAATAACATACTCTGACCATTTTTTTTTTCTGACCCAGGATCTAAGCCAGGGTCATGCACTGCATTAAACTGTCTTGTCTCTTTTAGGGTTCTCAATTTGGAACAGACTTTCCTGGTGTTGACAGTTTCCGAAGGGCACAGGACCACTGTTTTGTAGAATACCCCTCTATTTCGGTCTGTCTGATTATGTCCTCATGATTAGATTCTAGCTACTCACACTTGAATACTCAAGCTATTCATGCTACATAAGCGACGGTATGTCTTTCTCAAGATATCCTACTGATGATATTAACTTTGCTCTCATGGTGGGTAATTTCTTGGAGACTCCTTGGCTTCAAAGGCATCTTTCTTCTTCCCCTTTGTCAAAGTAAGCTGTGGGGAGATACACTGATATTGTGTAAGTACTCTGTTCCCTAAGAAACTCACCCAGAGATTGTAGCACAAACTCCTCTTATTATTTTTGTGTGTAATCATGGCCAAATAGTTCATCTAAACAGTTCTGGAATTTAATTACGTGCTCAGCCCAGGCCAGCCCTGAGCTGGTATGTCATATGCATACTGATGTGTTTAATGCATCCTGTGAGCCTCTCCGTGCATTTGAAAACTACACCCTTCACATTGTAACATGCGAGGCTTTGGAGAACAACACACGTTCACACTTCACCCCTGAGTCACGATGACATAGGAGGCCTCCAAATGAGGCCACTGTTCTATTGATACGTTCTCTCCTTCTGGTTTCACCCCATAGACAGGAAGAAAAGTGACCCTGCCTATACTCTTTCTGTACGAAACTCCCGTGGCTTTAGAAAGGTTGAGCAAAGCAGGTGGGGGAAAATTCCTAAATTCAAACACCAAACCAAGTCCCAGCCAATCTGGGAAGCAAAATGCCCACTCAGTCTGCAAGCCACAGCAGGGCATCCTGCTGACTTCTGAGCAAAATTAATTGCAAGAACCTGGCCGGTCTCCAAACAACTGTGGTTCCTTGCTTCATTATCGCAAATCTCTCCTGTCACTTCTTAATCAACGCTTACTTCATAATTCTATAGCCTGTGTTTTGCTTGCATTTAGAAAGGAATTGGTGCACATGCCATTTTCATTCAGCAATCATTTTGCATAAGGATTTCAGTTGGAGCTCACAGTTGGGCAAGATTTGGAATTTAGACAGCAAAAACCCCTCAGGGCACGTTGGGAAACAAACCAGACTCCTGCCTCCACTGGGTAGGCATGTGCAAACGATCTCTCAAGGTCACGAAGATACGCCTTGCAAATATTGGCCCATAAAATCATAAAATGAAATCAACAAGCTCTCTCTATTTTTTTTTTTTTTTTTTTTTTTTTGCTAGTGGTACAAAAATAAAAGAAACCAATAGAGCAGTTGGCCACAAAGGGGAAATACCTTGAACATTTATTGGGAAGGTTTTGACTAGCTTATTTTCCTGCTTGCTATGGGAATATGACAAGACAAGACGTAACTTGTTTTTTCCCTAGACCTTGTCTTCATGCTCCAATCCTTTCCTCATCTGCAAAGCCAAGCAATTCAAACCAAGTAGTGAAACGGCGTCAGGATAAGGGATACTATGCCCACGGACACCCAATACCAAACAAGTAAATGATGGAGCCAGGAAAGGGGAGTTTTTAGGACTTTGTTCTAACGATATTGCAGAAGGAGCACAGGGCATACCTATAGAAGCCAGGAGAACTGGGGGCTAAGGAAGGCATGATCCTCTGTTGATCGACAAGATGGATACATCACGGCAATGCTAATTTGTCTTTTTTCATTGGAATATTATCATGAGCATCTGATTCCCAGAGAAGTCACATAGTCTAAAAGCCAACCTTTAAATAAAACTGACAATGGCCCAAATCTACTTCCCAAAAAACCTACTATCCCCCCCTCAAAAAAATTTTTTTTTTCTGGGCTAAACATTCCATAACCTTTTTAGGAAGAATGAAATCACAGTAGGTTTGACCTCAAGAAGGAATCAGTGGTCATATTCTGTTTATAGAAAAGGACATAGCCAATTCAACTGGCATAACTGAACACATATACAGGTTATGTTGGCCGAAATGGTATGTGCAAGTTCCCAGGACACCTGAACCTTACTAATAGAGCTGGCTAGAGTCACCTCTGTGGTTCAAAATTCTCCAGTGGCTCTTTCCCTTTACACTAAGAATAAAATCCGGGGCCTTTCCCAAGGTATATAAGACCCACTGATCTGGTCTCTGCTTTTGTCAATCTCCCTTTTCATCATCCACTATTACCTCAAGTTCATGACGTTCCATCCTTATGGGGTTTCTCTCAGCTCCTTCAACCTGCCAGCATGTCTGCCCTGGGGATTTGTGCACTTGCTATTTCTGCTGCCTGGATAGCAAGGTCCCGGAATGCCTGGCCTTCAGGTCCCAGCCCGCCTATCAGTTCCTCGGAGAAGCCTCCCACGCTCACCATATCCAAGGCGCCCAGCCGCCCTCCCTGTAGGAATCTCTTCTCTTACCCCACTTCTCCGGATCTGCAAGCCCTGCTCACTTGTTCATTTACTTGTGTGTTTTCTACCCACCCCCCCTCCCAACAGGAGACCTTTTGGGTCCTGTTCACTTCAGCATCTCAAGCACTCGATAGACTAGAGCTCAACAGCTATAGGCTGAAATAACAACAACAACAATAACAGCAATAAAATACTCTCTACAATATGAAGGCCATATGATATAAAAGACACTGGGTTCTGCTTATAGGAGCACTTCGGCTTTGCATTTTAAGTATTCAGGATCAAGTTGAAAGTCCTTTAACAGACCAAGAGCTCTTTGAGGTCACGGGGTCTGCCTTCCACATCCCTCTTTCCTGCCGCAGCACCCATTGCTCAGGAAAGTTTGCTGAGTGTCTATAGGAAAGAAGGGAGGAAGGGAGGGAGGAAAAGAGGAAAGAAGGGGGAGAATTTGTCATCGGATGGACAATGACTTTTCGGGCAGCAACACACTGAGGCAGGCAACCGTGAATTTGCTGCTGGCCTTGCTGCAATGAGGATTCTGCTCTCGGTATTAATTCAGAGCAGACAAGTGCTGTCACGCGTGTGAGGGAGTGAGGAAGGTGGTGTTGGATAATTCTCTGCTGGGCAGCTCCCAAACCACGGGAAGCCAAAGCAAAGCAAGTGAGAGACACACTCTCCCAAGAGCCCTGAGGAGAGATCTTTTAAATCAGGGAACCAGATGGCCTGCCTTATTAAAGGGTGCCTCTCAAAGACAAATCCTCGTTTTGTTTTTCCTTCAATACTCACCTTGGCGAGAGATGAATTTCTACTTTGGAGTCAAGCTCTCTAAGGTCCCCTGTTCCCAGCTGCAAGCCCTGTTCAAAGGCAGGACATTCAACCTCTGCTGTCTTCTTGGTGTTCACGAGAGGGGAGCTGAGTGCGTGTCCAGAAGCCCAAGGATGCCATTTTTGCCTATAAGGGGAAAACTGCATCTCAGAGGCAGGGTACTGATACCATTTCCCTGGAAAGCTCAGCTATAGCAGGAAGCATCCACACTGCTACATTCACTCTGGAAACATCTGCTGGGTTCTTACGCCACTCTCCTCCTAGGACGCTTTCTGCAAGATGCCCTAGAATGGCTCCCTCTTGCCTATTGAGCGGAGGCAGCATGATGTATAGTAAAAAGAGGGAACTATTCTGAGTTTGGCCACAAAGGAGCTCTGGGATCTTGGACAACTCCAATAATCTCCTTCTTCGTCTTCATCTGAACCAGATGACCTATGTGTCTTGGGCAGGGGGATTAAAATCATGAGTTAAAATTACAATTAAAAATAGCTACTTCTGAGGCACCTGGGTGGCTCAGTTGGTTAAGTGTCCCACTCTTGGTTTCAGCTCAGGTCATGATCTCATGGTTCATGGGATCGAGTCCCCCGATGGACCCTCCTTGGGATTCTCTCTCCCTCTCTCTCTGCCTCTCTCTCTTTCTCTCTCTAAAAAATAAATAAATACACTTTAAAAAAAACTTTAAGAAAATAGCAACTTCTGACTTCCAAAGCAGCTTCTGAATTATTTCGGTAACCATCTTTGCTTATTTTTAGGTTTGTTTTGTTTTGATCTAACTCAGTGACTCTCAAATGCTGTCCCTAAACTGGTGGCATCAGCATCACCTCAGAAATTCACTAGAAATAAAAGTTCTCAGGCCCCATCCCAGACCTACTGAGTCAGAAGCTCTGAGGATGTGACATGGAATTCTGTGCTTTAACAAGCCCTATAGGTGACCCTGATGTGTGCTCATAGTTGAGACCTACTGGCCCCTAGGCCTACTTTTACAAATTCCAGGTTTATGTGAAATGAAATCCAGATTTCCAGCTTCCCTTGAAAACTCAAAAGATCTAGAAACCCTGAGCTCATATTCTTACAACAAAACAGCTGCTGAGAGTTGATTCGGGTGCAGACAGGGCGTGCTGTCCCCGAGCTGTCACCACTCATTGTCAAACCCCACACAGTTGTACTCACTTAGCCACCGTCTGTCTCCTGATGTCACTAGAATTTCATCCTCTGTCTTACTTAGACAGAGCTTCCTCTCAAGGCTCCCCCAATATATTACCTTGGCCACACCACCCTGATTCATTCTATAGCCATGCCCTCTGCCACGTCTTTAGTCCCAGTCTATCCTACACAAGGGGAATTGCATTCCTTCCCTACCCCTTTGCTCTCCACTCTGAACTCTGATTATTCAGGAGCTAGCTTGTACCCATGATATTCAGAAAAACTTTGGATGACTCTGGTCAGTGTTGGTCTCTCCCTTTTCTGATGAATGCAATTTCCTTTTGAGTTAAGAATTCTGGATTATGGGGCACCTGGGTGGCTGAGTCGGTCGAACGCTCAACTCTTGGTTTCAGCTCAGGTCACGATCTCATGGTTCATGGGTTGAAACCCTGCATCAGGCTCCATGTTGACAGTGTGGAGCAGGCTTAGGATTCTCTCTCTCCCTCTCTCTGCCGCTCACGCTGCTCATTCTCTCTCTCTCCCTCTCTCTCTCTCTCTCTCAAAATAAATAAATAAAGTTAAAAAAAAAAGAATTCTGGATTAGATACACAATGATAGGTCATAAAGTTTCTCCTCCATGGAAGTAAAGATGGGAATGGACAGTGGCAGAAAGGGGTCTATAAACTCCACTATGGGCCAAGGCCCTACTATGTCTAATTCTCTCATTGGACATACAGGGATTGAAGAAGAAAAAAGACATGCAAACTCTGACTTAGACTAAGGTCTCTCAATGTCAAGTCTGTTGACCTTTTAAGACCAGATAATTCTTTGCTGTGGGGAACAGCATGGTAGGGTGCTTAGCAGCATGCTTGGTCTCCACTCACTGGATGCCAGTAGCAATCCCCCCAGTTTGACAACCAAAAATGTCTTCCTACATTGCCAAATGTTCCCCGGAGCATAAAACCACTTCAGGCTGAGAATCACTACCCTAAAGAAATTCAAAATCTCACTAAAGATATCGGAATGGCCAAAAAAAAAAAAAAAAAAGAAGGTTACAAAATCATAGTGGTAAACATATGTTGTGTTTGGACACCCTATGCATCCCATCTTCTTTCAGAAACAACTCTCGGATTCCTTTAAAGGAGACTATCATTTTTCTTTTGGGTACTGTCTCTTTGGGCTATTGATCAATGTCTCCCAAAGCTTCCCTCTTCCAGCTGTGGAAAGACTCATCACCTAAATCTAGCCAGCTGGCATGGCAGACACTTGGGTGGCTCAGTTGGTTAAGCATCTGACTCTTGATTTCAGCTCAGGTCATGATCTCACAATTTGTGAGTTTGAGACCTGTGTCAGGCTCCGTGCTGACAGCACAGAGTTTGCTTGGAATTCTCTCTCTCTCTCTCTCTCTCTCTCCCTCCCTCCCTCCCTCCCTCCCTCCCCCTGCTTGTGCTCTCTCTCTTTCTCCCTCTAAGTAAATAAATAATTTTTAAGTAAAAACAAATAATAAAAAAATTTTAAAAATAAGTCTAGCCCGTGGAGCACACTTTCCCTGGAATTTTTCTCATCAGTGACATAAAAGACTCAAGTTCCAACACCTTCTGGAACTTTGTAAGATCCTGTCCTTCCTAAATCTAGTTCCTCAACCCTTTGAGCATTCAGCAACCCTTCAAACAAATTGCATTTGAGTTACATGCGTCAAAGTAGGTTTCTGTTGCTTGCCACCAGAGACTTGTCACTGACAGAATTACTCATTAAAAGGTTAGAAAATTAAAAAAAAAACAAAACAAAACGGAAAAGTACTAGCATAAGCTAAACTGAATATGTAAATATATTTATATGAATGCATATATTTTATGATCTCTGTTAATATATATGATTACATATAAATATATGTGTATCTAGACACAAAAATATGTATTAAAAAAGTACACTAAATATTTAATAGTAGTTGTAGTTGAGACATGACATGACAGATGATTTGTATTAAGACATTTTCCATATTTTTCATTTTTGGTATTTTCCCATATGTTAATTTAAATCTTCTCTTGTGTATTACATAACACAGATATTCATTTCTTAAGTCCTATGAGTTTTTCAAAAAAAATCTGAAATGCCCATGATTATTATATGTGACATTATGTTATTTTGTGTCTTATTTGTCAAACATTTAATACTCCACTACAACTGAGCCACTTTTGAGCTAAAAAACTATTTCTCCTACTTCTCTGAAGTCCAAATGATAGCACTAGGGGGCTGGCCAATCCATATAACCTCAAAACACTTCAACTTTGAGGTCAGGTAGTTGCATTAATTAGTAAAGTGTTTTTAGTGATTATTAAAGGTTTGCTGCCATAACTTGGAATATTTGATATATTCTCCTTAGCTAAGTGAAATTGGAAAAAGCCATGATAACAAAAGCAAATGGAAAAAGACCACATTGGGAGACAGATATATAATTAACAAACTCCTTCATCTAAACTTTCATTAAAGACAAACAATCAAATGTTGAGATAGCAAAGGCATAGCTTTTAATTAAAGTGTAACTTCCTTTCAAGAATGGCGTTGCCTTGGGCAAACATTTGTCAACATATGCCCCAAATCATCACTCCTTCCCTGTGTGGCTAGCTGGTATTTCAGCGTATTTTCAAATCATTCAAAATCATAGATGAATTTACGAATGCAACAATAACAGCAAGCCAAAGGGAGAACCGCAGTGTAATCCTCTGTCACTAAAACAAATCCGTCGCTTTGGAGAATTAAAGAACATTTAAATATTCAGTGTTTAAGACAAATTCTTTACTTCCAGACTCACCTCTCACACACGTCTTTGAATGCCAAGGACAAACATTGCCTAATGCTTTCGATTATTTACTTTCAAGAACGGGAGAAGAAATGCCCTACTCTTCTATTTTTAAAAGCATTTTAGAAACCTGAAAATAAGATTAAGATAGAAAAAAAATATGACCTTTAAATGACTCCTGCCATCTAACTAGGAGGCCAGGCTACAGAGAGAGACGCTAGTAGGGTCCCTGCCTTTACTCTCACCCCATCCAGAAAAGAAAAGAAAAAAAAAATCCCTTCCATTTCTTCCACCAGCACAAATATTCTAACACTGTCCCATCCTGCCTTCACTCTGTGTTGGTGATGTTCCACTCGGGTCCCCAGCTGGCTCCGCTTCCTCTTTCCATTGGCGTTTTGCCAGTAAGTCCCCCATTGGTTAGGCATTAACACTCAACTTGCATGCAGCCAGCTCTGTCAGCCTTTATCACATCCTCGGATTATCATCCTCCCTCCCCAAACTGTGCAGTATTGCCATTCAATTGCATAACCAGAGAACACAGCACAGCAGCCCTACAAACTGTTGGGAGGCAGTAAGTACAGGGACCACTTAAGAGGATGTCGAATTAGCCAGACTGGATTCATATACCAACTGTGTTCCTTATTGGCTGAGTGTGACCTTGGTGGATTTACCTGTTTTCTCTGCCTTCATTCCTTCCTCAGTAAAAAAAAGGGGATAATCATGCTGCTTTTGGGGGGTACTGTAAGAATTAATCAAAGGAAGCTAGTGCATATGAAATGCTTATTTAGCACAGTGCCTGGTACAGAGTAAATGCTCAGCAAACAGTGGCTTTCATTATTTCTCATTTGCATATTAAGGCCAAATTTCGTGCCTAGACAAACATTTCCTACATGATATGAGGTAAGGGCTACCAAAGGTGCCTGTCTCAAATATCGTGTAATCTATCCCAATACCCCAGATTCCCATCATTCAAATCCCCTGAGATTTTTCTAATGACAGAAGACTCTGATATATATGCAAAAATGTTAACTAGGAAAAATGACACAGTAAGCTCTTTTCACTCATTAACAGCACTTGGTGTATCAAATTAGCTATCCCTTACAGGAGTACTGATGCATAGGGGCACTTGTACCCCAATGTTTATAGCAGCACTCTCAACAATAGCCAAATTATGGAAAGAGCCTAAATGTCCATCAACTGATGAATGGATAAAGAAGTTGTGGTTTATATACACAATGGAATACTACATGGCAATGAGAAAGATTGAAATATGGCCCTTTGTAGCAACATGGATGGAACTCGAGAGTGTTATGCTAAGTGAAATAAGCCATACAGAGAAAGACAGATACCATATGTTTTCACTCTTATGTGGATCCTGAGAAACTTAACAGAAGACCATGGGGGAGGGGAAGGGGAAAAAAAAAAGAGGTTAGAGTGGGAGAGAGCCAAAGCATAAGAGACTCTTAAAAACTGAGAACAAACTGTGGGTTGATGGGGGGTGGGAGGGAGGGGAGGGTGGGTGATGGGTATTGAGGAGGGCACCTTTTGGGATGAGCACTGGGTGTTGTATGGAAACCAATTTGACAATAAATTTCATATATTGAAAAAAAATTAGCTATCCCTGTCAACTAGTGGATTCCTGTCCCAATACAGCCAACATATGCTGAGCGCTTACTACCGTAAGAGACTGTGCTAAGAGGGCAGTGGGAGCAGAGCTAAGTAACAGAATATCCCTGGCATCAAATAGATCACAAATTACTGACAATGGCAACTGTGCATGGACATACACACAAAAATATAAGGAATGCCACTGGGTGTGGGTTTGTTGTATACACATGTTTTTATGGAAAGGGGGTTGTTGCAAACTGAATGTTTGTGTCCCCCCCCCCAAATCCATGAATTGAAATCCTAACCCCCAAAGTGATGGTATTGGGAACTGGGGTTTGGGGTGGTTAGGCTATGAGGGTAGAGTCTTTCTGTGAAGACACAGCAAGATGAGAGAAGGGCTATGAACCAGGAAGTGGGCTCTCACCAGACACCAAATCTGCCAGCACCTTGATCTTAAACTCCCCAGCCTCCAGAACTGTCAGAAATCAATGTTTGTTGTTTAAGCCCCCAATCCATGGTATTTTTATCATAACAGCCTCAACAGATTAACATACGGGTACAAATCCCTTTCTACATAGAAGAAACCATATTTGAGGTGTAACATGCACTCATCCATCCATCCATCCATCCACCCATCCATCCACCCCACCATCCATCCATCCATCCATCCATCCATCCATCCACCAACCATCCATCCATCCCAACCATCCATCTATCCATCCATCCATCCATCCATCCATCCATCCATCCATCCCAACCGTCCATCCTAACCATCCATCCATCCAACCATCCATCCATCCTAACCATCCATCCACCCACCCATGCATCCATCCATCCATCCATCCATCCATCCATCTATTCATCCATGTATTCATCCATCCATCCATCCATCCATCCATCCATCCATCCACCCAACCATCCATCCATCCCAACCATCCATCCACCCATCCATCCATCCACCCATCCATCCATCCATCTATCCATCCATCCATCCACCCCACCAGCCATCCATCCATCCATCCATCCACCCATCCATCCACCCATCCACCCATCCACCCATTCATGCATCCATGTAACACGCCAATTAGATACAAAGCATATTAAGCACTGAGTTCATTAAAATGGTGAACAAGACAAATGTTACCACATGAAACTCCTGGTCCAGGGTGGTGACAGATAAACACATAAATGGATATATAATTACAATTTGAGACAGGGGCTAGAGAGCAAAGCAAGAGTGTGTCATACTGTGTTTAGAACAGTGCCTCACAAAGAGTAGAGTCAGATGATCAGCTATTATTATCATATGTCGCTATGGCTATGATTACCTATGTGGATTAACAGATAGGAATTGACTACATGATGTTAGGTGCAAGAAGTGCCACTGCCCAGTGAGGTATTTTGCCCAAGTGGCAGAAATTAGTTCAAACACAGGCAACCAGGTTCTCTCTGCTCTTAACTGTGTGATTGGCCTTCTAATACTTACATTGACTTGCACTGAATAGGCTATTCTTTAATAGGATTTTGCAGTTTAACGATGTATTAAAATATCTCCCCATTTCCATAGAAAACATTCTACAGCATCATTTGAATATTTGCAGCGTGATTTACTTCCCTCTGTGATAGCATGTAGAGATTGGTCCCAGCCCTTTCAGTGTTATAAATAACACTATGATGAACATCTCTTTATCTTTCCTTTTACCTGCAATGATCACTTTTTCTTTCTTTTCAAGATTTCCCTCTTACAGAGGGATTGCCTTGTAAAACTCATGCATATTTTCAGGATTTTGCCGCGTGTTAAGTTATTCTCCAGGAGTGTTGCACCAGGATATGCTCTCAGAAGTGTTTCTATCCCTTGTTCTGTCTGACCACAGACTCAGACCTGAGGCACCCCTGAGGCTGCTCTCATTGCCCTGTCATTGTGCCTCTAATTGTCCTGCAGACTCTGCTCAGCTCTATTGTCCCCAGGAATGTCAGTGTGGGAGGAACTTCTGTGCCAAACCCCCTGTTGCAGCTAGACAGGCACTAAGTGACAAGGAAGGTAGGAAACAGAAGACCTAGGAGAAAGGACAGCCCCTGCCCCATGACCCACTCATGTATAAAGAGATCCTGCCCAATATCTGGTTTTCAGACTGGCAATCTGGTATTCAAGACAAAGTGCAAGTCTTCAGCGTTAGTAGCTGGGGCCAAATTCTGATCAGCTTTTTGTCTTTAGAGAAGTTACTTTCTGAGCCTTGGTTCTCTCACTGTAAGTTGTTAACATATCAATGATATGGGTCATAAACTGGGAAGGATATATTTCACTGCTATTAAAATGCATATTTTTCACATTTTCATATCTCTGAAATGGGGATATGTCATACAATCGATCATTTTAAAAATACACCGTCCCCTACCTGGCCATCTTCCCACCCCCCTCCCCACTGAGCCAATGCAGTAAGCCGAAATCTAAAAATGACATACCCTCCCATGACTCCCACCCATGTGTGTGGACAGAAGCAGTGAATAGGACAAAATGTCACTCTGGTGATTGAACTCTGCTGCACAGACAGGAGGTGTCCACGTGGACCTCATCCAATCACCAGAGCTCCTTACAAGCAGGGAGCTTTCTCAGGCTGCTGGGCAGAAGGGAAAATCAGGACTCAAAGCAGATCAGAGGTATAAAGAGACCAGAATCCCTGACTAAAGATGGCTTAAAGAAATAGAGGGTTGCAGGGAACACAGCTGAGGCTGGTGTCACAGCTCAATAATCTACAAGGACATTCTTTGTCCGCTAGCGTCCATTCCACTGTCCCTGTCACCTGGGTTCTTTGGGCTGTGCGAAAGGCCAAGGACAAGGGAAACATTCTCAGGAGCTTGCATTTTCCTTTGGGAAGAAAGACACCACTCCCAGGGAATTCTGCTGCGATCTCCTTGTTGACAGTTTTCTCACCTGTGCACCCCTAGCTGCAAGGGAGCCGGGAAAGGAATTTTTTTCTGGACATATTGCTATCCCAGACCAACTCATGCTATTAGTAAGAAAACCAGAGAGCACGGATATTGAATAGGAGGCTGGCAGTAGCTGTCCTCCACCCCTGCTATGCCCTAGCACGTGGGGAAGCAGGGGCCAGACGATGTTTACCTCTTAACTCTTGCCTTTAACATGTTCTTGAAGTACGTCTTAAAAATGTCAGACCCTACAGATTCGTTCTAGAACCACTGTAATTCAACTTTCCTGGATTTGAATACTTAAAAGACTTCAAAACTTTTCACTTTACTTGCTTTACTGGGAACTTATATATATATATATTTTTTTTCTTTTAAAGACAAAAATAATGGTTTATCCTCCCTTGACTGTTTTCTTTCCCTCTCCACCCAAACAAAGTACTCAGAAATAATCAAATACAAATAGCTCTTCAAACCTTCTAGTATCTCCCTTGAAAACCCTCAGGCAGCTCTTCTAAGAAAGAAAGAAATGTCAGTGTTCTCCCCTGGGTCAGAGAGTCACCCAATAACGTGTAGGCTTTGGGAATTTCTGCTTAGTACCTCTAAGTTTTTTCAAATGACAAGAATGCATTTCTGAAGAAGAAAAAGTTTACTGATTTTTTTTTCTGTAATAAACAAAGAATGTGCTCCATCTGTCTGTAAGAGTTACTTTGAGCCATATCTTTTTTTCCTCTTAGAAGGGCAGAATATGTCAAAAAACAAAAATTAGTGTCAAACTTTCCAAAGAACGTGGCTTTTCCTTAATTTTGTAAATCAAGGGAAATTGCTGAGCGTTCCCAAATTGAGGTTGGGTTTCTTTTCCTCTCATTTATTTTTGGCACCTGTTGGAAGATTGGAAAAAACACAGTGTCACTGGGGTTCTGTTTGTGTTTGTGCTTCTTTAGTGCAGGGGAGTGCGTGTGGGTGAAGGAATCAGGTAGATTGGATGACTTGAGAGCTAGATTTGCAACTGAGGCACCGCGGATATACTCGTGCTGTTTAAAATCAAGGTGGGAGACTCCATGTTTATAATAAAAGAGGGGGGGCAGGAAACACCCACTATATAAATTCCTGCAGATTAAATGAAAAGTCAGCACCTGTATGTGTGCATCATATGTGTTTATATGTATGTCATTTTTTTAAACTTTTTTAAAAAATTTATTTATTTATTTTGAGAGACTCAGAGACACTGTGAGGCAGGGAGGCAGAAAGAGGGAGAGAGAATCCCAAGCAGGCTCCATACCATCACCACAGAGCCTGACTTGGGGCTGGAACTCATGAACTGTGATATCATGACCTGAGCTGAGACCTAGAGCCAGTCGCTTAACCAACTGAGCCACCCAGGCACCCTAGTATATCATGCTTTTAATAAAATATGTAAATATTAAATAATTTGGATTTCCAAGTAAAAAGGGCCATGAGGACAAATCTACAGTCTCTCCATGCTGCAATAAAAATGGCCAAAGGAAGAGTGCCTGGTTGGCTCAGCTGGCTAAGCATCTGACTCTTGATTTCAGGTCAGGCCATGATCTCGTGGTTTGTGGGATTGAGCCCCATGTCAGGCTCTGAGCTGACAGCAACAACAACAAAAAATGGTCAAAGGAATTTTAGAAATTCAAAAACAGCCCCTTATTAGCAGCCTTAGAAAACAGAAAGGAGATAGCATCCATGTCCCAGAAACTTTAAGGCATTTCTACCATGGATTACACATATGGAATCAAGTTGAAAAGGAAGAAAATGGCGGTTGAGTTCCCAAAACTATAGGAGTTCTATGTAGTGCACGATGGTGGAGGTGGTTCCCATACGGCTCCTTGGTGGCACACTCCACCTGAAGGAGTGACAACAGGCTTGAGGCTGGAGGTTACAGTCAGCATAGAGATGTCAGGTAAAATAGCCTGAGTTTGCCCCCATGCAATATTCAGGGCACAGGTATGCTAAAAATGATTCCTTGTTTATCTGAAATTCAAATTTCACCGGGTATCCTATATTTTCACTTGCTAAATCCGACAACCCTAAACCAGCATAACACAAAGTGGAGAGTGGAAAGTCACAAGCAGCCACAAGCCAAGTGCCACCAGATAAAAACATTCAGGTCTGTGAAGAGATACTTCAAATCATCAAAAGCAGATCAAACTCAGATGCCCTAAAAGAAGTGGAGGAAGATTTTTGAGGATGTTTTTTAAAGGATGTTTAATTCAATTTTTTAAAAGGTCCCATGGGGCACTCCATTTATTGAACTGGAATCACCTGGTCCAGAGAAGATCAAAGCATATGATCTGGTGTTGGATTACCAAACAGATAAAATAAATGCTTGCAAGATTCTAGCTTTAAAAACAATCAACTCAGCTATAGGCCAATATAAAAAATCTGGAATGTATCAATCAGGGTTTCTGGTTGCAAGCAAGAGAAATTGCCTGGCTGATTTAGGTAGGAAAAAAAAAAATCTGTTCAGAGGCTACTGAGAAGCTTTGGAAATTTTAAAAGAGCTCCTGGCATTAGGTTTAGAAAATACCCAGAACTGGGGTGCTACTGACTGTTAAGGGCCCCCCAAATCCCTATGTTGAAACCTCATTACCAAGGCAATGGTGCTAGGAGGTGGGCCTTGGGAGGTGATTAGGTCATGAGGGAAGAGTCCTCATAAATGGAATGAGTGCCCCCAAAGAAGACACCCCAGAGAGCTCCCTCACCCCTTCTGCCATGTGAGGGCACAGCAAGAAGACAGTCGCCTATGAACCAGAAAGCAGGCTCTCACCAGACAAGAAATCCACCAGCACCTTGATCTTGGACTTTCCCAGCCTCCAAAACTGTGAGAAATCAATGTTTGCTGGGCAAGCCCCCCACTGTCTATGACACTTGGTTACAGCAGCACAAGCTTAGGCAAAGGGGGAGGGAAGTGAAACCCACAGCAAAATCCTGCCACACAGTGAGTCAGTCTCTGAACATGGAACGCCAAAGGTGGTGAAGGGTGGCAGAATGTGGCATCCCAAAATATGTCACTTTGGCAGAAAGATTATTTTGAGCTAAAGGCACTTAAAACACCCAGCAGGTGCAAGAAGAGAACTCTGGCCTCCTTCAGAAAAATCTGAACAAACAGACCTGGTTAAACTAACCCTTCTCTTCCTGGCTACTTTTCTACCACTAACTGCCCTAGCTCACATCCCTGTGTCTTGTCACGTTTTCATAACTTGTGACTCTTTGTCCAATTCAGTGTACAAGTGTTCAAACTCTAAATGCTTCTTTGGGTCTTCATTTCCCTATGAGGGCTCCTGTGACATGTAAAAGTTCTATTAAATAATTTTTTTAATGTTTATTTATTTTTGAGAGAGAGAAACAGAGACAAAGCATGAGCAGGGGAGGGGCGGAAAGAGAGGGAGACACAGAATCCGAAGCAGGCTCCAGGCTCTGAGCTGTCAGCATAGAGCCCAATGTGGGGCTCAAACCCACAAACCGCAAGATCATGACCTGAGCTGAAGTCAGACACTCAACTGACTGAGCCACGCAGGTATCCCAAGTACTATTAAATAAATGTACCTGCTTTGCTCGTGCTGTTCTGTCCTACCTCCCCTTGATTCTCAGGCGCTGCCAGAGACCCTATGGTGACAGCAGTAGCCCTGAACGCGACCATCCTCTGTAGAGTAGCGCCTCCTGTTCCCAGAAATGCCACCATCACCTGGTGGCGACTCTGGTGCTATTGCCATGTGCCATCACCGAGAGCTGCCTGGCGTTCCTGCACCTTCCATGCACAGCCTCAGTGCACAGGAAGGGAAGGCTTTATCCGATTAAGCTAGTGGGCACTATGGCTCTGCAACCCAGCTGTGCACAAGTGTGGAAAAGTCAAAATGCGGCAACTGAAGTTTTCAAAACTGTGAAGAGCAAACAGTGAGCACTTAATTTTTTTAAAAGGCAATGCTACCATTGGGGTGCCTGGGTGGCTCAGTCGGTTAAGCATCTGACTCTTGGTTTTGGCTCAGGTCATGATCTCACGGTTCATGACTTCAAGCCCCACATCAGGCTCTGAGCTGACAGCATGGAGCCTGCCTGGGATTCTCTCCCTCCCTCTCTCTCTCTCTGTCTCTCAAAATAAATAAACTTAAAAAGAAATTTTTAAAGGCAATGTCCACCTAGGAATAAAAATACACAAAAAACATGAACAGCAGGGCACCTGGGTGGCTCAGTTGGTTGAGCCTCCAACTCTTGGTTTTGGCTCAGGTCATGATTTCATGGTTCATGAGTTCACTGACAGTGCAGAGCCTACTTCAGATTCTCTCTCTCTCTCTCTCTCTCTGCTCCCCCACTCATTCTCTTTCTCTTTCAACATAAATAAATAAACATTAAAAAAAGAAAGAAAGAAAAGAAAAGGAAACATGAGCAGCATGCTTCAATGCAGCCATCTATTTGGTAAATTGTTTTTTTCTTTAAACTTTTCTGCCTTTTCTAAACTGTCTACAAGGAACATGTATTATAATTACAGGTTTTGAAAAAGGTTATTTTAAAAAGACATCAAATATCTCTCACAAACCTAATGATAATTATTTCCACCCATTTATTGTTTTATATCCTTTTGGTGGTAATGAAAGATTGTTTACCGTTTTATTTTTCATCAGGATATTAAAATACTTTGCCTGCTCATAAATTCATTCAAATGTGTCAAGGAAAAATTCCCTCAAGAAGAGACTGTGTAAAGCGGAGCTCAGCATATTAGAAAATATCACTGGTTGCTTTTTGACAAGCTTCGTAAGAGAAAATGAATACTGTACTTGGTACAGTAAAGGGGCTAGGCTCACAGGTAGAGGCGCCATCCGTCAGAGTCGCTCTGACACCTGTACCTTAGGAGAGGAAGGGCCATCAGGATAAAATGTGGCCTGCAGCCCATGTAAATCAACTGAAGTAAGAGAGAACCCAGGAGACACCTGCATTTGTTTTGCCAGTGCAGTGTGCGCCCCCCACATCAACCCAGAACTCATTATGGTCTTGTTTATACAGTCACGGATATTTCATTTAATGTGTATGACAGTATCTCATTATGACCTAAAAGAAGGAGGAGGCATTCGCTAAAATACAAACAAGTGCTGCTTGCATTTCATGGAGGAGGGTAACTATTTGTAAGCGAAACACAACCAGGTCCTTCGGTAAGACCACATTTTAGTGAAGATTTGACTGAGAAATGTGGGCGAGTGGTGAGGGGCGGCGATGCTGCTGGGGGACGACTGAGAAAGTCCTGGTGAACTTGGGTTGTCACCGGAGTCTTTCTCACAACCTCCTTGTAGCATTCTCCCCTTGTTGTGTTCCTCTTCAGTTGTGGATGCTCGGCGGCAGCCTTCACCTTACCGTATTCATTAGCAGGTACCAGCCGCGGATTCTGTTTACTTGCCCGTCTGGGTAGCTGGCACAAACATGCGGTCCCGTGTGGCCAGCGTGGGGACAGGCATTGCCAGGTTCTAATGCTTCACCTCTGCTGGCATTCATCAGCCCACACGCTAGTTATCACACCCTCTCTGCCAGGGGTGTACACATGCCAGTGGTTGTGTGCACAGAACACCTGACTCCACATCCACCTCCTCGCCTCACTAGCCAGGTGAGCTCCAGCAAGTCACCTTGCTTCCCTGAGCCTGAAAACTGCTGATGATAAAGTACCCTTATCTCAGAAGATTGCCACCAGGATTTCATAAGGTAATAAGTTTGTTTGTTTGTCTGCTTGTTTGTTTTTACAGAAAGAGATGATCCCAAGCAGGCTCCACCCTGTCAGCACAGAGCCCGAGGCAGGGCTCAAACTCACAGCCTGTGAGATCATGACCTGAGCCGAAATCAAGAGTCGTTTGCTTAACCGACTGAGCCACCCAGGCACCCCAGTAATAATTTTTCAGTGTATATATCACCTATAAGTGATCCATATATATGTACATGCATACTCATGATGAATTGTTATACTTTGTAGAGAATGTTTGTTTCAAGTGGATTTATTTCTTCTTCATGAATCGTATTTGAAAGTCTTATTTCTAAGACTTATAATTGCTCTTGAAAAATTCCTTGGGTCACCCACAAAGGACGGAGTTTTAACATCTCTTGAGAAGTCTGAACTAGCTTGTCATTTGTGCAGTGTTAAACTAGATCATGACTTTGTTGGCTGAGCCTCAGATGTAGTGGCTGACACAAAGCTAGCAGCACACCCAGATTGGCAAAATACTGGCACCCTGTGAGGCACAGAGAACCTCAGAGAGACCCCAGGGAAAGCAGATTTGGGTCTCCCACCTCATGCCCAGGCAGCCAGCTCGTCCTAAAATCCTCTTTCTGCCACTCTCCCCAACGGGCCCAGTGTAAGTTTCAGCTGACTGACTATAGCATGGTTTACATACATTACACTAGTCTGCAGAATAAAGGAAAATGTGACTGACCACAGCAGTGGTGTTACAGCTGTGTGTTTGTCATGTTTTACTTTGAGACTCTTGTTTGAGGAATGTCTCCTGCACATGTGAGGTCCTGGGCCAGTGAGTCTCAAACATCTGCATGAATACAGTCACACGAAGAACATACTGAAAATGCAGATTCCAGGGCCAAGATTTTACTTCCTGAAAATAGACTCATTACACCTGGGGTTGGCTCTGGGACACGATACAGGTAATAACACTGGCTCAGAGTCATCAAGCTCTAAGAGCACATTTTGATCACATTCAGGTCCACTTTCTCCCATCTGACAAAGCCAAGGAAATGATCTCTTGGTGAAATTCATCAACAATTGCATTAAAACTGAAGAGCCTTGGGGCACCTGGGTAGCTCAGTTGGTTGGGCATCTGACTTCGGCTCAGATCATGATCTCGCAGTCTATGAGTTCAAGCCCCATGTTGGGCTCTGCGCTAACAGCTCAGAGCCTGGAGCCTGCTTCAGATTCTGTCTCCGTCTCTCTGCCCCTCCCCCACTATCACTGTGTGTGTGTGTGTGTGTGTGTGTGTGTGTGTGTGTGTGTCTGTGTCTCTCTCTCTCAAAAATAAAATAAAAACATTAAAAAAAATTTTTTTAATAAAAAAAACCTGAAGAGCCTTCAGTGGAAACAAATGAATAGAGTAAACACAGGAGGCTAAAAAGTTTTCAAATAATACATTTGCTAATAGTTGCTTGCATTGTCTGATAATAGCACAAACTCTAGGTCTTAATTCCTAGTATTTAAGATACTGACACTTGAAAGTTGAAAAAACAAAAATCATTTTTTTGTTCTTCCAGCTAGGAAAAGACCGAGAGCAAACACTGCATTTATTAATTCCAGACAAAGATGCCAACATGAAAAGAATTCTTAAAAAGATAGAACTAAATGCCAGGAGGTATCCTGGATATGATCCTGGAACAGGAAAATAAAATGCAGAAAAGCTGGTAAAATGCAAATAAAGTGAGGGGCTTAGTTGATGGTAGTGCATCGATGTTGATTTCGGTGTTTTAACAAATGTGCCATGTCACGTGACACAATAACATTAGAGGAAACTGGGTGCGGGACATTCAGGAACCCTGTTATTTTTGCAAATTTTCTATAAATCTAAAATTATTCCAGAATTAAAATTATTTCATTTTTTTTTAAATGGCAGTAGAGCCCAACATTTATAAGTATGATTTTTTAAGTCAGATCCTTCTCTGTATCTTGGACTTCTATTGTAGGCTGGCTCAGCGCTCACAGACTGTGGGTCTCCGAGCAATTATTCCACCAATCAGGGCCTCAAGTTCTTCATCTGATAAATGGGCAGAACACTAGTACCTGCCTCCTAAGACTGTTGGTAAGATTAAATGAGTTCAGGGGTGCCTGGGTGGTTCAGTTGGGTTAAGCGTCCAACTTGGGCTCAGGTCATGACCTCACAGTAGTGGGTTCAAGCCCCGCATCGGGCTCTGTGCTGACAGCTCCGGAGCCTGAAGCCTGCTTTGGATTCTGTTTCTCCCTCTCTCTGCCCCTCCCCTGCTTGCATGTGCACTTTCTCTCTCAAAAATGAATAAACATTAAAAAAAAAAATTTTAAGATTAAATGAGTTCAAACACACATTGTTCAAAACTGTGCCTGCTACTTAACAAAGACCCACTGAGTGTTGCATTATCACCCCCAGCAGGTGAGCCTCAGTTTCTACCTAAGTAAAATGGGAACAATAACAGCGCCAACTCACAAGTGTGCGGTGGGACAACTGAGTGAAATGAAGCAAGTAAACACGCAGCCCGGAGTCTGTGCATAGGAGTTCTTCCAATAGACTTTGGTTCAGATGAAGCACCCCGTGAATGGTAGTTCCAACTATTATCATTAACACTAATAAGAGCTGGTGGATGAACTGCCCCAGTTCTGTCTTCAAAGCGACCAGGATTTCAGCTTTGACCTCATTAGCTCCTCCCTGTGCACTGCTTGGTATCGTATCTAAAAATGGAAAGACGTGTACATTGTGGGGTCTTTATCACCCTAGTCATTTCCTTTTCCCAGGAAGTAAGATGCATCTGTGTTTCAGGAATCTGGTGGTAATTGACTGAAAGCACAATTCAGGCTGACCCAAGAGAAGAGGGTGGTCATCGGCTTGGGGAGCATCCAGGGAAGGTGGATCCAGAGGCTCGAAGGAAGCCACGAGGATCTGTCTCTCTCTCCTTCTTGACTATGCTCCCCTCTAGGCTGGCTTCATTCTCAAGCTTCCCATGATTAAAAATACCTGCCAAGACCTCCAAAGACTAGGTCTTCAATGGTCTAAACCCACGAGGAAAGAGTCTTTTATCCCTGAAATGTGAATCACAGTCCAGAGCCCGAATCTCAAAGAACTAGCAAGGATCCTGTCCATCGCAGACCAATCACTGTGGTCAGGGGGGTGGAATTCAATGATGTGCTTGGGTTTGACCCATCCGCCTATCCCAGGTATTGGAGGAGGAGTCAGCCTCACTCAAACCAATGGACTGAGAATAGGGAATGGTGTTGCCCTAGAAGAAATTTCAGATACTGCTGCCAAACGCAGAGGTAATGGATGCTGTGTGGCTATAAAACAGCATATGTTCACTATAATCATGTGGATTTTATAATTGATGATCACAGTTGGCTAAGCAGATGTAGAAACTTCGGGAAGAGGAAAGTCAGACACTTTGCTCCTCTTCCTCTCCAAGTAAGCTGCCAGGTCCAGTTACCTTGGGAGTCCGCCCTCCGCATGCATAGACCTCTCCAGCCTTTGGAGGGCATTCAACTTTGATTCAATTAACATATATTTATCAGGCACTTATTACATGCCAGGCACTGTGTGAGGCCCCTGATTCTAAATTATTTTACACTTTACTAAAAGAAACAATACGTTCCACGGTGAACTCCTAAAACTTTTTAAGCAGCTTTACCGAGGTATTGTTTTATACCCTAAAATGTACTTGTTTTAAGTGTACAACTCAGTAATTTTAGTTGACTTACAGAGTTGTGAAACCATTACCAGAATCAAATTTTTATTTATTTATTTATTTATTTATTTATTTATTTATTTATTATGTTTATTGTATTTATTTTCAGAGAGAGCACACAAGCAGGTAAGGGCAGAGAGAGGGAGAGAGAGAATCCCAAGAAGGCTCCACGCTGTCAGCACAGAGCCCAAAACAGGGCTCAGACTCACAAACCATGAGATCGTGACTTGAGCCAAAACCAAGAGTTGGATGCTTAACTGACTGAACCACCCAGGCGCCCCCAGAATCCAGTTTTAGAACATTTTCAGATGGTCCCCAGAAAGGTCCCTTATGCCCACTTAAATTAATCCACACACATCTCTAGCCCCAAACAACATCCTGCAAATCTACTTTCTGTCTTTATAGACTTTCCTTTTCTGGACATTTCATATAAATGGACTCATATAATATATATAGTCTTTTGTGTCTATTCTCTTTCACTCAGAAAGTGTTTTGGGGGTTCATCCTCAAAAATGTTGTAGTAGGTATTAATATCTGGTTCCTTTTTGTTGCTAAATAGTATTCCATTGATGGTTGTACCACATCTTGCTTCTCCCTCATCAGTTGATGAAAATTTGTATTGTTTACACTTTTTGAGTATTAGGAATAAGCTACTGTGAACATACGAATACAAGTTTTTCTGTGGATATATGCTTTAATTCCTCTTGGGTGAAGACCTGGGAGTGGAATTTCTGGGTCATATCATAAACATCCCCAAATTTTACTAAATAAAAATTAAAACACTTATTGTGTGCCCATTTTTCCCCACAAGTAGAAAGGTCCAAAACTCAATCAGTACTACTGAAAATTTCAATTAAACCCCCACCCCCAGCAAATCCTGTTCTTCATATTATAAATACAAGGTTATGAGCCTATATGGACCAACTTTTTAACCAAGTTATATAAAAAGCAAACAAACAAACAAACTAAAAACCATAGCACTGAATAGTAACCAAAAGCAATTACATAACAGTCCTATCTGTTTGTATCACCCAAGGAACATTTATGGTGATGTAATGTACATCTCACAACACTTTATAAAATCTGCCTTCCTTTTCTTTCTAATTTTATTCTCCCCCATTAAAAAAAAGAATCTGCACTCAACCCACGTGACGTTTATTGTCTGTCCCCTCCTCCTTCTCCGCTGACACTTTATGGAGCCTCTCTGATCTATCCCTGTGCTGGACACTGTATGAGGAAACCAAGGACACGGCTCTGTCTCTTCAATGCCAAAACCCGGTTCAGGAAAGTAAACATCCAACCTGTCGTTCCACAGAAATGCTTGTGAAATTTTGCCAAGGCAGTATCTCTGACAGATTACAGGGAATTTGGCTTTTAGTCTCTCCTTCTATAACCTGATTGTGGTGTTGCATCAGTTCAGATGGGCTAGGTTATATCGAAATAACAAACAACCCCCAAATCTGCATGGTTTATAACAACTATGTGGACACTGGGTTGGCAGGGAAGCTCTGCTTGTGTCTGTCACTCATGGCCCAGGTTGACAGCGTAGCCACCTGCTCAGATATTGCCACCCCCATGTGTCCATGACAAAGATCTTCAGAAGGCCTTGTGTGGGTAATTAAATATTTATCCCCAAATTGACACATGTCACTTCTGCATGCAACTCGTTAGCAAGAACCAGTCATTGGCTGCACAAGGGGGCCAGGAAGAATCTTACCCAGTGCTCAGAAAATGAGATAACTGGATGTATTTGACAAATAAGACTAATGACTATCATGGCTATCAGTTTCTCCACAATACCTGACACTTGTAAAAATGTGGGCATTTAAAAGTGAGATATTTCTTTAAAAAAAAATGTGCCTAACTCACATATTCATGTATCATATTTAAATTTAAGATGTTTTGGAAGGGAGTTCCTTATTTAAAGGAGAATATTGGTGCATATTTTTTCCTTTTCTTTCTTTTGAAAACAATCACTCTCTAAACAAATTCTCAAGTTCCAGGCTTCACTACTATGGGATGTATTTGGTCATTGACATAATCAATGGTCAACTTTTCTCCTTAGGTCATGTCTCCAAGCTCCGGGAATACATTTTTGGCTCACATAACTGAAGATCCTTCCACTGAAGCTTCAATCACCAAGGATTCATTTCTTCATGGCCTCCATTCTCCCTTCTTCTGCACCTGCTTTGTCCCATTGCTGCTCCTGTTAAGGACCACCAAGGTCCTCCAAGGTTGAGGCTCCAAGGACTCAGCACTTGCTGCTTTACATGCAGCGGGACAGCATGTGTTACTCCAAACAGCCATCCTGGGAGGAGAGAGAGCATCTCTCCCAGAGCCCCAGGAAGTCTCCTCCTGAGTTAGTGCATGTCCATAACTGAGGCAACCACAGAGAGCGCAGGAATACACCTGCACGCCAGGGGCTGAAGGGAAGGTCAGTCTTCCCCAAATTGGAGGACCAAGAATGGACAGGAAGGAATGGGTTCCCAGAGAAAAGTATGGGTAAAGCTTGAAAAGGGGAGATGGAGGAATGTTGACAGGCAAGGCAAGCGACAAGTACCCACAAACTGATGTCCTTCAAGGAGCCTAACGCTCTACCCTGGTATTAAGCCAGGATAACAGTGTGTGCTCATAGATATTCACAACACAAAGTGTGCCAAGCAAGATGCAATACCTACCGAGAATGAGCAACTAAAAGGTGATTACAGAAGGTTATTGTTCTTAAACGTCAAGAGTATACAGCATCTTCAAGGCTGTCATTATGGCATCAAATGTTAATCCTCTTCTTTTATTTATTTTTTTTAAGTAACCTTCCTGCCCAGCATGGCGCCCAACACAGGGCTTGAACTCATGACCCTGAGACCAAGACCTGAACTGAGATCAAGAGTTGGACGCTTCACCAACCGAGCCACCCAGGCACCACACCCCTCCTCTTTTAAATCATGCCAAATATGAGTTAAAATGATTTCACCCAGATTACCATTTCACTGTGATGTCATGACTTGACACAAGCCACATAAGATGCCTCAGCCTCCTTGCCTTCAGAAACTATCCTCAAAGATTCGAGTTAAGCCCCGTCTGACACAGAAATTACTTATTTTTAGTAGTCTTCGGATTACTGTCCATGAAGTTGTTCAAACCATGGTCATTAGACTCCAATTTATATTCCCTTCTTAAATTTCTGCCTATGGAACAAATTCAGTCCAATCCATCTCTCTTGGATGATTGGGAAAACTTCAAAAGATAAATACTAGCCGTTGTAAGATGTAGCCAGAGGAGGAAGCAATTCAAATTAATCTTACTAAATATCATTGGTAGTGAGCAATGATTTATTTCACTCACTTAGGAAGGAGGATATTTTCCACACCTCCATAAACTGCCATTTGATATTGTGGCTAGCCCTCGTTGACAAGAATTGTTTTAAGAAATGAAAACAGCCAGCACCAAAGCTAATGGGTGCTTTCCATGTAATCTTGGCTTGACTCAGCCCACTAGGAAAGCATTTTTCATCTGAATCACAGTGGAAGATATGGTATTAGAGATCTTAAATTAGTATCTGTTGTCTGAGCCATGCTCAAGGCCAGATAAATATAAGAACCCTCCATTTATACATGTGTTTTAGGTGGGATGAAGGTCAAAGCATGCTTCAGGATAAGCTGGAATGCCTGGAACTTGGTATGAACTCAAATACTCACATATTAAATGATATCAGGAAAGCAAATAACATCAATTTCTTCCTATTTAAAACGTGATCGGGACATCTACTCTCAGAACAGCTGGCTCAGACAACAGGGAAAATAAATTGTACTCCGCCGATAGAGCCTCCTCACCACTGAGGAAAGGAACAAACTGAACTGACACAGCACAGAGGTCAGGGCTCTTTTCCATGTTTTAAAATTCCCCCAGGCACCGTGCAGACAGGGAGTCCTGGCTAATTATCATCAGTCTCCAACCGCCCAGCTCCCTTTGCTGTTTCTACTCCACACTAGGGGTTTGCAAGTCTCATCAGCTATAGCAGACACGGGGACCTACGCATAAGTAATTCTGGCCACTGAGTCGTGTGGGTGAATTCAAAAATGGATTTGTGTGAACTTCAGGAGAAAATATGAGCACACAAATTGATAATTTATAGTGGGAGTTTAGCAGATGTTTTCAGAGACATCTAAGGCAGAAAAACAGCAGGGGACAAAAGTCCCCTGGTTCTTACACAAAGCCATCTCTGAGTCTGAGGGTCTGAGACATTTTAACCCTGCACTTCCCCCCTTCTCTGTGGTCAAACTGAGGAGTAATAATCTGGGAAATTAACTGGAGCCGAAGACTTCTCTGCTTGTCCAGCATCTCACCCTTCTTAAGGGAAGAATACTCTCCCCACCCTTGTCTTCCAGAGAAATTCCTTCCCCCAATGGCTCAAGTTCCCGGAGGAGCTGCTCATCCTAAAACCACACCTCTGGCCACAGAGACAGCATGTGCCCAACATGAGCCAACCAGATTTTCAAAGCAGAGAGAAAGGAAGGAGGACAGTATCTGAGGAAGGTTTCAGGCGCCCCCATATCTCATCTGCTGAGCACAACAGTGGGGTGCAACTCAGCTCATCAACCATGAATTCACTGAAGGCCCATTTGCCAGAAATCAATGTGTGCTTTACCAAATGAATCAATTTACCAAAATGTTGTTTCCTGAAACTGTTTATAAGGTTGACCATCAACTAGTATTAGATGGTATGCTTTAAGAGCCTCTGAAGATTTCCACCAGGTTTTCAATGAAATTTGTTTGAAATTTGTTGGTCTGTTTGTTTATTCAGAGCAGCAGTTTGGAAACATTGGTTTTTAACCCAGCAGCTCTTACCCCCACCCAGTCACACACCATCAGCCACAGCCTCAGGAAATGCCACGAAGGCAACCCCAAAATGGAGACCCCCCCACAGACCCACCATGACTTACATTTTATACCCTTTCTTAAACCAGTTACTAAGAGGCACCCAAGCAGCCTTCGTTTCAACCCCAGAAGGTCAGCACATCCCTAATCTGGTCCAATCTCCAACTTCCAAATCTCCCATAGGGCCTCTGGCGTTCATGATCTGTCATCAGGAAAACAAACAAACAATCCTTGACCACTTGACCTCTTCCCTGAATGTCCTCTTCTTCTGGCTCTAACTAAAGCTTGACTCTAAGTCCTCATGACTTTCCCTGCACACCTATGCCCACCGGACCTGCAAGTGAGGTACATGTATACCCTTCTGACTCCTCAAGCCCTCTCAAAACCATTTCTCCATCTCTTTGTTTTTCGTTTATCTGTTTTTTAGTTTAGAGAGAGAGTGTGTGTGTAAGCAAAGAAAAGGTACAAAGGGAGAGAGAGAGAATCTTAAGCAGTCTCCACATTCAGCGCAGAGCCCAATGCAGGGCTTGATCCCACGACCCCGGGACCATGACCTGAGCTGAAGAGTTGGATGCTCCACCGACAGAGCCACCAAGGCACCCCATCACCTTCTGCTTTGAAGTGTAGGCCATCTAACTGATGACACCTCACAGTGGTCCTTGTTGCCATCTCCTGGAAATGTATGACCACTCCTCATTACTCAGTGGTCGTTGTGGCCTCTAGTTTGCATCTTAATTTCCTCCATCGATTCCCTTGACACCTTCAACAAATACCTAGGCGTTCTATACCACCCACTTGCCTTCCCATCCAATGACCTGAATGCACATGAGACACAGCAGTGTCCTCTGCCCCCCACTCCCTTCAGTCATGCATGGTATAGTCACATGCTGAACTTTGTATCACCAGCAACTGCACCATCTTGAAAATAATCTTAATCCCCTGGGCCCCATTTTCTGACCATTTCCACCAGTCTTTCCAGCCCTGTTTCTCTAGTACTGCCACTACAACAATTCCCCAACCTACTGGGACATCAGCCCACCCACTCTGTCACTTTTTCATTATCCACCTTCACGTTCTCACTTCTCTCTTTGTCTAGGTGAGCTTCAACTGCCCCTCCCATGGCCTGTGGTCACTCACTTGCCACTTGCCAGACAAAGCCATACACAGGTTGGGATCCACTCTGCACCTGAACCTGATCATTTAAGCAGGGCCACCACTCTGTGCCTCTCTCTCCTCACTCTGCACTCTGGCCGCCCCCATCCCTGGTCCTCTGAGAGTCACTCAAGTATCCCAAGCTTGTCCAGATAACAATCTTCACTCTTTCTGTTCCCTCTGCCTGGAGCATTCCAGCGTCCCAGCAGTTGTCCTCCTTTCCCTGGCTCAGCTTTGCATCCTTCAGGTCTCTGCTTTAACATCCTCCCTCTCTTTTAGTTCAACTTTATTGAGATGAAATTCACATAACATAAAACTAACCATTTTAAAGTGAATAATTCAGTGACACTTAGCTGACTGCATTCATAATGCTGTGCAACCACCACCTCTATGTAGTTGAAAAACATTTCCATCACTTCAAAAGGAAACCTTAATGTGCCATTAAGCATTCCCTCCTCATTTCTCCCAACCCCCTAGTCCCTGGCAAACCACCAATCTGTTCTCTGTCTCTGTGGGTTTGCCTATTCTGGAACACCTTTCCTTTTGATAGGCTTTCTCTAAAGATCTTTAGAAAACCACCCTCATACTTCTAGTCTCTGACATTCACTGTTTATCCTCAATAGAATATATCATTGTACAAAACTCTATTATTTACATACATGGCTGTCGTCCTCTCTAGGATGTGAGTTCCATGAAACAAACATTCTGCTTTGTTTACTTCTCTGTTCTCAATGCCTGTAACAGTGCTTAGCACATAGTAGGCTCTCAATAAATATTTGTCAAGTGAATAAAGACAATCCTATGAGGTAGTCTAGTAGTAACATTCTTTAGGCAGCAAATGGCAAAATTAAATTCAAACTAATTCAGGCCAAAAATAATTAAATAAATGAGTTAGCTATTGGCTCATTTACCAATTGTGAGAGTGTCTCATATAGGAGCAGATCATCCAGCAGAATAAAAGACTGAATACCCCCAGGAGTTTAGCAGTGTCTCTGTTTCTCTGTCTCTGTCTCTGCCTCTCTCACTTATCATCTCATCATCTCAGACAACTCTCTTCCCATGGCTGGCATCCCAATGAATAGGGTATGCATTACCATTTACCATTATTATCCATCCATCCATCCATCCATCCATCCATCCAACTATTCACCCATTTATCATCCCATCAACTTATCCATCCATCCATCCATCCATCCATCCATCCATCCATCTTTCTATCCACTCAACAATTTATCAAAACCCACATCTATCTTTCAGCACTATTTTAAGTAATGTATATGAAGCAATGACCAAGACTAAATCAGATGAGATGCTTTTCCTCCTACCACTAACATAAAATATGACAAACAAGGGGATGGGTGGGGGGGGGGGGAGTGGATTCTGGGAAGGGGAGATAATGAAAACAGAGGACCCAGGGAAAAGCTTTGCTGTGTGTTTAAGGAACAGTGAGAAGGCAAGTGTGCCTAAAGTAACATCAGTAAGAGGGAGCCGGGTAGAGCATGTGGCCAGAGAAAAGGCATGGCGTAAGGTCACATAGGGCCATTTGGCTACTGTAAATATGCTGGATTTTATTTGGACTGAAATAAGAAGCCGGGGTAGGGTTTTAAGCAGAGTTATGACATTACCTGATTCACGTGTCAGGAGTTTTGTTCCAGCTGCTTTGATGAGAATGACACCACAGGTGGGCAAGAGTAGAAGTGAGAAGATCCACCAGGGGATGAAGGGAATGGTCCAGGGCAGATACAATGCCGCCTGGATGGATGCAGTACAAGCCACTAGTTGTGGATTTTTAACTCATTCAGACTGTACAGCCCATGAGATAGGTTGATGGACTGTCTACAAGGAATGGGATGGGGTCTGGGGTTAGAATAAAGAATTCCCTCAAGGTTTGTGCCTATGCAATGGAAAGGGGAAAAAATGTCACTTACTAAGAAGGGGTATCTGGGGAAGGAGGCTATTTGGTGGGGAATCCAGAGTTTAGATTCAGCCCCATTAAGTCTGAGATGCCTGATAATATCTAGAAGGCAGCTGAGATCTAAATCTGGAACTCTGAGGACAGGCCAGGCCTTGGGACAGAAATTGGCTTTTTCAATAAAATGAAACAATATGTAGGGTAATTTTATACATGTAGGTCAGATCCTCTCATGTTTTAGCTCAACTTTGTAGTAGTTTCCCCTCTGACAGGGAATCCTGAGTCCTTAGAATGGCCTCCAGAGCCTGGCCCTTCTGAGACCCCATCTCCTCCACTCTCCCTCCACCCGAGTACCCAGACCTTCTGGATGTGTCAGAACCCCACCAGCCATGTTCCTGGCTCAGGCCTTCCCCTGGCCTCTTCCACCTGCCAAGTTCTCTCCTAGATAGCCTCTTGTTTCACCTCAGCAACACCTTTAAGTCTTTACCCTTTTCAATGAGGTCTATCAAGATCATTCTACCCCAGTTTGCAAACCACCCACTCCACCTACTCCAAAGCACTTACCATACCCTTCGTGCTAGCCTCCATCATTATTTATCAACCACCTATCTCTCCCCTTATATATTTCTTAACTCCACCCAGACAGAGACTTAGTTGGTTGTTCCACTGACCACTGTGTTGCCAATGCCTAAAATCAGGAACACTGGATGAATGTTTGGTGAATGAATGAGTGAAAGCACTGCTCTCTGAGTGTGACCTAGTTTGGCAAGGGCCTCATTTCCCTAAAGTTTTGGCCTCTTTCTAACCTGAGACGTCAGACTCAATAGTCCCTCCCAACTTGGACTTCCAAACTTAAGATTCAGAAGAGCAATAGGGGAAAGGGAGTTTGGTGCTGGAGGCAAACCACCTTAGTTCAAACACGGTCTCCATCCATTAGCTATGTCTCCCTTTCTGAGCATGTATCTTTACCTGAAAGGTGGGGGAAATAATAATACCCAATTACATCAGGCAGGAACCAGTTAGAAAGACAGAAGCCATTCCAGGTACTTCCGTTGTAGGGATTTATCACAGGGAGTTGGTTATACTCCAGATCCACTAGGTCTTTTTGACGATAACACAATTGTCAAGGTCCCGACACATAGTCAGCACTCAAAAAACATAAGCTATGAATGCAAAAGTAAAAATAAAACATTGTCCCTTTCAGCTGGGGGGGGGGGGGTCTTTTGGTCATTTCTATTGTTGGACGCCTAAAAGAGCATTCTTTATAAAGTAAGGAAAGGGGAATAATAAGAATCCAATTAGAAATTGAAAGGGCTTATATTTATAAGAAGAAAGTTGAGGTGTGGAGTAGGGTAACAGTTGGTTGACTCATCCATTCTTTGTTTCCAAAAGAACACTAGTGAGAATTTCTACTTAAGACAGAAGAAAAAGAAAAGCCAATTAATGCTGTCAGAGTTAGCCATTATTTTAGTCCCACAGCCCCCCGGTGAGCATACGGTATTTTTATTGCTGGAGTTCATCACTAGTGCTTACTCAATAATTAGATAATCCCTATAGCAATCTATTGTAGTCATGTCTGAAAAGGGTTCCTTATTGCATCTCCACATATGTCAATAGCTTTCATAACCCATAAATCAGTAAGATATTGCTGGCATTAGAATTTTAAGCAATTAATGTTAATCAATATGAAAGCCCAAAAGATGGATGTGGTTGGGCTTTTTTCTTTCATACAATGAAGACGCTGAAACTCTATTTATTTGAATTAGCTCATCAGCCTTTGAGATTTGTCATTAGCTGAAATGACAATGACTATCAAATCATCATCATCATTATCTGATAATTTTCCTACAAACCTAACTTTGCATAGCACTGTGAGAGACTTTGAGCACACCTGACATTGGAGTTCATGTTCATGTTAAATGCTAGTACAGAATGAAGTCTCAAGGGTGGGGATGGCTCCAAAACACCTTTTGGTATGCCAGTGTGGGAGACACTTGAAAGCACAGTGATTAGAGAGGCACCTGGGTGGCTCCGTTGGTTAAGCATCTGACTTCAGATCAGGTCATGATCTCACAGTTGGTAGGTTCGAGCCCCACATTGGTCTCCACACTGATGGTGCAGAGCCTGCAAGGGGATTCTCTCTTCCTCTCTCTCTCTGCTCCTTCCCTACGTACACTCATGCTCTCTCCCTCTCAAAATAAATAAATAAACTTAAAAAAATAAAAGCACAGTAATTAGCATTACTGCTTTGCACAGTCCTTTGGATTAAAATATAGATAAGAGTATAGAGAGATACCTTAGGCAGCGACTTGGTCCTGACCATGGAGGTGGGGAAAAGAAAATATAACCTACTACCGTTAAGTGATCTTGCAGATGGCAGTACCCTCTTATACAGATCTTCTGGAACAGGCATTGTGGTTTGCCTCCTGAGCATCTCCTGCATATTCTCCCTTCCTGTTAGGATCCTGACTTTGTTCAGATGTCCACCTCTCCTCCACGCAGGCCCTGTGCTCTGGGGCCAGATGATAACACTCAGCCTTCCAGGTGGACTTGATTGGTATAAGAGTTCCTCACTGGGGATTGGCTTAGAAATTGGCATGTGACCCAAATCTGGCCAATAAGACATGGAGTAGCATCTCTTGAGAGGCTTCTGTGTAGGGTTTTCTTGCTCCTAAGAAGTCGTCAGAAGGGAGGAGAAAAGGTTCCCCTCTCCTAGATACTGTTTGTCTAGATGTAATGCCTAAAGTTTGTGCAGCCACTTGCTGACAGTCTGTGCATAAATTCAGAAGGGAAGATGGCGAAAACAGAGCAATGGCAAGAAATGAGTTAACAAGCCATTTCTTTATTGTTTAAGCTGATTGGAGTTGGAGTTTATTTGCAGCCAGAGTGTCATTAGCCAAACTCTAAACTTCAGGGACAACTGTCACTTTATTAACCAGCATACCTTCTTGCTTTGTTTCTCCTATACTCGTTTTAGCCTCCCAATGAGAGCACAGACTTGATTTATTCAACTGAAAATATTAAAGCCAATTCAAACTTCAGGTCTTCCTTGAAAATGTCTTCAGATCTGCAAAACAATTGGCTCCTTCTGTGTTTTTAGAACAATAGTACCCACTTCAACCATAGCATAGTACGAATCACTATGTACTGAAATTATCCATCACCTGCCCCCAATACCAAAATACATTATATTTTGACATTTTTTGGAGGTCAGACATTGTCTCCCAGTCTCTGTTAGGCTATCAGGTATTCTCGCGGTCCCCATCACTTAGAAGGTTTTCAATAATCATTCATTAATGAGTAAATGAATGACAAACTTCTCACAGATATCTATAACTCTCTACAGACTCTCCCTCACCCTTGCTTTTCTTCTTACTTTACCTAGCACAACACCTACTATTTCTAATTATGCTTCCCTTCTCTACATAAAAAAGAGTTATTTTTACTTACATTTATTTAAATTTCCCTAAAACATCATGAAACGACACCCAAAATGTATGTGCTTCATTAAGTAAGCATCATTAGACCTCAAAAAACCCAGTGAAGGCCACCAATGTGCCCCCCAAAATTAAAACTGAGATGACTTAGGTCAGCATTTCTAATATTGCATCCCTCAGAAGAATTATCCTTTACGATGTGAACAGGAGCTTACAGAGCTCTGTGGTCAGGTAATTTAGAAAATACTGTTTAAAAAATGTAAATAGTTTCTTAAGTGCAGAATTGCTCAGAGCTTCCTGTTTGCCAACATGCTCTGTGAATCTCTAAGACAGAGCTACGGTATGAGATTTCCCCAAAATGTATTTGAATACAGAATCAATGTTCCAAGCTACAGTTATTAAAATATCACCATGATTGTTAAAAACACACTTTGACATACATTGTTCTAGATTGAGTGAGCCCTGAATATGACATTCAGTCATTTTGTTATTTGAAGGAAGGTGAAAAATAAAAAAGAAATTGGAGGTAAGGTATATCTTTACACACAAAAACATCTTATATATTTTACATAGCTTCTTACTGTTATATGATTAAGTTTTAGTTGCACCTTTGAGAGAATCACAGAATCTTAGATCTGGGAGGGCATCTTAAGGATTGAACAGAAGACCGACTAGGACTATGTTGCATTCATGAACCCTTTTGAGAATCTAATGAAAACAGCAACCTTCATCCCAGAGAGATGTATCTACACACAAATAGTCACATAGAGTTCACAAACCTCTTGACAAATTCGTGGACCCAAGTACTAAACACCCTACCACCTAATCTACCATGACCACTGTACATATTGAAGAAACTATGGCCCCAAAGTCATATAGCTTTTGAGGTCAAAGCCAAGGTAAGAATTTAGGAATGCCAACAACCTCTTTGCCCATTTTTTAATGCTATCAGGCCCCAAGTCAGTTTTATATCATCATTGTTAGACTCTATCAGGCATACCTGATCTTCAAAACCTACCAATGGAGTTGACTAAATCTAGGTCAGGCGACACTGAAAACAGTGGGGCTGACTAGTGTTTTCCAAATACTTCGGACAGTTGCTCCCAGACTAACATTCTACGAGTGCCATATTATGATTATGCCACCATTGCCATAATTCAAGTATTTTATACTCATTTCCAGCTAGCAAAGTAAATTAACAAGCATGTTCTGGACCTCCTATGGAATGCAAAGTACAAATGCATAAGGATTCAGAAACCTGACTTGGCTCGTAAATTCCAGAAAAGAAAAAACTAAGAAGTGTTCTTAGCATGCTTCTTTTTAAACAACTTCAATGACTTTCGCTGAAAAGAAATGCCTCATAAGCAGAAAATATTGCTGGTGATAATTACTACCAAAACTTTATTTATGTATATATAAAATAAATATATTTATATATATATTTATATATTTATATAATTATCATGTGTAGACATTAAGTGCTTTGATGTTTATGAAATGTTAGAGCTATGGACAATGTTATGAATGCAAATGAATGAAAATTGCATGCATTTACTCAAAATTTAGACCATAAAATTAATTTATTGAGCAGAACATAAGATGGCATTTTCCCATCATGGGCCGATATTCTGGAATTATCCTGGAATCCCAGCGCAGGGGGGAACTTCCCATGTAAATGCAATACCCTTTAAATGGAACTCAGTCCTGAGCTCACCTTGGCCGTGGCAACCTACATTTGCCTGTATACTGTGAACATCTATTAATGACTAACCATATGCCAGGCACCCAACTAACCACTGTACATCGAACCTTTCCACTGAATCTTCCAAACACCCAAAGGAAGTAGATATTTACCCATCTGCTCTTACAGATATGAAAATGGAGATTCAGAAGGGTTCAACAACTTGCTTATGGCCACATGGCTAGTAAGTGTTGGAGCTGGGATTTGAACCCTTAGATGGCTCTAGATCCTAAGCTCCCAGCCATTACATACCTTGCCCTTTGGTAACCACTGGCAGTTCTATAACCAATGTTGCTAGGGCCAAATGCAAACCTTTGCTTCACATTTTTATTCCTCCTATCTTTGTTAGTATAATCAGGCATTTTAGCTGAAAGATTCTTTTCAAAAGCCAGCTATTACTGAATCTCCACTTTATTCAAATTCTTCATCCAATATTCATCAACCTCCGGGTTTTCTTCTATCATCCTCCCCTTCACCATACATTCGCATATATTATGAAGGACACCAAGCAAAGCAAAGTTGAGCAACATATGGCCCCTGGCCTCTAGAAACTTGGAATTCAGAGGAGAAAAAACAATTAAACTAATTAGGACAGCACAGCCTAAGATATCAGCACGTGGGCGCCGGATGACAGACGAGACTTAGCCACATCACACTGGTCTGTAGGACTGGGATCCTGGAGAAAGCGCTGCTGCCTGAGCAGAACTCTGAAAGATTCTGGGAATTTTCTGGATCAAGAACGGGTTGGGCCTGGGGGTGGGGAGGACAGGCACTGTAGGCAGAGGGACCAGTATATGTGGAGTTTAAACTAGCATGATGATTTCTCAAATTTTCAATAGTTCAGAATCTAGAGCAAACTGTTCTGTGACGCTTGGGGACCCTGGAAGTGTGGCTTGTATGCAGGAATAAGCCATCACCAAAGCCCTAAGGTGCTGCCCAGAAGTTCATGCTGAGTTCCAGCTTCCTTGGGAATGTCCTCTCTTTCTCTCTCTGTCTCTCTCTCTCTCTGTCTCTCTGACTTCTCTTTGTGTGTATGTGTGTGTATGTGTGTTGTGAGTGTGTGTGTGTGTGTGTGTGTGTGTGTGTGTGTGTGTTGTATGGGCTGGGAGGGAGGCAGTATATGTGTTGCTAAAAACTCTCCTGACCCTGTATCTTGCAGAGGACTCTGCACTATCCCATAAACTTCTGACATTTTCTTCCTTGTTAAGGAAAACCCAGGAAACCACCTTCATGGCACTCCATCCACCCTTTCAGCCATCACCTGTTCTCTTCTCCCTTCTGAAGAGAAACAGAAGGGATGAATGGAGCGTGACTATTACCAAATAAAGTATCCTAGGATCCAGAGGTCCCTTCCCGGACAGTACACGGAAAAGATTTCTCTAACATCCCTGTTCAAAATCCCTCTTTGTTGAGAAAGTACCTTCCCTTCTTTAATTTCAAATTTCTCCCAAAGGTCAGAGGGAAGCTGGCTCTTCAATGTCCCCAGTGAGACAAATGACTTGAAATTAGAAGTCGCTTGACATTAGAAGGTGTGCTACCAAAATAACACGAGCAGGTACAACACTCTGCCCACCCCCGTCCCCTTGGCTCCAACAGTTGTGACCCATCCCCAGGAATTTGGACACGCACGTTGGGTCCAGTCCCACGGACAAGCCGGCCACCCGCCCTGTGGGCAAGATCCAACAGACCACTGAAGAAACTCACACTCTGAAGGGCATTGTGGCACGTGTGTGTAACTTGCATGTATGAAAATGTGCATGTGGCACCTTCCATGTTCTGTCTCCATGTAGTCGACAATTTCTCTCTGTAGCTCTAACGAGATTGAGTTGGGCAAGCCCTCTTCCTACACATTCAGCCTTCTGGAAATGAAGCCTTCTATGGGGATAGAACAAAACACAGTTGCCCGCTTGAATGATTAAAAAAAAAAAAGTCAGGGCGCCTGAGTGGCTCCTTCAGTTAAGTGTTGGGCTCTTGGTTTCAGCTCAGGTCATGATCTCACATTTTGTAAGTTCAAGCCCCACATAGGGCTCTATGCTGACAGCACGGAGCCTGCTTGAAATTCTTTCTCTCCCTCTCTCTCTCTGTACCACCCTCAAAAATAAATAAATAAACTTAAAAAAAAAAAAAAAAGGCCAAAAGGAAGGGAGGGTGGTCAAAATCTCATTCAGTCACACATGCCTATGGAAATTCTTCTGAGCATGGGCTCCCACTTTTCATGAGAATCTCAAAGGATTGGGTGTTCTCTACAAGGTTTAGAATCCCTGATTAAGAGATCTCTTTAGCGATGGGGAAAAAAAATTCTGCTACTTCAGAAGAAAGTGGATGTGCATATGTCCTCTCCCCTCGGATAGGCTCGATGCTAATTGCTCATTCAGGTATGAATCCCTTCCATCTGACGCGGCGGCTGCTTTCTGATGTACCTGCAACTTTTGTGATTTTACTACCCATGCAAAGTGGCACTTGCCGCCTCCAGCAAAAGACACGAGCTATTTATTGCCTCATTTTACAGATGCTTCTGGAGATCGCATTTACCAATACAAATATCACAGCACTGTCTTTGGGTGTCACAAGCTGCCAAAGTGTAGCTCAAGCCAGAGCCTGATAACTCCATGCTAATGATGTGACGCGCATTCTGGGCTTCATTAGATGGGCCGAAGTGGAAGCTTGCGTGTAGCGGCCACGCCCTTTTGTCAATCTCTAAACAGGAATGTTTTAACTCCTGGTTTGCGATTTACGTCATAGTGTAGACAAGTGCAGCATTTTATTGCTGGAAACAAATTTCAACATCTACCCCTACAGTATGCAAAAAATTGCATAAGCAATTCTCTTTGGGATGGTGATGCACCCCAGAATAAACGTAATTTAGTCTTACCTGGGCATTCATCTCTCATTCCTTGGCAAAACGCGCACGCCCGCGCACACACACGCACACGCACGCACACACTTGTAACTCTTGCTTTGTGCTGAGTTAGCTCTAGAAATACCTAACACTTTCCAGGGTTGCATGGCGCAGTCTGCCAGATGGGAGAATTAATGTAGCAACAAGCAGATATGCCGGGACCAGGCTACCTGGGAAATTGTGGCAAGCTACCTCACCTCCCTGTGCCTCAGTGTCCTCAGCTTTAAAATGGGGTAATCATGACTTCAGAGCGTTACATGAGGATTAAATTGAATTAATAGGTGTAGCTTCCTCAGACCAGAGCTTGCCACTTACATGGCTGTTTACAGGAAATCTCATAATTCTCTCTAAAATGGACAAAGACCAGTACGTACGTGACAGAGTGGCTGTGCAGGTAGGTGAGTTAGTACAAGCACATCATCTAGAAGGCTGTCCACACACGGGGAACACTGTGCAGCTCTGTGCTTTTACCACTGCACCTCCCCCAGGAGAGACACTGCTGTAAAACCCGTGTTGAGGGGCGCCTGGGTGGCTCAGGATGTTGAGCGTCCGACCCTTGATTTTGGCTCAGGTCGTGATCTCACAGCTCATGAGACTGAGCCCTGAATCGGGCTCTGCGCTGACAGTAAAAAGCTTGCTTGGGATTCTCTCTCTGCCCTCCTCTCTCTTTCTCTCTCTCAAAATAAATAAGTAAACTTAAAAAACAGTGTTGAAACTCATCTATCGTATGCACTCATAGATGCTGACGTTGTGGACTTATGTGCATTTTGGACTTTCATTTGTGGGGCAAAATATGACGCAGAGCGAAGGGGGAAAAGACGAAAGCTACGGAAAAGGGGTGAGAAAGAGGAAATATCAATAGAAGGGATGCTTTCTGAACTATCTTACGACTCATTAGTGAAAGTACTTTTTTCTGCTTTTCTGTTTTCTCCCTTCAGGGAGCTTGCTGTCCCTTAAGGCTGGTTTAAACTGTGCCCATAACCAAGCTTAATAACCATAACCAAGCTTAATAAAGAGATAGGAGATTCTCTTTTTATTATTTCTGGCCAGTGATGCCCAGGTTTAAACTAATTACCAGGAGGCCCAAGGTGCTCGTTCACTCACTTTTAAATAAAACTGCAACACTTCTACGTTCAGTTGGGAAGAAGTTTAAGGCGTCTGGATTTGAAGAAGTGCTTCTAGCTAGGACCCGTCTTCGTCCGTAATTGTGCCGAAGTCTTATAATAATGATGATGGCAACAGCAACAGTGCAGCCAAGAGTCACTTGGAGTCCCCATCCCTCCAGGCTTAGGCAGGATTGTCAGATCCCAATCACAGCCCAGGGAAGCCCGAGGGAGCCTTGGTCTCCCCGATATGACTGCTAATGCCCATGGGATTTTGCTGTCCCGACCAGACTCCTGAGTCCATATGAGCCACCTCTAGTGAACCCAGAAGTCCATGCAGCATGTGGCCTCCACCAAAGGGCTCCTCCCTCTTCCTCAACCCTCCCAGACTCATACTCTCCTCTCTCTCTTTCAGGACCTCGTGTTTTCCATGTCTCCTGCTAAGTGATATTGACCCCTTCTTAGCAGATTTGGTACTAGCTAAAACCCACCTTGAGCCGATGGCTACAACTTAGAGAATAAAAATACCCCTGATTTATTACAACACTGATAGATCTTATTCTTCAAGTTCTTACTACTAAGGTTTTCAGGTCTTTGTCTAACCATCTGGTTTAAAGCTTCCAACAAAGCCACGGAATAGGTATTATTACTATTATCGTCCCCACTAACCTTTAGACCAACGGTTCTCAAGTGGGGGCAATTTTGCCCCTGACCAGGGGACATTTGGCAATGTCTGGATACATTTTTAGTTGTCACAAATGGGGGAGGGTGCTACTGGCATCAAATGGGTAGAGACCAGGGAAGCTTGAACATTCTACAGTGCATAGGGTGGCCTCCCAGCTCCAAATGTCAAGTGCGAAGGTTGAGAAACCTTGCTTTATTCCAGCTACAAAGCCAAGCCTTAGGTTAGCTAATTTGCTCAAAGACGCGAGCATCAAAGGGCAAAGGCGGGGCTCTACCAGTCCAAAAGGTGTGTCAAAACTAGGCTTTCATCTAGGACACAAGCTTCCTCTTTTAGTTATCTATTGCTAAGTAACAATAGCAGCAGAAACCTAACAGCTTAAAACAACACACATTTATTATTTCCCAGTTTCTGTGGGCCAAGGGTGTGTACACAGCTTAGCTGGGTCCTCTGCTTTGGGTCTCAAGACTGTAATTCAGGTATCACCTAGGGCTGTGGTCCCATCTGAGGCTCGCCTGGGGAAAGATCAGCCTCCAAAGTCACTCAGTTTCTTATCAAAATTTATTTCCTTGCAGTTGTAGGGCTGAAGGCTACAGTTTATTGCCAGCCTTCAGGTGGAAGCCACCTTCAGTGTCCAGAGGCCACCCAAGTTCCTTGTCACATGGGGTCCCCCAACATGACCTCTTACATTCTCAAAGCTAGCAAGAGAGAGACCCCAGCATGACAGACACTATAACCTTATATAATATAATCGTGAGCATTTCCAACCATGAACCACCTTTGCTGCACTCTGTTAGCTAGAAGCAACTCACGGGTCCCACACATACTAAAGGGGAGGAGCAGGAGGTGAGTATAGGACCATATTAAGAGTCTGACATTCATACCACTAATGGAATCATTACCCTGAAGGTAGTTTCTTTCAAGGGTAGTAATTTCATGGGCCATATCCCTGCAAATATCTCTATATCCATCTCATCCTTACATATGTGAACAAATATTTACACAGGCCTACTACGAGTGTGAGGGTCCAGCACTGGGGGCAGTGAGCATTCCTGATATCAGGTTAAGGCAAACACTACAAAGGTATTTCTGAAAGTCAACCTGATATGGCTTTTGGAGCACATCACTGAAATCCATACCCCCCCCCCCACCACATTATGAAGGAGAAGGTCAATAGACTCTACTCTAAAAGGTGGTGGGGAGGGGGGGAGGAGAATTCAGACTATTCCATGATAGAAAAAACAATTGTGGTATCTCCTTAACTTTGAATGGCACTCAACTGTTCTCTCCTTTCAACCCTATTCTTCTGTCTGTCCTCCAAAACTTATCCCTCCATTCTACCTCTTACTTTTCCCACCCAGACCCTTGCTGCACACCCATGCTGGGTTTCAGATACAGAGAGATCAGAAAACTCAAAACTAAAATTATTCCAATATTTGTCATATATATTAGAGCGTTTGGTTGCCAGCAGGAGAAATGCATTCTGGAAAAGCTTAACAAATAAGGAACGAAGGAAAAGAAGGCATCATCCCCAGCTCTGAGCAATACAGCAATGTAAGAAAAAAATCCTAGCACAATATAGGGTTTTGAAAGCTTCCCTTAGCCAATGTGGGGTAGGGGTGGCAGTGAAGGGTTATCCAAGATCTATCTCAGACTACTGTTTCACATGTTGGATTAACAACAAATCTTCACATCCCTTTGCTAGAGAGGTTACAGGCAAAATGTGTTTTGGTTCATTGTTTGTTTTATACCATACGGTTCTGTTTTGTTTCCCAATTTAGTTCTGGCTTTCTTATTAATGCTACTTGATCAAGACCTGTGGTAATTAACCTACCCTGTAGATCGGGTTTAATTTTAATTAAACAATCCTCTAACTCTCAACAGGCTAAATGTTTGTTTCTTCTGCAATTCTTATCACAAGGCAATTTTGTAGACCTTTATAGATTTTCCGAGAAATTGCTTTATCAATTTTTCCCTGCAGCCATACACCCAAGCTGACTTGTATTGCTAGCTGTTGCTTTAAATTAATTTTCTGTTTTTTTTCCACTTCTTTCTGTTGGGCTACTTAATCCCTACGTTAATTTCTTCACCTTCTGATTAACAATTAACCATGGTTATGGTCGGTTCCACGACTACAAAATTGGCCTTGTTGGCGTCCACATTTATCTTGCCTTAATGATCAAATGGGTTCTGTGTAAGATGTCTTATGATTTTTTTTTCTACACATCGGCTTTTCTATATTCAACCTGGGATCTAAAACTCAAGCTGTGCTCTCTTGCCTCTTACATCATCACCAGTAATAAAGATTTTACTGTCAGAACTTGGCTGACAAATTTGCAGGCTCTTTATTACTAGCAATGATGGACTATAAGAAGCAGAAAAAACACAGCTTGAATTTCATTCCTAGCTCAAATCTGCAAGGCTGGCATTTAGAAAAATTATCCTGTGATTTCATAAACCAAGACATTTTGTGGGTGAAAGTCAGAGAATTAATATAAAACTTCCCCCCTAATCTCCTTCCTAGATGGCTCTGGTAAAGTCATTGCACAGTGTGGATTTGGTCAAGCCTGCACCGAGAAAATAATACGTAGATAATGTGTGTGACTCCCTTTTATTTCAGTTACCTAGATAATTTAAGCTGGAGGAATTGGAAGGACAGAGCTATTGTCCTCTATGACAAGAATCGGTGCTGTTGTGTTCTAAGAGTACACATTACAGTGGAACGTTGGTGCTTCAGTGTAAACCCTTGCATTCTCTAGGCTAGAGGGTTCTATAGGAGTCATTTTCCATCTCTGTAAATTATAGGTAACTAACAGCAAAGCAGAACAACCCTTGTCTATATACATCACAATTCTGCCCTGTCCAGTAGAAGTTCGATTGACTTCCCTCCATTATGGAAGAAGCTCGTTTTGCCTCCCTTTACACATTCATTTCAACATTACTTTATTCCATTTGAATGCGTGCCTTTTAGACTGCTCCACTGTGCCAATGATAAGATCCACCTAGTTTCCTCATTGATTGAGTTAAAAAGTTGCTAACGCATGTTCATCTTATAGCTGACAATTGTGGTTTACTTTAATAGCTTTTTTTTTAATGTTTATTTTTGAGAGAGAGAGTACATGCAGGGGAGGGCCAGAGAGGGGGGACAGAGGATCTGAAGCAGGCTCTGTGCTGATAACAGCACACCCAAAATGGGGCTCGAACTCATGAGCCCCAAGGTCATTACCCAAGCCAAAGTCAGACGCTCACCTGACTGAGCCATCCAGGTGCCCCGTTTTTTAACGGCATTGAATCTCCATTGATAAACTCCCAAATTAGGGTGTATTCAAGTGGTAGGGTGAAGTACTTCTGTGAAATACTGTTGTAAAATAACATTGTGAAGGACTACTGTGAAATACTGTAAAACCTTGGATTGAGAATAACTTGTTCTGTAGGTGTCCCACAAGACAAGCAAACATTTCTAGTAAATTTTAACTTGATACATGAGCCATGTCTTGCAATACGCATAGTACAGGACACCAAAGGTCACATGATCCCAACTGAGCCAATGGTTCTTCTCTCTCTCGCTCGCTGCAGGATTGTGGGTGACCATCAATGCCAGGTCACATTTCCACGAAATCTTCAAAAGGAGGCAAAAGCAAGCGTCATCAGATAGGTTCCTTGTCAAAGTTGCACGAAAAGAGAAAGATTCCATTGAGCCAACAGATCGCCGCGATTGGGTTAGTGATCGTGAAAGTCGTCCCACACAATAGCCCTCCTCTCTCTCGTCTCCTTCACACCAGCAGCAAAGATTTTCAATGGTAAGTGCAGGTTAATTTGTTTATTTTTTTCTCTATGGTTTATATTTTCTTTATTATCTTGCAGGATTCTGAAGTAGCACCATGAAGTGGTCCCTTGAGATAGTACTGTGATCTAATGCTATCAAGTAGTACCATTATGTAGCCCCGTAAAGTAGTCTTGTGAAGTAACGCCAGAAGTGAGAGTCATATTCACATGGTTTCTAATTCCGGGTTTGTTCTTTGCTCTCTGCATAGTTTCTTAGGTGGATTATTTCCATTTTTCTAGTTTCATTACCTCGTGTGGAAAATGTGACTAGTAATGATACCCACTCTGTGGGTTCTCCTGGAGAATGATACAAATTATTACATATTTTGAGTGGGATTATTTATTGTGTTTATAATATCGATTATTCCCATATAGGCTTTCAAATATATTGACGTATTGCTTACACATAATCTCCAAAAATTGGCGCATTGCTTGAAAGTTCCAGTTGGACTTCTTGGACCCCATTCTTGAGTTTCTAATGTAGGGCCTCCGTCCCCTCAAAATAGTAACAACAATCTTCAGGAGTGATTTTTTTTTTCATGAATGTGATGTCATAAAGACATAAATTTGTTGGCCCATTTTAATTGTTTACCTACATAAAATACATGTGTATATATGTAAAATTCTAGAATCAGACCAAGTTTTCTTCATCCTGTTTCTGACAAAGTAACAAGAATCCAAATATATTTTGTCAGCAGACTTAGAAGATATGACTGGAATCTTCACAGGAGGGAAAAACACAGAGGAAGGCTGCTGCCACGACACTTACTCAGCTCCCCCCTGGGGTAACACTTTCTGACGATGCAGCATAACCCACATCAAAAAGGCAAAAAAAGGGGGGGGGGGTACCAAAATATACCCCACAGTGTGGACATCGTTCATTCTGGCAATCCATATCTAGAGCCTCAAGGTTTTTTCTATGCTTTGAAGCTGGCATTCCTCTTTCAGGAAAATAGCCTTAAAAAAAAAAATAGTCAGATACACAGACTTAGGTATAAGGGTATTTACCACAGAACAGTTTCTGGATGAAAAATCAGAGACAACCTTAATACCCAATATTATCCAGCTATCATAAGCCATTTTTTTCAAGAACTCTTTTTAATTTGGAAAATGCTCAGAATATAATATTACATTTAAAAAGAATATCAAATCCTATGTGTTCTATGCTGCCAATTCGATAACATTTCACACGGATACACACCCCGAGCGTACGCACACGCATGTGTACATAAGCAGACAGAATGAAAGACTGGAAGAAACTGTCCAAAATATTTTTATAACGCTTATCTCTCAGTGGTGAGATCATGGGTGATGTTTCCATTTTTCCTTAAGCTATTACAGATTTCCCAAATTTTCAACAATGGGAATGTGCTACTATTACAGTCGGTAAAATAAACGTTACAACAACAGCAACAAGCTGCTAAATTGCAGAAGTTATACTTCTAAATTGCAGAAGTTTCCGTTGATAGCTGAGGACATCAGCTAAAAAGAGCAAGGAGAAGGTGGTCGCTATCATTATTGTGGCCACCGGCATCACTGGGAGAGCCCCCATGAGCCACGTCACCAATGAGAGTTCACTTTTTGACTTTCGTTGGCCCGGGACTGACTTCAGGCAGGAGATTGGAATTAGGTAAAAACCGATTGTGACCCACTATTATTTTATTTGAATAGCCAGTACTCTGCCTTGTTCCCACCGTGATCATACTGTTCTTTCAACCTTGAGCCACCTTTAAAGGTGGACAGGTGCAAAATAGTCATTCTGCAACCATCAAAATGGTGTTAGAGGGGCGCCTGGGTGGCTCAGTCGGTTGAGCATCCGACTTCGGCTCAGGTCATGATCTCACGGTCCATGAGTTCGAGCCCCGCGTTGGTGAGTTTGAGCCCCGCGTCGGGCTCTGTGCTGACAGCTCAGAGCCTGGAGCCTGCTTCGGATTCTGTGTCTCCCTCTCTCTGCCCCTTCCCTGCTCATGCTCTGTCTCTATCTCTCAAAAATGAATACATGTTAAAAAAATTTTTTTAATGGTATTAGATTTTTGCATTCATATTTTAGTCTTACTTCTGATTTCTGACAAGACTGATGTTGACAGCTTTTAGGAGTTCATGTGCCTTCTCTCTCTCTCTCTCTCTCTCTCTCTACACACACACACACACACACACACACACACACACACACTACTACTACTACCAAGAATCCATTCTCAGAAAGCTAAAGTTTGCACATTTTAGGGGATTAATACAGTAAACTTGAAATTTTTATTAAACATCCTTCCTGCTAAAATGTACATTTATGTACAAAATAATTTTAATTGAGAAACTAATATTTTTTGCTGTGATAATAAAAATCATTTGGAAATAGAGATTTTCTTATGCCTATCACCACTACCAAGTAGAGCTATTATGTGTTCAGAAAGAAACAGAGCTTATTTGAAATATATACATGTATATTCATAGACATGTGTATATATATGTATATATATATATTCATAGACACGTGTATATATATGTGTATATATGTATATATACATATATATTTCCTTTTAGAAAGTCATTACTTTATTTACATAAATGAAAATATCCTTGTCATTGATAACTGTGATTAAGGATCCTTTTTCAGAGAAATAGTCTAACTCTTCCCACAAAGTGGTTCATCCAGTTCGACACACCTAATTGAACCTGACGTTTCCCACGTTCTGCGAGATGATGTTAATCTAGTAGCTTCCTTCATCTCCTAGCTTGGTTTAAGGCAAAGAGTTTATTGACAGAGGCTGTGATTGGCATGCCTTTTGCTGACCAATTGCAATTTCCTCTCCTTGTAAACTCCATTTAGTGTTACAAAAACAATTCGAAGGCAGATTGTAGGTGCCAGCCTTTTCCTCTGACCTTTAAATCAAATTTAGAATTTCACAGGGTAGTATGCCTTCAAGAAAAATCTGTCAGCTTAATAAAGTGGAAATTTTCTGCAATGAATCTGCAATAAATTTCCACCATTCACAAAGAAAGGCAAGCTTTACTTATTGTTCTACAGTTCTGAACCACGTTAGGACAACTCTGAATAATGCAAGAAAGAAGGGGAGTGGCAGAAATCTAATGAGGGAAGAAAGACACACAGAGGGGAATAAGCGATAAAAGAAAAAAGAAGTATAAAGAGGCAAGACCAAAAAATGAATGAAAGGGGGGGGGGGGAAGGGGGGGTAAGGAAAAGCATTATTACGTTTTGTCTAGCTCTACCAAGGAGTACGAAATCATTAAAATCCTAAGACCTCCTGCTGGACATATGGAGAATTACAACTGCTCTAATCCCGGCTGGGTCTCTTTGTGTGTTTGTTGCAGCATACAATGACCTGATGGTTTATTCCACTTTCCAAACAAGTAAAGTTTCAAGCATTTGCTGAGCAAATCGAGACTATATAGTGTCTCTGTTATCAGAGGAAATCCTGGTGATTCCCATCAAAGAGGGTAATTACTTCTGGAGACATAAAGGCAGTAAGAAGTATTCCCTGATGTCAAAGTCTGGCTCATTCTGTTTTACCAAATCAATTGTCCCCTAGAACATGTTTCAACAAAGTGTTTTCTTCAGACTGAAGCATTCTTCCACTCTGAGAACAAGTTTCTAGACCAAATCGTTTACCTAACTATTAATGGAAGATGCGTGAAAATCATGCCTGTTACCTCTTCTCTTTTTCATTTTCCACCACTGCTAATGATCATAATAATTAACCTTTTAGTGGACACTGATGATGACTTAAGTGCTGTCCACTTGACAGGAAGCATCTCATCTAATCTTCCAAGATGGGAGTTTCATTTACAGATGAAAGTCAGGCCCCCAAACCATTAATGGACTTGCCCAGACTCACACAGTAATTAAACTCATCTGTGGCTTGACCTTAGCTACTCTTTGCCACCCATTTATAACATCTGATTTATGATACCAACTTCTCATGCTTTGATCAACTACCCTAATATTCTCATTTGAAAATGTCTGTACTGGATACAAAAGTTAAATGAAAAATTAAGAGAAGGAACGAGAATTTCTTAAATTATTCACAAAAAAATAGTAAAACCGTAAAATCAACTTCCTCCTAACTATTGGTTATTGGACAATAACCTGAGAGTGCTGCTTTGGAAAATGGAAATAGCTTGAGTATAGGGCTTTGGAGAAAGGGGAGACATATATTTCGCTTAAGGCAGGACTTTAAATCAAATCCATTTGAGGTTATGAAGGAGAATGAATTAAAGAACGTGACAGTGAGATGTTTATAGTGCTGGTCGGTGACAGGTGAAAGGTGATTCCTTGATATACTTTTGCCAGTCTGTTTGCATTTTCCTTGACCATATTCTCTCCATGACCTTGAGCCGGCCACGTGGCCTCCAGTCTTGATGTTTTTGGTTATGCATCTGTCAAATAAAAATTAGTGCTCTATCCCTCTTTGCCCTATGTGGGGGCTAGAGTGATAATCCGAAAATAGCTCATAAATGAAAATCTTGATCTAAAAAAGCATTTGGAAAATCATTCCAAGTATATCTCTGCTCCTTGCCTACATCACCACCTCCTTAATCAAACCTGTCATCACCTCTCACTTGCTCTGTGCTGTAGCCTCCTAAATGCTCTTGGTGACTCCATTCTTGTCCCCACCAAATGTGCTCTCCGTACTGTCACCGTGGTAATCTTTTTAAAGCACACCCACTGGACCCTCCAACTTAAAACACTCTAGTAGCAGGGTGCCTGGGTGGCTCAGTCAGTTGAGCGTCCGACTTCAGCTCAGGTCATGATCTCACAGTTCGTGAGTTCGAGCCCCACATCGGGCTCTGTGCTGACAGCTCGGAGCCTGGAGCCTGCTTTGGATTCTGTGTCTCCCTCTCTCTCTGCCCCCCACCCCTACCCTGCTCACACTCAGTCTATCTCTCTCAAAAATAAACATTAAAAAAAAAGAGCCAGAGTAACAGAACTCACAGGTTGATCCAGCCCCTCCTTGCCCCCTCTGATTTCTCTCCTATCTTGGGGGCCTTCTGGGTTTCTTTCCTTCTCCAACCTTCTCAGAGGCATTTGTCTCAGGGATGCTCTTCATCAGCCTTAGCACCTGGACAAACTGCCACTCATTCTTCAATACTGGGATGTTCACACATGAGGCTTAAAAAGAAATCCTGGCAGCGCACCTGGGTGGCTCAGTTAAGCATCTGACTTCAGATCATGTCGTGATCTCACGGTTCATGAATCCGAGCCCCACATTGGGTTCCATGAGGACAGCTTAGAACCTGGAGCCTGCTTCAGATTCTATGTCTTCCTCTCTCTCTCTACCCCTCCCCTGCTCATTCTCTCTCTCTCTCTCTCTCTCTCAAAAGTAAATAAACATTTTTTAAAAATCATTAAAATAAAAAAGAAATCCTGACAAAGAAACATCACCTTAGGCTTTCTACACTAGCCCAATACTTAACCTTCCATAGCACTTGGCAAATAACCCTTAGTCATTTCCATTTATCCAACCTCAAACTCTGGACCATGAATGTATTTATGTAAATGAAAGAGTCTCAACATTGGGTGCAATCACTTGGGGGACATTATTAAAAACCAACAATAACCAAAAGCTCTACTCCCAAGGATTCTGACCCAATTAGCCTAGGATGGTGTCCAGATGTTTGCCTGAAGTTCACAGGTGAATGTACTGTGAAATCAGGACTGAGATCTCCTGACCAATAAGGAGAAAAAAAATCCAGGAAGAAACTGAATACACAAGTTGTTCTCTCTGAGAGGTCATCATTTCATGAGGTTGAATTATCAGCAAACATGGGATATATATATATTTGGTTCTACTGGGTACTTAGTCATATAATGGTCTACACTTAGTTGTATACCTTGTCCTATAAGATGAACTTAGAATAGATGAAGGAGTACAGCACAGACCAAACTGTAATCATCGGGTATCTCAGCCCACACAATTATAAGTTCATAAACACTGTAATTACAGTACTCCTGGAGAGCCAGGTTGATGAAGGAGTCCTGCTTAAAGGCGGTAGAGCAGGTGGGTGAGGCAAGCTCAACGCTACAAATAGTAAAAAGTTCACTTAAGCCCCAGGAAGATGGTGGTAAGACCACCTTGCCCTGCAGGGTCAACTAAAAGGCTCTGTATCCCATTTCTCTGACAAAGACAGCTCTGATCTGTTTTAAGTAATGCTCTTCGTGAAAATGCCAACTTGTATATTCATATGGAAAGCCATCCTTTTGAAGGCAGAAAAATTAGAAATATAGACAAATAGAAAGTTGGTAAAAGAAAGTATTGATGCAACGTGGCTATTGCAGTTAATTCCCTTCTCTGTGTACATGCACGCTGTATGAATTTGAGTTAACACAGTACATAAAGCTTTATACCCTTTTGGAAAAATAAATCTAAGTTGTATCAGGAGTATCTTCTTATCATATATTTTAAGTAATATGGTTCTGTTAGATATATAATATCTGTTACATACACCTACACTTTTTATTGAACTATACTGATCATTGCCCATTTTGGTGGATTTCAATTTTTCACTTTTATAAGAATATAAAAATATAAAAATGTATGTAATTATTATTACACAGAATGACTGGGTTTGGGGAAACTAGTCATTCCAACATGATTTTCTGTAAACTTCATTTTTGTGTTCTCGATGTACCTACAAACGACAGATCCACCTGTCACAACAGGTGTTTTGATACATTAGGTCTGAGGTGGGGCCAGATAATCCGTATTTTTTTGGTTAAGCGCCACAGGCGATTCTTATGCAGGTGACTCATAGCTTCTACTTGAGAAACATGTATCAGCCTTTTTAAAATTCTCACACATGTTGGCAAACGGTCTGTCAGAAAGATAACAACTTTTATTTCCTTGAGCAACGTATAATCTTTTAAAATTTCTGTGCTGATTTGATAAGCAATAAATGTATGTGTTACTCTTTAATTTCCAGTGTCTTTGAATGCTAGCGAAGATAAAGGTTTTTATTTATTTTCTGGTCATTGTGTATATTATTTTGTGAAATTCTATTTCTTTTCATAACCTTTGCCCGTTTTTTTCATTAAGATTTTCTTTACTTGTTTGTAGGAACTCTTTCCATATTAAAACCACTCCTGGGCTGAAAATATATTTTCCAGTTTCTCGTCTGAGCTTTAACTTTATGGTGTTTATTTCTTGCCCTACAGAAGTTCCAGGAGTCTACACAGGTATACTTCTGTACCTTTTGCTAAGCATTCATCAGATCTTCCTTCTGGTTTTCGATGTCATTGTTTTCACATGTTTTTATGTTGCTTTTTTGTTTTCATTGTTATTATCGTTTGGGGTTTTTTTACTTAAAAAAAATTTTTTTTATTTTAAAGAGAGAGAGCGTGCATGCATGAGCAGGGGAGAGGGATGGGGGAGACAGAGAGAGATCATCTTAAGCAGGTCTCCACCCTCAATGCAGGGCTCAATCCCCTGACCCTGGGAGCATGACCTGAGCTGAAGTCAAGAGTTGGACGCTCAACTGACTGAGCCACCCAGGCACCCCTTACTTTAACTTTTTACATCATCTGGAATTTATTTTCATATAGAATATAAGGAAATAAACTTGTTTTTCAAGAGTTTCTGTTTTTTGCTAAGTATCCTTTTCATTTCTTGATATTGTAGGAGCCAAGGGCAGGCCACCTCAAAATGTGCCACTCTGGAAGACGGATTATTCGAAATAGAAGTTACAGCCTGTGTCATAAAAGAGACACCCTATGCAAGTAGAACACTCAGACTGTCCTCTGTCCCCCTGGGGGGGGGGGGGACATAATTAAATTTATATTAAATAAATATGTATGTATTTTATGTATATATTTTATGTATGTACATTTTAAATATGTATGTATTTGTATATACATTAAATAAAATAATAAATTATTTTATTTAATAAAATAAAAAATTTTATTTTTTATTGTGAAATTAAAAAAAATAGGGAAAAATTTTGTGAAATAAATGTCCCATATGAAAAGTACCCTCCCTGTACCAGTAGGTAAGGAGCTATCCTTATAACCAAAAATAGGAAATTTAGAGCCAGGAAGGCTATCTAAACCATCTCTGTTACTTTTTGCTAATTTACTATCCCCAGCCCAAGTTTGATCCAGAATTTCTTACTAATCGAAGCTCCCAAAGTTAAGCTGTCACTGCCCTGTCAATTCCTCACAGATTTATTGTCTCCTTGTCTAAAAAGTAGAAAAGCTAAGGGCACCTGGGTGGCTCAGTTGGTTAAAAGTAGAAAAGCTGCCTGCCTGGGTCATTTCTGTAGGTCTCAGTTTCATTATTGGGCCACAGGGCACATGGAATGAAACTTGCTGACTTTTATTCCTGTTAACCTGTCTCCTGTCAATTTAACTCTTAGTCCAGCTGGAAGAGTCTGAAGGGTGGAGGAAGAATTTTTCCTTCCCCGCACTAGCATATGGCACAGTCTTCTCTAACCAATACACCTTGTCATGTTCTTAGATGGGATGCAGTCAAAAGTAATCATACGATATTCAGAGGGAAGTCATGCTAATTCTCTTATCACGATTTTCCCCAACAGCACTAGGAAGGGATGACTCTTTACCTAATTCTGTCTCATGTCTCATTAACATTCATGAAAATACATCTTTAATTTTAGATGAACAACACATTTTCTTAGGGGAAAAAAAGCCTTCTTCCCAAATATGTGTCTGACAGCAGAAAACCTAAACTTGCCAAATTAAAAGGAACTCACTACTGTCTGGTGTAAAACATAGTCACTCTCTCGACACAGCACTGACTGCACAAGGAGGAAGCCAAGGAAGGACTAGAGATACCAGTGGTGGACCCAGTGGTGACAAGCCACAATGTGGAAGCTCAGCAGGCTGAGGAGAGTCCTGACAGAGACCACATGCCCTTCCCCAGAGGCCAGGGTGGCACATAACTAAACACCGATGTCCCCCCTACACACCCAGAGCTCAGGTCATCCAAGAGAGAAGGTGTGGATCATACACATGCTGACAGTGACTAAGCTTTACATCACACAGAGAAATAAGAAATTAAGAGTTGAGAAAGCATCGTTTACGAAAAAATTAAGGAAGTTACATGTTTCAACACCTGAATTGTATGATAGGTGAACGTTCCCAACAACCAGAGATATATGCTTCAGGTTGTTTTTCTACGTACAAGCAAAAATAACTTAAAAAAAAAAAAAATCCCACTTGTAAGAGCACTTGAAATGGCCCCTTCATCACTTATCTAATAATTGAGTCTATTTCTCTGATTTCCTTTCTTATCCATTGATCTCTGCATATCCTCTTGGTTCACAATCGCACTGTGTTAATTGCTATCATTTTATAAACACTTAAATAACTGGTAATGAATCTCCACCTAATTATGCTTCTTTTTTTAAGAAAATTTTTAAAATTTATTTATTTTGAGAGAGAATGAGTGGGGGAAGGGCAGAGAGAGAGAGAATCCCAAGTAGGCTCCGTGCTGTCAGCTTAGAGTCCAATTCAGGGCTCAAACTCATGAACCATGAGATCACGACCTGAGCCGAAACTAAGAGTCGGAAACTTAACCGAGCCACCCACGCACCCCTAACTTTGTTTATTTTTAAAAATCTCATCAATCTTCTGTATCACTTATTTTTTCAAGTGAACATTAGATTCTACTCTGTCAACTACAGAGGAAAAAAAGACATGAATTCCTCTGAGACTTTGATTAAAATTCTTTTAAAGCTACAAATTAATTTGGGAAGACTTCACATCTTTAGAAGACCGATATTTACCATCAAAAATATGGCTTGTTATGTGATAGTTAACTATATATGTCTCCATAAGGTTTTTCTTTATCTTGATTTTAAAAGTACACTTTTCTTTGAGGTGCTTTTGGGCGGGGGGGGACGGGGGTTGTAGTTTATTGCTAATGCAATTTAGTAAATTTTATTCTACATTTTACTGTTATATACAAAGATATTGACTTACATGTAATTACTTTATATTTAATCCTTTTTACTAAATACTCCTAATTCTTCTAATAATTTTTACATAGTTCTCAGAAGTTGTTTCTGTAGGCAAACAATAATACTTCATTTCTTGTTGTGGTACTAAGAGTCAAAAGTACATAGTTCATTGAAAAGAATGCAAACGACCCTTAAACAGATGAGGAATAAAAGGTTAACTTTGCTCGTGATAATGAGCTTACGTGTTATGCTACCATCCGCTCTTCACCTATCAGATAGGCAGAAAGTCAACCACTGACAATACAGGCTGTTGGTGAGGCTGTGGGGAGGAGGCTCTTTGAAAGGTGGGTAGTGAGATTATAAATGATTCGATCCCTCCAGCAAGGAATGTGGCAATATCTAGGAAGGGTGTGATTTTATCCTGTAACACAGAAATCCCACTTCTTAGAATCTATCTCAATTCATTGCCAAAACTGTGAAAAGAGTATGCAAAACTAGATAGATAGATAGATAGATAGATAGACACATACATACATATGCACACACAAGACTATTCATTACTTTTGTTCTTGGACGCTTTCTAAAAATTACTTTTCAATTTGGTCAACAATTTCTTTTCTTCTCTCTTAATAATAAAAGCATGTAGAGAAAGAGACTGTTCTTGAAGAACAGCATTAGCTGTATCCTCCGAAATGTTTATCTCTTGTTTTATTGTCATTTAGTTCAGAGTCTTCAATTTCTTTGCAGGATCTTTCTTCATTTTTGCTAACCTGTGTATTTGAAAGTCTTCACATGTGAAATGTTATTTCTTCATTTTTGAAATTCAAATATTGTATTACCATTTGTCTAAATGACTTCATTTGATTCGGCATGATAACTGTAGATCCTTTTTTGATTTGAAAATTTTATAATTTTTTAGCTTAGTGAAGTTTCTGTCTTTTGTGTCTGACATTTGTATGCACCATGTTTGCGCTCTCTCTTCCCCTGGGGGGCTCAGGGCAGGCTGCCCCAGAATGTGCCATTTTGCCACTCAGATTATGTCTAAGCTGAAGATAATCAAGGTCCAACAGACTCAACAAGAGCTTTTTATCTCCCCCTTAACTGCCTAAAAAAATTTAGATACAGAGCCTATACCAGGAGGAGAGCTATTACCAAACATAACCATTTTTTACATAAGAAAATAACTTTTTTTACATGGTGTGGCAAACACTGGTTCACCAAGCACTTCCTTTTTCCAACTTCCTGTGATTTGTCTTCATCGCTCTGAGACCCAGATCACTCCCTGCTTCTTCTTAGCTCCCACGACGGCTTCTCAGCTTCAATTCCCGGCTGTGGGGAGCCTCTCGTGACTTTGCAGGGCTCCCCGTTGGTATGTAATTAACTTCATTTTTTCCCCTGCTAATCTGTCTTATGTCAATTTAATTAGAAGGCCAGCCAAAGAATCTGAAAGGGAAGAAGGAAAAGTTTCCGTCTCCTCTACCTACAACTCTTGGTTCACAAATTTCCTCAAACTACCCTCCATACCTTGTTGTTTTGCTCAGCCTTTTTAAGTCTTGTTCTTTCTATTCAGAATTATGGGTGGATTTCTTGATTTGCTTTCTGTGGGACAAATTCTCCTTTTGCAGTACACTGTCTCCATCTGAGTGCAATCTTTTTTTTTTTTAAATTTTAGAGAGCAAGAGAGTGCACACAAGCAGGGAGAAGAGCAGAGACAGAGAGAGAGAATCTTAAGCAGACTCCACACTCAGCATAGAGCCCACTGCGGGGCTCGATCCCATGACCTAGGGATTATAACCCGAGCCAAAATCAAGAGTTGGACTCTCTGACTGAGCCACCCAGACACCCCAAACCTCGGTCATTATTTAAATGTCCAGGCAGACTTTTCCGGGGCAGATCAGTCCTTCTACCTGCTTATTATAACAGTGTAAATGTACTCTTCTAGTGAATCTCCTTGAGAATGCAGCATTTTTCCCCAAAACTTCCTCCATTCTTATAGCCAATCTATGTCTTAAAGGGGCTTTTCCTCTGATGCTTCAGGGCTGTTCGTCGCTTAAAACTGGAAGATCTCATGTCCTCTTGAAAGACAAAGCTGTACCAGCTCTTAGTTTCCCCTAAAGGCCTTTTTCTGGCTCACCTACACCTTCTGAAGCATAAGCCTGTAGTTCTGTGTGACTGTCAGCTACTTATTTCCTGGAAACTGTATGATAGTTCTCTCAAGTATTTAAGTTCATTTCACCTGCACACTGTGCGGCTAAACGTATTCAAAATGTCTGACACACGTAGGGCCCTTTTCCAAGTTACCACACTGTTCCTATTTCTATCTTCAGTCAGTCCGATCCAGGGGACTCTAGAAGGACTGGAATTAAATTTCTTTTGTTATATGCCACCCAGAAGTTGACGGATGATGGGTAGTAATTTTGTATTTCAGAATCCACCACTGTATGTATATCCAATAAACGTATCAGCAATCACAAATTAAGAAAGAAGCAAACCCTTTGGGGACACAAGGACTGCGGAAGGAAGAGCACCCAGGCAGTCTCAGAACACACACCATCACGGAATTTTTAGGGTGATTTTACAAGGAAGACTTTAGGGGCACGGGTGGCTCAGTCAGTTAAGCACTCGACTCTTGGTTTCAGCTTGGGTCATGATCTCACAGCTTGTGAGTCTGAGCCCCACATTAGGCTCTGTGCTGATAGCTCGGAGCCTGCTTCAAATTCTCTGTATCTCTCTCGTGCTGCCTCTGCCCCCTCCCCTCTTAAAATAAATAAAACATTTTTTAACTTAAAATAAAAGGAAGTTTCTATCATGGAGGTGGACTTTTCCCAATATGGAGCTTATTAAAATTTTTTCTTGCTACAGTCCATGAGAAAGAGGGAGAGAGAGAAGAGAAAAAGGAGAGGAAAGGAAAAGTCTGGAGAGGGTCTTTTTCAGAGCAGGTGCAGAAGCAAGCCTCATCCTGTAAAGTGCTACAACTGTATGGATCCTAACAGCAGCCTGTGTTCATGGTAAAATTAACACAGTGGTATCATAATGATCGTTAACATTGCTAAGTTAGCCTCACCATGTGCCAACACCTGTTTTTAGGTATCATAAAATGCCTATAAGAATTTGTGTTCTTTGGGGCACCTGGGTGGCTCATTTGGTTAAGCCTGCCAACTCTTTTGGCTCAGGTCATGATCTTGTGGTCTGTAGGACTGACCCCTGAGCCAGGCTCTGCACTGTCAGCACAGAGCCTGCTTGGGATTCTCTCTCTCCCTCTCTCTCTGCCCCTCCCCTGCTCTCTCTCTCAAAATAAATGAATAAACTTAAAAAAACATAATTTGTGTTCTTTGTCAATCCTTGAAATTCTCAGCCATCATCACTACTCTTCACATCCTCCCTTTGCTTTATAGTCTATGCATTTTTTCAAAATCCTGTGTCTTTTTTTTTTTAATTTTTTTTTACCATTTATTTATTTTTGAGACAGAGAGAGACAGAGCATGAACGGGGGAGGGTCAGAGAGAGGGAGACACAGAATCTGAAACAGGCTCTAGGCTCTGAGCTGTCAGCACAGAGCCCGACGCGGGGCTCAAACTCACGGACCGCGAGATCATGACCTGAGCTGAAGCCGGCCGCTTAACCGGCTGAGCCACCCAGGCGCCCCCAAAATCCTGTGTCTTAAACCTTCTCTCTCCTTTTTCTCTCCCTCCTTACTATTATTATCAACGTCATCACCTGATCTTCTTTTTCTGGTCATCTTGTTCTTACCTCAGGTTTTTAAAATTTTTTTTCTTTAATGTCTCTAAATATTTTAAGTGCTGTTTCCTCATCTTTTTCCAATAATTCCATTATCTGAATGTATCAAGGCTATCATTTTGCTGATTCCTGCTGCTGATGGCTTATTTCCTCATATATCTTATAATTTTGGATTGTGAGGTAATGTGTGGTAGGACTTTATCTAGGGTAGTGACTCTCAGCTGGGAACTTCTGCCCCCCACCCAGGGCATTTGGCATTTCTAGAGACATTCTTGCTTATCAAAACTGGGTGCTAACAGGGATGCCTGAGTGGCTCAGTCAGTTAACCATCCAACTTCGGCTCAGGTCATGATTTCATGGTCCGTGGGTTCGAGTCCCACATTGGGCTCTGTGCTGACAGCTCAGAACCTGGAGCCTGCTTTGGATTCTGTGTCTCCCTTTCTTTGCCCCTCCCCTCCCCTGTTCTCTCTCTCTCTCCCTCTCTCTCAAAAATAAAAAAAAATATATTTAAAAAAATGGGTGCTAATAGCATCTAGTAGGGGTAAAGACCAAGAATGCTGCTAAACACACTGTTTACCTAAGTCATGGAAGGGGAAGAGAGACAAACAGGGGAAACAACCCAGAGGTTTTCAACAGCAGGAAGTTGCTGGCACACAAAGGATAGACCCTTGGAGGAGGTAGTGTTACCACAACCCAGAAGCTAGAACCATTAGGTAAAGGCCAGAACCACAAGAGGCACTGTTCTGGGGGAACTCAGGCAACAGAGAGAGGGCTTCCCAGCCAGAAGCTGAAGTCATGGAAAATGGGAAAACTATTGTCTGAAAATGCCCCCTTGAGCAGGAGAGGGAGAGAAACACACTGGTTTCTCCTTTCTGCCCTCCAATTTTCTTTTAACTTTTTTAAAAAAAATTTAATGCTTTTTTAACTTATTTTTGAGGGAGAGAAAGACAGAGTGGGAGCAGGGGAGGGCCAGAAACAGAGGGAGACACAGAATCCAAAGCAGGCTCCAGGCTCTGAGCTGTCAGCACAGAGCCCAATGCAGGGCTTGAACTCATAAACTGCAAGATCATGACCTACCCGAAGTCAGAGGCTTAACTGACTGAGCCACCCAGGTACCCCGTCTGCCCTCCAATTTTCTATAGATGCCTCTCATTGGTCAGACTAGCCACAAACCAGCTTTTAAGGGATCCCAAAGAAATTATTTTGAAGAGAAGCTCGGAGGAAATAGAGCCCAGAGCAACAGGTGATACCTACACAGTTGCCATAGCAACAGGGCCTGTGTCCATCTCTGTGGGGAACCCGCCTCTGGTTTTCAGATCCCTCTTTAGGGATTTCCTTTCTTCTTTTTTTTTTTCCTAGTTCAGCCCAACATTAATAAGATGCTTGTTGCATATGTTTATCTACCTTTTCCAGTTGTCTCATAACAGGAGATTTTTTAAAATATCTTTTCTGCACTATTGTTAGAAGTTACAATAATTTTTTTTGACCTTTTAAGGGCAAAAGGTTTGCTAATATCTTAGGGAAAGACAGCTGATAGTTTAGAACAAAACTAAACTCTAGTCATTCCGGTATATAGTCAACAAATATTTATGTTATGCCTACCAGGTACCAGTCACTTTTCTAAGTTCTACTGAAATAATGAGGAACAAGATCCAATGTCTGACATCTATATGATAGATATAGATAGATAGATAGATAGATCCACAGACACATGTATTTTTAGAATTGAATCAGCGTGCACTATCTCCTTACTTAGATGCAGCTAGGTATACAATATTCATCAACATACAGATATTCACACATTGAAGTGAATGTGTGAATCTGTATGTGGGTCTACATATGTGTGTATGTGGAAGTAAATAAGCAACTTGGTAGTAAATCGGGAGTAAACAGGTAGTAAATGATATAGAGCACATTGCCTATGGCAACACATCCTTTGTTTCTTCTCAAAACATTTTTTTATCATTTCATAAAGTCCTAGGTTTAATAAAAATTAGATATCATTAAGGGAATAGAGCTGAACTTCAGGAGTCAAGCGTTGGTTTACCAAACATCAGCTCTTACAAGACAAAAGCAAGTTTACATTTGTATCAAAATAAAAAGTAGCAACAAGCACATCAACAAACAACAAGACTAGGTTCTCTAGAGTTTTCCATGACTTCTGCCTGTTGACTGCCTTCCTGCCTTTCTACAATGGGTAACATTTCAGATTTCAAGTGACAAAGAAGTGATGGTTCAGGCCCTGGAGAATTTTAGGTTTAAAAAAAAGTCTAGGTTATTCACATTTGTATCTGTGTTTTTTTTTGGGGGGGGAGGGGGTGTCTATTTTTAATCTCCTAACCAATCTCTAGAGAAAGGAGAAATGTCCAGAGATGAGGCTTCAAGGAGCAAGAAAAGCAAAGTGAGAAAACACCAAGGTAATTACCAATTGTGATTATCCAAATCTAACCTTAGAACCTTATTTCAAGTCATTTTTATCTTTAGCCATTACAGTAAATGTGTTGTTGATATCAAAATAGCCTTTGAACCTCTCTCCAGCTAAGGTGTCCTAAGATGAGTAAGAACTCATCTCAAAGAAAAGGCATTGGTTCTCTCTTCGTGGAAAGGGGAGGGCAGCTCAGGCTTCAGGCTTTAATCAAGACCCATTATATTTATATTGAGGTCAATTTATTTCCTAACTAAGATGCAGACACACAAATAAACTCCCACTATTCTCATTCTTACGAACTTGGATTATGTTAAAGTTTTGCCAATGGGAGTGCGTGACCTACTTTGTAATTCAGTTACATACTTTTTATTCTCTCATAATGCGTATAGTTTTGGGGGGCTCAATTTAGGTGAAATGCAGTAACTCCTCCTTCAATTGTAAGACACAGGTAAAAATACACACAAAGAATTTTTAGATATCATTATGGATATTAGACAAAGTAACAAGTTAAAAGTGGAATTATTTTATGGTGGTGTTTGGATGATGTCTTGACAAGTATTCAATAGTTCAGATATCTTCAAAATCTTCCCTACATACTAAACAAATGTGAAGTCTTTGGTTATTTAATAGCTCACCATGGGATATTTTTTTCTTGTTATTTACCAGGTCTGGGGGAGATAGATAGTGACGGCAGAGATTTTGTCTTCATCTAAAACATTATCCATCAAAGACCAACATACTCTCTGAGAAAAGATGGAATTTCACACTGGCCCTGTATTTTAATAGAAAATGAGCTGGCATTTGCTCCTGTCAGCTAATGAAACAACTGGGGGCTTTTGGAGAATGAAAAATGGGTGATTAACAACTTCATCTGGAGACAAAGAAGATCTGCTCATCTCTTAAAGACGAGTTGACAATTCCTTATTTGGGAACTTTGTTCTGAATGCTCTGGGAGGAGCAGCGAGGAGAACCGCAAGTTTGTATGTCAGGGTGTTGTTATTGCTACTAGTAATTTTCCTTCGATAGATGGGAAAGACTAATGCCAGCGTCATGGAGAAATCGCTTTCATTCTCTTTCATATCATCATAAGAGTATTTCTATAAAATTCTTAGGGAGGGAGAAAAAAAAGAAAGTTTAAAGCCTGGCCATTCTGAAATGAAGCAGAGGAATTGGACTCGAAGGGGTAGACCAGTCGTCTTTCTGGATGGTATCCTGTCTCCAGAGTTAGATAATTGAATGTGATAAAGATTTTACCAGCCATGCTAAATAAATTATGAGACATAACACAACGGATTGTAAACCAGTCTTTAAAAATCATCATGTAGACAGTAAAACATAATGTTTAAGGTCACAGACAATGGTATCAGATAAACCAGGGTTCAAGTCCCCATCCTACTATTTAGCAGCTGCATTACCTTGAACAAGTTCACCTCTCCAGAAGTAATCATCTCAGAGTTGTTGTAGAAATTACAGGAGATAATGCACTTAAAAAGCTTGTCATAAGCCTGATAGTTGCTCAAAAATATTTATCACATGAATGAATGAATACTTAATAGATGTTTGTTCTTTTCATAATATTTTGAGCTAGAAATATATCCATGATATTGCTGAATTTTGTTTAAAAAATCATTTGCAGAACCACATATAATCTATAATTTCACATACACGAGTTCCCTGCATGTTTCTCTACATGTCTGTGTGCACATGAGCTAAATGGAAGGATGTTAATGAAAACAACTGTTATTTTCATGCAATGATATTTCCAGTGCTTATCACTCACCACTTTGTATTTTTCTCTATATGCCATCTTATAGAAACTATTAAGCCGTATGTAAAAAATCAATATGCACCAGACAGGTTTAAACATTTATCTAAATATTCAGTAGATGAGGCTGAAGTCTTACTGGAGAAAGAGATTAGGAAGAAAAGAACATCGGGAGCAATTTATCTTTAGAGACCTCTTCCAAAGGTGAAAGATACAAAGGAGTGATCTCCCTGCTCATTGGGGCACAAAAGAAATTGTTTCACCACTCCTTTGCTGCCATACAACTGTCTTTTGAAGAGTGTCTCAGAGACTCCCATGTAATAAAGAAACATTTATTACCCATTTCAAATGACCTCTTAGAAAATCTCTGCTACTAGATAGCTGGGACAACTTAAACAAGAAAAATGAAGAGAGATCAGTTCCTCTTTGGCTTCTTATCAAACTGCGCCCTATCACTAAACAGCTTACTCACAAAGGGAATTCACAAGGGATAACCTGACATGCAATTCTGTGATGTAGGAAAAATCCACTGCCTGGACTGACATCCAGGTGAAACGGCTGTATGTTATATTCATGCATGTGAAGTCATTCACTGCCATTCACGTGATGATGAAACGTCCCCAGAGAGCCTTTCTGCTTTGGATTTTGTTGAATAAATTTCTTAGGATAGATCCAGGAAGGCATTAGAGGGAAAAGACTGACCAAGGAGGCTGGCATTTCCTGGTCTGGGACAGTGAGGGAGTTGGCCACCCCCCAGGAATCCATGGCCCTTACTGTGTGTCCATGATTCTCTACAAGCCTAAGTTTGTGGGCTCAATCAGAGAGGCAGGATCCTCCCCAGCAGACCCATATTGACTTAGCTTCCATGCATCAGGATCACACCATGGGGGGGGAGGGCAAAGGAAAACAATTTTCATAAAATAAGCATACATGTGTACAAGCGTGTAGAGTACCCATGCGAGAATATATAAAACCTGGAAACAGAACTAGCTTGGCAAAAGAAAGTCTTAACGGCAAGAATTGTGTTGTCCAATATCACAGCTACAGGAAGTTTTAAAATTAAAATTAATTAAAATTAAGAATTCAGTTCTTTAGTTGTACTAGCCACATTTCGAGTGTTCGGTTGTCTCCTGTGGCTCGTGGTGACTGTATTAAACAGCACCGAAATAGAACATTTCCATCACTCTGGAAAGTTCTATTAAACAGTACTGGGCAAGAGCCTACAGTATACTCTTTGACCTTTTAAATGATGTACTATGTGCATGTATTACTTATTCAAAAATTAAAATTATTACATATTTCAAAAATTTGAAGTAATAATGTTTTAATTGTTTTACATAATTTGTATTGAAAAGTTCAGAAGGACTTCTCCATTTTTCATTAGGGGCTACTAGGATTGCAAACACATAACACCCTTAAATGGCCAAATTCAAAAATCCTATTATAGGTTGTTTTCCCTAGAGCAAATATAACAACTAAAAAAGAACTTAAGGCAAGCGTTAATTAAAATCATGAAGTACAAAGCCCTAGTTTTATTTCCAAGACTAATAATAAGCTGCTCTTTTAAAATTGATTTTTTTTTTCTCCCAGGTACAGGAATCATATCACAGATGGAGGGTATAATGAGACAAGTGTCAGATGGTCTATGTTGAAGCTTCAGGTCCAACTGTGCACAGCATGGCTGCGGCAGTGACACTCACAGGTATGTGACACCCAGCTCTCTCCTCCCTGTTGTCTATATTAAGCAGAAAAGCCAAGTATTGGGTGAATAATGGCATTTGAAGTTTTGGTCTTTGTCAGCATTTACAGAAGCCCCAAATAGAAATACTGTGAAATCATCTTTGATGCTGCTTATGTTTGGGGGGGGGGGGGGGGTGACATACTGATGAACAAAATTACTTTAAAAAAAATATATTCAAAAAAATATATTGAATGCTTAATACCTGTGAGGTTCTGTTCCAGGCCCCAGAGATCTAGCAGATAGAATCCCAGGCCTCAAGTTGCTTACTTTCTAAGCTACTCGACAGTCGATAAGCAAATAAGTAAAATAATAATAATAAACAAAAAAGAAACGCATGACAGATGGAAGGGACTGAGTGTGTTCTCAGAAGCATGCTAATTTACATAGGGTGGCTGTGGTGGGCAGAATACTGGTCTCCCAGAAACGGCTCACATCCTAATCCCAGAAATCTGTGAGTATGTGACCTGATACAGTAAAAGAAACTTTGCAGGTGTGACTCAGTTAAGGATCTGGCGGCTGAGGAGATTATCCTGGATGATCTGGGCTGACCTAACGTAATCACAGACGTCCAAAGAAGACGTGGAGAGACAGGATGTTGAGCTGATGTGATCGCGGGAAGGAACCGTGACAAAGGAATGTGAACAGTCTCTAGAAGCTGGAAAAAGGCAAGGCAACTAATTCTCCACCAGAGCCTCCGGAGGAAACAAAGATCTGCTGACACTTTGACTTGAGCCCAGTGAAAACCATTTTGCACTTTGACCTCCAGAAAGGGAAGATAATACACTTGTGTAGTTTTAGTCACAAAACACTAATTTAGTGGCGATTTTCTAGGGCAGAAGAGGAAAGTAACACGGTGGCCATGGATGGCTTCACTGAAAAGTTGACCTTTGGAAGAAGATCTAAGGAGGGTAGGGAGAGTCATGCAGAGGTCTGAGCAGAAAGCATTCCAGGCGGAGAGTCGGGAAGTGAAAATTCCCTGAGGCAAGGGCACATCTGGCATGTTGGAGGAGACTGGACTGCAGGGGGCAAGGGCAGAAGCAAGTTGGCCAGTTAGGGGGCTACTTTCATAATGCAAATGAGAGATGATGATGGCTTGGACAGGGGCAATGCAGAATGGTGGGTCTCTAGGTGTGTTTTACAAAGATCATTCCATTTATAAGGTTGAGAAGAGATTGTAAAGGGGACGAGTGAAGGGACCATGAGACAGTCAGGAAATTACTGCAATTATTTAGACAAGACGTTAAGGTCCCTTGGACTTCCATCCAAGAGTTGATGGTTGACACTAGAATCTATTTTCAAAGGGGAGGGGGGCGGACAGAGTTTTCTGACACCTGTTAAGAATGAAAGTTATCCAGAGAGAAGTCTCACTCACAGTTTTGCCTTTTTCTTTATCACTTTCTGTAATCCTACACCCCAGGCTGGGAGACTCACTTTCAGGATCCATTTAAACAATCTACTAGATTACTTATAAAAAGGAAAGAGAAAGCTTGGATCAGTAAAATCAAGTCAGGTCCTCAAGTGGTATCCACAACCCCCTTTTCTTGTCACCTTTTGTCAGAACAATGGAAGAATAGAATTACAAGAGCCTGGGGGGTCAGCAGCTACAACAGAAAGGCCCCAAAACATACAAGTTATCTAGACCAGGCATGTCAAGCATGGGTTCCAGATACCTAAGAGATCATTGGGTTACAGGAACTGCCTTCAATATTTTAAAAATTCTTTTAGGAACTTTAAATAGAAGTCACATCTTGCACTGGTTGTCTGGTTTGGGTTACGTTATAGCCACTCCGTGTGGTCCAAATTATACGAGTCAGTAAACAATTAACAAAAATAGGAAAATCAACTATTACTTAAGAAATTCAATGTGTTTTGAAAATTTTCTTTAAAACCATTGGGACTATAGGGAAATTAATCAGAGGGTACCCAGAGGGAATCTTTGGGACATACAGAGTTAGTTATTTTTGGCCCAGGTGATTATCCTGGCCCCCCACCCCCATAGCTTTTGTTCAGATGATAATTTCATACCCTTATCTCCTACCCACTGATCTAGCATAGTGGGCAATTGTGATTTGCCTTACCAGAATTCTCTCTAATTTTTTGAGGATCCTCTATATGGTTTCTCACAGGGGCTGTACATATACACAATGAAATATTATGCAGCCATAAAAAGGATGAGATCTTATCATTTGCAACAACATGGATGGATCAAGAGGGTATTATACTAAGTGAAATGCATAGACTGAGAAAGGTAAACACCATATGATTTCACTCATGTGTAAAATCTAAAAATCAAAAACAGTGAATACATAACCAACAAAAAGCAGAATCAGATAAATACAGAGAACAAAATGATGGTTGCCCGAGAAAAGGGGGTCGGGGATGAGCAAAACAGGTGAAGCAGAGTGGGAGATACAGGCTTCCAATTATAGAATAAACAAGTCACAGGAATAAGAGGCACAGCATAGGGAACACCATCAACGATATTGTAATAGCGTTGTACAATGACAGATGGAGGCTACACTTATGGTGAGTAGAGCATAAGTAAATAGAAGTTGAATGACTGGTGCACACATGAAACTAATGTAACATTGTCAACTATACTCAAATAAAAGTTTGAGCATATAAAATGCATACCTTATATAGACTCGTATATATAAAAATACTAGTAGGAACTAGTACTAGGAATTACATGACCAGTTTTGGGTCCTTTTTCTTTAACTTACTTGCTGTGGAGTAAGCCACTTAGTGTTGGCAATTACATAAAAACTAATTTACTATCAAGGCTGTTAAGAGGAATAATTATATAAAGTCTCTGAGAACAATTTGAAATGTATAATCACACTATACAGAGACAAAGGAGCAAACTGAGATTATTATTGTCGGCTATTTTCCCGGTCCACTCTCTAATGAAAGCAAGTAGTGAAATTGAGTGCAAGAGTCAGCAAGGCAAGGTCCTTAAATAATTGAGAATTGTTGACTATAAATAATTATTTTGCTATTAAACCTTTAGACTATGTTTGGTGCATATACTCTAAAAGATGCGTGTCTTCCACCAACACCTTTTACTTCTGTGTACTGTGACCAACCCCGAAGAAATTCTGGGTGTGTGTGTGTGTGTGTGTGTGTTTCTCCTCCATTAAATTTGAACAGGACACAAGTCATTATGGACTCTCATCCATTATAGGACTATGTGAGCCTTTCAACATTTGCATATGAATAACTAAAAGAGATTTATGACTTTATCTTTGAACATAAAAAAGGTTTTGTTGCATAAATTACACTATTTCTAAGCCCATTCGGCTTTCTGTACTGCCTATCCATCTAGTATGCATGAGTTGGTCCCGTGTTCCCATTGGGAAGGTGTTAAGTGAGTTACATGCTTTTTGGGGTGTTTGAATTACTGTATTCCTCAACTGGAGTTTGCTGACACAGTGTGAATAGGCAGGGCTCCCAAGACAGCAAGAGGAGCCTTGCTGAGTTCAGCATAACTTGGCTCCTTAAAAGCTGTAACCCAGGCCAATGATCTCCAACCACATAGTTGTAGTTCAAATGAAACGCAAATCACAAACATGCTTCCTGAACAACATGGGAGATGATGTATCACGGAGAGCTAGAGTAAAGTGTTATACTACATAAGGAGTTATGATTATTATCTCCATTTGCAAAAGTCACACCGAGTCCAAAATACCAATCTAGTTGTATGTGCCTCCAAAGCCCACACGTTAAGCCATGTTGTATGTTGCAAACTGCCCAAACTCTGAGACCTAATATTTGAAATAATTCTGTCCACAAGTACCCATCTTTCCCCCATCTCATTCATTCATATCTATTGGCACTGTTCTTTTTTTTTTAATGTTGATTTATTTTAAATGTTTATCTTTTGAGAGAGACAAAGAGAGAGAGAGACAGACAGAATGCGAGCAAGGCAGGGGCAGAAAGAGAGGGAAGACACTGAATCTGAAGCAGGCTCCAGGCTCTGAGCTGTCAGCACAGAGCCCGATGTGGGGCTTGAACTCGTGAACCTGAACTGAAGTCGGATGCTTAACCAACTGAGTCATGCAGCTGCCCTAATGTTGATTTATTTATTTTAAGAGGGGGTGGGGGGAGAGAGAGAATCCCAAGCAGGTTCCATGTTATCAGTGCAGAGCTCCTGGCTTGATCTCACAAACCATGAGATCATGATCTGAGCCGAAATCAAGAGTCAGACGCTCAGCTAACTGAGCGATCCAGGAGCCCCTGGCACTGTTCCTTAAACACATCTTGATATCTAGAACCTTGAAAACTTGCCAGGTGTTCTGGTCCCTCTCCCTGTTATGACTTACCTGCTTCTTCCCTAAGCCTGGATCCAATGGTCCTGGTGAACTGCTTCCAATGCAGATACCAGTCTGCAGCTCTCCAGGTCCTTGAACCCCTGCCAGTCCTCCTGAGTCCAGCCCCAGCTGTGAGTAACATCATGTATGTGCTTGCATCCCATTTCTGAGCTAGCAAATATGGGCAAAGAATATGAAAAAATTGGGCTGAACAGGTCCCCTACAAATCTTTTTTCTCAGCAAGACCCACACAGGGCCACGGAAGTGGTGAAATACAATCCAGGTAATGACTAGAATGACCAGTCATTTTCAAACAAAATGACATCGTCTGAAACAAATGGCAAGTGTCATGGGACACTAGGACTGGCCTGGGCAAACAAACTATATGGTCACTGTAATGCTAACACCCTCAGCCATAGAGATTGGAGGTTGAAAGCAAGGATTTTGGACTCTGATCTCAGATTAGATCCCAGCAAGGCCATAGTATAAGTATGTGACCTTGACCATCTTGCTTCCCCATTCTAAGACTCAATTTCCTTAACCATAAACTCTGGATAAAACAATACCAAGTCCTAGTATTGCAGTAAGGATTTTAAACATTAAAGAATATTTTATCATCCTATTTTATTTAACTGGCCTCCCTAGCATTGTTCAGGATAGTAACAAGTGAATCTATGTGCTGTTTCTTACCCTGGACATACACAGAGTTCCACGTGGTCTTATGTAAAGTTTCTCTGTTGTAAACCAATCCTTGCATTGTTCTGAAGGGTAACTGCCCTTGTCCTGGTCTTATCTCCCAGAGTCCTGTGGAAGTGATCCCCCATCCCATGACAGACAGCCTATAATAAAAGTACAACCATCCCTAAGACACTTCCAAATTTCTTTTAAGTTAAAGTATAGTGTTATATCAGCTAACATATAGTGTTATATCAGTTTCAGGTGTACAATATAATGATTCAACAATTCTATATATTACTCAGGGCTCATCAAGGTAAGTGTATTCTTAATGTTCTTTATCTATTTCACCCATCCCCCCACTGCCCTCCCCTCTAACAACACCGGTTTGTCCTCTGTATTTAAGAGTGTTTTTGTTTCGGGGCACCTGGGCTTCTCAGTCGGTTAAGTGTCCAACGTCAGCTCAGATCTCACGGTTCATGGGTTCGAGCCCCGCGTCGGGCTCTGTGCTGATAGCTCCGAGCCTGGAGCCCGTGTCTGATTCTGTGTCTCCCTCTCTCTCTGCCCCTCCCCTGCTCACTCTGTCTCTCTCTGTCTCTCAAAAATAAATAAATGCAAAAAAAATTTTTTTAAAGTGTTCTTGTTTCTTTTTATCTTTGCTCATTTGCTTTGATTCTTAAATTCCCTCTGTGAGTGAAATCATAAAGTATTTGTCTTTCTCTGACTGACTTATTTCACTTAGCAGAATACCCTCTAGATCCACCCATGTTATTGCAAATGGCAAGATCTCATCCTTTTTATGGCTGAGTAATATTTCGCTCTGTGTGTGTGTGTGTGTGTGTGTGTGTGTGTGTGTGTCACACCTTCCTTATCCATTCATCTATCAATGAACATTTGGGTTGCTTCCATATCTTGGTTATTATAAATAATTCTGCAATAAACATAGGGATGCATACCATATATCTTTTTGAATTAGTGTTTGTTTTCTTTGAGTAAATACCCAGTAGTAGAATTGCTGGATCATATGGTAATTGTATTTTTAATTTTTTGAGGAAACTCCAAACTGTTTTGCCCAGTTGCTGTGCCAATTTGCATTCCCACCAACAGTGTACAAGAATTCCTTTTTCTCTACATCGTCACCAACACTTGTTACTTCTAGTCTGTTTGATTCTAGCCATTCTGACTTCCAAATCTTATGCAAATTCATCCAGTCATTGTTATATAATACTGTAAAAGATAACAGGGATAAGAAACTGTATATTAATGGAATAACTTACGAAGAAAAGCTAACATGACTCTCAGCATACCATAAACGCTTAATACATAGTCACTTATCCAAGCATCACTCTGGTCACCTAACTTACAGAATGCACCAAGCTAAGAACTCGAGCTAAATATCTCTCTAAGATTTGGAAATATTGGCCACACTAAAAAGGATCAAGTTTACTAGAAGTAAGTGTAAATTCCTTGAATAGTGTTCAAAAATTATCTATACCAGTATAAGATCTAGAGATTCAGCTTAGCAATGATTCACGGGAAGAAATCTTAAGCATCCTTATAGACCAACAGGGGAGGCAGGGAGCATGGTTGAATATAATGCATCACTGGTGCGTTCCTGCACATCTGTAGATTTCGACAAAGCAAAAAAAGTAGTGTGGTCCATGAGCCATCAAAGCACACGGAATTTTATTCACTAGGTACAACACATCTTTGCAACAATTGAAGGTTTATTCATGCAACTGCAAAGAAATCTATGACATAGAAACAAATTTGGTGGGTCATCTGGATGGTGTAGAGTAAGGTATAGTTTGCTGAAAGTAGAGAAGAGAGACACTACCTTAATGTCATGCACAAATAAAAAATAAAAGATCATCTGGAAATGCAAAAGGCACTCTGCCTCTCAATTATCTAAGAGTATTTTCAGATTAGCAACAATTTCTATTCAGTCTGAGAAACAAAGAATAGGTCCCCTACAAATCTTTCCATGTGCAAGACCCATGTACTAGAGTGGCTGCTGATGGTGTGAGGCATCTTTCTGGGGCGATGAAATGTTCTGGAATCAGTTGGTGGTGATGATTGCACAACCTTGTAAATACCAGAAAAACCACTGAACCGTCCATGTCAAAGGGTGAGTTTCATGGTGTGTGGATTATATGTCAATAAAACGATGATAATGATAATAACTAGTGGACAAAGAATGATCAGGAGCAGGATACTTACAGGAGACTTCATAGGATCTCACCACAAGATGAGCATTTGCAAAAGAAAATTAGTAACAACAGTGGAGAAACCTACAGAAAACTATCTTAACTGAGTAATCAAAGTGCATATGACCAGTAATGGGAAGAAGTGATGCCATGGACCTCCTGATTCAAAGCTCTTGAGCCATAAGATGATTTATGTTGTTTTTCCAAAAACGCATAACCTGAGCCATCATGAGGAAATGTCAGAACGTCCCAAGTTGAGGGACATTCTACAAATAGCTTGTCAGCACATTTCAAAAGCATCACGATCAGGGTGCCTAGTGGCTCAGTCAGTTGAGCTTCTGACTCTTGGTTTTGGCTCAGGTCATGATCTCACGGTTCGTGAGTTCAACCCCCACATTGGATTCTGTGCTGACAGTAGGGGGCCTGCTTGGGATTCTCTTTCTCTCCCTCACTCTGCACCTCCCTGGCTCACGCTCTCTCTCTCTCTCTCTTTCTCTCCCTCCATTTGCCACCCCCCCATTTGCTCATGTGCACACTCCCTCTCTCTCAAAATAATAAATAAACTTAAAAAAAAAAGAAGTTAAAAATAATTGAAATTGTACAGCCAACCCCAAATATAAGAATTGCTACTATGGGGTTAAGTTCTGAGAGAATCCTGGACATGCTGTATTTTTTTAAGCAGATTCTGAACAACTAAATTTCGTTGCAATGACTCAAAGTAGAAGGGTCCGGGGTCACATGAGATCCCTATTTACTTACATATGTGTTCTTGAACACATTTCTTAATCTTTATTGGCCTCAGTGTCTTCATGTGTAAATTGGGAATGAGCAGACTATTTACCACTTAGAGTCGTTTTGAGGGTAATTTAGGTAACCTATACAGAGTGCTTAGCACAACAATAAGAGTTTGTAACCATTAGCTACCTCTACTATATCGATCAGTGAATACATCCAGCCTTATGCTAGTCACACAGAATTAAGAAAAAAATAATGCGGCTTTCTCTTTTAAGAAACACTCATGTATTGAGGCATTCATAAACCCCAGTAGAGGGGAGGGGTAGTGCCAGACCCATGAGGGAAGTACTCATTGGCGTGCAGTTTCTTCTCCAGAAGATTATGGTCCTGGCTGCAAGTCAGGGGAAACCCCTACAGGGGAAAAGAGTATTTGCAGGAAAGAGAAGCTCAGTGAATGTTGCTGAACACAACCGGTGACTGGCTCACAATTGGACGTGGCGTCGCAAAGACTAAGCTTGGGATCACTAAAAGTACTCAAGCCACGGGTACTGTGCTCTTAGGGTTACAAACTGGGAATTCCTGCGGTAAGCAGGAGATTTGAAAATAGGACTGCTGAAAGTCTGTGTCTTGGGCAGCTTGAACGAAATATCCCAGACTGGGTGGCTTGTAAATAACAGAAATTTATTTCTCACGGTTGTGAAGGCTGGAGTCCCCGATCAGGGTACCAGCCAGGGTCCAGTGAAGGTCCTCTTCTCAGCTCACAGCCAGTGCCTTCTCACGGTGTCCTGGTGTGGTGGAAGGACCCAGGGAGCTCCAAGCCTGTGCACGAGGGCTCCGCTCTCATGACCTAAGCACCTCCCAGAGGCTCCAACCGCAAATACCCTCAGACTGGGGGTTAGGATTTCAACATAAGAACTGGGGGAGGCAGACATTCAGACAGTCGCCGTCTGGAAGTGTACATCCTCTGTTCTTCTTCCGTCCTCGTGGCCCCTCCCCGTGTCTTTCCATTCCTCCCTCCGCGTGGGCTGGAAAGACATACTCATCTCTGAGAATGAAATCTGATTAAATGTTCGTTGGGATCATCAGTGGAAACCAAGCAACATGGCCAAGACTGAGGCCCTACGTCCTCTCTCTGTTCTTGCCAACTTCATCCAGAGACCATCACTGTCTCTTTCAAGTGACTTTGGGCCCTGCAGGGGCTGGGTACATTACCCTATTCCCTGCCAGCTCTGCAGAGGGCCGGCGCTGTGCCTCCCTTCCGCCAACCACGCAGTTTGCCAGCAAATCTCCAAGCTGGGAAAAAGCACACACATCAAAAGACCCGCTGGGAGGTTTAGGAGCCAGACACAGACCAGAGGCACGATTGTAATTCAAGTCAAGACCACCAGCTCTATGCAAAGCTTTTGTGAGTGGCAACTGGCACACTCCTCGGGAGCATTTTGTGGTCTCTCCAAATGACACAGCCGCCAGGAGGTACCAAAGGCACTTCTGTGGACTTTCCCTTCACAGCAACCAGGAGGAGGGAACATACTTCACTTACCCCCAAACCCAAACAGGTTTCCCCTCATTCTCCACTTCCTTTAGGGTTTCCTCCTACCCTGAGAAGCAGCAGGAGAATCCTGTCTGCTGGCATCTCCCCGAGGAGGGCACACACAATTAACAGTCTTGAGAAAACCCTCACTTCAAAGGCCTCATCCTCAAAAGGATCAGAGATGGAAATGCTTATGAGCAGAAGCTGGAACTGGGTGCCAGGGGCACTTGTTCCACAAATGGTTCCTTCTCCTGCAAACATGCCACCTGACTCCAAGGAGCCCATGGAGAGGACAGGCTGCAAAGAAAATTAACCCCTGAGCTCCCGGCTCCCCACCTAACTCCCCCCAACAAAGAGAGAGGATTCCGTGGACAAAGAGGAAACCACTTCAATGCCTTTTAGCTTCTTTAAAGGTTTTGTTTGCTTCTTTGTTTTTTTAATCAAGGAACCGGCTGGCCTCCAATTTGTGGAGATTTTATTTGCCATTTGGCATGCAATTTCTCCATTTATACTGATCTTTTGCCTATCCAAAAGGCAGGAACAGCTCAAGACACTCGCCGGACCATTCTGGGTTATTCCTTTACAAGAAGAAGTGGCTTCACTAAAATGTGGATGATCTGCCAGCACGATACTGCGCGGGGCACTTGAGTTACAGCAGATAGTACCTTTTTTCTCTTATTCTTGGGCAGGGTGAGTTAGTATTTGTTCATATAAACTAGGTAGCCTCCCTTAACATACAAGACATAAATCTTGGGTGAAGTATAATGCTATCCTTAAGCAGTTGGGAGGGTAGGAAAATACACATGTCATAAATCAATAATAACTCACTTAATTCTAATAACTCATTAAGTGAGTCATCATCTCTTTTATACTGCAGAAACTCTGTAAGGTGCCTATTATTCCCAAATGACGGGTGAAGAAGCTGGGCTTAAAAGATATTAAGCAACCTACCTATAAGGTGACACCAAGAATATGCAAAGAAAGCAGTCATCTAATTTTTAAAAAATTTTTTTAAATGTTTATTTACTTTTGAAAGAGAGACAGAGCACAAGTGGGAGAGGGGCAGAGAAAGAGGGAGACACAGAATCCGAAGCAGGCCCCAGGCTCTGAGCTGTCAGCACAGAGCCTGATGTGGGGCTCAAACTCACAGACTGCAAGATCACGACCTGAGCCGATCGGACACTTAACCAACTGAGCCACCTAGGTGCCCCAAGGTCCTCTAATTTTTTTTTTTTAATTTTTTTTAACGTTTATTTATTTTTGAGACAGAGAGAGACAGAGCACGAACAGGGGAGGTGCAGAGAGAGAGGGAGACACAGAATCTGAAACAGGCTCCAGGCTCTGAGCTGACAGCACAGAGCCCGACGCGGGGCTCGAACTCACGGACCGCGAGATCGTGACCTGAGCCGAAATCGGCCACTTAACCGACTGAGCCACCTAGGTGCCCCAAGGTCCTCTAATTTTTAAGCCAAAGAGAAAATACTCCCCAGATTAATACAGTTGACCCTTAAACAACATGGGTTTGAACTGCACAGGTCCACTTATATGTGGATTTTTTTGCATAGATAGTGTAGTACTGAAATGTTTTTTCTCTTTATTTTCTTAGTAACATTTTCTTTTCTCTAGCTTGCTTTATCATAAGAAATATATAATACACATAGCATACAAAATATGTGTCAATTGACTATGTTATCGGTAAGGCTTCCAGTCAACACTAGGCTATTAGTAGTAAAGTTTTGGGGGAGTCAAAAGTTTTACTGGGGTTTTCAACGGCATGGGGGGTTGGTGCCCCAACCCTTGCATTGTTCAAGGGTCAAGTGTAAAGTACAGTGAGAACCACAAAGAACAGAACCCAGAAACATGACTTTTCTAAAGTTTACAAGAGACCATTCTAGCCACTGAGACGTGGGAGATTTGCTGTACAACATCATCCCATCATTTCCACACCCACACTCAGTGTTCTAAGCTTCACAGAACCTGGTGTCAATTCACATTTTCTTTTCAAACATCCAAACGCTTATTTTCCTCCTTCTTAGACCGTGAACCTCAGCCACAAAGGTTATCCTTCGACCCTGGAGGCAATCATCAAAGTCCACGTTGACGAATGTGACGATGATTGTGCCACCTCTGTTATCTCTTTAAATGGATTTCCCAGCCTTCCTAAAAATAAGTATTTGTGCAAATGCCTAGCAAATATATGCATTTGGCCATGGTGATTATTTCCAAGACGGTGGGATTTGGAGAAGAGAGAGACACAGGATGGTGAAGAACAAGGAGGTAAAGAGAGATTTTAACATTTTACTCTGAACCCTTTTTTTTGAGCCTCCTTTCTCATAAAAAATATTCCTATGATTTTGGGGTGCCCAGGTGGCTCAGTCGGTTGAGCACCCAACTTTTGATTTCGGCTCAGGTCATGATCTCACGGTTTGTGGGATCAGACGCCACACCGGGCTCTGCGCTGTCAGCTTGAAGCCTGCTTGAGATTCTCTCTCCGCCCCCCCTCTCTGCCCCTCCCAGTTCTCTTGCTCTCTCCCTCTCTCAAAATAAATAGATAAACATTTAAAACATATTCCTATGTTTTAATGTCACTTTTTAAATAAAGTAGAATAATTGATGGTAATCAGCAGTATAGAGAATAAGAATTTGTTGGGAGGGATTTAATCGAATATGCTCCAAATTCTGTCATGGGAAAAACTGTCTTCAGGAAGACAGTGAATCTCAGTAGTCCAGGTGTCAAAGGGTTTTTACCCCTGCAGTCGGTGTCACTGATCCGGAGTCCCTCCACTGGGCCTGGACACCTAACCTCCAGAGGCTTAGAGTGTTGGCTGCTAAATTATAGTTATTCCCTTTTCCGGAGAATTGCTCCCTGCCCAGGGGGAGCCTCCTGCCTTTCCAAGGAGGTTATTTTTATACCCATGTCCCAGTCCCTGAAAGAGTAGATGCTGCTTAAAGCAGCAGAGAGCAGCCAATGCTTGAGTGACATGGGGGTTTGAATGTCCAGCCACCTAGTCTCAAGAAGACTAAGCCTGTGATGTGGTTCATCCTCCAAGCTGGGATCAGGTCGAGGCTCCAGTCCAGTTGTGACCAGCAGGGGAAATCCTTCCCCTGCTCCATCCTGCTTCCCTTGTTCCCCTTCTCCTTTGAGCACTCCCTCAAAAAGCCTTTCATGAGAATCCTTGTCTCAGGCTCTGCTTCTAAGGAATACAACCCAAGATGTCCCCATTCCCCCCACCAAATGGGGCCACACAGGCCAGAGAGTTTCACAAATGAATTCAATACACCTCAATGAACAGATAACTCCAAACCTATTTAAATTGTTCTAGAATGTACAGAAGGGGAAAAAACTACACATTCAAATCATTTTGTGAGGCCTTGACATCATTGATACCTACCTTTGACAAAGCACAATAAAACAACCAATTGATCTGACATATAAATATTAATGCCGAAGTTTTAAATGTAATTTTAACTACAAAGACAAAATTACCTATTGGAAGAATGTCTCACTATGCTCAAGTGAGATCATAACCTATTTCATTACCCCATTAGGTGGTCGGTGGCCACAAAACCTATGATATTCTAAACATTATAAAAAGATATTTGAGGAGCACCTGGGTGCCTCAGTGGTTAAGCAACCAACTCTTGGTTTTGGCTCAGGTCATGATCTCATGGTCTGAGACTGAGCCCCACATGGGGCTCTGTGCTGACAGCACGGAGCCTGCTTGGGATTCTCTCTCAATCCCTCTCTCTCTGCCCCTCCCCTACTTGCTCTCTCTTTCAAAATAAATAAATAAACATTAAAAAAAAGATATGTGAGTTCCATATTTATTCATTGTTTTAGGAACAGTGGACACTTAATAGAGATATGTAATGTAGATATAATAAAAACATCTAGAAAGTATAAAGGAAAAATAGACTTCATTTTAAAAGCAAAAAAAAAAAAAAAAAAAGAAAGAAAAGATTTTTAAATACCAGCAAATAAATTTAGTAAGAAATATATAGGATCTTTATAGAATATAGAAGGTATTAACTAATATAGAAGGTACTAATAAATAGAAAGATATTTGCTACTCTTTTCTAAAATAGTTCAATCTTATTTTAAAAAGTGAAATCTTAGGGGCGCCTGGGTGGCGCAGTCGGTTAAGCGTCCGACTTCAGCCAGGTCACGATCTCGCGGTCCATGAGTTCAAGCCCCACGTCAGGCTCTGGGCTGATGGCTCGGAGCCTGGATGGAGCCTGTTTCCGATTCTGTGTCTCCCTCTCTCTCTGCCCCTCCCCCGTTCATGCTCTGTCTCTCTCTGTCCCAAAAAAAAAAAAAAAAAATTTAAAAAAAAGTGAAATCTCCCTAAATTAAAGTATGAAAGTAATGTGGTCTCTATTAGAATCCCAAGAAGTCTATTTCACTGAGCTGTTTGAGGTTTTTTTAAGGAAGGGAACAAGGTCTCAGGGAAAAATAATGATACAAAAATAACCAGAAAAGCCCTGAAACGCAGAGAAAGTAGGTTGGCAGTATAAGACTCAAAAGACGAAACATTATAAAGTTAGAGTAGTTTAATGAGATAATGAATGCAAATTGCTTAACACAATGCCTGACACAAGAATGGAGAGAAAGATTAATGGAACAAAATTGAATGAAAAAAAAGAAACAAATACAGATGGAGATTTAGTTTACCATAAAGTTTGCATTTTAAATCAGTGGGGGAAGATGAATTATTCGATGAACAGATTTAGGATTCTTGCAAAGTTTTCTAAATATAAAATAAAATAAAACTGAATCTCGACATCATTTCTTTTATCAAAAGTCATCTCAGGGATATGAACAGTAAGAAATAAAATCTTAAAAGCGCTAGAAGAAAACACAGGAGTTTAAGAAATGAATTTTAGTTTCTAAGCAAGATCTTTCTAGTCTTGAAATAAGGACACTCTCCCTAATAAGTGGGTTTAGATGTGACTATTTAATTTCTTTCCTGTATTATCAAAAAGCAAATGACCAACAGAGTAGAAGTGTTTAAAATCCATATGACAAAATATTAGTTTCCCTACTATAAAAAGAACACAACTTAATTCATCAGCCCAATGTACAAAAGGGAGACAAAGCAGTAAACTGTTGTTTATGTGGGGGACAATATGACTTTTGAACACATATAAAGATACCCACATTCGTAACTTTAAAGATAATAGAAACGATCAATACATGCTCCCTGGGGAGCATACCAAATTAGCAGACATTTTCAAAGCCTATTGCATGAGTGAAGATCAGGGCAATCTCTCTGGAGGGAAACTTTTGGCAACATTGATAAAAATATCGAATGCATTTACTGATGGTTCCAGAAATCCTTCTGCTGCATATTTATCCTATAGACACAGCCCCTTTTTTGGCCAAAACACTTATGTACAAGGATGCTTATTTGTGGCACTGATTATAAAAGACTGTGAACAATCTAAATGCCTCCTGGTAAGAAAACAGTTAAAACAAAAACAATCCATGTAAAGTTTACTTATTTAATCCACGCAGACAAAGGTTAAATAATTAAATGAATAAACCATACGCCATATAAGGGTTGTCAAAAAAGTTGCTGCAAAAGGTCCGGGAGTAAATATTTTAGGCTTTTCATGCAACATAGGCTCTGTCACAACTACTCCACTCTGCCATCACGTGAACAAATAGATGTGTCTGTGTGCAAATAAAACTTTATTCACAAAACTAGGTAGGAGACTGAATTTGGCCCTGGGGCCATAGTTTTCCTATTCCTGACTTAATGGATTTGTAGGTAAATAAATTATCTGTATTTTATGGATTTATTTATAAATCAATAAATCATCTATATTTGTTTATGGATCTATGGATACAAATATATAGATTACGTGTGCATTTATTTCTGAAAAGATATTCTGGAATTGTTTAAGTATACAAAATATATTATGTTGTATAGAGATGTTATGTATATGTGCCACATCACATATTTATTATATAATATACATATATGATTAAATAAGTAAATTATCCCTGCACAATAACACTCCGTAGCTGTGGGAAAGAATGAGGAAAGCTATGTACTGTGGTATAGAAAATCGCAAACATCAATTAAGGAGAAAAGGCAAGTGGCAGACTCATGAGAATAGTACGGTCCCATTTGTATTTAACAATTTATTTGTTTCATGCGATGTTTTGCAAATGATACAGAAGAAGCTGTGATTGTCTCTAGGGAGGGGACTGAGGGACTGGCTTTCTGGGGAAATAGAGAAAAATTCACTTCCCTTTTATATTCTTTCACACTGTTGGGTTTTTTTTCACCATATGTATATACAATTTTTGAACATAGAAAGGTATTTTTAAAAAAGAAAATACAATTTATGGAATGAGGCAGCAGAGTTTAGTAACATCACCTGGTTTGAAAGTTGGGCAGCTGGGATGGCCAGGATGGCCACGACAGTTATTTAAGTGTTGAAATATATCTAGGGGCGCCTGGGTGGCTCAGTCAGTTGAGCATCAACTCTTGATTTCGGCTCGTCATGACCTCACGGTTTGTGAAATGGAGCCCTGTATCAGGCTCTGTGCTGACAGCACAGAGCCTGCTTAACATTCTCTCTCCCCCCTCTCTCTGCCCCTCCTCAGCTCACACTCTCTTGCTCTTTCAAAATAAACAAATAAACTTTCAAAGGAGTGGGGGGTGGGGGGGCGGGATATATCTAGGCCAGTTGATAAGTAACCATTGCTCTGAACACAAAGTTTCCCCTGCCAGCCAGGCCATCCTGGCCCTTCTTCAGGAACCACTCCTCCTAAACTCCCCATGATTCAGCAACTGTAAGTTCTTAGCAAAACTCATAACTTCCCCACATTTCTTTTCATTCATCAGTGAAATGTCTCCAGTAATACTTGGCCTACCGGGCCCTGGAGTATGAAATGAAGTAACATATCTAAAAGCACAGTACAAAATACAGAGCTCTAAGCTAACATAAGATAACTAACATCATTTTTTTGCACTTAGAGCCTGTCGGCAAAGATAATGTAAAGTATTTGTTCTAGGGACACAATCATTTTCTGCCATCCTGGCTCAAAACATCACCTTTCATTCATGCCTCTATTACAACGAGAATAATACCATTGTCTAGTTTTTTGAATATGTGTCAATTTCCTTTGCTATCTAGAATTCCGTGAGGACAGAAAATATGGCTCCTTTATTTGCACATGCTCAGGACCCAATACAATGGCTGATGTAGACTCGAGGTATGTTTGATGAATAAATACGTAGAACGGGAGCAAAGGAGCAAAATGAGAGAGACCTACAAAAAAGAAATTTGGTTTATGTGTTAGGACTCTACTTCCCAATTGGTTCCTGAGTAACTCAGTGACTTCATTCATAACAGCACTCTCAGGGTAAGAACGTGATGGGTGAAGCATCGTGTGAATCCGTTGATGGGATGCTAACGCATTTTTTTTTATTTGACAAATAATTGAGTGGCTACAGGAATCGAGGTGGGTACTAGGAATTCGATATGAGCAAAGCAGGCATTTCCCCATCGGTGTTTTGGAACTTGTGGTCTACGGGGTAAGTAGAATTTATGAAAACTATGGCACACGTGAGGGCATTTTTTTTTTTTAATGGAAATAAGTCGTGTAAAGGAAATGAACACGGTTCTGTAAATGCATATAACAAAGAAGAGTCTTGTCAATGGCAGTGTATCTGGGGGGATTGTCAGGGAAGTCTCCCCTGGGGAAATCACACACGGGCTGAAGGCTGAAAAGAAGTGGTGACTAGGTCAGGAGAGGGTTCCATCTCTCTGTCCACAGGAAGTCCACGCAAAGGCCCTGCGGAGAAATAACGGTGCCTTTAAAGATACGGTGGGGCAGCATGGCCATAGCGCATAGAGAGAAGATAAAGTCATGATGGGTTGATCTAGTAAGATACACCAAGGTCCACATCTTCCTGTTCTGGAGGCACACAGCCAGACTACATTCTCCAGCTTCCCTTGCAGTTGGGTGTGGCCAATGGGATGTGAAGGCAATGAGGTACCCCTAACCCTAAAGGAGCTACTGTCCTTCTTCCACATTTTTTCTCTCAACTGACCTGAGGGATGAAGATGACGAAGAAGCCCCACAGGAACAAGGAGCCTACCTTGGGTCCTCTAGGAAAACCATGAACCACCCTGTAATGTTTGCTTGGGCTTCTGTGTAAGTGAGAAACACACTTCTTTTGTGTTTGAACCATTATATATTTTTGAATCGATTTATTTCTTCAGCCCAGCCTACACTGCAAGAGAGAAGCCTGTGGACAAGATCATGCAGGGCTTTGTGGGTCACATTTAAGATGTCAGATCCCCTAAGAAATGAGGAGTCACTGAAGAGTTTTATCCAAGATGGCGAGCCTTAATGAAATGTATGTTTGAAAAAGATGGTTCTGGTCGCACTATGAAGTGATGCATTTCTCCAGTTTTCCATTTTACTTTGCCTGGCCAGCCCTGTGGTATATTGGGCAAGGAGGTGGAAAATAATCAGATACTTCAGAGCAAGACAGCATGTTGGAAATAATGGAATAAAAGTCATGAGTATGAGAAGCCAGGTAGTATTGACGAAGGTCAGAACTGGCAAAAAAAAAAAAAAAAACCCTGGCATTTTCCAAGACAAAAAATTGAAACAAGAATGGTCATAACAGGCAAACAAGGCATAAAGCACTGAGAGTAGGCTGTGGGGTTTGGAGGCAGGACACAGCGGGAACGTTCACGGCTTTATGATCTCAGGCATATCACCTCTACTGGGCCTTCAAGTTCCCCCATCTATGGAACAGGATGACAGAATTTGTGTTGCAGAATCGCCATGACAACACAATGAGGCAGTGACGTGGGTCGTTCCGTCCAGGTCCTGGCGTGGGGTCAGTGCTCATTCCTGCCGGCTGTCAGCAACATCCAGAGCCAGGTTGGGAGTGAAAGAGTTAAAAGGCCCAAACATTCAGATGGATTCCGAAGATTGAAATTGGAGGCAGATGATTAAATATTTTAGAAAACTGTCATCAAGAACTTGGTAGCCATGGAAACGAGAAGGATCATGATAGGGAAGTAGGAGAAAAGTCCATCCCACTCAGAAGTAAAGATCCTCTAACTTAGAAGCTCTTCCCTTCAGCACTACTGACTTTTTCCACCAGATAATCCTTGGCTGTGTGTGTTGAGAGGGTGGGTGTACTGTGCGTTGTGGGGTGTTCAGCAGCATCCCTGGCCTCTACCTGCCAGACACGAGGAGCACCCCCCTCCGTTGTGGCAACCAACAGTGGCTCTAGACATTGACATGCGTCCCCCCCCCCTTTTGCTCATTCATTCGGTGAACGCTTTTCACTGAGGATATAAGAGGAATTACATGGATACATCCCACCGTCGTAGAACTCACATCCAAGAGTTTGCATTTTCTTTTCCCCGCAACTCAGCCACTGAGCTCGTAGATATAGTGTCACTAAAATATTTAGAGATAGGTGAGACGGATAGCCTCCTTGAACAGAGTACTATTAGGTTTTGATTTTTCTTTCACCTCCTCATTGAAAAAAATACATTTGAAAAACTATTGCGGCACAAGTACCCAGACATATGTGATGTCAATTGCATTCCGGTTTTGTGTACATTTAAGACTGATCTCAAAATCAGAGATCTATGTCTGAGTCTTGGTGTCCAATTACTTCTGTGTGGCCTGATGTATCTGTCTTTTAAACTCCTGAATTTGTTTTCTATCCTGTATAACAAATTGCCACAAACTCAGCTGATTAAAACAACACCCACTTATTATCTTGTGGCTTTGTAGGTGCATGAGTCCGAAGCCTGGGCAAGTTCCACGGGGTTCTCTGCTTAGGGTCTTACCAGGCTGAGTTCCAGGTATTGACTGCCTGGGTTGTGCTCCCAGCTGGAGGCTCTGGGGGAGAATACGCTTTTGGCTCATTCAGGTGGTTGGTGGAGCTCAGTTCCTTGTGGTTTAAGGACCTGAGATTCCATCAAACAGTTAGCAAGGGCTAAGTGTTGGCCAGGAGCTGTTCTCAGCTTCCAGCTGGTGCTTTCTGGTCATTACATGTGGTCCCTCCATCTCCAAAACAGGGTTGTGGTGGTGCCTTGAGTCCTCTTGGAGACTCTTGAGTATCTCTGACTTCCGCCATCAGCCAGTGAAAACACTCTAATTTTAGAGAACACACCTGATTGGCCAGACCTACCCAAACAATCTCATTATCTGCAGGGCAGCTGACTTGGGACCTTAATTCCATCTGCAAAATCTCTTCACAGCAGCATCTAGATTCATACTTGACCAGAGAACCTGGACATCGACTCCGGAAGCATCTTTGGAATTCTGCCTTCCACAGCCCTCTATAAAGTGGAGAGCGGGGCCCAGAAGAAGGCCCTGGGATTTCATAGTTTTCTTTTATGCCATCCCTTGCTTGAGGCTGGGGACCTGCCTGTTTCACTTCTGTGGGGACCTGCAGGCCACAAGAAGGGAGTGAGTGCTGTGCCTGGTAAAGACAACTTATTTTTGTATTTTTTATTTTAGAGAGAAACAGAGCGCCCAAGTGGAGGGGAGGGACAGAGGGAGAGAGAGAGAATCCCAAGCAGGCTCCACACTCAGCACAGGGCCCAACCCGGGGCTCAATCTCGTGACCATAAGATCATGACCTGAGCCGAAATCAAGAGTTGGGACACTCAACCCACTGAGCCACCCAGGCACCCTGGTAAAGAAAATTTAATCCTGACACCCATTTGTCTGGGAATCCTGAAAAGACTAAAGGTGTTGAATGGGGAGGGGAATTTACATATAATCAAATTTCATCATTCTTGTGACACGATTTAATATTCGTTTCCTCTTACTGGGGTTTGAATTTCGTTGCAACAGGTAGTGAAGTCTCCATGCTCTGCATTTGATTGTGACATCCCAGTTGTCACCAGGAGTTGGATTACAGGCTTCATAAAAGTGAGGGGGCAGAGATATTCTAATTTCATTTTTAATTATACAATAACAAAAGCTATTACGAACCAGGAAAGAATACCTTAAAATTAATTATCAGCCAAAATAAGATCCTCAGGAAGGCCTTTCAAAGCTTAATCAAGATAAAATGAAACGAACATAAAATTAAATTTAAAAAAAAAAATCCTCTAAAAGATGAAGGAATTCAGAGAAGAACACGAAAAAAAATAATTTATGGGAGACTAAGGGCTCTAAATTAGATACCTCTCTTGAAACATTGTCAAGGACATGTCTTACTTGAATTATGATCAAAAACCCATATCAATCTCCCTCCACTAGAAAAATAGGAAAGAATGACTCGAGTTCTCATCTACCTTCCAGGTATGACTCAATTCCCAATTCTATGACAATTTTCATGCTGTTTTTATAGAACACCAGAACAAATGAATGTCAACTTAAAAACAGAGAGCATAGCTCTCTTCACTCCAATCTTAGGAAGAGTCAAACATTTGAAGATTCTCTAGCTTTTAGGAAACACCACCAATCTCAAGGATAAAAATGCAGATGGGTTGTTCCAAACAGAAGAGTCCCTTCGTGTCTTTAAAATGAAACTGGTATATGTCCCAAGGTGACATCACAACTCGTTTCTTTTGAATCAAGAGGGCATCTCTTAAAATGAAGGGACTCCTCCCAGGCTCACCAAATTACTCATTTTAGCACGTGATATAGCAAACATGTGTATTATTTGTTTGGTAATTCAGCTTTTGGGTGTATGTTTTGTCTTCTTCTCATAACAGCATTCTCCTTTCCAGTGGAGAAAATTTCCTCCTTTCTCTCAATCGTTTGGCTTGGGGGAGGGGACAGTGGACCCATCCCCAGTTAAAAAAAAAAAGAAAAAAAAAGGAAAAAGAAAAAAATACATATATAAAATCCACAATCAGAGCATTGGATGTCCTGGCCTCAGTGATTGGGTCAAGGATGAGTATGTGACATCAGTTAGGCCAATAAGACAGATATCTCCAACCTTTGCTAAAACTGTTTGTCCTACCATCTAGGTTTCTAATTGGCAGGTAAGTCTAGATCAGCTGGTATCACCCTTCCTCCAGGAAGAAGCATTTTTGGGAATGAAACCAATAAAATAAAAAAAAAAAAAAAGGCAGAGTCAAGAGCTAGAAGGAGAAAAGGTCTTGGCACTATTATTTGGGCACCTGGATCTGGCTTTACCTGAAGCTATTCACACGTGTAATTTTCATTTACATCAGCAAGTAAATTTACTTTTTGCATTGGGCCAGTTTGAGCTGGTTTTCTGCCATGAAATCAAGAGTCATGACTAATCACTTTGTCTGGAAAGACTATCACAGCTGCTGTGTACTCTCAGCATTTTTTTGTTGTTATTTTGCCGCCTCTGCTTCCTCTATACTATGCAAATTCCCTTCCCGATGACTTTGTTTACTTTCTCCCACCAACCTGAAATGTCCTGTGCATTTCTCCTTTCTTCCCTCTTTCATGGCCCAAATGAAGTCCCAACCTCCACAAGCCATCCTGATCTGCTCCTAACTCCTATTTCAAAAGTCTTCTACATTCTGTTGAAACCATCTTCTGTTGTTTACATGCCAGTCTGTCTGTTCTGTCCCCAGCTACCTTACAGGATCCTAGAATAAAACATTTCTCCATCAGTCTTCACAGTTTCAACACAATGTTCACCGCAAGCCCGCAGCATCTCTCATTTGGGTTGCTGATAAAGCCTCTGGACTGAAGTCTCCATACCCTCTCCATCCTGCCCCTTTACCCTGTGCTCCCCCACAGCTGACAGACGCCCCCACTGAAAACCCTTTGGTGCATTTTGAATGCTCTGAGAGTCGTAGCCAAAGTCCTGAGAGTGATCTGCAAAGCTCTACAGGGTCTGGCCTCTGCCTAGCTCTCCACTTGCCCTCCCCACCCTCTCCTACCTTCTCTCTGCTCCAGTCACACTCAAAGTGCTCAGTGTCACCTCCCCACCATTGCTCCCCCATCACAGGGCAGAGCACGCTGTCCCCTTTTCCCTGAACACACACACCTCCCTTCTTTCCTAATTAACTCTTACTTATTCTTTAGACCTCAGCGCAATCTCCATTCCCTTGGGAAGAATGTCTATGACCCTGCTGATTAAATTACCTTTCACCATTACCATTATAAGCTCTCGTGACTCCGTGGCCTTTCCTTCACTGCATTTATCAAATTTGTCATTATCACATTAATATGTATATTCACATATATGACCACTTTGTCAGTGTCTTTCTCCTGCTCAAACATGAGCCCTATGAGATTAGGAACAATCTCACCATTATATCGCCAGCACCTGGCAAATACAACATCCTAATCGGCGCTTAATAAACACTGGCTTAACGAATGGAAGAATCACATGGTTGAGGCACAATAAATATTGCTGGCTGGATGGAAGGATAGACGGAAGGACATAGGAGGGGTGGACGCATGAAATTACTGTTAAGAGCACTTTTCTCCTCCAACTGTGACTGTTGTTTACATTTGGAAAGCTTAATAAAAATAAATAAAGCTCTTAAGAAATGATTGCTGACTCGTCTGGAAATACAAGCTCTTGGATGAGGCATGGCAGTCACAGAGCCCTAAACTGAGAGCGGGCCAACCTCTAAGACAATAGAAAACGTGCGAACCATGGGGAAGCTTTGAACAGTTGATAATTTTGCCCTGTGAGTGGCAGGCACCAAACATGTAATTTCGATGCCTTAGCACCCCGATTCTGTAACTGAGCTCCATGTTTGCTTTGGGCCAAAAGAACAGCTAGGCGGAGACTATTTATATATAATCACAGAGCCTTTTTTTGATGTAGATTTCTAAGGCACTAGAGTCATATTTTATTAATACAGGTTTCCTTTGTGTGAAGACTGGGAGGGTTTCACAGACACAAGGTATTTAAAGACTTTTTTATCATGCCTGTCTCTACCCAGGTGAGTCGGGCTATTGAAAAAAATAAAAGAAATAAGCAAAAGTAAAGCAAATTTCATTCTTACGTGTCATATCACCTGCTGATGGGTTTATGTGTATTAAAACACGCATCGATGATAACGATTTTGATGTCTTCAAATAAGTTTTTAGTTTCCCAGACAAAATGGAATGTAAGAAGGATGATAAGGAAAATAATTTAGCCGGTAAGAACTGTGGCAGGTACTTTCTAAGAGCTTTGTATGTATGGCTATATCATGGAATCTGCAAAACACCCCCAGAAGCCAGGTATTATGTTCTCAATTTAAGAGATAAGGAAAAAAAAAAAAGGGTTAGAGAGGTTTAGAGATCTGTTCAAGGGCATTCAATAAGCAAGATGCAGAGCCAGGATTTGAACCCATTTTTGCATGTTTGAGCAAATCTCTGAGTATCTTGCCCTACTACATTGCCTCTCCGTCAAAAAGAGTCCCCAGGGGATCTCTGCCTGCCCTATCTAGGAGTCTAGAGTTTTATAGTTTCTGGAGAAATATTCACCAAACTAAAGGAAGCTATGAATTGCTGTTTCCCTGATGATAATAACCAGCTCTATGCTAACTGCTGTGGATAAATATATAGGACAAATCTTTGCCTTTGAGAAGCTCATAATCTAGAAGGTTCTGTTCCTAATGCAAGAGGAAGAATAACTTTGGGTTCATTGGATGGGGAGGGGGTGAAGGGGTAATCTAGAAGGTGACACAGGGCAGGCAGTATTGGGACGTCTTGGGGACCCTTCAGGAAATGGTGGTCCCAACACAAAACACTCTGAGAGCCACAGGGAGAAAATGCACCCTCCAAGTGAAAATTAACTATGTGCATCCACTTTCCAGATGAGGTTGCCATGCACAAGGTCAGTTATAAAAACCATATCCTAGGTCACTGCAAGCTTTCCCTACCCACAAACATACAACCACTATGGTTCCCACCTATGGACTACACCAGAATCAACCAGGCACAACATCAAAAATAGATTCCTGGGGCTCCTCCCCCATAGGATTTTGTTGGTTAGATCTGAAGTGAAATCCTCGAACCTACACTTTTAACAAATATTCCCAAAAGATGGCCATACTAATGGACTGAATTTGGAATAAACGTTAAATTGGTAGAAGCTGACCATTATAAACCATCGTAATATTTTGATTTAATTTTAAAAATCTCTTTGATTCTGGTCTTCCTAGCTTTCATTGATTTCATGTTATAGGTGTTATGTGGCTTCATGGAAGATTCCGGTCTCAAACAAACTGGACTGCACCACTTACTATCACAACTTTAGGGCAGGATACTTATCCTCTGGTTCTTTGTTTCATAGAAAGTGAGGGTAATAATGCCAGCCTCAAAGGGTTGCTTTGGAGTATTTAGTAAAACAAAGTTTATAAAGTGCCTAGAGCCCAGAAAATGTTCAATGAGAGCTTGCCAGATTTCAGACACTGTGCTCGGCATTGGGAAAACGGGAACAATAAGACATGGCCTTCATCTTAAAATATGCTCACAAGTCCACAGTGTGGATTCTTGGGATGTAATCCTCATAAATCCACTGTGGGTGACAAGCAAGAGAAAGATTCTATTAGGAGGATAAAGCAGGAGCTAAACGAAAGCAAAAGCTTAACAACCAGACCTCAGACAGGAGGGAAAACAGAGAAACCTTGGGACTCTGAGAGCAGGAACCAATGGCCACTCATCTGGAGGATGCCAAACTCAACTTCTGTCCCGGTCCTTGCCTTCACTTGCTTAAGATTCAAATTCCGGAGAGACACTGATTGGCTGGGTTTGGGTAACATGCATGTTAAGTGACAGTACCACCAAGAACGCGTCGGTGGCAGAGAAAGACAGAGAGGCAGTTACCAGGAGAAGGAGATCTAGCTTCCAGGCAGACAAACCCACGTGTCCACCACAGACAGAGAGGGGGAGCGTGCACCAGTTGTTTTTGAATGAATTCTTTTCTCCAAACCCAGTGAAATCTTTTCTTTCAGCCATGTGCATGCAAAGCATGGAAGATTCACCTCATCAAAGAAGATGTACAGATGGCAAATACACATATGAAAAGCCACTCCACAGCAGATGCCATCAGGGAATTGCATATGAAATCAATGAGATACCACCACACACCTATTAGAACAGCCAAAATCCAAAGCAGTGACACCACTAAAGGCTGGTGAGGCTGAGCAAACAGGAACTCTTGGTGGGCTGGTGGGAATGCAAAATGGCAGCCGCTTTGGAAGACAGTTGGCAGTTTGATACGGAGCTCACCACAGTCTCATCACGGGGTGCGGCAGTTGTGTTCCTTGGTACTTACCCAGATGAGCTGAAAAGCTGTCTCCCTACAAAATTCTGCACATAAATGTTTACTGCAACTTTATCCATCATGGTCAAAACTTGGAAGCAACCAAGAAGTCCTTCAGTAGGCGAATGGAGGCACAAACCGTGATATAGCCGCACAATGCAGTATTATTCAGACACAAAAAAAGGAATGAGGTAAAGCCATGGAAACACATGGAGGAAGCTTAAATGCATATTTCTAGGTAAGGAAGTCAGAGTGCTATATGATTCCAAGTCTATGGCATTTGAGAAAAGCAAAACTGTAGAGCCAGTGCAAAGATCGTTGGTTGCCAGTGGTTAGAGGAGAAGGGAAAAAGAGAGGGATAATGAGCACAGCTCAGAGGATTTTTAGGGCAGTGAAAGTATTCTGTGATACTGTAATGGTGGATAGATGTCATTATACATTTGTCAAAATAGAATGTACAACTCTAAAAGTGAACCCTAATGTAAGCTATGGGCTTGAGTTAATAGTGATGGATCGATATCGGCTCACTGGTTTTAACAAATGCACCACATTAATGCAAGAGGCTAATAATAAAAGGGAAACTGAGGCAGGGAGAGGCAATATATGGAACTCACTTTCTGCTCAATTTTTTTTGTAACCCTAAAACTGCCTTACAAAATCCATTAATGTTTTAAGAAGAGTAATACTTAAAATCTGTTCCATCAGGGTCTGGGTGGCTCAGTCAGTTGGGCGTTGGACTTCGGCTTAGATCATGATCTCATGATCTCATGAGCCCACGATCATGATCTCATGATCTCATGAGCCCACGTCGGGCTCTGTGCTGACAGCTCAGGTCCTGGAGCCTGCTTCAGATTCTGTGTCTCCCTTTCCCTCTGCCCTTTCCCTGCTCGTGCTCTGTCTCTCTCTCTCTCTTTCAAAAATAAAACATTAAACATTAAAAAAATAAAATAAAATAAACTCTGTTATAGCAGACTATATGCTACATAAAACAAAATATGCATCACTGTTGTAGTGCTGTGGCCTAGAACACTACTCGGCTCACAGTAGGTGCTCAATGACTAAATGCATGGCATATAAACGAATAAATGAGTCGAGGAATACATTCACTCATTCGGCGTTTCTGATAAGACCATTCTCAAAACTATAGATCCCCAATTCCTTAATATCCAGGAACAGGTTACAAAATTGCACAATAGAAATACAGAAACTCAGCAAAGTGTGAAAAAGTTGCCTCAAAACATGTCAAGCGAATATAGTGATGAGTTTTAACTACATTTGAAAATTATGCACAAATAAATATCTATGATCTAATTCTATTAAACTGTATCTATAGAGATTGTATAGAAAATTGGAAATATGTGTAAATTATTTTCTGAAATTCCTTTTCTCTTTGGCACACTTTATAGCAATACATTTAATATACGTTGAGTAAATAGAGAAACCACAAACAGATTTTTGCCACTATAGCAGGTTAATATTATGTTAGAAAGCAGCTAATATAATATTAACTTGCATAGAGGTAAACATCTTTATTTTTGCTGAGCACTTAGTATGAGAGATACAAAAGAGACAAAGACCAAGTCCTTTGTAGTGGGCAGGACTGGCCAGTGACATGGGTGGCTCAGATTCAGGGAGAAGAGAGACTCCAGGATAGGTTCTAGAAAATTCTTCAAGTGGTGACCATGGGTTTTGCTGATGGTCTGGCTGACAGCAGTGAGGGGAAGTGTTTTAGTTCCCTACCTGGACCAAGAGAACTCTTTTTGAACAGGTGCAGTTCACCTGGGGACCTCGGACTGTGGCTCGCAGAAAATTATCATCATACAACTTTTACCTACCATAATATTTTCAACTCCTGAAAACTACTGTCTCCTAAAAACAGGGATGTGCATCTATTGAGCACCTACTGTACGCCAGGCACTCAGCTGAACATGTTACATGTGAAACCAAACAAAAGGCTTCTGAAGGAGCTCCCAACTGGACAATGTTCAGCAAAAATGTAACAGTTATAAAGTAAACCAACCTAGTTCAAGTGTGAGCTGTCTATGCAATGGTATACTTTGGAGCCATTTTGAAAATAATGTGAAAGCTGTATGTAGGCTGATGTGCACAGAAGCTGCCACAGTGGCTGAATAAAAAAAGATGACAATAGGCGCCTGGGTGGCGCAGTCGGTTAAGCGTCCGACTTCAGCCAGGTCACGATCTCGCAGTCTGTGAGTTCGAGCCCCGCGTCAGGCTCTGGGCTGATGGCTCGGAGCCTGTTTCCGATTCTGTGTCTCCCTCTCTCTCTGCCCCTCCCCCGTTCATGCTCTGTCTCTCTCTGTCCCAAAAATAAATAAAAAACGTGGAAAAAAAATTAAAAAAAAAAAAAAAAAAAAAAAAAGATGACAATACGTAATGATTTCACTTTTGTTAGACGTTTTGCACAATATAAATATACGCGTATATACGTACTCCTTGCATGTGTAGAAAAGCACTGGGAAGTGGGGTGTGACAAGGGAATTAACGGCGGCTATCTCTAGAGAGGCTTTTTAGTCTTTAATTTTTTGCTTGACGACAGTTTCTGAGTTTTAGATAATGAGCATGATTGTGTTATAATAAGGGGGTAAGTAAATGTGAAGAAACCCCTTACGGGAGAAATCAGTCAATCCAATCAAACTGTTAGCCAATTCATCATGGGGGAAAATTAAAGCAGCCAAATCAATGGGCATCATTTAGAGATAATGGGCTGCTCACTGATTTGACCAAATATTTTAAAGGTATTCCTTTGACATTTCATTCCAGTTGTGATGGATTATTTTTGTCACATTTTAACAAGCGCGTATGTATGTATTCAGCTTGTGTGCCAAGCACCATGCTAGAAAACAAGGGGACATGGCCTTCAGAATTCATGTGTTAGAGCGGACGTGTGCGTGTGTCCCCTCCCACTACTCGAATAGACAGGCAAACAGACCCATCTCCCACAGATGGCAACCAAATCACATATGAGAAATGAATGATGTGTTTAACATGCCTACATTTTCGTGAATGTGTCAGCAGAGATTCCTTTTTAATGAAAATGTTTTTTCTCAAATGTAAAATTATTTAATAAAATGCAAATAATACTTCGAAAATCCTAACAAAATCCGTAACAAAGAAAGTTGAGCTGCCTTGAAATCTACCATCCCCAGGCAACTATTGTTAATTAACTTTTTGGTGACCGTCTTGTTAGCTGGTTTTCGATATGGATTTGTTAACAACCAGCCATCTGTATTCACCTGGGACTGAGAGGTTTCCCTGGACGCGACAGGGCGTTCGGTACAAAAACAGGGACTATCCCAGGTAAAGTGGGACAGTCAGTCACCCTAGATGAGTGGGTGGATTTATAGTATCATCTCCACGTCGGCATAATAAAGCGTTTCATCTCATGGATTTGCCATGACTCATCTAAACAGTGCGTCGCTAATGGAGATTTAGATTGTTTCTAATTATAAGCCATTGTTTCTATTATAAACCATCTGTGATGAACATCCTTACACATCTATCTTTGCATCCTTGACAATGATCTGTTTGGGATTAATTTCTGGAAATGAAGTTGGTGAGTCCAAGAGGATGTACCTTTACAAAGTGATCCATACTACTAAACCCTTCTGTTCGAACATTTGACTAACTCCTACTTTTAACCAGTTGAACATGAGACTATTTCCCCCATATCCTTGTCAAATCTTGTTTTGCCCATCTTAAATCCTTTCCAGTTTGATGGGCGATCTAGTTCAAATTCTTTTTTTTATGTTTATTTATTGATTTTTGAGAAAGAGGGGGAGAGAGCACAAGCAGGGGAGGGGCAGAGACAGAGGGAGACACAGAATCCGAAGCAGGCTCCGGGCTCTGAGCTGTCAGCACAGAGCCCGAAGCGGGGCTCGAACCCACAAACCGTGAGATCATGACCTGAGCCGAAGTTGGAAGCTTAACCCACTGAGCCAGCCTGGCGCCCCTCCGCTCAAATTTTTCATGCACGCATTCATCATATGGAGAAAGTATATTTTTCCATCAAAATAATCAAATGCTTTATTATGAAATATAATTTCACATTTGGTTTTAAAAAGGTCTATGGTGATATAATTTACATAGCACAAAAGTCACCTGTTTCACGAGTCCAAGTTGGTGAATTTTAGTACACTTAGAGTTGTCAGCCATCACCACGACCTCCTTTTAGGGCATTTCCGTCACCCTGAAAAGAAACCGTGTGCCGGTTTAACAGTCACTCCCCATTCCCTGTGTAACCAGAATCAGTCTCTGACTGCCTGTCTCAGAATTAGAATTGCCTAGTATAGCGTAGGGTGACCTGCCCTGGTTTACCCAGGACTGATGGATTCCCAGGGTCACAGGCTGTGCAGCTAAAACCAGGACAGTCCCACCCAAACCTGAAGTCAGTCACTCAACCACAGTGTTTTCCATAAACCCAATGTTCTGGCCTCCCTTCTCCTTCCCACGTTCCATCTGACCTCTGCCAACTGGAGTGGCATGATTTGGTGAGTCAGGGCAAAAACATCACTCAAAGGGAGAACCCAGGGAAATCAAGCTCTATGAAACATTCCGAGCCGAAGAGAATACAGCAACGAAGCACTCCGCAAAGAGCTCCTTCTGACTCAGAAACAACTGGCCGTCCCAGTGAAATCACTAGGACACAATGGTGATGCTTGTTATTGGATGTCCCTCACACGCAACCCGTTCGATGCAGCCATAATGTTGGGAAAGAAGTCAGTACTGCAGCCGTACCAAGAACCGTGGAGAGGCGAGACGGGTATTGCAGGACTCTGGGAGAAGTAACTGCTGCATAATATGTGCCACAGGACTGCCCCGCATCCTCTCGTCTCCTCCTTTACCACCCCCAGCGGGTGGGTACCATTACTCCCATTTTACCAATAAGGAAACGCAGACCCGGGCAGATGAAATCCCCTGTCCAGGGCACAAAGCTGGGATCAGAGGCAGGATTCCACCCAAGTCCCAGCCCAGCACCAAAGCCTAGCTTCCCACCGTTACCCCACGGTCTCCCGGAAGCAGGGAGGACTAAAAAACCTAATTCGGAATGTAGGTAGGAATAACTCTCTCTGAATTTACATCCGTTTCTCAACAAAGACAGAAACATAAAACCACTGTGATTTTTGTACCCCCCAAATGTCTTCTCTCCATGAAAGAGTATTAAGTTGAAGGAGGGGAAGTGGGGGTGGGGGCTCAGGGATTTGCAAGTAATAGGGATGCCGATATAATTCAAAGTGAAACTGATTTAAATTTTTGCTAACATTTTTTATGTTTGCATATTTCACACTTACAGCATACCTTTAGTCTTATTTACAGTTTTGATTAAACCTATACTTTGGTACTTTACATAGTATATAAAAATATAGTTTTATGTAAATATTTCTCAGGGAGATCTGTAAAAGTGTCTCCTATAATCGATATGACATTTCAAAATACAGTCGGTGTTCCAGAATCAGATACATTTCCTGGGCCTAACGCTAGAAGGCACCTCACATTTATATTTACTAGTTTTTAATTACCTCATTATCTATAGTTGTGAGTATCTCTGATTTACCCAGACAAGAGATCTGGGGAGTAATATATTTGAAGTTACTGGATAATTTCCATTTATCTTTGCCTAAAACTTTTCTCCTTCTTAGAATAATGGGAGGGGAGAGAGAGAAAATCTCAGCCTCGTGCTCGTACCTCCAGTGGAGACAGATCCCTGTGAAACCTGCAAAACCTGGCTTGGCTGCAAAGTTGGAAACTATAGTTAATGTTAGGACTTACGGATTTAAAACCTACACCACTGAAAATAAATGCAAAGACATCCAATATGTCCAATGTAGCATTAGTAGATTTCACCGGTAACTATCACCATTTAAATGGTGGTGTGGGAGAACCACTTGAACATGGCTTACGTCTACTTTACCGGTATCTGAGAATGAGGAGGTGAGTCTACCGGCCATAAACAATCTGTGTTTCCTGGCATCATATGTTGTTGTCTTCTGAATGCTCTGGATTGCGGGCGGATAACTAGCAAATCATACGTTTCCGTTTTTTAAAGCCACAACGTTTGTAGTGAGTTGTTACAGCAGATGATCAGATTTGTGAAAGCAGAGAGACTGCTCGGGGACTACTGAAGTGGCTTGGCTGGAGATGCGATTAGTTTGGGCCAGGAAGTTGGTAGTGGGTTTACAGTTGGGCTTCTCAACCTTGGCACGTTGACATTTTGAGCCAGAATGCTGTCGTTGTAGGGAACTAACTGTCCTGTATCCTGCCAATCTTAAATCTTTTCCAATTTGAGAGGCAGTTTGGCTCAAATTCTCAACGCATGCACTCATCTTGTGGACAACGGATTCCTTTTCCTGGTTCCCACCTATTATAGCACCTCCCCACGGGGGTGAGAACCTAAAATGTCTCCAGACGTTGCTCAATATCCTCTGGTGGGCAAAACTGCCCCGGTTGAAGACTTCTGAGTTAGAACTGGACGGAACACAGAAGGATAGAATATGGTGGAATTAACAGGATGCGTTTTGTTTAACACCATGTTTTCAAAAATAAACAAAGAGTAGGGGCACCTGAGTGGCTCAGTGGGTTGAGCGCTGGACCTCAGCTCAGGGCACGATCTCAGAGTTTGTGAGTTCGAGCCCCACATCCTCTCGCTGTCAGCACAGAGCCTGCTTCGGATCTTCTGTCCCCCTCTGTTTGACCCTCCCCACTTGTGCTCTCCCCAAAATAAATAAATATCAAAAATAAACAAAAGCAACTCTGTAATCAAGTTCTATTTTTTTTAAGTTCTAGAATCATTCTCCAAGACGTAATCAAGAGCCGTCTTCCTCTAACCTGCCCCATTCCTCATCGGCCCTTTCCCTCAGTCATAGCAACTGTTCTCACTGTCAGTTCTGCAACTTCAGGGCAGCTTGTGTCGAGGGCACGCATGCGTTCACAGAGCACTTGCATGGGTCTCTCTAGGACCGAGAATGAAGAGTCCCGGAATGCGGGAAACAAAAAGAAAATTTCACAGGCTCAGATCAACCGTGATCTTCCCTTTGGTTCTCCTTTTATTTTTTCCTAAATAATAGCTTTATTGAGATGTAATTCACATATCATAAAATTCATCCTTTTAAAATATACAGCTGAGCAGTTTTTAGTACATCCACAAGGCCGTGCATCTATCACCACGATCTAATTCCAGAACATTTTTATCACCCCACAAAGAAACCTCATACGCGTTAGCAATCATATCCCCGTGCTCCTCTCCCTCCAGCCCTTGGAAGCCACAAGTCTATTTTCTGTCTCTATAGATTTTCCAGTTCTGGACATTTCACATAAATGGAAACATACAATAGGCAGTCTTCTGTGTGCGGCTTCTTTCATTTAGCATAAGGTGTTCAAGCTTCACCCACGTGGTAGCAGGTATCAGTACCTCATCCCCCTTTTGCAGCTGAATTGTTCTCTGCTGTCTGGACAGACCATATTGCTTATCCGTTCATCAGTCGATGGACATCTGGGTCATATCCATTTCCCTTTGGTTCTTATTGGTGAGTTTGTCCCCTGACGTGATCGCGTGGACCGAGCCCCTTCGAGGTATAAACAAATTAAAACTTCCCAGCCTGACCTCTGTCTGAAGTAAAGGAAAAATTGATTCTTTGATTCAACATGTATTATTAAGCACCTAATACATGCCAGTTTTAGCGCTCTGCATTAGATCCTGGAAATACGATGATAATAAAACAAAACCTAGCCTTTGCTCTCAGATATTCCATCCCAGCAGGAGGAAACATGCCTGAGCAAACAGGGCAAGATGGAAACTCATTGATTCGACCTGCTGTTGAAGATCTACCACATGCAGGCACCTCGCCCAGGCTGTGTAGACGTGAATGGAGAAGAAACAGAACGTACATTTCCTACACTCACGTTTCCCCAGGGGAAGCTCACACACAATTATGGGAGTGAAGAGGCTTAGGGCAGGCCACCACAAACTATGACAAGGTAGCATATTGGTTATTTTAAATTCTTTTTCTTTTTTAAGTAGGCTTCCCACCGAGCATGGAGCCTAACCCAGAGCCTGAACCAATGACCCCGAGATCAAGATCCCACGCTTGAGGTACCTGGGAGGCTCAGCTGGTTAAGCATCTTACTCTTGATTTCGGCTCAGGTCATGATCTCATGGTTTGTGAGTTTGAGCCCCGCATCAGGCTCTCTGCTGTCAGCACAGAGCCCAATTTCGATCCTCTGTCTCCCCCCGCCACAAAATAAATAAACATTTAAAAAAGAAGAAGAAAGAATTTGACACTCATCCAACTGAGACACTCAGATACCCTGCACATTGATTATTTTAAATTAAGGTTACTTGAGAAACAGCTGGTGGAAGAAGGACACGCTGACCCTCCTCTCTGTCCCCCTAAAAACAGGAAATAAATCTCCCATGTGAGAGGTACCCTCCTTGCACCAGGGGGTAAAGGGACATCCTTATTGCCAGAGGTAGAGAATTCAGGGCCAAGAAGGCTATCTAAAGAAACCCTGCTCAGTGTCTGCACTAATTAGTACCCAAGCCTAAGTGTCTCTGTCTTGTCAGTTCTTCACAAACTTATTTCTTTGTCTAAAACAGCCTGCTTTGGTTACTTCTTAGGCTCCGTATCTATGAGCCTTCCATGCGTGCAAAATTAAATTTGTGTTACTTTTTCTCCTGTGAGTCTTTGTGCGAATTTAATCACTAGACCAGCCAAAAGAACCACGAGAGCAGGGAAGACTTTTCTCCTCCCAGACAGCAGGTTGTGCTGAGGGCTAGAATAAGTGTCTGAGCTGCAATCTTTGGGAGAAGGCAGTAGGGAGAATAAAGAAAGGGAGAAGAGCCTTCAGAGAGGAGGAGCACTTTGAATTGGCTCCTGCAGAGCCCTCACATCTGTGGAAGGAAGAGGGTTGGGAGCCCTCGTGTTGAAGAGCACAGGCCTCACCTCATCCCCACCAGCCTTAGTCTGGATCTAGGACTCCTTCCCCATGGCTCATAGTCTTGCTTTTGTCCTGTGTCCCCTTTGGTGTCTGTCCCCTCCTACCCATCACCATCAAGTCTTCTGGCTCTCACGACGTGTCTCCTCTTTGATCTATCTGGACGTAGAAGGCTGCCATGCTCACCAGACCTTAACCCTTCTCTTGTAACTGTCCCAGAATTGAACAGCCCGGGTGTTCCTTTGTTTGGGCGTAGCCTCACCTGGGTCCTCGGTGGGCAAGAAGGAGGCAGCCCTCACATCTCAGAGAGGAGGGGACCCAGGGGACCACCCTAATCAAAGCCCTCGCACCCTCTACTTCTCCAGTACTGCCTAGGAAGCATGCTCTGGAGGCAGACATCCTGGCCCAGGATCCCAGCTCCATCAATGAGTTGGGCAAGTTAGTTAAGGCTCAGTGTTCTCACATGAAAAATGGAAATAAAATTTAATCCCTGGATACCTGTTCTAAATCAGATCATCTTAGGTAAACACCCCTCATGAGGCTGGCATACAGCAGGCACTTGATAAATGTTAGTGCTTAGTTCCTATTAAGCTTCCATAGCTTTTATGGGGTTATCTTTTTCAGTGTTTTTCATTTGTTTGTTTGTTTGTTTGTATTTGCTTTTTTGTTTTTGAGAGAGAGAGAGAGAGAGCATGCACAGGGGAGGGGCAGAAAGAGACAGACAGAGTCTGAAGCAGGCTCCAGGCTCTGAGCTGTCAGCACAGAGCCTGACATAGGGCCCCAAACCACGAACCGTGAAATCGTGACCTGAGCCCATCGGACACTTAGCCAACTGAGCCACCCAGGTGCCTCTGTTTCCATGGCTTTGAAACCCAGCACCAAGAAGCTACAGAGACTACATGGGCCTGAACATATTGAAAATAGTATCCCTTTCTTTTAGAACTCAAGACACAATCACTTTTTACAGGATAATATTTAGATGTTGTGGCAGCATTTAATCTTAATGATCTGTGGACACAAATAAATGAAGCTTAACAATCAAAGCAAATTGAGCCCCAGTGTGTATTCTATACTTGGGCATACTGTCGATTCATACAATCGACAAACAAACATACATACAAACGCGGCCAGCAACGACACCATTGCCCCCCACGTTCTCCTACAGCATTTCGGGTTTACAAAACACAGCCCACCTCCTGCCTGATTTCCCAGGAGAGCAGGAGACCCAGGACCCCAGGGCCTGGATATTCTTTAACATTCTCCTCCCCTGCCTGACCACAGTCCCTTTTGGAATATAGGTAACTAAAGAGCCATTCACGTGCCAAGGTGGAGTACTTCTCTCTCTATGACACTCAGTGCCTTCTGCTCCCCTGCCATGGCCCCTGTGGTGACCCTTTGGCCAATGAAGTACAGCTGGGCAGATGTGTGGTCCCTGAAGTCACACTGCATAGGTCCAGATTCTGGTTTGGCTTCGCCCAGCCAGGCAACTTTGTACAAGCTACCAACCTCTCTGTGCCTCAATTTCCTTACCTGCAAAATGGGGCAGTTTCAGAATATACTTTAAGTTTATTCATTTTGAGAGAGATAAAAAGCACAAGCTGGGGTGGGGCAGAGAAAGAGGAAAAAGCAAGAATCCCAAGCAGGCTCTGCACTGACCACGCAGAGCTCAATGCAGGGCTTGAACTTGCAAACCGTAAGGTTATGACCTGAACCAATAACAATAAACAGCAATAACCACAGCGCATAACCAATAAACAGCACACCACAATATACTTTGTTATTACATTCCTTCAGCGTTGACAGGGGGGTCGAACTAGACAACAGTGTGTAAGGACAGTGCTCAAATGTTAGCACTTCCTCTTTTCCCCACCCAAATTCCATCAGAGCCTAGAACAAGCCTTACAATGACACAGTCGACTCTCAATCACATATTCACAGCCTCTCTTTCCCTGATGATGAAGGGTCGGGGGCACTATCTGAAGCAGGATTTTCGTATCTCTCTAGAAATGTCTCAAGAGGAGCAATAAAGAAAGAAATGAATTCTTAGGAAGGAAGGAAGGAAGGAAGGAAGGAAGGAAGGAAGGAAGGAAGAAGATGAAGGAAGGAAAGAAAGAAAGAAAGAAAGAAAGAAAGAAAGAGAAAAAAGAAAAGAAAGAACGAACATCTTTTGGGTTTCTGGAAATAATCTTCACCAATATTAGCAAAACAAGGCAGAGTTCATCCACACTCCATTCTTTAAGATGGTCAGGTTCCAAGCGGCTATGCAGTATTGGGGGGGGGAGGGCCCTAAATGCCATTCAAATTATCTGTCTTATTTATTTCAAGTCATACTGAAGTGAAAAATATTTTTACACAAAGCACAGTAATTTATGCAGCAACCGCCACATAATGATCAGGTTCAATAACAGATAATTATATAGAAAGTACTTAAGTGCTAACTATGTACTTTTAAAATGTTGCAAAAGTAGGTTCATAATTAAATTATAATTACAAGTAAAAATCAAGACAATGATTATTCCCTGAGAAATTTGCACATTTTTATTTCCAGGATTGCAGGCAGCTTCTCTCACACTCTGATTCATTTCTTTTGTTGGTAGTTCCTCTCCGATCCAACTCGTTTTGCATGATGGATTTCAAATTTAAAATTAACTAAAATTATCTTGCAGATTACTAATTACCATATACAGTGATTTCAATAGAATAGCTGGGTTGCCATTAAAAAGCAGTTTGTGAACATATGAGTTTGAAATTGTCTAAGATTTATAGTGAGGAGAGGGAGATTACTGGCTGATCATCTAATAGAAATTTAGCCACTAGCGGAAATTGAGAAAGCCCTAATACAAGTTATGAACTACTTATGGGGGTGGGGGCACATAGCCGTGAAAATGGCAAAGCTACAAACTTTCCAGAATTGTGTATCACTGAGAACTCGCCCATTTGCAAGTGAAAGAAACATACCCAATTGGCCAAAGGAAAGAGAGAGTGTGAGAGACAGAGAAACAGAGATAGAGACAGAAAGGAGGAGGGGGGAGGCAAGGAGGAGATGACCTGCAGTAAGGGAGGGAGAGGGGAAGAGATTCATTGATTCATAAGTTCAAAAAGTTTAAGTATAACTTCACCCCAGGACTGCCTAGATCCAGAGTCTGAAATAATATCATTAGGGTTTAACTTCTTGCTCCGTGCAGCCCTCAACCCAGCATCCCTCTGCAGTCACTTTTCTCTCGGCCACGCACTCTCCACATGGTGGAAAAAGGCTGCCAGCAGCACTAGACTCACATCCTCAAAGCGGAAGAAGCCCATTGGAAGATGAAGGCTTCTTCCCCAAGAGTTTCAGCAAAAGTCTCAGGTCTTAATCTCACTGGTTCAAAGGAAGTAAGTCCCTTCCCTGGATCAATCTCTGCAGTAATCAGGGCAATGCTGTACTCTGATTGGCCAAATCTGGAGCTAAGGGGGAGTCATGCATTTTTATGGTCATGAACTTACTAATATATAGGGGGTGAGATTCCTGAAGGAAAACTGAGCTGTTGCTTCCGGATGTAACAGGAAGAGATGACTGGATGCCTAATGCTCTCTGGATGAACAACCAACTGACCAGACTTTGTCCCCCTTCTCTACTCTGGCCCTGCATCTTAATTAGATGAAGGAACTTCCATCTCTGCTCATCTATTCCTTGCCCTAGAATGAGGACTCCCGTCATTCAGTCAAATCTAGGCATTTGATTTGACTCCTGTCAATCAGCCAACATATGCTTTACAACATGGGCCAGAGAAATTCTCTACATGCAGATCTGATCATGGTAGCATCTCTCCATCACCACCTCTAACCCTAACTTTTTGCTATTTGAACATATGAAAAGTAGAAGAAATAAAACAGTGAGCTTCCATAAATCATCACTTAGCTTCAGAAATTATAGCTATTTGCCAACTCGGTCTATAACCTCCATCCTCTGCATTTATTTATTTATTTTTTAACCAGAGAATTTTTTTTTCAATATATGAAATTTATTGTCAAATTGGTTTCCATACAACACCCAGTGCTCATCCCAAAAGGTGCCCTCCTCAATACCCATCAACCACCCTCCCCTCCCTCCCACCCCCCATCAACCCTCAGTTTGTTCTCAGTTTTTAACAGTCTCTTATGCTTTTAACCAGAGAATTTTAAAGCAAATTCCCAGTATTCCCTTTCTAGGTTCTGTGGCTGGCCTAATAGTTAAATTGACACACAATAGACTAACAGGAAAAAAAAAAAAAAAAAAAACATTTAATTTTGTATGTAGGGAAGCCCCACGAAGACATGAGAGGTTCCCTGAAGGTCAGGTAATTGAGGCTTATACACTATCCTGAACTAAGGAGGAGGGGGCAGGGGTCTGGAGGCTCAGGGGGAAGGGAAGACATTTCACAAGAAGATGAGAAGAGCAGATATTTGGTAAACAAATGTTTGCCAGGCCCTGCAGAGAAGCCTTCCTGATATGAAAAGTTCGTTTTGGTGATAGCTCACTTCCTGGTACAGGTCCCCCTGTGTCAATTCTTTTAGGCAGTAAGGGGGAAGTCTGAGTCGGCCTGGCCTTGATTGTCTTGAGCTCTGAGAAATCCACATGCCAAAGTGGGACATTCTGGGCCTGTGTAGCCTGAACCCCCTCCAAAGCTTCTCTAAAACGTGAGCTCTTGACCAGCATGCCGATTAGGCATTGAATCTTTTGTTTCGGAGAAGAAATACAAAGAGGGGGGTGGTGGTGGTGATTTTTCCTAAGTTTTCACTTTGAACTTAAAAAGATTTCGAGATTTGTTTTCAACAGACGACGATCTCCTTTCGTGTGATTCTCAGCCCCCCTTCTTCGGGGCCAGTGGCATGACGTTCTGTTGTGTTCTCGTTAGACAGCAAATATTGCCAATGTAGAGTAGTCACAATAAATTACCAAACTGAAATGTAATTAAATATATGCGGGGCACCCAGTCACCCTCAACTGCTTCCCCACATGTTGATGTGGTGTAAAATGACTCTAGAGCAAGTTTTCTTGTAACAATTAACTAATCTGTTCATTTGTTTCCAGTTTATCCTAATTACAAAGCAGCATTACATGCCTTAGCCCAAACAGCAAACAACAGTATTAATGAGAGGATAATTCCTACAATTTGGGGAAGATTGTACAAACAAGTTGGAATGCCTGCTAAATCTCTACTCGTGTTCAAACACACTTCATCAGACTTATCAAAACAGCAAATCAAGCTACCACTTAAAAATAGTTCAGTTCAAGCAGCCATACTCATCAGAATATTCATTCGCTTTGAAGAATAACACTCAGTGCAATAGCTTTTAATCAGTTCTAGGACACTCTAACCTCGGGGGTTCTGGGCAAGCGATGTCTTTATTATGCTTCCATGAGATCACTGGGCTTCCCAATTGAATTTGAAATCCATTTGCTGCACAAAGATGTGTAAAGATCAAATGCCAGGTAATGTCCTCGGCCAAGAACAATTAGCAAACTCAGTTCTTTGCCACTTCTTTTATCAAGGAGAATCATTGGTCTGCTTTAAGGGATATGTTCAGTCTCTATGAAGATCGCTTGACCGCTTCGGTGGGCAGGAGCAGATTCTACATGTTCAGAAATCCCTAAGAATGAGTGACCTACACAGAGTTCATGACAAGGAATCAAACCCAACCACCATTTCCGTGAGCAGACATATTAAATAGGTTCATAAAGAATAATTTCAGGGATCAGAGCAAAATTGATTTACATTTATTAAACATCAAAATTAAGAAAATAGAAAAAAAACAAAGCTATCCTCCAAGCCACGGACTAAGTTGTTTTACCTGTGTGCTCTCACTCTACCTTTAAACCAACAGAGATCGGTACTATTGTTATCTACACTTAACAAATCAGACCAGGGGTCAGACAACCACAGCCCATGGTCTGAATCTGGCCCACCAACTATTTACCTTTATATTTTAAATAAAACTTTATTGTAACACAGCCACGTTCATTCCCTTACGTATTGCCCAGGACAGCTTTCTCCGTCTGAGGGCAGACCTGAATAGCTGAGGGAGAGCCCATCTGGCTCACAAAGCCTAAGATGTTTATTACCTGGCCCTTTACAGAAAAGTGTGCCAAATCCTAGACTATGCGTAGGAGGCTCAGAAGAGAAGACATAAATTACAAAGTGGCTTCAGGTCTACAGAGACATGATGCGAAATTAAGACAGCGGTAATTTTGTTTGCTTAATGCAGAGATCTGGGTTTTTAAGGCCAGTGAGGGCAGGGAGACTTCAGATTCCCAAAAGCTATTTTGAAATCTCTGACTCTTCTCTCCCCACTGCACTGGGGAGCTTCATCCACACGAATTTGTCCAAACCCCCCGGCACCTTTCCCAACTTCTTGCCAGGCTTTCTCACCAAACTCCGGAGCTGGTGATTTGATGATCTGCTCTCTGACTCTTATTTCCTCATTTGGCTTCTTCAACTTGGCGTCTTTTCTGCTACTGACTCAGTCTCTCATCTCCCAGCAGGACCGTGACTCCAGTTTCAGTCTGCGCACCAGATTTTGGCCACCAGCCTGAGAACGCTCTCGTTACTGCCCTTGGCCTGCCCTTGGCTTCTTCCTCCCCATCTTGGTGCTGACGGCTCAGATGGCCACCACCACACCACGAGAGTCCACGTAGAACACCAATTACAGAGACATGTTTTTCAGTGTATTTTTTAAAAAGAAGCTTAAATTTTATAAGTGCCTTCCCTGGCTGACCATGCCCTGATGGCAATCACATCGATTTTGTCCCACCTAGATGCTTGCACACCATGCCCTTCTGCATGGTACTCAACAACCACATAATACTCAAAAGGAGATGGGAGTTGGCTAAGGGACAGAGACCAGCCATGTGTAGTAACCTTGAGACTCACTGCTTAAACACGACTCAATGACAAATCCTCCTGTTCGAGACCTGCTGTGACTTTATAGACATTATGCTGTTGTTGTTCCAACTTCCTCTTTTAGCCACCCCTCCACTTACAACTCTCAGAACCTTTAGTCTGGGGATTACGTCCTCCTCCCTTGCCCTAACACTTCCGCATCTTGGTGTTCTCTCGAAGTGTAAATTGTTGACCTCCTAACTCATCTACTCACAGAAGCCCTAACTTCCTCACCATACATCTTGAGAGAACAGGTCTTCTCTTTTCAGCCACTGGTATATTAGGAAAGGAGAAAATCATGGGTTCAAATCCTTCTGGAATAAAAAGGCCATGTCTCCCTTCATCTTTTATCATAGAGGACCGCATACAGAAACCTTGAACAACTCCACTTTACGAACAATGCAAGAAATTTTCAAGGACGAGTCTGATATTACATGATTTTTTGCCACTTATGCTTAATGGCTTCACAACCTACCCAGTGGAAGGGGAAACACCACTAGTCCTGTCCTGAGACAGGACGCTTGCTCCCTGAATCTGTTGCCCATGAGAGTGATGAGTTGGTGATAGCAGGGTGGTAGTATGCCCCCAACAGCTATCATAGTGCCTGGCACCTAACAGGTGTTCAAAAACTACATATACAACAAATGAGTGAATGTAGTAGGAATCCAAATGGAAGCTTTGGCTTCAGAGCTAAGACATAGAAACAACATGGATCAACTCTAAGGCCCATTGGTACGGCAATGACTACAGAAACTGTGGCATTGCTCACGGTATAGACTGTGGAGCTGTTTAAAGAAATGGGAGATGTATAGTAGGTCTACATAATAATAGACCATACAGAAGACGTAACTCACATATACACATATATTATTACTTTTCCTCGGTCTATAATTGAGTGGGGGAATAGAACATAAGTTCTAGGACATGAATGGCATGATGACATATATATAAACACAAAAATTTTTAATTCTATATAATTTTCTATGTAACGTATATGTACACAGATAACATCTAGAGGTGTATTCTTAACAACAGTTACCTCTTAAGGAGGGGGAGAGTGGGTCAAAGGAGACAAGCTTTATATGTCATGTTTTATTTGTTATATAGAGAACATTTGTCTTCCTTAGGCAATTAAAATCACTTTTGAAAGAGCAGTAAATGGCGGGCACCTGGGTGGCTCAGTAGGTTAAGCGTCCAACTCTTGGTTCCAGCTCAGGTCTTGATCTCACGTTTCGTGAGCCTGAGCCCCACATCTGGCTCCGCACGGTCAGTGCTTGGGATTCTCTGCCTCCCTCCCCCCCCCAAATAAATAAACAAACAAACAAACAAACAAACAAATAAACAAACTTTAAAAAGCAGTCAATGGGAGATGATCACACAGGCCTCTCTGGTTCAGCTCCATTATCAGAAGCCCTGCTATCAATAGGCAAAGACAGAGCTGCCCCATACAAAGCCCCTATCTGTGCTCAGCCTTCCCAGAGCCTCTCTGATCTTTCCCTCCGGCTTACTCACTCCTCCCAAGCCTCTTGCTCTGCCGAGTGTCTCTCATTTCTATCCCACCGACTCATGCCAGCTCCCGCTCGCCCTCTCTGCCCACCCCTGTCTGTCTACACACACCCCCAGGATCCCAGTACCCAACCCCGCAAAGCTTCCGGAAGCCATTAACCCAAGGGGAGGGTATGTGGTTCTAACAACACCATGCACATGGCGAGACCAAAATGTGAGCAACGGTGATTTGCTAAAACCTAAAAAGCACTGAGTTCCTTTTCTAGGTATTTATTTTCATGCATTATCCCACTTAATCTTGACGACGACCTCTTGAGTCATTCCTATTAGCACTGCCGCTTTGCAGAGGAGGAAACTGATCACAAGGTGACAGGATCTGTTAACTAGCAAAGTAGGCTTTCAAATCCACGCAATCTCACTCCAGCGTCTTTGCCCTTGACCATCACCATTTCGCACTGTGCCGGTCCCAAGAAGAAGCAGAAGCTAAGGCAGGAACCCGCAGGACAGGCGTGCGGGGCAGAGGTCAGATGCGTCACGTTGAGCCACAGTAAAAGAGACGATTTGGAAGCTAGATTGAGAAAGAGCAAAAAAAAAAAAAAAAAAAAAAAAGAGCTACACTAAGGTGTTTGGATGTTGTTTATTAGCAAAGTGAAGCCACGAAAGGCTTATGAATCAGGTGGTATTATAAATCCTGTGCTTCAGGAAGATTAACCTGGTACAACGGATTGGAGAAGAGACACAGAAAGAGACCATTTGGAAGTCCTCTATTAAAGTAGCCCAAGCATGACGTGATAAGGGCTTAAACTTGTTGGCAGAAAGAAAGGATGAGTTTGAGATTACGTAAAAAGAGCACCTTTCCTCCGTATTTTGTCCATTCAGTCTTTATGTTGCAAGTTTGTATTTTTCCTCCAACGGTACACAAAGCTACCCACCTACCCCCCCCCACCCCTCACCCCTCCCCCACTGCTTTTGGAATTTGCTCCAATCCTAAATCCCTTCCACTATATTCAAACTTTGCTGTGCTTAACATTAAGCCGTGGTGCAGTCATATATTACGATGCCTGAGAAATATTCTCAAGGGCTCCAGTGCAAAAGGAAGTTGGTGATTCAGAGCAGGGAGCATTAAGGTTAATTACCTAATAATTTACTACAGTGAGTGCATCTGGAGACATTTTGATTTTCACTAATTGTGGTGTTAAACAAAGTAAACAACACTTTGTTCATCTTCCAGCTGTGGAAATGTGTCAAGGGGAACCTTTCCTGTGATTTATAACCCCTTGGTTTACCCTTGAGCACGGGCCACTTGATGGGAAGTTGGAAAGACCAATGGTTTTGCAGGCTCCATGGATTGGTTTAGTAAAGATTTCCCTTAATGTGACTGTAAGCTGACCAGCCTTTGCTCCACCGCTGGCTGTGACATTCAGAGAAACCAGGCACGAGCAATGCTAATGTGATTTGATGAGTCTTGGAGCAGCTGTTGTTAGTACGATCACCCTCTGTGCATGGGGGAAGGTTTAAGAAGGAGGGTGGGATGGGAACGCTAGAACAGGAACAGTTAGAATAAAATGGTCCAAGCGTCCTCCTCTCCATCTAACAAGAGATGATCAGTACTACTCTAGCAATTATTGTGTGACTTAAATGTGATACCTCATTTCTATGAGGGCATCTGAGAGTTTTGCAAACCCAACACCCTTCCTACTTCCCTTGATTTTCTCTTACCAAATTCACTTTTCTTCTTCTTTCAGCCTGAATAATTTGAATGGGGACTGACTCCCCATCTCAGGCTTCAAAGACAGACATTTGACCTCAACTTGGCCACAATGAGTCAGTTTGAGGGTGCACACGTCACCCGATCCAGACCAATTGAGCCAAATAAGGCCCAACTTAAGTTACCTTATTTTACTTTTCAGCAAAAGAGGAATGTTCAGTCTAAATTACTAAAAGAATTGGACACCAGATCAGAACAGACAGCAGCCACATCACCACCACAAGAGGAAACCTCAGTTAAGGAAGTCAACCAGAGGAACGCCCGATTAAGGAGGCCAACCAGAGGAACCCAGACCGAGGCCCTGAAAGGAGGAAGATTGGGTTCTTATGACAGAGTTTCTGGATCCAACCATACCTGAAGCTAGAATATACTGAAACTCTGTGTTTCATAAACCAATAAATTAACTTCTGTGCTCATGAAAGTCAAAGCAAGGCTTTTGGAACTCGTAGCCTGCAGAGTTCTGGTACTTTAAGCAAAGCTTTAACATAGTTTGTGATAGATTAGACGGCACATAAAACTACTTCTTACCACTGAAGGCTCCGATACTCAGCCCAATTCTAAAGCCACGTTTATTTTCCAGATTGAAATAGCAGAGGTCCACGGAAAGGGGATCCATTTCCTAGTTTCTGATGTGGTTCAAAATCAAACAAATGCTCCTAATTTATATCACCTCTTTGAAATAATAGAAAGGCCCAAAGGTGTTTAGAGTAGCAGTAATCTGGGGAGAGGGGAGTAGATTACAAGCAACAAAGGATCTTGGCCTTTGGTCAGATGCCTGGTGATCTAGAGGCCATTCTGTCCTGGCAATGTCAGCCTAGCCATTGCTAGTACAGAATTTAATCTCCTCGAGGACGGGTACTTTGTTCATTTATGCCGTCATAGTATAAAGTTTCACACATTCCATTTCTTACCTTTCAGAGCTCATTCCTGTCGTCAGCTCTGTACAGTAACCCATAAGACACACATCCTCTGACCACGGTAGTATTTGGAGCTCCACTTTCCAGATGAGGAAGCCAAAGCTGTAAGAGATGAAGTGAACAACAAAGTTTCATGCCATGCGCCAATCATTTGCTCAGCCATTTGCTTACTTACCACCAGCCCCCGCCCGGGACAACTATTTAGGCTTTTGGAATCTCTCATCCCTCATCCCTGGTATTACCATGACAACATTCCCCACCTCACTAGCTCCTGCAGTTTTAAAGATAATGGTGGATATAAACATATCTGACACCAAGCCCCGATACAAAGGAAGAGTCTAGCAATGCTTGTTAACTTGGAATCTGTGGGCATGAATCAAACACCTGAGATGAAAAAAGTGTTGACTGGAAAGTTCTTCCTGGAAGACCTCATGTGATACACACTAGAAGTGTGTCAAGAATATTCTAGGTGGCCTGTTGGCATCAGCAAAAAATCAGAAGTGATCAAAAGATCTGCCCATAGACAGACACAGCAAAGTAAGCACACTCCCATGCTACAGAATTCTACCAAGCAACTAAATAAAAAGTTAGGCAATGCAGGGGTGCCTGGGTGGCTCAGTTGGTTAAGCATCTGACTTCGGCTTGGGTCGCGATGTTGTGATTGTAAGTTCGAGCCCCACATCAGGCTCTGTGCTGGCAGCTCAGAGCCTGGAGCCTGCTTCAGATTCTGTCTCTCTCTCTCTCTCTCTCTCTCTCTCCCTCTCTCTCTGCCCCTCCCTTGCTCATGCTCTGTCTCTCTCTCTCTCTCTCTCAAAAATGAATAAACTTAAAAACAAAATTTAAAAAACGTTAGGCAATGCAGTACACCCTGACACAGCAAGATCTAGAAGACATATTTTTGAGCAAGAAAAAAATAGTGACAAGTATATGCACAAAAGAATAAGCAACACAGATTTGCAAAAGACATGCCTGTCTCCTTCCAAAGAATATACACGGAAATGCACTTGAAGAAAGGTTTGCAAGAACACGCACAACACCAATGTTTCAAGTACTAAATTGAGTGCAAGGGTCAAAAAAAAAGAAGCCAGTCCTATCTACTATATTTTAATTCTTAACAAAGAAAATCTGACCGTGAATTACTGAGGCAACTAAAAATTAACAACAAGGAAACACTTGAGGAGGTGGAAAGTAACCTCAGGTTGTTTCTAGCTAAAGATCACCTCCTTGATCTACACAGCTCTAAAATAACTAAGAATAAATAGGAAAAAGACACATCCAACCACTTGCTGAGATCAAAAACAAAAGGGTGAGAAACAAGCTGCTTGACTGAATTCTTTTCGCTTTAAAATTTTCATTTTATTTTATTATTATTGTTGTTGTTGTTGCTTTGAGCTGGCTGTGTCCCATATACACAGTGCAATTATCTTTCCTCAAAATATCATCACTCAGTGGAATGATCTCACCACGTGAAAAACAGGTTTGGCACAATCGTTGCATATTGTTGGGAAATTATCATCAACTTTCTTTTCTCTCGAAAAAAATTTTTTCACAATGACACTGATGAGTTCTGTTGTTTTCCATACAATACTTTAACCCAGTTTAAATCTATAGTCTGCATGAAGTCCTTGAAGAGTGACATTAATGGAGGAAATATCCTTATAAGACAGAGCACTGAATCCAAAATACGATTCTGCAGGACTTACCCCACGTGAACAAGTGCAGATTCCCCCAGCGCACCCCAAGCAACTTGCTCTTAGCTGCCCCGCACATACCCCTGCTGTGCGGTATATGAGTTTCTACTCTCATAAACCCTGCTTCTGGAGCCCCAAATCACATGGGCCAGTTTGTAGAAGGGGCTCCAAACCCACATGGCAGTTTATTCTCTCCCCTTGCCTGACTCTGCCCATTCTACTGGCTTTGGATACCATGTTTTGGCTGCACAAATGTATTTCTTTAGTCCAAATCCCCTTTCCTGAGTCTTCCGTTCATATGCCCATGGCTTCTTTGGCACCTTTACTTGGATGATACGTGTGTATCTCAAACTTAACACGTTCAGAGTGTGAACTGTGATTTTTCTCTCTCCTAAATCTCTCCTTGTTTCCCTTATCTTAGTAAGTGGCCCCAACATCCAAAAGGTGAGAGTCATCTCTGACTTCACGGTGTCCCCTATGTATCGCCCACATTCACAGGCCCTACTGGGTTGACCTCCAAAGTGTCTCTCAAATCAATCTGCTTTCCTTCTTCTGCACTATCACCAGGAGGGAGTGAGCCACCACTGCCTCTCACCTGGTCTAGGGCCATCCCTCCCCACCTTCTTCCCATTCATCCTTGCCCCCCTCTTTCATATGATGTCACTCCTCAGGAGCTCCCCTCTACTTGCTAGATGGGATGCTACCTGATTCATGAATCGTTTAATACAGCCAATTAGATCTTCAAGCGAAAAGAAAAAACAGAACAAAACACAGTATCACTCCTCTGCTTCTAATCTCCTCGAAGACTTCCCACTACACCTACCTTAAAACCCCAGCTCCTCACTGGAGGCAGCAGGACGAGAGCCTGTATAAATCCCAGACCGCAACATACATCCTGGTCCCTGACGTCAGCACACTGTAATCTATAATGTTCTCGAAACAATCTCTTTCCCTGGATTTTTACATCCCTGGTTCTTTTTTGCCCTTCCCTATCACCTCCACATAGAGCCTTCCACAATGCCCTTTAAAATTTTTTTTTAATTTTGTTAATCTTTATTTTTGAGAGAGAGAGACAGCGCGTGAGCGGGGGGAGGAACAGAGAGAGAGGGAGACACAGAATCCGAAGCAGGCTCCAGGCTCTGAGCTGTCAGCACAGAGCCCAACGCGGGGCTTGAACCCACGGACCGCGAGATCATGACCTGAGCCGAAGTCAGACACGCAACTGACTGAGCCCCCCAGGTGCCCCACAACCACACCCTTTAAACTAGGCTCCACCTGTTGGAAAAACCACTTTGTTTCCTTCGTACCACCAGTCACAAACTTTATTTACACTACCCTCGTGTTTATTTCCTCATTATCCATCGCTCCCACAAGAGCAGGAATCTTCTCTAGCTTATTTATGGCCGTAGACCCACTGCCAACCTGACCCAGAGTTGAGATGCAAATAATAGTTTGTGGAATAAATGACTCAGAAACCCATTTATGGAGTCCGGGGCTATGTGTTCAACACTTTGACGGGGGGCAGGGGGGAGGAAGTACTTTATAAAAGGCGTAGAGTTAAAAGCCTCATCTCTGCCCTTAAGTATGGTGTATTCTATTGACGAGACAGAATCTACACAGTGAAAAGGTGAAGCCAACAACATAAGCCAGCAGATGCTTGAATATTCAATTAAGTCTTAAATTTTATGCTTTTCATCATGTGGAGTTGGCCAGAGGAACTTCTGGCAGAGCAGGACATACAAACACTATACTCACAAATAAAAGGGGTAAAGTCACAAAAGTTGGAGAGGTGAGAAATAATGAGCTCTGGGGTACTGAGGAACAGTTTTATGGAGGAGGCTGAATTTATACCAACCTAAGACAGGTCAGAATTAGTGGGAACTACTCAAAACCACCTAGAGCTATAGCCTGATGGTCCTGGAGTAATGTAAAAAATAAAGAGCCCCTTCGCCTACCAAATAGCAAGACATTTTATTCTCTCTCCGGTATCTCCCGTACCGTGGAGTTCTGGCAACTTCCCAAGTCAACGCAGAACTAGAATGCTGTCTAAGACTTCTTTAGCTCTCCCAAACTCCCAAGTCCCTTGCCCCCACCCACCATGCCTGCATGGTCCCCTGCTCCCCAACCCAGTGGCTGACTCAATTGTACTATTTTCTTTTTTTTTTTTATTTTTTATCATTTATTTATTTTTGAGATAGAGAGAAACAGAGCACAAGCAGGGGAGGGGCAGAGAGAGAGAGACACACACACACACAGAATCCAAAGCAGGTTCCAGGCTCTGAGCTGTCAGCACAGAGCCCGACGCAGGGCTTGAACCCACAAACTGTGAGATCATGACCTAAGCTGAAGTCGGACACTCAACCAAACTGAACTGCCCAGGCGCCCCTATTTTCTTGAGGCTGAAGAGAGGGAAGGAAACCCTCTCCTGAGAAACAGTCGGCTGCCATCTCTGCCTTTTGTCTGGAGGGTTCTCCTCTCTCATCTTGCCCCTGCCAGCTCTAGCCAGTTTTGGATCATTGGCCTCTTTCCATAAGCAGTGACGAGTTGGGACTTGGCAAGACAGCGAGGACCCTACACTAAACCTCAGGAATCTTCCCAGCTAGAGGCAAACACATGTTCTCCATCTTCCCCACCTCGTTCACCTAGGGCTGTGACTGGTCCGAGATCCAAGGTCTTGCCTAACAGATGGATCCTGATGCAAAGTAACTTGGAAGGAATGGGAAAACATAAGCAAATAAGAAATGCACATGTTTCACCAATCAACTATTTCTCTTAATAATAATTCCAGGAACCAATGGGGGAGGGAGCAAAGTTCAAACGTCCTCTATCTCTTCTGAGTCCACAGCTAAAATTCTTTCCATACTAGGCCCTCATGTGATTAATGAGAATACAGATCAAGAAATCAAGGCGTATTCCAAATGAAGAGAGGGAGAAAGCTTGGATTGAGGGAGAAAGCTCTACATTTGGTGCGCTCAAAAGACAGTAAGGGGCAAAGCCGGCTCCAAAATGTCCATACAGGAAAAGTGGCAATTTGGTTGGAAGGGTGTACAAGAGGAACGGACGTCAGCCGTATCTGCATGGAAAGCGCACGGCTGTGACTCAGACCACTTGCTTCTTTAGGCTGGCGGGACTGTGGGAAATTACAGAAGGGACTGAATTTCCCTCCAGCCACCTCATGGCACTACCACTGATGAAGAGACAAGAGACAGGTGTAACAAACTGAGGATGCCCACTGGTGTAGTGCGTAGGGAGGGCTGGAGACCCCAGGCAGAGGACAAGACAAGAACAGGTGAAGGCCTGGAATAGGGTGGGAACAGTGGGAAGGACAGGGAAGATCCAGGATGCCTTCCAGGGGGGAATTCAAGAAGACGCAGTGACTGGATGCATTTTGGAGATGACGGAGACGAGCGAGTCAGAAATTCTCCAAGGCTGCGGGCTTGGCAGGCTGAGTGTATGTCAGGGAAGTCAAGAGGAGATACGAGGTTTGGGGAGCAGAGTGGTGAATTTGTTTCTCCACCTGCTAAATTTGAGGTAACAGCAGGATATATAGGTGAAAATGTCCAGTATATTATTAGAGATATAGGAGCCAGGTCCAAACAGAGTGCCTGGGATTTGTTAAAACAACACAGGCTGAAAAACTCACCTAAAACACACAGACACTGCAGTGCTTGGCTGAAGCCTCTGAAGCTTGCAAATTGTTCTCGGTTCTTTGTGATGCCCTGAAGTATAGATATATAGCCCCCAAGGCTTGTGACACCAGGTCTTTCTAAACAAATAGCTATGAGTGCAAAGATTCAAAGGGTCAAGAAATGTATAGGAAATCTTCCAGTTCAGTCTGAGTTTGGGGCATCTGCCTCCTACCTATATGATTCTTACCATATCTGGCTACTGCTATATATCTATCCATAGCAACAGAGCACCTGTTTACTGTTACTAATTTTTCATCTTTTTGTAAATCAGTAGTGGATTTTTTTTTACCTAAATAAATTTAATTTACAAAGCAGTACTACTGTGAGTGAAAAAAATAGCATCATTTTTTATTAATAGAATACAATTGTAAAAATAGAACTAATGGGAAGGAAGACATTTGATTCAGCTGCTTGCTAACCGTTGTGGTGGGCATTTGCCATTTTTTGCATACATGGCCTCTGAAAGTTCTTCCTTTATGGGGAAGTCCAAACTATAGGGCCTTGACTTCCAAAATGGGTGCTGAAGAAGCTCACAGCGTCCTCTCCCCATCCCCAGGCAAGTGACTTAGACTTAGCCAGTCAGATGCTCTCGCTCATGACCTTGAAACTTCAAAGGAAGGAATCAAGGACGAAGGGATAGTCATAATGAATTCACACTGAGGGATCCAAACAAGGGTGCAAGGTTCAGTGCAAATATCACCCACATGCCCGTGTAGCCCATTTCCATTGTGTTTTCTTCCTTAATTTCTCAGATTTCTTGGACTTCCTTTGGTTGCAGAGATGGTGAGTTGGAAAGTGTCACCCCCAAAAAATCATGTCCACTCAGAACCTCAGAATGTTTTGTTATTTGCGAATATGACCTTGCAGGTGAATTTGCCTAAAGGTCATTAGAGGAAATCCTGGGTTTGGGGTGGGCTCTAAATCCAATGCTTGTCATCTCTATAAGAGAGAGGACACCCAGAGACACGCAGAGAAGACAACGGGAAGGTAGTGGCAAAGACTGATGTGTTGATAAAGCTAAGGAACGTCAGAAGCCACTAGAAGCTGGACGAGGCAAGAAATTGTTCTCCCTAAGGGCTTTGGAGGGAGTGTGACCCTGCTGTCACCTTGATTTCAGATTTCTGGCATCCAGAACTCTAAGAGAATAAATCTCTGCTGTTTTAAGCCACCAAGTTTACGGCAGGCCTGGGAAACTAACACACTGGGTTTGGGGATGTGTCTTCCGATTATATGGATTTCCATATATCTGAACTATGCCTTGGATGAAAACATATATTCATCCTGTTGATAATTAGCATTTTTCTGGCCTTTGGGCCCTCACCTTCTGGGAGTCACCCAATTTATTTTTGGAAGTGGCTTTTGTTGTTTGCAACCAAGGAAAGTGTTTTGCAACCACTTCCAAAGTGTATAAGCCTGGGATCCATTTCTTGCTAAAACGAAAGGAGCAACAGTTAAAGAGTAGTTGTAGTAGAACAGCACCAAATTTGACTTTCTCCTTGGGGCAACTGGAAAGACTGAAAGAATCTGAAAAGCAAATCTGTGATTTGGTATTATTTGGTGCCACATCTCTTTTCTGCTCCAAGTCACCTAATATAACATTGGTGATATGTCTCACGACTTGGGAAATACCAATTGAGTAAATGCCCCAACTTCACAAATAGCGTGAATCTTGGTAAGGCAAAATAAAAGGGCTTGTCTATAATCCTACCGATAAGCCAGGAGGAGAGCCAAGCCCTTGACCCTGTTCTATATTGTCTCATTCAACACCCCACCCCACACTTTTACTACACTATGCATATCTTCTTAGGGTTTCTATTAACTGTATTTTCAGCTTCGGTAAACTTCATGCTCTATCATCTGCCCTTCATGCAAATAGAGTGAGGATACACCTTGCTCTAGAAAACTCTAGAATATGTCCGAGCTACCTTGCCTTGGCCTCCAGCTGCCCTCCATCAACTAGGGTGCTTTTCAAATGCAAGCCAACCAACCTAGAGTCTCTTACCCCCGTGCTCATTAGGCTCTCATACTCCGGACCAGTATCCACCTGCCCTGATCATCCCAGGGCCAGTACCAAACAACCCCATTCCCCAGGGCCCACCAAGATCATTCAAACCAGCCAGTCCTAACACATTTATCCTGCCTGGCCTGTTCGTTCCCTCAGAAACCACAGGAAAGGCTCTTGCCACACTTCCCCCTTTCTCCTTCCGCGTCTGACCAGCCTCAGTGTTTTCCAGTGTGGCTCCCTCCTCCTGGGGACTGTGAGTAACAAACTATCTTTTCAAGGGTAGTCGTGTCCCCATCTGTTGGTCTCGACTCCATCTCAAATTTTCTATTAGTACACTATATTTTAAGACAAGACTCTCAGGAAGGAAGTGTATGCCTTCAGCTGCCATTAACTGGGACAATTCTGATAACCTTGAACAGCATCAGGGTCGAGCACGATGACATTTACTTCGTTTACTATTGTCCCATTCTCACAGGAGATAAAGAATGTCCGGTGCATTCTTCAACACCACGCATTAGTACTAAAGTAAAAGCTTGTGAGGGAGGCAGCATAGCTCTGGAGGTGGCCTGCATGGTTTCAATCCAACCTTCACAAACAACTGGTTGTGGCAACTTGATCAACAGTTAACCCCTCTAGTTCTGATTTTTCCCCTCTGTAAAATATCAGTACCACCCTCACAGGGTTCTTATGAGGACTGTAGGACCCCATGAAATTAAAGTGCATAGGACATGCCAGGGAAAGAGTAAAGAAGGGCTCACTAGAAACTCCTAACTAGACCAATCAGTAACTCCAATTAATGCACATCAGAAAAGATGTCCCCAAATCCCACAATTATGGTGGCTTGCACTTGGTGGGAACTGAAAAGCTATTTGTCTATTGCCCAAAAAGAACTCATCTACTGCATTGACCATTTATTGAGTACCTTCAACATACCTTCCAATATACCTATGCCTGGCATAGACAATGAACATATAAAAATAATTAAGTTCATTCTACTCCTTCTGAAGTATTCCAAACCTAGACTACTTCCAATGTAGGAGCCAAGAAAAGAATTCCCTTGATTGGAAGAGAATCTCACCTTTCAAAAAGGAAAAAAAAAAAATAAATGATTTCATTGAGTTTTATCTTTTGTACTCACCCAGAAATCATGATTTGTTAATGGCTCATGAGAAAGCACTCCAGCCCATGTCACCGGACCATAGAAATCATGGTGACCTAGCAACAGCACAGCTACCTTATGTCCAGTCAAAGGTTCCAATAACTCATGATAACTCTGTAATGGCTTAACATCCAGGTCTGAAAAGAAAGGCTATTTTCCTGGAACCATTTACAGAAGCATTCTTCAAAAGTGATTCATTCTTGGTTGGAACTCTTTGGCGTGTTTGGGGATCATTTATCAAGTGTGTTTACAACAAAGGTCTCTCTCCACACTTAGGATGTGGGGAAACAGCCCCTAACACAATAAAAATAATTCTAACCACCAAAGCAAGCAGACAGAGACTCTGGACAGTCAGCTATAGGTCAAAGCAGACAAAGTGAACATGAAGAAGCGGGGCTTACGCCAGGGCTCCAGGGATGATCTTGTTCTTCAAAGAAGCACGTTGCCTAGTTGCTCACTGCTGCTGAAAATCCCATTACAGCCCCATGAGAGTTCTGTTAGCTCTCTGCTTTGATCCTAATTAAAATGCAGAATCTGAAGGCTGCTGTTGAGAGACAACGCCCCATGAGCCTCTTGCATTTATTCATGTCTTGTGACTGCTGTTGTAATAGGCTATTCTTTCAAGGATTGTGTCCAGCCAACAGCCTTGGAAGAGAGGGATGGTGTCTCCTTGTAGAGCAATGGGCACGTGTGCTGTTCAAAACAATAAAGCTAATGGATCTCTCTGGGGCAAAGATTTGGGTTTCCTAAACTTAAGATTTCTCCCTTGTAACCCAGCCCATAATCCGTGGCACATGCAGGCATCACCTGACCCTCTTTGTGGTACCCTGTGGGAACTTACACTCGGAGAGCAAGCACAAATCCTGAGACTCTGGCTACTGCCATTGCTGTGAGTAGTAAATGGTCCTTTGTCTCTGACCCAGGACTCTTGTGTCTTCAACAACATCTGTAAACTGTAAAGTCCTTAACACCTGCTGTATCATTCATGTTTCTTTATCAGTTGGAAGCTGGCTTTCAGGGGCATCTCTGTCAGCCTCTCCTCACATTTATAATATAAATAAAATGATATGCTTGCTATCTAGATAAGGTTCAGGACAAGTTACCTCAAGTCCTTTTTCAGGCAAGCTTCCTAAGTCCCTCTCACGTAGAAACTCATAGGGCCACCATTTCATGTAACTCAGCTACCCCAAACTGGGAGAAAGTTGAGACTGCTAAAGGCCCAGCAATCAGGAGAGAAGGAGCAGAGAATGAGAAGTGACAGAAAGTCTTCCAATTCTTGGCAGTTTTGTCAAAAGCCAACCCTGCCAAATATTATTATTTAATTCAAAGTCGTGATCGGTTCCAACACTCAGTTTACGAATGCATCTTTAGTAAGAGTAAAGAATAAAGAAAAACTCAAAATCTTTTGTATCCTGTATTTGTTTATTTCAGACCAATCTAATTGTCATAATTAATTACCATGCTTAAATATTCTACTGGGATGCCAGGGGCTGCCAAACTACAGTGCACTGATGAGATCCAGCCCACTGCCAGTTTTCATAAAGATTTATTGGAACACAGCACACTCACTCATTTATCATCGGCTATGGCCGCTTTTGTGCTACAATGGCAGAAGTGAGTAGTCGAAGCAGGAACCAGATGGCCTGCAAAGCCTAAAGTATTTGCTGTCTGATCCTTTATAAAAGAAGTTTACTGACCCCTGGTAAACCCAAACTTTCTTCAGGTGCCCTTTCTACCTGAGTTACTTTCACAAATAACAAAGCTGGTCCCCAACACCCCAATCTTTCCCCCTCTCCTGGAGTATTCCAGGTCCTCCCCCAGCTCTGTACATTTGCAGATAATATTCCCTCTGCCTAGAATTTTCCTTTAGTTTGAAACGTTTATTTATTTTGAGAGAAAGAGAGCACAGGAGGGGCAGAGAGAGAATTCCAAGCAGGCTCCACGCTGACAGTGCAGAGCCCAACATGGGACTCAATCCCACAAACTGTGAGATCATGATCTGAGCAGAAATCAAGAGTAGGACGCTTAACCGACTGAGTCACTCAGGCGCCCCACCGCCTAGAATTTTCTTTATCAGAGCAGACTTCTCATCCCACTCCCTTTTCACCATCTACAGAAGCCCACCCTCCTCAGGACTCAGGCAGAGTGTGGTGCTGGATCCTGTGTCCCACCAGCGTCACTGCTCTGCAGGAGCCCCAGGGTGGCATCCAGGCTGAGTGCAGGCCTCTCCCTGCCACCGTGAGGTCAGGCCAGAGCTCGCCTCCGGCACCGCCGCCTCCTCGTGCGCAGCCCCGACTCACTCCAGTTCTGCCTCGTGGCGACTGCACACGCCTCCCGCTTTCCTGCTTGCACACATCGCCCCTCCAGAAAGGCCTTTTCTCACCACCCTTTCTGACCTCCCCCACCGCCCAACTGCATTCCATCAAAATACTCTATTTCCTTCTCGGCAATGATCATCAGGCCCAATTGTCTTGTTCCTCTCTTCATCTGGCTGATTTTTCTGTCTCTTTTCACTAAAATAGAAGATCTGCAGGAGGCAAGAGCCCTACCTGTGTGTGGACATTTTCCCGGTGCCTAGAACACCGTCTGGATTCAATACACAGTAAAACCTTGGATTGCAAGTAACTCGTTCTGTGAGGCTTCTGCAAGACGAGCGAACAGTTGTAATAAATTTCAACTTGACAAACGAGTGATGTCTGGCAATACGAGTAGTACGTGATGCTGAATGTCACATGATCACAACTGAGCCAATGGTTCCTCCCTCTCCCTCCCTCTCCCCCCCCCCCCCACTCTCTCTCTCTCACTGCGGGATTGTGGGTGACCATCTCCCATGCTCGGATGTTCAGTCTCAGGTCATGATGTTTGGCAGAAATCAGTGATTTTTCAGAACTTTGGAAGGTGCCCACAACTGGCTAAGGTATTTTTTGTCACTTCCAAGCACCTGTGAACTGTCCTCTGCTTTTCCAGACAAGAGTGAGCCTAGGAATGCTTTGCTTCATTCCAGGTCAGGCTGCCTACAGACCTAGACCCTTTCCTCTGCTGCCTTATTGCCAGTCACATTGCATACAGTACATGACAAGAGTTTATTAATAATACTGTACTATAGTCAACATCCGTGTGAGTGTATACAGTGGCCCCCATGCAGAAAAAGGTTCCATCGAGCCAATGGACAGCAGTGACTCCGTTAGTGATCGTGAAAATCGTCCTACACAATAACCCTCCTCTCTCTTGTCTCCCTCGCACCAGCCATGAAGGTTTTCAAAGGGAGGCACAGGTTAATTTATTTTTCTTTATATTTTGTATTTGTTAAATTATTTTGCATTATATTACAGCATTGTAATCATTTTTATATGAATAGTTTTGGGCTGTGGAACGAATCATCTGAGTTTCCATTATCCCTTTACGGGGAAATTCGTTTTGAGATACAAAGGCTTTGGATTACAAGCGTGTTTCCGGAACGAATTATGCTCGCAAACCAAGGTTTTACTGTGTATCTGTTGGTGGAGTAGGCAAATGTCTCTCAGTGCGTGGATGCAAGTGTGAAGGGAGGCCCAGAGCTGCTGGTCAGGGAGGCAGGACCTAATCTATGGCGCTGACAAGATTCACTTTCACGCCTGGATGGCATCGAGCTGGCATAATGCTGTGCCTCCCAACCTTGGCTGCACAGTGTAATCAAATGAGCAACGAATAAATAAACAAACAAACAAGACCTGAGCCCCTCCCTCTCCCCCTAGAGATCAGAATTAAATTGACATTGAATTTTTGCAAGGGTTCCTGCAATCATAATGCACCGCAGAGGGTCAGCACCACTCTACCTCACTTGGTACGCAGGAAGGAGAACAGACCCCCAACGCGGGGATTAGAGAGGCTTGTGTTACACAAATGAGAAAATGAGCAAGGCAGGAGGGAGGGAGGAAAAACAAGGACATGTGTGGCCCCGTGATGACGGTGTATCTGGAGTCAAAGGCCTGTGACTAGCCCATCTCGGGGCACCTGTAGCCAGAGACAGGCAGAAAGACCGACGGGCACAGAGATCGGACTTGAAAGGAATACAGATGGCCGGCCAACACACCAACGTATGCTCAACATCACAGCGATCACAAAGTCAGCCGCCAGGTGCCTTCTTTTTTTTCCTATCAAGTTGGAAATTTAACAAACAATTAAATTTTTCTAATTTTAAAATCTTGAACATTGCTGCATAATACTGGCAGTACCCAGGGCTGGTGGAGAGGTGAAGAGATAGACACCCGCAATCCGTGACCTTCCTGAGTGAGGTTTAGAGGGCGGCCTCCAAGACCCCGGTTCACGGTGACAGGGCGTAACCCCCAAGGTCCCTTCATGGCACAAATTCCATGGCTCCAGCCACACCGACTGCCGTGCTGTTTTGCGAAGCGTCAAGGTCCTTGGGGCTCACACCTTGGGTCTCTGTATCAGCTGTTCCCTCCACCTGCAATATCCCACAAGGAATGGCGTAACGGTCCTGCTAAAATGCCCTTCCTTTAGAGAGGCGTCCCTGACCAGGCCATCTAAAGGGAGCCACCCCCATCGCTGGCCCCTGACTGGCCCTTATTTTGCTTTGCCCCACTTATCACCACTCCTGTTAAGTCCCACCTACTGTCCACCCACATAATATTTGCAGCCTCGTAGATGGAGGCTGGGGGCAGGGCTCACCCAGTAGGTATGCTGAAGGCTCAGAACGCAGCTTGCAACTTCACAGGGAGTCAGACAGTCAGATGAATGAGGGACTGTTTTGTTCAGAGCTGCATCCCTAATATTGAGAAAACTGTGTGGCACAAAATAGAAACTCCCTAAATACATTTGGAAGGAAGGAGGGAAAAGGGAAAGGAAGAAAGGGAGGGAAGGTAATAGACTCGGGACACTTCTCTGAGCATGACACTCAGCAGGAGGGAAAACGAAAAGGCATCCGTGCAAGATGAAACGGGGAAAGAAGCACCAGGAGAGAAACACACGACGCAGGGCAGGGGCGCGGGGGGGCGACGCGAGATCACGGCCACCGTTCCACCAGGGTCCCTCATCTCTGGGCGCGAGCCTTTGACCACCAGCCACGTACAGCTGACCCTACTCGGGTCAGTGAGTGAACAAACAACCGTGTGAGGACCTCCAAAGGGCCCCATGCCTCAAGGTCTCCCTTATGCGTAGAACACATAGGACTGACGGAGCAAGGCTCCCCAGTCACCATGTTTAACTGACGACTGACACCCGGAAACTGCCACCCCAAATACCGGCGATCCCAGCAGGGCGTTTCATAGCAGAACGGTAAAAAGCATGAACGCCGAGGTTCCCTCTCACCAGGCATGACAGCTTGGGCGGGTCTCTACATTCAGAGCCTCAGTTTCCTCATCTATAAAATGGGATGATAAGAATTATTATTGTACCTCCCTCATGGGAGTGATAACAGGGGTGAAGGAGTGCTTATTTGTAAAACACATAGAATCGTGCCTGAGACACAGGAACCACCACGCATGGCGACTTGGGGATGGAACCGCCACGGGTCACCTGTCCCCTCTCCCATGGCACCGTGTAATAATTATAGCTAATCTCTAGTATGTCCTCCCTATTAGCCAGACATGGCCCTAAGCCCTTTACATGCATTATTTTAGTTAAGCCTGATAAGCCTCAGCGGGTAGTTATTGCCATTTCGAGCTAATAAGTGAGGAATAGCAAAGAAAGACTTGTCTAAGATCACATGGCGGACAAGTCTCAAAGCCAGTGTTTAAGCTCACTCGGTTCTGGCTTTAGATCCATATGCCAGTAAGTCAGTGAATGAACAGACCCAAAGAAAGCAGCACATCGGGAAACTGCCAGGCCAACCCTGAGCGGGGAGGGAAACATTAATGGCCCCGGTGCACCCCTCCCTTAGGACAGCTGGTTTTATATAACAACCTCGAACATGGTTACACACTTTTAAAAAATTGAAATTATTCCCCAGGGCACTTCAGCTGAACCTTCTCTTCAACTCCTTTATTAACACATAATAAAACACCAAGCCTAGATATTAAAGCCTCGCAGAACCGCCTCCCTCAGTCCGCCACTTGCGTGCACGCTGTCCCTGGCAGGTTCACGGATTTCTGTGCCCGATGTTACGGGGGAGATGCTAACAAAGGCAGGCCCAACCCAGCCGATGTTCATCAATGAAAGGTGATTTATTAGAAAAAAAAAAAAGAGAGAGAGAGAGAGAGAGACAACAACCAGCTTCCAAGAGATGGCCCTGGCAACCGAATTTGCAATTAAAGCTGAACTGTGCAATCCTTGCATTTAAAGGGAAATCGATGGCATTGATTGAGTCCAATAAGGCAGCCACATATGAACGCATTACAGATCTGCCGGCCGCGAAACATGGTTTTGAAATAAAACATATAAAAATCGCTGTGAGCATTTTATGGCCAAACATGATAACTGGGTTACCCGATGGGGAAGCTAAAAAGTGCTCATTTTATCAGGGGAATGGGGTGCAAACACTTTGAATGCGGCCTTTGCTGGCGTTCTTTGCTCTGTAGTCGCCTCTGCTGCCAGTAACTTGCTGGAGGGTTTATTTAACAGGGAGGATTTGAATGGATTCTCACTCCCTTTCCTGGGGTTGCACACAGCAGTGGATTAAGTTAGTGCCAAAACCTTAAAAGACTCCAACCAAGGTAATCAGTTTAGGGGGATTTAGGCCACATGGGCTCCAGATCTGGTTTTGCAAGGCAATTGTAAGTCTCCAGTCAGCTGGGTTTGAGAATTACACCTCTTTTCACTGGGAGGAAATTTAGTAGTGACAGGAAGGCTGGCAGACTGGGGAATTATCTTCCAACGTTAGCAGCATCGTTGCGGGCGGCACTGAATTTCAGTCTTAATAGTTTTATCAGTCTTTGGGAGGTGGAATCTCAGTAATTAAAGGGCCATCCAGCTCCCCAGCCCCAGCATACGCGGGGATATTTACACGTGTCAGTTGCTATAAATTATACAGAAAGAAAGTGCTGAGGCCACGTTGAGTATGTTGCAAGAACATCTATTCAAAGAAACTGGTTTTTTACAAGTAATGCGTCAACCCAGACACCAGCAAAAAGCTGCTTGGAAAATAGTCATTCTCAACTGGCACAGTTTTTTTTTTTGTTTTTTGGTTTTTTGGGGGTTTTTTTGTTTGTTTTTTTAAGGGAGCCCCTGGAAAGCCTCAGAGAAGAAGCGATTTTCCATGTGACAGACTAAGATGGAATTTCAGGTTTAACTTAGTTACATGGGGCTGTGGGGCTTTTCTGTTGCTTATGGCTTCATAATATAACCTGGCGATATTTTCATCCCATTACTAAGGTTTCCATGAAATCTGATGCAGGGAAAAAGAGAAGCCTCACAAGAACTGAAGAAAACACAGGTAATTTTCATATCTCTAAACGAAAGTGATGTGGGATGAAAACCATAAGCTGCAAATAATTCCCAGGGATCCTGGTTGAATTGATCTCTCGAGTTGAGCAAAACTACAAATACGAACTAAACTAAACAATGAGAAAGAAGTCTATAAACCCAGGAGCTAAAGCTTCGCTTTGATTTTGTTGCTTTTTAAAACACGGAAGCCCATTTATTCACTCCACAAATATTTTGGGCGCACCTACTATGTGTCAGATACAACTCATAATACTGAGGGTAGAGCAGTGGACAAAACGGACACAAATCGCTGATATCCTGAAGCTTACGCGCTGCAGGAAAAGCCGATACGCAACTAACAAGGACAGCATGTCAGTATTTAGATAAAGCCACAGGCTGCAGCCAGCACACATCTGTGAATTACACGAAGGTGCCCCGCTCTGGGTGAATCAATTAGAAAAAGATGTCCCTCCCTCCCCCTCCGGACATACAGAAGTGCACGAAAGGCAGAGTGCAGGCTGGAGTCCAACCTCCCTCAGGCGTCTTCTTTTATGCAGCACATAGCTAGCACCTGGCATCACAGCGCTTACAGGTGGTCAGGAAAACCTTTTGAAACGATATCGGACATGGATGAGGAAGCAAGTCATTCTGATATCTGAGGGAAGAGTGTTATAGGCAGAAGGAACAGCAGGTGCAAAGGTCCTGAGGCAGCATGCCCCACGGTAGAACAAAGAGGCAGAGGAGCTAAGTGGACCAGTCATATTTCCTTCATCAAGAACTCTAAATAAGACCCAGGTACTTTCCTTTTAGGACGTATGAGACCTAGCTGGCTGCTGCAGACCGGCTTTGAAGAGACGTGTTGTTCTTTGATGATCGGATATTAAGTAAAAAAAAAAAAAAAATTTTTTTTTTAACTTGTGTGGTTTTGTTTCTACATGACACACCAGGAATCCTGACCTGATCTTGAACATTCATTCGACAAACACATTCTGAATATTTACTACGAACAAAGTTCTCTGCCAGGCAATGAGTAAAAACCTGAACACTGCTCTCATGACACCTGTAGGCCAGCACGTGGGGGAAGTGTAAACAAGCAGAAATTGTAAATGATAGACACTGTTAAAGGCTAGAAGAGAAGCAGCATGTGTGGGTTGCAGAAAGCAGGGAGGCATGGAGGGGGGCACCCACTTGATACAGGAAAGGCTACACTGATGACGCATTCTTGAGAAAGTGGGGTGAGGGAGGCGATCCCGGACATACAGAGGAGCAAAGGTGCTTAAGTGGGAAAAACCTTGATCTGTTGGAAGAACAGAGAGAAATCCAGCAGGGCCAGAAATACGCATGGAGAGGAGAGACACTGGAACAGAGGCAGATCTCGGTGGCCCTTGCAACTTCTGGGAAGGATCCTGTAGCACTCTGCTGCGTGCAGTGGGTCATACGAAGCCACGGGGGTAGTAAGCAAGGGAGGAGGGCGATCTGATCTTTTCATGCTGCCACACTTGATCCTCCCTGGGGAAGAGCTTCCCAAGTGCTTTAGTCCGTTCAGGCTGCTATAACAACAACAAAAAAACCCCACAAAGTGGCTTAAACGAGACACTGATTTCTCAAAATCCCGAGAGAAAGTCCCTGAGCAATGTGCCCGCAGATTCGGCCCTTAGCCAAGACCCTCTTCTGGGTTAGTAGACAATCATCTTCTCATTGTGTCTTCACATGGCAGGGGGCAGAGAGAGAAGCCCCAGTCTGACTGGGACCGTCCAACTTCATGCCTTTTGCCCCTACCTAATTGTGAAAAGTATCCTCTTTCCCTGCCCACAGTTTGCACACAGAAAATAACATGGTTCCCCACATACAAAGGACATGTCTCATCAAGTCCAATGCAGAGTTTCCCTCCAGCCTTGGAATAAGTTACTGTTTCTTTAGTTGAGCCCCGGATAACGTAGCAGCTCGCATTCAGTGGCCAGGCTGTATGAAATACATAGAGTATTAAGTTCTAGAATGATTGTATGAGATACTTGAAGATGATAAAACAGACTGGGAGCAAAGGAGATGAAGTTCTTCCATTGCATGCTGATTCCAGGCAGAAATGCATTCGTTAGAATTTCTGGCTATATCAGCTGCGCGATTTAAATCGTTTCTCTCTCTCTCTCTCTCTCTTGCTATGTCTATCTCTCTCTCCCCTCCTCTCACCACCCGCCCCCAAGGAGAGCTCATAGTTGAATTCTGGAAGGCTAACTGTTAATACGAGGAGACCAAACCACAGCTGTCTCATGAGGCTGTGAGATTATTCATGAGAAACGCTTGGTACAGTTTCTGGCATATAGGAAGATTTCGGGGGAAACTATTGTTTTTGTCATCATTATACGTTTGAATTATTTTCCTGGCTTAAATAGGAACCAATTTCTCATCACAGTTAGCAGCTCTCGCTCTATTTAGATATGGGTATATGTAATTTTTTCCAAACAGGATTCTTTTGGGTAAGAGCAGAGTAAAGATAGAATGACTGAGACTAATCTCAAAAGAATTATAATTTACAAGGATAGGGGTTTGGGGGTCGTTGTTTGGTTTTTGTGTTGGTTTTTGTTTGTTTTGGTTGGAAATGGCATTCCAAGCAAAAGAAACAGCAAGAGCAGAGAGAGAGAAGAATGAAAATTTGTGCACTGCAGGAAATGGCTAGTATTTCTAGCGTGGCAAGGGCATGTGAATCATGGAGAAGGATGGCTGGAGACAAGATCAGAAAGAGTGACAGGGAGCATCTTGCAAAGATCATTGAATGCCAGGCGACAGAGTTTGAATTTCAACCAATGGGCACTGGGGAAACTTTGAAGGTTTTCAATGCAATGGAGCAACATAGTTAGTTGCATTGTTTGATAAATAAAGTTATAAGAGAAAGTTAAGAGATGTCAGCAGAGGGTAAGACTGGAAGCGGGGAGACTCGGCCGGGTGGCCACTGCCCTAAACTGGGAGAGAGGTAACTGGCCAAACCATAAAGGTAGAGACCCGGAAAGAGAGAAACTCACTCATTTCTCATGCACATAATGTTCGCCTGTGCCTTCCATTCACTCCTGCCTCACTTTGACCCCCTTTCCCATCTCATCTTGCATTTGAAGAGATGGCCAAGTCTGATCCAAAGTGAAAAATGGAAAAGTCTAAACACGTTTCCTCTTATCACATGTATTGATATGATAACAACGGCCATTATGCAATAGTGTTCTCTGTGTGTCTAGTGCTATTGTGAGTGGTTTTTTTTTACATCTTGATGATCACATTTGTTGAAACAGTTGGAAAAAAATGAAAATGCCTTTTAGCTTAAGAATTGTTGAGTTATCTGCGAATCAACTCATTTCAGGAGTGGAAGAATCCTGGATCATTTCTTAATGTCAAAATGTATGCAGGGTTCTCTTCTGTGTCTTCTGCATTTGAAGAGGCAACCAAAGTCTCCTACCTTCCATCCACAATAAATTCTTTGTTTCAGCCAACTCTTCATGGGGCGCGGCTAGTATGACCATCTCCACAGAGAGCATTGGAATATTCCATTTTGTTGATTTATATATCTCTTCATATGTTTCCTCATCAATTTCTCTAGTAGTCACAGTTTCTTCCACGTCTCCCAGTATCATATTTAAACACTGATCATAAGCATGGAATCTGCCTCGAAACGCTCTGTCATTTCTCGTTTTCACATAAATTCGCTCATCCAGGCTGGGCCTGATGAGATCCAAGGGCTCTTCTACGGCGTTGGTGGTTTGTTACTGGTCCACTCCACGTTTCCAACCCCATAAGTGCTTTATTTTTATTATCTGATTCAATCCTTATGATGATTCTATGACATATGCATTATTATTATTCCCGTTTTGCAGATAAGAGCACTGAGGCACAAGATCATGCATTGAGTAAGAGGGAGACCAGGATTCAATTCTAACTCCAGAACATGCCCTCTTAATGTTCCCCCTCCCACTTTCTGATGTAAAGAGTTCAGTCTGGACAGCTTATTGTTGAGCACATACATGGTACTGGTGAGGGACAGGCATGGTACGGTATTCCGCATCTCCAAGCAGGAAAAAATCTACTTTCAAGACAATGTTATTTTCAAGGGCACAAATCAGTCTCTACAATTTCTTTTTAAGGAATTATCTCTAGTAAATCCATTTAAAAATGGTTTGTCTTCTGCCTTGAAACTGGTTTATTCTATCAAGAACACAACAAGGAGCAAAGACGGGAGAAGGTATCAATGCTTTGTTGTCATTTTTTTATTTGGGGGATGATCGGTCCAGGTCCTCTGATGGAGACGTCTCTCTCAACATCCCTTGGACAAGAACTCAGATTTTCCCACACCAAAATCTTTCCGGTGCCAAGAGCAGACTTTTCCTCCAAATCCCAGCTCTTTTCGCCACCTTTCCTTCTCCATGCCCTTGAGCCCATCAGGTCTCCAGGACTACAATGACCGTCCAGCTTTTGTGCTGTTTACAATGGCTGCCCCCTCTTCCTAAAACGTATAGTATGTGCACATCACAATGGACATAGTAAACGAGAGTCAGGCTGGGTCGCCTGGCTGGCTCGGTCGGGATCTCAGGGTTGTGAGTTCAAACCCCACGTGGGGTGTAGAGATTACTTCAATGAATAAAAAACTCAAAAACAAACAAAACAAAAAACAAGACCAGGCTGAAAGGAACAGATGAACAACTAACTCTGTTTTTTGCCCCCAGGTGGTTCTATAAAAAGCCTCCACATCACTCGTGTCTTCTTGGGCATAGCTGAGCGTGTATGCGTAGATCCACGAATCCCAGTGGTTTCAGGACATACACTTTGCGTGTCTTGGGACCTGTCATGCCCGGGTGCCTGGGTGACTCAGTTGGTTAAGCATCCGATTCTTATTTTTGGCTCAAGCCATGGTGAGGTCAAGCCCCTCATCGGGCTCCTCACTGACAGTGGGGAGCTTGCTTGGGATTCTCTGTCTCTCCCTCTCTCTCTCTCTCTCTCTCTCTCTCTCTCTCTCTGCCCCTCCCCACTCGTGTGCACTCTGTCTCTCAAAAGAAATAAATAAACTTAAAAAAAAAAACTGTAATACCAAGATGAAGACAGAGGTGTGGGGGGTGGGGGGTGGGGGTGGGGGTTACAGCTCTACTTCCTGCCAAAGCTAAAAGATTCTTGAATGGCCATATATAAACCCCATCCTAGTATAGTGCTCTAACCTTTATCATCATAAACATAATTTTCTGCCTTGCTTGCCATTCAGAACCTGAGTTAACTCACTGAGTTTAACTATGTTCTACCTTAGTTTTGTCCCAACAGTCTAGAAGCTTCATGTAGTCATTCAAGAAATGTTTATTTGTCTCCTAGTATGTCCCAGCTGGTATAGGACTCCAGAAATCTAGAGGTGAGCAAAACAGGTGCACGTTCTGCCCTTCCTGGAGCCTGCGGTCTATTGGGGGCGGTGGGGGGTGGGAGGGGACAATCATAATGAGGGAAATACGTAAGTTGTTACACAATTAATCTGCAATGTTCTGCTCTCTGGATTTCCGCTGGTTTTGCATCTCTAGTGGCCATTCTCTCTTTGCTAAAGCAGCACTTCCTCTTCTGTCCACCCCCTCATAGGTGACGTGGTGTGGTAGGCTGAGCCCACCCTGCCCAGGCTCTTGGGTGACACACACATTCTAGGCGTTGCCATGAGCCTCTGTGGTCAGTTCCCAAATGAGCAGGTGGCACATGTCCGTCCAGTGACAAGACTATTGTGGGAACCACTGGAGCAGAGCTGCTCCACTCAAGGCCTCTCTGAAATCTGGACCAGGCTGAGGCTGATAAACATCTAGAAGAAAGAAGCTGGGACACTGGACATAGATGGAGCCTTTGCGACACCTGAATCCAGCTGTGCCTGTCATGCTCCCTTATCTCCTCAGTTGGGTGGGTCAAGAAGACATCTTTCTTTTCTTTTCTTTCTCTTCTTTCTTTTTCCTTTCCTTTCTTTCTTCCTTCCTTTCTTTCTTTTGTTCTTTCCTTCTTTCTTTCCTTCCTTTCTTTTCTTCCCTTCTTTCTTTTTCTTTCTTTCTTCCCTTCTTTCTTTCTGTTTTCTTTCTTTCCTTCATTCCTTCACTCCTTCCTTCCTTCCTTTCCTTCTTTCTTTCCTTCTTTTTGCTGAAGTCAATTTGATTGGGTTTCTTGAACTTGCAATAAAAACATACCCTGACTGGGGAGCCTGGGTGGCTCAGTTGGTTGAGCATCCCACACTTGATTTCAGCTCAGGTCCTGATCTCAAGGTCATGAGATCAAGCCCCACATGGGGCTCCACACTGAGCATGGAACCTGCTTGAGATTCTCTCTCTCTCTCTCTCTCTCTCTCTCTCTCTCTCAGACCCCCTACTAGAGCTCTCTCTCTACAAAAAAAAAAAAAAACAAAACAAAACAGCAACAACAACAAAAAGCCACCCTGATTAAACAGAGCCCCAGGAGATGGTGCAGGATAACAATGAGATCATATAACACAAAACTGGGTCTTATCCACAGCTGTGTGAAACTCTTCCATGTGAGTGGCAGTGAGCCAGCTGCGGAGGGGACAGACCGGAGGTTTGGGGACCATGACTTGACTAATTCACGACTCTCTCCCCAGTGCCTTCCACAGAGCATGTATTTAATACCTATCAGTGGAGTGAACAGGAGAATAGAGTATGAAATACCAGTTAGTCTCTTATTCCCACTTAGACCAGTTTACTACAGCCACAGCAATTCTGCATAACAAACCACTGACCATTTATTCTCACAGGGTTGTGGGCCAGGGCTCTGCAAGGTGACTCTGCCAACTGCTGACCTCAGCTGAGCTCACTCACACATGTACAACCAGCAGAACAAAACTGGAATCGATGAATTGGAATCGATGACCAGCTTGGCTCCCTTCTAATGCCCCTCCTCCTCCACCTGGACCAGCAGGCCAGCCCAGGGACATCAAGTTCATGCTGATGGCTGAGGCACAAAATGGCCAGTCAAGCATTTCTTAGGACTTTGATCACGCCGTGACCACTATTAGCCAAAGCAGATAACACAAACCAACCCAAGGCCCAGGGACAGAGAAATGTATTTTATCCCTTTTAGAGAAAAGGATGGTGAGGTTGTTGCAAAATGCATGAATACAGGGGTGAAATGAAGCATTGGAGCCCTTCGTGCAATTGGCCACAGCAGCTTAACCTTCTCAGTTCTCTCCACTTGACTCCAAGCTCAGACAAGTTAGACGTATAATCCAGATATTAACATTTTAGAGTTTACTGTCAAGGCAATAGTGCCTCCTAAAACCAATCGGAGAAGCTCCCGGGTGAGAGGTTGCTCAACAGCAATCTTCCGGCAAGAAAAACTAGATGTGAGACTGAGTGGGCCGTGGTTTCCAGCCAGTTTTCCGGGACGTCTATCGTGTGATCGTTTGCTGGTAGCTCCGTATAACTTTACAACAAATCGCATGCCTGAAATCCAACCACAGAAAACACAGCGTCTGTTATCTTTCTGCTGTTGCCAGAAAGCAACAAGTCTGAGTTATCAGGATTCTAGCAGAGAACAGCCCATTCAAGGGAGTAATGGAAGACAGAACAGGAGGGAGGCTATTTACAAAACCGTGGACAGAGTTTTCAGAAACGACAAAAGATAGTGATCGCACACAGGCGCTGGGCGGGGGGGGGGGTGGGGCTGTACCACCTTACGGTGCAAATAAAGGAAGCTGTCAGCAGACCCACCAAAACCTTTAGTTGTGGGGGGAAAGGCCACCTGCAGAAGCTGGAAGAAAAAGATGAAAAGATGGAAGAGAAAGAAAACAAAGAAACAGTCCCATTTTTCTTTTCTTTTTGACCCCCCAATCTCCTACAAGCATATCTTTTAGCCGTACCCACCCAGAAGCCAGAGCTTAAAGGGAGTCCAGGTGATGGATTCTGCGGAGGTTATCATCCTGGGGCACAGGGCCAAAGGAGAAGGGGGGGATTAATCTGGAATGTCGGAGAATATCCAAGCCGCTTATGTATAGTTCTAATAGAACCATTGTTCTTTGATTTATCTGTACGTTATTCATCTGAAGTGGTCAATAGCGATAGTTACCAAACATCCCTGGCTTTCTGCCTCGTAAGTGCATGACATGATTGCACTGTTTTGTCTCCTGATATGAGTGGGCCCGAGGGATTACTCTTTGGCCACAAAACAGAGATGGAAGTAATGTGAGGCCCTTTGGAACCAATTACTTATTCACTAGGTGAAGACCCTTCAAAACTCTCCTTTTCCTTTGCTATAGTTACCAACAACATTCCAGATAATGGCTGTTGCACAGAAGGGAGTCCCCAGGAAAGATGATAATCCAGTCACACATCAATGGATATGTAGAATAAATAAGAAAGAGACCAGTACAGGGGTGCCTGGGTGGCTCAGTCGGTTGAGCATCCAACTCTTGATTTTGGCTCAGGTCATGATCCCAGGGTGGTGGGATCAAGCTCTGCACTGACACCACCCTGAGCGTGGGACCTGCTTAAGATTCTCTCTCTCTCTTTCCCTCTGCTCCTCTCCCCTGCTCACACTCCTTCTCTCTCAGATGAAATTTTTAAATTTTTTAAAAAAGAAGCAATAAACTGGTATGACTTAAGCCACTGAGATTTTGGGGTTGTTTGTTAATACTGCATGATATGGCCCCATCTGACTGATATGGCCCCATCTAGAACCATACAACCCTAGTTGTTGGGTGAAGAAAGCATTCCGGGAAATTTACATTTGACATTTAGCCAGATGGTAGTTAATGAGAACCCCCCGTATGCAAAGCACTGTGCTTTGAGGTGCAAAGATAAAATGAGTTAACTCCTATCTTCCAGATGCTTTCTGATTGCCAGATTCATTTCTTAAAGTAAGAACGTACAAGGCATTTATTACGCATGTGGTGGTAAGACTCTATGGTGGGTGCCATAAGCCAGACCTGCTGTCCACATCCTTATGTGATCCCTGTCTTAGCATGCAGGCAAGATCTGTGAATTGCTTTTCACCAAGAGAATGTGACAATAGTGACAAGATGGTGTGATTACATGGACAAAATTACATTGTTGAAGACTGCAATGCCCATTCTGGGAAGAGACCATCTCCCTTGCTGACGTCCATGAAGCGTACATTCATTTCTAGGGGTGTCCGTGTGTCAAAGCACTATGTAAGGGTGGCCTCCGGTCAACAACTAGCCGGGAGCTGAGGTTAGTGTCCAGCTGATGGCCAGAAAGAAGCTGAATTCTGCTAACAACCCGAAACCTAAATTTGTAGGTGTATCCTTCCCCGGTCAAACCTTCAAAGCTTCAGATGAAAATGCAGTCCTGCCTGACACCTTGACTGCAGCCTTGCAGAGGACCTAGCTAGGCAGTACCTACAGAAACTGTGAGATGAGAACTGTGAGCTGTTTTAGGCTACAACGTTTGAGGTAATTTGTGACACAGCAGTAGATAGCTAACAGACTCACCACAGACCATGTAGACGCTTCACATGCATCATCTCATTAGTCCTCACACGCAGACTATGGAGCCCGTGCTATTATCACTGTATTTGTTGTATAGATAAGGAAGGGACCTGAGGACTAGAGAATTTATTCTACTCAGCCAAGGTCGCAAGGCCAGTGAGTGGAAGTCAGGATCCAAACAGGATCCAAACAGATCCAAACAGGATCTGCAATGATGCAGAGCCCATACTCTTGATCTGCTCTGTGCTTCTTGCCCATTCTGTACTTTTGATCTTGCCATCGTCCTGCTCAAAATCCCTCCGCTGAGAGCAATGGTTTCCACCACCCGCGAGGTGTCAGGGACTCACAAGATGTAATAGCCAACACTTTCATAGCACTCACTGTATGCCCTGCATGTCATGTGCCATACTTCATTTAATCCTCTCTGCAACCTTGTGATGAAGGTAATGTCCCCCCCACATTTGTCAGATAAGGACAGAGAGGTTCAGAGGAACTAAGTGATATACCGAGCGTCACCAGGTGGTAAACAGAGGAGTTGGGAACCAAACCCAAGCAATCTGGCCCCTGAGACCATCTTCTCAACCACTATGCATAATCTACTACCTCTAAGTTGTAATTAGAATCCCAAAGTTAGGGAATGATTAATTTGCTCAAAAGAAATCAGATGGGTCCATCCCTATGAAAAGTCATCCTCACTCACTTGCCTTCCGATATGCTCCCTTGAATGGAAGAGAAAGGTGTGCAGTCACATCAGATCATGCAAAAGCCTGGCTCTTCCCATAGGGAAGAGTTGCGTAGATGAATATCATCCATCAACTATGTCAGGACAGAAGAAGTTTATGAACCACTGGCCCAGAAATCCCGTATCTCTCAGCCTTGCATTCAAGGCGCTCCGTGGCTCAGCCATGGTCAGTAACCCCCACTTTAATGCTTACAATTCCCTCTTCGTGGAATCCACACTCCCGCTAAGCCAAACTTGTGACACAGGCCCCATGAAACCCCTGTTCATACTTGGTTCTTCCTCCCTCCTCTTGTCATCACATGTCCAAAACTTCCCAGCATTCAAGGGCCATCTGAAATTCCCATCCTCTTGGAATCATTTTTAATGTCCTTGCCTCAAAACCTTTGCCGTCCATGTTCAATTTGGAAGGAAATCTTTTCTTCTCTAAATTCCCATCCCATCTTGTTTGTACTTTCATGATATGCTTGCTGTCCTCTGCCTTGTGTTATAGTTATCTATACACAAGCCATGATGACAATGACAATTACAACAACTAATTCTTTCTGCATGAGTAGTCCACATTAAGCACAGTGCTGAGTGCTTTCACACATCTTTTTACTTAAAGACACTCCTCTAATGGGTAATGTTATTACCCCCCAATTGCCAAGCAACCCTCACACTTGGACATAAAAGGGATGATGCTTGAAGAAAGAAAAAGAAACTTTTCCCTCAAGTTTACTGTTCAATAGAATTCTAGAACGTTCAGCCCTGATGGCATCACTCCATCCTTTGCACAACAAAGGCACAGAATGAGGCTCTTCCATTTACTGCCTGAGCTGACCCTTCCCCCTGAAGGAAAGGGGAGCCTGTTAGGATGCTGTGGGAGTGGGGCTGACCCTCTCTTCTCTCATATCACTATGAGTTCAAGCACAGATTTCAGTCAAGAGTGAACAAGTGCATCCTGATTTTTCAATCTGACAGTACTATTTGTGGGAATTGAACCTCAACATCTTTGGGGAACTTAATGATCTTTCATCCTGAACTAGGGGGCATCTGTGCTTTCTGGATACAACACTGTTATATATTAAGTATACAGTAATACTTAGAGCTACCATATTTTGAGTTGAACATATTATAGGTACCTTTTAACCCCTTAAAAAAATGACACAGCTAGTGCATAGAGATAGGGCCTCCAGAATCCAAAACGTGCAACCAGAACGTTGCAGGACAACCAGTTATAAAGTAAAGTAAGTAAACCTCCGTAGAGCTTGTATTTTGTCTCACCACCAGGATAAAGATTAATATCCTTCCCTGCAAAATCCATTTGATTTTCACATGAGTTAGATGCTCATTCTGTTCATTTTACAGGAAGGAAGAAGGTACAAATCAAAGAAGTTAAAGATTTTGCCCAAGGTCAGATAATCAAGACCAAGTGGGAGAGGTATTTGAACCCAGCATTATCTAACACCAAATCCCGTGTTCTTAACCGCAGTATTGAGGGCGGTGGGATACATGCAGGTGGGCGGCTGGATCACTGCATTTGATGTCTTAGTAAACTGCTTTCAGAAAAAAGAACCAAAGAAACAACAAGCACTCCGTGTCCCTTTTAAAACAATTAAATATTTTAAAAAAGTTTTTTTAATTCCAGCAAAATTAATATACACTTATTTTAGTTTCAAGTGTACAGTACAGTGATTTGTCAATTCCATACATGGCTCAGTGCTCATCATGCTAAAACAAGTTTTAATCAAATAGTAGGACATACATACATGATAAAAAGTAAAATTATTAACTGTACTATTGTCACACTGAAAAGATTACATTTTGCAAACAAATCCTTACCTTACAGAAAGCCATCCTAGAATATGTATAAACAAAATGGAATTGGCTTCAGAAGATTATGGGTGGGGGAGATTTAGCGGGAACAGAGATGAGACAAGATTGGTAATGAACGAATATTGCCGAGGCAGAGCGATGGCTACATTGGGATTCATTACAGGGTCCTTTTTGCATGTGTTTAATATTTTTCCATACTAAACAATTCTCCTGAAATAAAATGAAGAGACGTATAGAAGAAGAAGGTAAACTCTCCTCCTCCTCTCACCCCAAATCAGATCCCTAGCTCCTTTTCCCAAAACAATCCCTGTTGTTTCTGGTCTATTCATCCAGAAATTTCCGTTTGTATACAAATGAATATATCCATTTGCAAATGGAACCAGCTAACTCTTAGCTCTTCCTTTGCTTTTCTCCCTGACCAGGCATCTCCCTGAAACCGGGCACCCCAATTTCAGTAGGCTCCCTGCTTCCCCATCCTTCTTGCCACACTGTCTTCTTCTGTCTTCTTCATTTCCTTCATGGCAAAGAACATCTACACTTGAGGGCACAATGATTTACTTAGATTTTTTTTTTTAATTGCGGTCAAGTTCACATAACATATAATTTGCCATTTTAAAGTGTACAAGTGGCATTTAGGGCATTCAGTGCTGTGAATGTAGCTCTGTCTAGTTCCAAAACATTTTCATCACCCCAAAAGGAAGCCCTGTACCCATTAAGCAGACGCTGCCCATTCTCCCCTCCACCCCCTGGCAACCCCCGGTCTCCTTTATGTGCCTGCGCATTTACCTATTCTGGATACGAATGGGGTCATACAACATGTGCCCTTTTGTGTCTGGCTTCTTTCACGCAGCATCACGTTTTCAACGTTCACCCACGTGGTAGCGTGGTATTCCATGGTGTGGACAGACCATGCTTTATTTAGCCATTCATCAGCTGATGGGCTGGGTTGCTCCCACCTTTTGGCTATTGCGAATACTGCTGCTAGGAACATTCACGTACGAGTTTTTGTATGAATCCCGTTTTCAGCTATTTGGGGGGCATATACCAAGGAAAGGAATTACCTTGTTTATCTGCTTCTATAGCCTACTTATCTTACATGTGGTTCCCCTACCAGACTGTAAGCCCCAGGAGATCAGGGCTTTCATGGGCTTCGGTTACCTTGTCCCCCTCAGCGAGCAGCACAAGCTCTTATTCACAGGGCAGCACACAAATATTTGCTCAAAGAAATGAATGAATCAGTCCAGGAAGCCAACTGGAGCACGATACACAAATCACCGTATTCACTCTAGAGCTGCATGGTGCGATCCCTTGCATAGACTCGCCATGATGCCTTCCAGTGTGGACTTGATCAGGTTCCTGCAGGGCCCCACATCCTTCAGTGGGTCCCGCCTTACTCAGAGTTAGAGCCACATCCCTAACAACAGCCTGCACGGGGGTTATGTGGCCGGTCCCCTCCACAGCCTCCCCCGCCAATCCTGCTGGCCCATCTCCTGGCCTTCTCCACTCTGGCCATACTGATATCATTACTGGTCTTCAATGCTAAGCGTGTTCCTACCTCGGGGCCTTCCCTCTGTCTGGAGAGCCCTTCTACCAGAACCCACGGTTCCCTCTGTGACCCCCTTCAAGCATTCGCTCATGCTTGATCTTCTGAGACAGCCACACTCACTACGACTGTCCACACACACACACACACACACACACACACACAGGCACTCAGTTCCCCTCCTCACTGTTTCCATAGCACTTAGCCTCAGGAAACCATTGTTTTTGTTTAATGTCCGTATCAACCCACCTGAACAGAAGCCGCGTGAGGGCACAAACTTTTGTCTGTTTTGACCATTTCCGCCCTGCACGTAGTAGGTCCTTGGCACGTACCCGTTGCGTGAACAAAGAAACCAATGAACAACGCCCTTCTGACAGCACCCCATATTCGAACCGGTGTGGAGGATTCCTCTCACCTGCACTGACCTGGGCATCCGACCTAAGGCCAATTCACCTTCTGAGTTCCAGACCAGGCTGTCACCTAGCAGGGCCCAGCACAGACTAACTCCCCTGTCTCTGAGATGCTGAAATTAACCTTGGACCTTTGATGGCCCTCTGGCTTGTCTGCCCCAGCCCGTGCAACCTTCTCCACCATCAGTGGGGCAATTTGCAAAACGTTCCTCCTAGGCAGAGTTAAGGGTAGGTCACTGACAGACCTACACGAAAGCTGGGGAGTGACTGTGGCTGGAGTGTTCTGCCCACCCCCCCCCCCCCCCCCCCGCCACACACACACATTCCATGCGCGTAGACAGCAGCAACATAACGTGCATGGATAATGCCTCTCTCCATAGTGATCTGAGCTCTCAGACAACTTAAATTACAACGTTAACCACAGGGCTTTCTGTTAAGTGTTCTCTGGGCCCTGGAGTCAGAGGCGCACGGTTCAAGTCCAAATCGGGTGGCCACAAATACATCATTGACCTCGCTAAGCCTCACTTGCCACATCTACAAAAAAGGGATGATTACTGTATCCACCTCACAGGGATAAAATGGGGCTCGAGTGAGATAATTTATGTGAGATACACAGCCCTGACCCTGGCTCACATCTGGGGCTCATTCACTGCCCTCGTATTTATTAAGCACCACACATGTACCAAGCAGTGTGCTGTTTTATCCACTCAGTGTCGTGGCACATGTAGACAGTCCCAGTGTTCCTGGAGCATCCCCTTACTGGGGGAGACAGTCTTAATTTTACAAGTATTTGTGTGACCATGAGATTAAAAAGTCAAATAAATACTTTGAAGAGAAGCACTCACATTGTGGCAGACCGCGTATTCTAATCGAGCGCAAGTGATCAGAGAAGGCTTCCTGGAGGAGGTGACTAGTTAGGTAACTGAGTGGAGAGGGATGGGAAAGCAGGGGGAAGCATGGTGCACTTGTCCTGCTTTCCCCAGGGCTTTCCTGCTTTTAGCACTGAGGGTCCCAGAGCCTGGGAAACCCTTCGGTCCCAGAAAACTGAGACATCTGGTGGCTCCGGGTCAGCAGAATGGCAGGTGGAAAGCCCCTGAGTCAGAACGGAGTGAGTCCCATTTCAGGAACTAATTGAGAGCAAGCGTGGCTGGAACACAGGGATGCGTGAAGGTGACACAGGAAAGTTGCCTTCAGATGCTCTTGTGCCATGTTGAGGAATTTATTCTTGATCCAGTGAAGCGACGGGGAGCTTGGACAAGTTTTAAGCAGGGAGACGATGTGAGCCAAGGTGGGATTTTGTAAAGCTGACCCCAGCTGCTGTGTGGAGAATGGACTGGAAGATACTGGAGGCAAGAGAGCGGGTTATCGACTCAATAGACGCTGGTTCTTGTTCAAGCCATTACTGTTATTTCAGAGTGGGGAGAGCCACCCCTCACCAATGCAGTTGTCCAGTTTGGATTTTGGGTGTTTGGAGGCCGATGGGTGCATCTGAGGCGTAGCCACGGCGGCCACGGAAGTAGGCTCTGCGTTTCCACCACGTGAACTTCCAAAGAATGAGGAGCAAAGACTGAATTCTGCTTAGAGTCAGGTCAGCAATAATAGAGTTCCCCGTTGTGAAGGACTGAATTCAGCCGAAAATTTAATTTTTTAAATAAATAGAACAGAAAGGTCAAAATACTGCTAGCAGAAATGGGGATCTGAAATTGGAAATTGCTCAGAAATGTCTTTTACTTCCTCCCTGCTCTATTAATGACTTTTCCAAACTCCCTCCCAAAGGAATTTCTTAGATATGCTAATGTCATTCCCTTTCTCTAAAACATCAGGTCAAATAGTGCTATTGAAAAGGCCCTGATAGAAGATACACTTGGAAATCACCTGTGATTAGCAGTTTTATTTAAAGTAAAACGAAAACGAACGGTCCCTCTGTCCCCACAGATTTGAGTGGCAAAAACCAAGACGGTTTGCCACCTAGGTTCTGATCTAGCTTGTCCCTTCTGCCTGGACCGTCCCCGCCTCCTGCCTCTCCCCTCCCAAGTCCCTACTCCTGGCTGGCTGACCTACGCTTCCTTTAGGAAGCAGATTAAACACCACTTCCTCCAGGAAGCTGTCCCCAACCCCCCAGGCCAGATTGGGGACCCTTCCGAGACCACCTGGACATCCACATTTCCCCTCACAGAACACGTATCCAGCCCGAGTCTTGTTAGCTTAATCCTCCCTCTTCCCCCATCAGACTAGAGGCAGGGACTATGTGCACATTTGCACCAACTATGAAGCAAGAGCGCGGAACAAAGCCCGCCGTGGAAGGACACACAGCGAGTACGTGCTGTGTGTTGAACGACCATTCGTTGGTGCCTTGTCCTCGAGGCACTGTAGTATCTGACATGCTCTATGAACACCACCGAATTCCATCTGATCCCCTCGACAGCTCCACGAAGTGGATATACAACCAGTTAACAGACCGAGAAACTGAGAGCCAGGAGTTCGACACATTTATGCGAGTGGCGCTGCTAATGAATGGCTGGGCTGGGATTCAAATCGAGCGTGCGACTCCAAATCCTACGTGTTCAACCATTTCACCAGCGACTCACAGCACGAGAACAGGAGGATATAAATGCACAACATGTTGTGATTTAAGGAAAACTTTTTTGTTGTTGTTTCCTCTTTTTAACCGCATTGAACTCTTCCAGCCTATGGTGCCGTCCTCCCCCCGGCACAGAACCAAACCTGAAAGGGAAGCCAGAGATCAAGCCGTGCTGGTTTCTCAAGACCGGGCTCTACCTGCCCTCACAGAAAAAGCTATTTGTAGTTACGGATTTGAAACCCAGGTGACAATCGCGGATAACCGATGCCCTCCCCGATCGGCTACGCAGAACAATGATGGGAGAAGGGAAGACACTGTGTGGGTCTGGGGGAAGCGAGGCGAGTCAGGCACCTGGGTGCAGCCGGAAGGTGAGACTTGTCCTCGGGGCTCGGCGAGGGCAGGGGGGCAGCTCTGGGAGGCAAAGCACGTCTGAGCGCGCCCCAGGCACCTGGCCACTTGTTGCACACTCCCTCCAGCCCTCGCAGAGAGCTGGGATCCTTGATGTGGACCTTAAAAAGGGTGGCGCCGGCAGAGAGAGGCCGAGAGAAGATGCGGAGGAAACCAGCACACCTGTCCAAGGGGGGAGCCGCCACCAGGAAACGCCGAAGAGGCCGGCGAGGGACAGAAGTGATGGGAGCTGGCGGGCCGGCCGGCCCAGGCGGCTAGCTTCTCACCACCGCGTGGCGGGCGGGCGGGGCCCAGCTGACCGGCCAGCCTGCAACCAGGAGACGTGAAAGCATTCTCAGCAGCCGGGCACTCCCAGACAGCACTGCCCTCCCGCGTGCCACAGTGCCACATCCCAGCAACGCCTCGCCCACAGCAGTAAGACCAAAGGAAATCCCGGGCCGCTAGCGGGATGGGGGGGGGGGGGGGCGTCAGGCACCGGGAGGAGGAGGCCAGGTTTCAATGTACCCTCTAGCGCCTGACGCTGGGGCCACCGATAGGCACCGCTCCACACGACCCTAGTCCCATAGGACGCTGAAGACGTACGGTGGGGCCCGTGGTTTAAATGTTTAGTAGGAGATGCAGTTACATCAGACTAAAGGTGAGTTTCCAGGTCATTTCACAGGCGAGCGAATTTTGTCAATCCGCCGAGGGTGGGGGGAGGAACATGTTGTGTCCCTAATTTATGTGGCTGCGGAACGCTAAGAAGTTTCTGGTCCAGAAATCTCAAAATGGCAGCTGCACGCGATGTGTTAAATCTGTCCACAGGAGCTTTGAACACTTGTGAACGGGATACCGGTATTTACAAATCAAGAGGCTTCATCAAACTAATAAATCCAGGGGCGCCTGGGTGGCTCAGTTGGTTGAGTGTCCAACTTCAGCTCAGGTCGCCTCACTACTTGTGGGTTCGAGCCCCATATTCCGGCTCTGTGCTGACGGCTCGGAGCCTGGAGCCTGCTTCGGATTCTCTCCCTCTCTCTCTCTCTGCCCCTCCCCTGCTTGTGCAGTCACTCTCTCAAAAACAAAGAAACGTTTTAAATAAAATAAAGTTAAATAAATAAATCCAGATGTCTAACACTTCTTGAGAAAAATCAGAGGATCTGAACAGAAATTCAACATTCCTAGAAGGCAGCCTCCCCCTTCGATGGCATGAAGGCCCAGGTAGCCGGGCCACCGCGGTCCTAACGCTCCCCATCGCTAACCACAGTCAAAGGTCCACTTCCCTTTGTCACTGTGCGTGTTCTGCTGCTTTTTATTATAGTGAGAGATTTTTCTCTGCAGCCGTGCTCCTAGCAGGAGGCAGAAAATGAAAGAGGCTGAGTGAGCCCTATTTTTCTTATGTCCAGGCTTTGCCTTCCATATTTGTGTCACCTGCCTGGCCCCAGGACCCCAGATTGGCCTTGGTCTGTTCTGCTGGGATTGGCACTCCGTGGGCCACACTTTGCAAGGGATGGACTGCTCACTGCTGTAACATCAAGGCTGCATAATGTGACGGTGACCTCTTAACCTAACCCCACTGAGCCGGTCAAGGGGTTCTCCACCCAGCATGCTCTGTGTTATAGACTGAATTAGGTCCCTCCCCCGAAATTCATATCCCCAGGGTGCCTGTATTTGGATACATGGCCTTTAAGGTGGTAGTTAAGATCAAATGAGGTCAGAGTGTGGGGCTCTAATCCAAAAAAGACTGGTGTCCTTATAAGACTAGGAAGGGGCCGGGGGGGTGGGGTGGGGGGGCACATGCACAGAGAAATGGCCGGGAGGAGAGGCGCGTGTGCAGAGAAAAGGCCCTGCGAGGGCACAGCAAGATGGGAGCC